>NC_058124.1:22405454-23150314 GCF_914725855.1 Thunnus albacares | reverse complement strand
GTGTTTGTGTGTGTGTGTGTGTGTGTGTGATTGGTGAGAAGGTGAAGGGAAGTGAGAAAAGAATAGTAGAACAACAGAAAAAAAAAGATGAATGAAAACTTAAAATACGAGCATGCAGATGACAAATCATATTTCAACAGGAAATCATAAATCGACATCAACGGATGAGTGAATGAAATAACTTAAAACAACTTAACACAAAGAAAAAAATGAATAAAATGAAAATTCATCCTCACACGAGTGAAGCAAGAGATGAACTTGTATGAGGTTATGTTTGAGTTGTAACTAACTGATGTGTTTAACATGTGGCTCTTCATTCCTCTCCTGTCATCCTTCCATTAAGTTAAACTGAGACTGATTGGAGGAGCGTTTCTGACTCCATATGCTTGTTACTATACGTTACTCTTGTGGTTTCTTGGCAGCACAAACGAGGATTGTAAAGCTGGAATCCCAATAATATTTAGAGCCAGTCTCTCGTCTCCTGCTGATTGATTCATGTAATAATTTATGATCACATCTCATTTTTTGGTGGCATCAAACTTGTGATGTATCCAGCAGGGGGGCGGTGGTCTCTGTGACCTCGAGGCCAAACGGTACCTTGTGCTTGACGATCTGCTGGGTGATCTTGGCCGTCTGGGTTCCCATGGGCTCGGCGGAGCTCAGGCGTCTCTCGGTGGCGCTCAGCCATTCTCCCAGCGGCTCCAGGGCTTCGTGGAACTGAAGAGCCAAAACCTGCAGCTCCTCCAACTGCCGCTGCCTGAAGGGACGAGAGAGAGGAGGGGGGGAGGAGGGAAGTTGTGTTTTTATTGGTATTTTATTGCTTTCACAGATATTTTTTTAAAATTTTGGTATGTCGCTTGCTCGACCGAGACCTGATTTTGTATTATACAGCTGTCATCTTTTTTATAAACACAGTTTATCAAATGTTCATGGAATTCTTGTGATGTATAACTCAATTTTAAAGAATTTCATAAACATACAATTCATTATTGCAGTGATTTGAGGCATACTGAGAGGGAGGCTGCCTTTTTCTGCATGTGTATGTGTCATTATAAGACTTCTTATGCATTAAGGATGATACAATCATGCCTTATAGAAAGTTGTCAGGCATGAATATGTTAGAGATATTATACATTAGGACTCTTCATGTGAGCAGAGCCATCTGAGCTCTGTGAGTGTGTCCTGTGTGCTCATGTTTCCCCCCCAGAGAATCATTACTTTCCCTGGTGAACAGAAGAGCCTCTGAAATGACTTGTAGACCGCAGAAACCAAAAGTAATGATACAATCCTTTCGTGTTAAAAAGAACCACGCAGAGTTGACAAGGGGAACATAACCACTAAATAACATGTTGTTGAGGTACACCACTGATAACTTTCCCAAACCACATATTTACAGCAAGTCAAATCTGTGAATTTTTCTCTGGTAAATTATTTGTGTTGACTTTTTAGATGTAAAAACAGGCCAAAACTGGTGTGCTTGAAGTGCCAACAGTCATTTAGAAATACTTAAGACATTAAGCATTAACCACATGTGCAAGGATAACCAAGAGCAACATCATAATTCAGTATTTATTACTGGAACTAACTTCCCTTCTCCCTTGGTCAGAGATTAAATCAGACGAGCTGGTGGGGTTTTTAGTGACTTGCTCCAGGACTTTTAGCGTAGCAGATGCTGGCACCAGAGCAATGCCGCTGCCTCTTGCACTATAGCGGAGACTTACCTGCTGCTGGCCTTGTCTAGCAGGTCAGTCCACCTCTCTGCCAGACTCTGGAGCTGGATCTGGATCTTCTCTTGGTCCTGAGTGTCCGCTGTGACTGCGATCCTCTCTCCCTCAGCGCGGATCATCTCCACCGTCGGCCTGCGGTCGTCTAATAATCTCTGGAGCAGCTGGAGGAAGAGAAACACACACACACCGAAGTAGTATCTAGTTTACCATAGGGTGGACAAAACTGTGGAAAAATCTCTCAGTTTATAATGTAACACAACTCAACGGCACCACAAACAGCCTCCAAAAGCCTCCTCATGATTTATTACAGGGCTGTTTTATTAGACTGCATTACTTAAAGCCAGGTGTACCGAATAAACTGGCAACCGAGTGCATACTGCTAAACTAAATTTGATAAATTGTGCTTTTTCTAAGCGTCAACATGTTCCGTAATCAATCCGTCCTTAAAAGCTAATCACTGCATGTTTGCAACGGGACAGAGTGTTTACACTTGTGGCTGAAACAATCAGAAAATGTGCTTTAGCCAAACAATTGATCTATTCTTCTAAACATGCAGGAAAAAAAATTGTTTGATTTGTTACAGAACATGTGTTTGAGGCATGAAATAAGCAAATAGGGTGGGAGAATTTATCCTGCTCCTAATTCTGGAAATGTCTCCTCTGAAATGTCTCAAGTTCTTTGTTCTCAAGTTCTCAAGTATCTTTCACATTTGAATGATCAAATATTATTTTATAAGGGTAGAATCTGCTTTTTAAAAGGCAGACGTGTCATTTTGGAGCAAACTTTTATTCACTTTCTTTGGTATCAAACTGTTCTCACATTAAAAACTAACATACACGACTGTTCCTTCCTTCCTGCGTAGACAGAAGTCTCTTTCTGTTTTGAACTGGTCCTAACAGCTCGGTTCAGCTCCTGAAATGCACTTCTCTCCTCAGTTTACTCTCTTCCTCGGCCAAACACTGACACCGCTCTCCGTCACGGACGTAAACACGTGTGATTGATCGCCGGCCCGGACTACAGCGCTCTCATGTGCACAAACACAGGAAGTGTATGTTGGATAAACAAGGAAAAGTGTGTGAGGGTGTCTCTGAAAACAATACATATCCACCGTGCGTGTGTGTGTGTGTTTGTTTTTATGCCAGTCTGACTGGCAGACGGTCAACCGAGGCCGCTTGGATGCCAGGCAGACGGATCATTGACTGTGTATGTGTGAGTGTGTGTGTGTGTGTGTTTGTCATTCAAATATCTATTGTTTGTGGTTGAAGGACACTGAGGACATTTGAATATCAATAATGTCTAAATTCACCCTGTATGATGAATAGAAAAACAGGTTTTTCACAATAAAATGATGAAAAATTAATAACAATCTCAAAAAACCGTCATCTGTCATTAAGCTGCTGGACAGTCGGTTACTGGCTGTGTGAGGCTTACGCACAATTTGTATTTGTGTGTATATTTATCTCCGATTTCTGTTTTATATTATTTACAGTGATTATTATTCTTGCCATGTTAATCGTCTTGCATTTGCACTACCTCCATTTGCACATACTCTATCATAGTGACAGCTCTCTGTAGTGGTTCTGGTGGTTAGACTAACTTCACTGCTGTGTTTGTATTCTTTATTCTTGTGTATTGGTGTTTTGTATGTGTTGTATAAGCTACTGGTTGCCTAAATTTCCCTCTGATGATTGATTCCACTAAAGCGTATCAGCTGGAGCTCACTGCTTTATGCTTCAGGTCTTATCTTCACTATTAATACAGGTTTCTTATCACTTGTGTCATCTCGTGAATTTTATTTTCCACTCCATACATCCTTCTTTCACCTTTTGTTCTTGGATCTGGGCCTTGACCACGCGGTACTCTGCAGATGGAGGTTTCTGATTGACCACCAGCTCCTCCGTGTCGCTCAGCCAGCTGAGCAGAGGCTCCAGAGCATCCTGGAATTTCCCACAATGCAACAGGGCTTCCTGTAACTGGGCAATCCGCTCTGCAACCTAAGGACAGGAGACAAACATTGTAAGCAGAGAAGAGAGAGTAGTCGATAAGAGCAGAGATAATCCAAAAAAAAAAAAAAAAGAAAGAAAGCGGTTTCAAGCTTTTGATTTTTCTATAAAAACATCATCATCAGGAGCAGGTAGCAACATAGAGAGTCGTACCCGCTTGTTGAGTGAGTTCCATCGGAGGTTGGTGGTCTCCAGGTCGTGCTCCAGCGCCTGGGTGTCGGTATGTTTGGCTGCGCTCTGGATCAGACCCTGACCCACCGCGTTGACGTGCTGCAGCTTCGGCTGAATGCTGTCCACCTGGTCTCTCTCCACCGCCTGGAAGAGGGAAGGAGAGAGAGAGAGAGAGTGATTAAGTGATGGGTTGATTTGTCTTTAATAAAAGAATGAAAGAAAGAAAAGGCGAGAGAAGAAGGAAGTATTAAAGTAGGTCTTAGTTTATTTGAAAGAGTCACAGTATGACAGTATAGTAGCAGCAGTCAAAAATACACGGCGCATTCAATCTGCGTGACGACAAACGGGAAGTGAACTGTCCCACATAATGTACCTACATATAGAAGCGACTGGATATTAGAAGATGAAAGACAGACAGACAGACAGACAGACAGAGGGATGTGCAGAGATAAGGGAGGAGTGGGAGACAGGAAGGGAACTGGAGAAATTAGGGTGGAGGGAGGAGAAAAAAAGAGGAGGGGGAGAGGGGGATTATGGGGATTAGAGGGTTAGACGAGTAAGGGGCTGGCTGGAAAAGGCTGAGTCGACAACACACGCACACACACTCACTCACACTCATTGTAGAGTACACTAACACACTTGCATGGGTGCACACAGCCTTCACACACACAAAAAAAAAATTTACACACAAGCAGAAACACATTTATAGCACAACTTCGCCTGTCTGGCCACATTACTCACACACACACGCCACAGTGGAGGGCTGGAGCCATCTTGTGATGACAATAGAGGCAGATATCCGACACTAAAGACAACCAGACTTTACTTCGCTGGCCGAAAAAAGACAAAGCGGCAGCCAACACAGCTCCTCACTCATGGTGAACGTGTACGACCCCTATATCTGAATACGTTCAGGATGTGAGACCCCCGACAACGACGGATATTAGATTTGATTTCACTCAAAAGACTATTTATAGATGCAGAAAATCATTTCAACCATTATTATTATAACTTACAAACTTATTTATGTGATTTATCATGCATAAAATAACAAACATACACTGGTTCAAGCCTCAGAAATATACAAATTTGCTCCTTTTCTTTGTTTTACACCACTGCAAATTATTTATGTATATATATTTAAGTTTTTAAATGTTGGTCAGACCAAACAAGCAATTTAACAGCAGAAAGTTCACAGTAATTGTGAAGGCATCTTTTTTATTTTCTGGTATTTTATAGACTAAAGGAATCGATTAAATTTGATACCATGATAATAATAATACAATAGCCCATGAGGCGCCATTATGGCCCTATGATTAAACTATATGACTTTTCATTATTTCTTTTGATTTCATAATTTGAACTATAAAATTTGGTTCCAGCCTGGTTAGCTCATGTTGTTCCTCTAAAGGGAACAAAAATGGGGAGAAAAAAAAAAAAAAATACTCCAAACCAAAAGCTAATTCAATGATTGTGAGAAAAAAAACATTCTGCTAAATTCCTGTAAACCGTCCAACGATTTGCCAAATCCACAAAACAACTTTCACAATTTCATGTGCTTCAACCGAATCCCTGACCGGTGGGAACCTTCTTAACCACCACCGACTAAACATCTCACCATTTGGCCGCCCCGTAGACAAATTACTGTCAAACGGAGGTCTGTGGAAGTGATGTGGGGGGTCGCTGACATCAAAACGTTTAAGACGTCCTGACATTCAAGATAGGCCCTCAGAGGGAGAATTAGGTCTGGCGGTCTAGTGATGCTGCGGCAGCCAAACCCCGACGGCCACACAAACAGACAGATTCACACACACACACACACACAAATAACCAGACGTGCAAAACTGAGGACACACAAAAACATTTTGGTGAGTCTAAGGGCTGGAGGAAAAATAGCTGGTGTGACAATACAGAGCGAGGGAAAATGTGAAAATGAAGGTTTGGGTTTCAGTAAAGTACCATTATGGCCTGGAAGAAGTAGCATAAAACCACAACTGTTGTGGGTGTCCAATAGTAAAATAATAACAACTCATTACATATCATCATACACATGATTGTATCTTATGAAATAAATGAAAACATATGAAAAATAAATGCTGTTTACTTTACTTTCTTTGTGTGTCGTCACATGAGCAAAGCTTTGATCTTATGACAAATGATTCTATGACCTCTAATAAACATCCAGGTGACTAACGGTGGTCCAGAAAGGGGATTTGAGGACTAGAGTGTTCACCTGGAGAAGAGAGTCTACATTTTTCAGCAAGTTCAACTCATTTTCACCACAGAAATGAAGCAATACGGTAGTATTAGCGGGATAAGCGTGACTTAAAAGGTGGATAAAAGTAAATCTTTGATGTTATATTTCAGCGCTGAATGTGAATCCTGTTAGTTTCCACTGAATTTTCTGCCAAAGTGATGATTCTTTGATGATTTCTGATGAAATACGCACCAAAAAAAACCAAACAAAAAGTCTAAACAAAGGGTTTTTTTTTAATATCTCATCACTTTTGGAGATAGAAAACTGTCAAAGCCTGAGATTTATCACATGTTGAGGATGTTTACGATCCTGCAGACACACTGTTGGTGTTGCAGATCGGCTTGAAGTGGTTGAGCTGGAACGTGTTTCTGAGCCTTCGCAGTGGGTCATAATCAAAGGGTTTACAGGTTTCTGCTCATCTGGTTTAAATATGGCAGCAAACTACAGGTTCTCCCTGCCAAGACTGTTTCTCTCTGTGTGTGTGTGTGTGTGTGTGTGTGTGTGCGCATATACTTCCAAATCAGTGCATGTGTTTGTGTGTGAGTGTGCACAAGTATGAATCTATATCTATAATTATGTGTTTGAATAGAAATGATTAAGTGTTCCACAGGTATAAATGTGTGTGTGCACCAGTGAATATGAATGAAAAGTGTGTGTGTGTGTGTGTGTGTTCCTGTCCAGTTTGGATGCAGCTGTGTTGTGGTGATGGGCGTCATCGCTGCTTGGAACAGGAAGTCTGTCGGCCAGAACAACAATGAGCTGTAGCCATGACCCGCTCCACCCTACGCCTTATCCTGGAGTGTGTGTGTATGTCTGTGTGTGTGTGTGTGTGTGTGTCAGAGATAGAGGGGAACCGAAAAGGAAAAAACAGGGAAAGTACACCCATTCATCATCTAAACATACACTAGGATGTATATGAACGTGTTATAGGTTGTGTGTGTGCTTCTTTCCATTCTCCCTCCTCCTCTTCTTCTTCCTTTGTTTTTTTCTCTCTCCTCTCTATTTTCCTTTCTGTCTCTTTTTCAGCCGCCCTCTCTGCTCTTTCTCTCCCTCGCCAGCTCGGAGTGGTTGAATCCACTAAACCAGAGCTCTGGAAAATGTCCCACATACTTGTCATTCTTCCCCACCTCAGCCAGCACACAGCGACTCACGCACACGCTCTTAACCCAGCTCTAACTTAACTATCAGCACCGCACTTGTCATCCTCGTGCCTACTCCTCCTCCTCCTCCTCCTCTTCCTCTCATCATGTCATCACTCATCCCTCTACCTCTTCTGCTTGCTTGCTGCTGCTTCGTCTTGCTCTCCCCCTCCTCACCCCCCTCCTCACACCGCAGCTGCCTCCTCTTTTCTCCCACTCTTCCCTACTCCGTCTCTCCATCTGGACCACAAATCCACACTGGCTTTCTCACATTAGCCGCAGTTCAGTGTGGACAGGCGATAAAAACACTGGGATGAAAGTAGATCTGACTAAAGCTGGGGGAATGGAGATGAGAGCCTGATACTGGCTAAATACTGTTTGCATTGATATGTCTGGTTAAATAGAGATCAGTTTGAGAGGCTGCTGAAACGCTATGAAGAATTGATAAAGAATTGATAAATATTTTAAAGTTTTACCACTGCAGGAATTTGCAGTCCAGTTCTCGGGGCTTTGTGCCAGATTCAGTAGAGAAAGTGGACAAGTTTGATGTGTCGATAAGTTACTGAAACATTTCCAGAACAACAAAGATAATGAAACTAATAGATGGAAACATCTGCTGGAGGTAGAGATGAGCAAGAGAGAAAAAAAAAACATCAATTTTATCATGTTGAGCAACATTTATAACATCCATCATGGCCTTTTTTTAAGTCACTAAACACCAACGGTCCTCTCACTGGTAGCAAATCAGGTCAAACAGTGTGCATGAGTGTGAAAGCACATGACTGTGTAACAACATACAGCACATACATGTAGGGTAAAGCTACGGCTAATTACATTTATGATCCTAATAATCTCAGTAATATTCTGATCAACTGTGTGAACTTTTTAAGAATATGAACAGCCAGTGAGTGTACGTCTGCTCTGCATGTACATATGTGTTGATGCTCTATATTCTATATTTAGCTGTCATCTGCTGAGCTAATAACGCCGAGGAGAGGAATGGCTGCTTTCATGGCGCGTGTCCAAAACATCACTCAAGGGCAATCAATTTCTTAATCAAGACAGATGAGGAACATGTTACTCCTAATCTAAACACAGATCGTTACTAATAAAACCCCCTAAGGATGTTTACCATAACCTGCTAATGTCATTGCTGCATTTCTTGTCTGATGAGAACTAATAACTTCATGCTTAGGGAAACTGACAACATAAACAATTTGCATCCCCCGACGACAAAATGTATTTCTGAGCGTGCAGGATGTTGTCCAGCTCGTTTTCCAACATGTTATCAAGGCTTTAAAGTTGCTCTCTGAACTGTGTCCTCTCCTTTCATCTTCCTTTTCCTTCATAACTGATTTCCATGACTACGTGATGGGTCTATCTTATGAAAAAGAGCAAGCGGTCATACTAAAAAAATGTCTTTAAAGTGTTGCCTCTGAAACTAGTGTCACAGCTGGACTGAAATGAAGGTGAAATAAGGCTGGAATGTGATTAAAAAATAGCCGAGCGGAGGTAAGACAGGAAGCGTTACCGCATATGTCCGATAAATAGAAACCCAGAAGGAAAATATGAACAGCCTGGATATACTGCACCATGGCTAAAGTGTTTCTCCTGAAAGCAATATGGCAGCCATTGCACTTTATTCTGAGCTGCTATCAGCCTCTCTCTCTCTCCTCTCCCTTCATCCCCGCACCTCATCCAGTCCCCTCTCTCTTCCTGCCTCTGCCCTCGCCTCTCTCGCTCGCTCGCTCACTCACTTCCTGTCTTTCAACCCTCATCCTTCCTCGCTCCCTCCTTTCTCTTTTAATGGAACGAGGAATGAGAGGAGGAAGGGAGCCGAGGAAGGAATCTGTTTCCAAACAAACCTCGACCGGGAGAAAATAAATTCTCCAGTGAGGCTTTGCTTTAAGCCAGAGGATGACCCATCTATGACACGGGGATAAAAGGGTTAATGGGTTAATAAAACCCATTTGAACCAGTGTCCTAGTTTGAACATCAAATAAACAGACACAAATCTCATGCAAATGCAGGCTGCATTCGAAACAAGTTGGCTCAGAGCTCTGTTTCTTTCCCGTATTGTCCTATCATTGAATCTTTTTCTCTTCTAGGGAAGAGAACGGTTTGTTTTTGTTAAAACTTACTCATGCTATTCATTCATGGGATGACTGTTCTTCCCATATATGTGGGTTTCTTACTGCTAACTCACTGTGAGACAGAAAAGGCTACTGCTCTGCCATTTTGAAGTGCTTTGTTTCCTTGATATGACAGAGACAGAGAGCAGTGATGAAACAGCAGACACAGAAACAAGGATACATAGAAAACCATCGAGAAACGCTTCAAATATTTGATCTACTTTTTCACATTTTAAGTGCATCTACATTTAATTCCAACGGGAGATCAATGTCTTCCTGCTTTTGCTTTCATGTTTTTTTTTTTGTGTTCCTGAGAACACCCCCCCCCCCACCCCCCCCCCCACCCCCCCCACCCCCCCACCCCCTCCTCCTCCTTCTCACTCCGTCTTTCGCAGGTTTATGCTGGGGGCGGCTGTTCAGAACCAGAATTATCACATCAATCAAAACACAAATGTATGAGCTGCAGACCTGAAGACACCTGCTTCTCTCTCTCTCTCTCTCTCTCTCTCTCCCTCTCTCTCTCTCTCTGTCTCTCTCTCTGTCTCTCTCTCTGTCTCTCTCTCTCAGCTTCAACATCTGTATTTCAATGCCTCGTCTTTTCTCGGCCCGTTTGTTCCAAATATTCCGTGGTGTATTGAGAACGATTTGGAACAGAAACGGGGAGAATATGCAGATTTCAGAAACCCACAGTACAGTGGGGTCCTTTAAGACCTTTTAAATGCTTCTTCAAAGCTGATGTCAAAACAGATTATAAAAACAAAATTAAAGACATAAAGCTGGCGAAAGAAGCCTCCAGCAGTTCCAGCGACACACTGGTTACAGAACTTCTGAAATATAAATATGCTGTGTGACAAAAAAGAAAAACAGTAAATTACTTATAACAGTTGAAGAAATAGAAATCTCTTTGGATTATGTTCATGCAGATTTTAAAAAACAAACAAAAAAAAAATTTGTGACTTTATGTCTATACAGACAATTCAAGGATTTTTTAAAGGCACCCTTTAAACCTCGGAGCCGCAGATGACAAATCCTAATTAGTTATGAATGAAACACGCTATTTCAGAACTAAACCCTCTCAATCTGTGCGTATGCAGCCATCGGTCAGTCTGTCTGTACTGTACGTTCCCTCTCCCCACTTCATCAAACAACATGCTAAGCTAGTCCATCTGTCTGTCTGTCTGTTTTTTGGGGCACACATACACACACTGGGCCTTAAAAATGAGCTCCATATTAATCCAAAGACCTTCTGCTTGTGTGTCTGCCTGCCAGCCTGGCTCTCTCTTATCTTTGTACCAAAGCCTCATGTAGCGCTAAAAGGTGCTCCACCGTGCAAACAATAGCTTTCCTCCACCCAACCTCCCCTGTCGCCCGTCATAACTCTTTTTGTGTCTGCTTCTTTGTCTCTTGTCAGTGCCTCTCTGTTTAATCTGTCCTCCCCGTTTCTGTTAGTCATTTTTCAGTTAATTTTTAACACCGGCTTAATGTGAAAATTGCCTGTTGTTTAGTTTAGTTTTGCATTGGGGCAGAATATAAAAGTGGATAGGAGATACTGTGCAAAGAAAGAGGAAGAGAGAGCAGAGAGGAGACAGATGTGAGAATAAAAAAATGAGTGGAGAAAAAGAAAGAAATAAGAGAGGCAGAGAACTGGAAGGAAAATTTGGGACAGGTCAGTGTACGACAGACAGAAAACAGACAGCGAAGGAGCGACAACAGGCCGCAGAGTCCAGCCCACAGTTCCAGTGTTACCACTGGCACGTTGTTATCTCATATCTAAGTTTATATTCCCCAGACAACTTCACACACAGTTTGTGTAGCCATGTTGGCAGAGGAAGCTTCCCTCACAGAGAGCTACAGTATTTACCTCTCACCTCCTTATCTCGGCAACAAAACCATCCGAGCGTGGGTGAGGGGAGGAGGAGGAGGAGGAGGAGGAGGAGGAGGAGGAGGAGGAGGAGGAGGGAGAGGGAGGGAGGTGTGGGGGAAAGAGAAAGAGAGTCATTTGAGGAGACGGAGAGCATGGCTGAAAAAAGGGGATTTCATCACACAACAAAAGTGCATGTGTCACCTTTGAGAAATGTGAACAAATACTGGAGTATCAAATTTCCAAAACATCATCCATCATTCATTATGAAAGGAAAGAAAAAAAAAAAGTAACCCTGCATGTTTCTGTGGTTGCAGAGTATTACTAATATGCGTACCGAGCTTGAAAATCACTACAGGGATTTTTTTTGAAATAACTTTTTAGAGAATACGTGCATTATTAAAAGCTAGTTATCTCCATTGGGGACAAAACTTTTAATTGGAGCCAAGTATCATGTCTCGAAACACCCCTGAAAGAAACTTTGTAGCCTCCAGTGATGTTAAAAAAAAAAAAAAAAAATGTAAAAGTTTGCTCTTCTGTATTTTAAAAGGCTTTCCAGTTTCTTCTATGTCTGACCAGGAAAATGAGAATTTAACTAGTAACTGGCATTATATAATGATGCAAAATCAAAAGCAAACACAACATGTCTCCAAAACCTACAGTATATAAAGTATGCACATCATGAGGTGGGCCTGAAGAGTGACCTTTTTGTCATTTTTAGTTCAAAAATGTTTCTCTTTCTGACTTTCAAAAGTTTTTTTTCCCCAGTAAAGCCTGATATGGTTATACATCATCCTCACTACAGCCCTCTGCGGAGCTTAATGTCTCGGCTGTTAGATCTGAGTGGACATCTGATTACATTAAACTGAAGCCAGAGAGCCAGTGACCGCGGAGAGGACAAACAGACAAGGACTAATAACACATAAAGACACAAAAAATCGGTAACACAACCAAAGACCCACAAACATTATCACAAACACACATACAGTCAAATGTACTCATCAACACACACACACACACACACACACACACACACAGGACAGAGTAAATGAGATGTGACTGACCGGTCAGGCCAGGCGACTTGTGCCTGATGGAAAATATAATGTAATAAACGAGGGCCAGCGGTTCGCATTGTCAGGCGCATCAGTGGTCACCCAAATCACACACTGCTTGCTCATGATGTGCATCAATGACAAATAATCAAGTTTCTCTGCCTGGCATTAAATCTCTACCGACGGGTTTGTAATGAGGTTACTGTGTTTGTCTCGAAACATTTCATCTTAAAATTATTTCGACTAAAATTCGGTGATGAGACAGCAAATAATCTGAAGGTCGTTTGGTTACATTTTGGTGGTGAAATGCATTAAGACTGGATTATTTTTGTTATAACCACATACTGTGTTTTCTAATGCAAACAGAGAGACCCTTACTGTCAACTAGCATAATAATTCACAGATATTGGGCCAGATATTGAGTCATAGCAGAGCACCTAGAAAAGCATGACAGGGTGTCAAACACACTGTCACAATGAGACACATTATACGCACCTCTGCATGCAGCCCACACACTCAAACACTGAAGTAGATGTGAGAGAAGTGACACCACACAAACAAAACAAGTTGAAGAATGAACGCTGATGAATGAATGCGGAGAGAGACTAGTCTAACAGTCGCGCTGACGGCTGTCTGTCGGTTCGGTGCCAAGCCAATCTTGTAGCGTTTATAGAATATCCATTTCAGATCCATGACTGTACACAGCGGTGACACTGTGCATACTGTGATACTGCATACTGTGACTTAGAAACCGAATCAACCCAAACACTGAAAGTCATCCAGAAGTACCTTTTTAAACATTATTTAAACAAGATGGAAAACTTTGGGCCTGTACTACTTCATGTACATACACAGCTAGGATACGCCCGAAGCATTCTGTTTCCTATATATGGACAGTGTAAACACAACAATGGTGGACCCTTGAGATAAATGTTGTAAACTTTGCACTTGAGATCAACATTATAAGTAGGCCGCAGGCACACTGTGCTCTTTTAGCTTCGCACGGACACGTGATCAATCTCAGACATGTGCATGCACTGTAGATTAGCACTGACCCCCACCCAAACACATATACACGCACACATATTGTATACACACTGAGGGTAGTTTCCCATAAGTAGCAAAACCCCCCTCTGAGCATCATATTGCAATCATTTAAAGCCCTACTACTGAAACACAACTAGCTAATTATGGCGTCTACATAACTTCACCCCCCCCCCCCACATACATTTTCCATGCTATGTCTACATCGGTTATAGTCAACACTCGGCTACCTGACCCAATTCTTTTTCCATGCTATGCCTCTCCGTGTCCGCATGTCCACATATAATGCATTCATTGCTAAAAACAGATTCCTGCTCTTCACCTAGCAATCCACTCTTTTAGGATAAGCAACAGTGATACACCAGGCTTTATATGGTTGAATTCAATTAATTCTTCTCTTCTTGGCACTGTATTTATGGACACTGCTTTCTACTCTTATGTACAGTATGTTCCAGTCACTCTGGATAAGTGATTTTCCTGAATGCCAAATATATATAAGTGAGTAATGCAAAGTGAGCCACCTGCCAGATGCAATTTGCAAGCTCTTTCCTTTTATGTCTTCTCCCATGTTACAATATGACCACTACTACAGATGCACAGTGGTCTAGAGAGCATAAAATAAGAAGTCTTCCATCAATTCTCTTCGTTACGTATCAAAAATTAAAAACGAGAGCATACCTCTGCCTGTGTGTCAGTGTCGAAACACGGTAATATTGTTGTTGATTCATTCTCTGCTTCAGAGCTCCGTCCTGATTCTGAGATGGGTTCTGTATGACAATCTGTGGCCCCTGTCTGGGGCTCGTCTTCCTGGGGCCCACAGGCCTGTGCTTGGCTCATCTCTGTCTGTGTAAAAAGGCTCTGTGGCTCTGGCTCAGGTTGGTCCGAGGCTTGGTCTCTGGAAACGAGCTGCGGAAAGTCCAGAGCCGAGCCATCAGACTCCCAGTCGCTGTCACCTGTCATAGAGCCGAGGACAAACTCTACTCCGTCCATCCCAGACTGGGTCCCTTCGGAGTACGAGTCCAAGTCCAGCTCTTGAACGTCCTCACAGGCTGAGCTGACATCTGAGGGGCCGGGTTGGGGCCGCTCAGGTGCTGCCATGTAAACAAAGCTGTCAGGGGAAAGGAAGGCTCCCTCCTCCTCTGGGTCTGTGCAGCAGGGAGGTTTCGGGATAGGACTGGGGGGAATAGAGTCTTCAAGTGGAGATGGGGGACAGTCATTGGGGTACTGGGGAGGCACAGATACAGCCAGGTAAACAAAACTATCTGATATCACAAAGGCCTCTGAGTCTTTACTCTCCAACCCAGCACCACAAGAGTCAGATTTAGAAGGTGACTGAGGTAAAGAGGAAGGGGGCGATGAGTCTGTATGTTGAGGCAGTAGAAGAGGAATAGAGTCTGATTTTGGGGTGCTAGCTGTCACTTCTGCTGTAGTTGCCAGATCTGGTTCTTGTACAGGCATGTCCAGCCCTGAGACTACATCTGTGGGGCCGACAAAGCTCTCTGTCTCTAAGGATGTCCCTTCTGTGTCACAAGTTAGTGCCATGTCAGGCTCGTTAATCTCTGAAGGGACCGAATCCTCTTGACAGGAAGTTTGAGCATCAACATCCTGTGTACATTCATTGTGGATTTCTTTTTCGACCGTGTGCATAGGCTCAAGGGAATTATCCATGAGAACTCCCTCGCTACTGTCCAAACTTGCCTCGGATTGGTCATACACATCCCACTCGGTTTCTAACTCCTCTTCGTCTTTTAATTCTCCCTCGTCCTGTATGTTCTCCTCCTCCACTTGTTCCACCTCCTCAGCGTAAGGGTTCAGAGGGCTACGAGATGGAGAGGTGGCTCTCTCCTCGCAGTCTTCGCCATCACGCTCCGATGAGGCCCCGCTATCCAAGTCCGTTTCGGTCTGTGCAGGTCTCTCCTGTTCACAGTCTGTCTGAGTGATGTCACTAATACCGGTTCTGTCCGGTTGGGACATGTGGACCCCGCTGGAGTCCGACTCCAGTTGGTGACCGAGAGCAGAGTCTGTCGGGTAACTCGTCTCTTCTTCCTCTACCTCTGCCTTATCCTCATAATAGTCAACATCACACTCTTCATCAATGAAACCATGTTCCTTTTCATGGTCCTGTGTTCGCATCAAGTCAAAGTTTGTAATCTGCTCTATGTGCTCAGCGTGATTTAAATTCGAGTCTTTTGTTGTATTCTCTAAGCCTGGTGCAACACTATCAGGCTCTACAGAGTTAAGTGCATCTAGAGGAAGAGTTCCTTCAAAAACTACCCAGGCAGTCTTTGCTTCTTCCTCTCTCCCCTCTTCCTCTTCCTCTAAACAAGGAAGTGTGTAGGGATCGAGAGGCTCGGGGTCTACGCTCATCTCCACGCCCTCCTCTCCCTCGTCCTCTTGACATTGTCTCTCCAGCTCTAGGAAGAGGTCGTCTGACTCAGCCCCTGAGCTGGGACAGGGTGAGGCACTGGGGGCCCCAGGGCCTCCAAACCCTGTTGGGGGAGTTAATACAGGCCAATGTCCAGAAGAGCCTGTTAAATCCCATCCCTCTGATTCCAGTGTTTCCCTATCCCAAGACTGGTCAATAATCTCCCTGTTCTCTAATTTAAGGACTGCCTCCCACTCTCTTTCCTCTCTTTGAGCTCTCTCCTCCTCTGCTTTATCCCTTTCTGTTTTCCACGCATCCTCCTCCTCCTCCTCAAACATTTCCCTGGAGTCTTCCTGCTCTTCTTCCTCGAGCTCCTCGAGTATCTTGCGCTCGTCCTCCTCAAATTTGAGCTCAGAGGCTGTGCGTTCTCTGAGGTCACCGCCCTGAGCGCCCCAGCCAAGCAGTCCCTCATCACCTCCCTCCTGACTGATACAAGGGGAAAGAGGCAGACCTCCATATACTAACTCCTCCTCTTCCCTCAAGAATGTAGATGGGGGGTCTAGTAGATAAAGTGACTCCTCATCAGTGTTGTTATCCTCACCCAACAGGGGGGGCAAAGGGGGGAGTATGGGGAAGTTGTGTCTCAGGCCCACCTGAGTCCTTTTCCCTGTTGTTATACTGCGGGGCCATGTGCGGGCTTTGGTGGGAGGGCAGAAGACTGGTTTTGGTGGGATGAGCGGGGCATTGTCCCCCTGGTCCTGGTCCAAAAGAGGAGAATCCCTCTCTGAATCTGAGGTCTTAACTGACTCAACAGGCTCCTCTGGGATCTGCCTAATTCCAGCTTTAGAAGAGCTAGTAGTCCATCTGTGCTCCACACATTTTCTCTCCACCTGTCTGGATATACTGGGGCTATGCTGTGGTGTATTTCCAGAAACCTGGGGTGCCTGAGTCTGGCTAAAGGCAGGTAACTGTTCTTTGGAAGGCGACGGCACCACGTGAGTCTGTTTGTGTTGCTTCTGCAACGCAGGGTGAACCTGCTTTTGCCTGCAGAGAGGATGCAGCTGGAGAGGAGGCACGGGGCTAACTGTTGGCGTCAAAGAAGGTGAGGAGGAGACAGGAGGAGTGTGGGGCGCGGATGACAGAGGGGAGGGTGTGTAAGGAGGTAAGGAAGGAGTGGACGAGGTAGGGGTGGAGGGGAGAATGGGCTGAACTGGTGGTAGAGGAGAGAGAGGAGTCCCTGCTCCAGACAAACGCTTCTCTGCTCCTTCAACAGATGAGAACTCAAGTCTCTCTGCGAACTCTGGATAACTCGGGGGCATAAAGGCTTTCCAAGAGCGTCGGTTTGGATTGTCCTTCTTATCGCTACCTTGATGCCGCCTCTTGGCCACTGCAGCCACCCCACTAGAGCCAGATGAGGACGGAGCAATGGGCAAGCCTGAACCTACGATGCCAACTGGTGGTGACATAATCTGAGGATCACCAGTTAGCTTTAAGGCATCAAAGATCACCCTCTCATCTAGTTTCTTCACTCCTCCAGCATTATCTACATTCCTGGAGACAAAAACACCACCTATATCAGCTCCAAGGGTGCCATTGCTGGATAATGTACTCCCCTCTCCTCTTACCTCCCCTCCAGAGCCCAGAGTGCTCCTGGAGGGTTGACACAATTTGGTCCCTTGGTCAATCTGTTCATTGATGCGCATGGTATCATATATGGAACGCTGGGGGACGTAGCAGTCCTCTATGTACGCCTCATCCTCATCACCTTTCCCAAGGCAGCGAGGGTTCTGCCTCAGACAGTCTGGACGGCTAAGGGGCTTCCCCATTCTGTACTTTTTTTTTTTTTTGGGGTTGCCACAAGAAAATCTGGTTGTGATTTAAGGTGCAGGTGTGGCACGGCACTTGGAGAAACGAAATAGAAAACCGTGCACAAAAACGGGGTCTTTGTGGAAAATGAATTCCTTTACCTTCAGTTGTCCCCAGTCCAACAATCCACAAAAAGCAAACAGTCCATTTGGCTGCATTTAACAAATCCTTCAGGTTTCACATTCTAAGAGAAAAAAAAAAAAATCTAAATTTTATCATCCACAGTATCATTCCAGTGGCGTACGGTGCGTTCTTGCCTATGTCACTTCAACAGTTGTACATTTCCTCGGTCGTTCTGAGATGCTGTGTGGCATCAGTCGGGGAGTGAGAGAGACAGCCCTCCCCCTCGGCACCATATTAATCACCAGTTCTGTTTATTTGAAAGGCTTGTAGGAATGAGAGAGAGGTGAAGGGATGAACAGAGGGAGGAAGGGAAAGAAACAGTCATCATCTCCCTCTCTGAGAAGTACAAAGTCCAAGGTGAGGTGAGCGCCGTGCAGATAACACCCCTTTGTTTTGCTGTCATAAACACAGAGTACGTCTCTCTCCTCCATATTCATGTACAGCGACTCTTTCCTTGACTCCTTTTTTTTTTTTTTTACTCTCCCCAAGCTCCTGCCTCCCTTCCTCTCCGGTCCTCTCCTCTCTGTGGCACAACAGGAAAGGGGAGAGAGGGCTTGGAGAAGTTCAACGGTCTCAGTGAGAGGCAGGCAGGGAAGTGTAAAAGTCTCCTTTTAAGGTGAGAAAACCCACTCTCTGTTATATAAAAGAAAGACTGCGTGGGGTGCAATGAATAGGAAAGTGCAATACTCCATGGATGTGTTTTCACTTTTATCTTCCTTTGTTCAAAAAAATGTTCATTACAGAAAAAATGAATGACAACATGAACTCTATTAAACGAACGACACGAGAACAGAGTTTTTCAAGGCGAGGAAACCCAACTCGAGAAAAATATGAAAATAGAAATCCGTTTACCAAGTCACTGCCACTTTGTGGTCCGGTGAGTGTTCAAGCAGTCCACAGCTTTTCTTTTTCTGTCCTTTTGCTTCCATCACAAAGAATCAGGGCTTTGTGTCTGCAGGACAAACCCTAATTTTGTCTAAGACATCTCATCACCATCATAACACTCGTCATCAGTGAGAGAAGATCAACTCCGTCATCCAAACAACAGTCAAGTACTTGAAGAAAAATGCTAAATCCGGAACAAAGAAAAAAAAAAAGCAAGTCTGTTTTTGCGTAAAGAAATCCCGGTCAGTGTTTCAATTCTTGTCTTTCATCTTGCTTTCTTTCTCTCTCATCCTCAGATCATCCACAGCTCCAGGGGGAGAGGTGTTACAGTAGATAGAAAGCAGGCAGGATCTTGGAGGGGGTGAGGCTGGACTGAAAGAGGGCATCTGGGGGTAGATAGAAACGGTGGGGGGGGGTGGTGGGGGGGGGGTGGCTGGGTCCTGGACCAGGCAGGCAGGCGAGCAGGGCAGAGCAGCGAGTTGTGGGACTGTATCCAGAGGGCAAAGACCCAGACAGCCCTCCCAGCTCCAGTCCAAGCTTTGCTTGCAGGCGGCGTCTTCCCCCTCTTTACCAGCAGACAATCCCAGGACACGCTCCCTTCCCTTTAGCTCTGTCTTTGCTGTTTTTCTTTCTCCTGCTCCCGACTCCGTACTGAGAGAATGAAACAAAGTGCCACGCAATCCCAGTTCCTCTTCCCTCTTTTTCTTTCTCTCTTTGAAACGTGTGGGCTCCCAAAGCTTTGCTCTCTTTCTCTCCCAGTCTCTGTTCTCAGGCCACTACACAGCTGAAATGGTTTGCAGCTGCTAAAAAAATCTCCCTCTTTTCCTCTCACTCTCGCTCTCTTGCTGCTCCCCCCCTTGTCTCCTCTCTCTCTCACTCACTCACATGTCCTCACTCTCTCTCTCTCTGTCTCTCTCTCTCTCACACGCTTGCTCACTCTCTCCCAACCTCCCTCCCTCCCTCCCTCCCTTCTCTCTTGCTGTTTGTGTTTGAATTCAGCTCCGTTTGTTCTGTTTCCTGCACTGGTATTAAAACACAGGAAGTGCTCCAATCATGCTGGTTTCCTCTCTCTCCCGACAAAAAAAAACATGAGACAGAGAGAGAGAGAGAGAGAGGCAGAGGTGTAGGGGAGTTTAGTGGTGATAGAGAGGGAGGCAGGGTGTTGAGAGGGGGCGTGGAGCAAGAGAGAAAAGAGTAGTGCAGAGGAGGATTTTGCTCGTTAACAAAAAAATATCAGTTGAATACCGGGATGCAGCTGATTATCCCACGCTGCGCACCCAGAAACATTCTGCTATTAAAACAATTTCCAATTAAATAAAAGGAAGAAAAATAATAAAAAAAAGGAATGAATAAAAATGCTTTAATATACTGTAATAAAACCCAGATGAGGGTTTCAGGCGAGCAGGCAGCATATAATACAGTATCTCACTCTCCCTGCCTCTGTTGCCAGATTTGGTGTGGTGAGAAAAAGAGAGAAGGGGGCTAGCGATGTGAGATGGCTACATTCATGGCTGCATTCATCACAGCTTTGTAATCCACTCTTAATTCTCCGGGGGGCAAACTGCTCCCCCCCCCCCCCCATCACCACCCCTCCCCTTTGGAGCACAAAAACACTGTCCGCTGAGGGTGAAATGATACAAAGTCAAAGAAAGGAAAAGAAAAGAGGAAGGAGGGAGCAATGGAGGTAGAGGGAGAGAGGGGCGGGACTGTTAGCCGACGGGAGAGAAAGAGGCTTATCAGTAATGAGCTGTCTTTTTTTTTCTCCCCCCCCCCCCAAAGCAATAGTCCAAGCTTCAGGCAGACGAGGAAGTGAGTCCAGTCCGGTTTGATTCACTTCACTATTTCCTCCTTTGTCACAGTTAATAGTTGAGCAACAATTCCTCCGTCCAGCAGAAGTAAAGCTGGTAGTAGCAAACAAAAAATAACTATGGAAAACATA
Source organism: Thunnus albacares (assembly GCF_914725855.1). NCBI lineage: Eukaryota > Metazoa > Chordata > Actinopteri > Scombriformes > Scombridae > Thunnus > Thunnus albacares. Next base: position 23,129,750 of record NC_058124.1, on the reverse strand, counting down.
CAGTCACACACACACACACACACACACACACACACACACACACACACACACAAAAGTCGGTGATATTCACAGGCTCCACTTGTGCATTCCCGTCTGCGCCTTCACTGAAACTCAATCCGGCTGGGGAGACCAGTGTGTGTGTGTCAGAGGGAGAGACTGAGGGGCCAAGAGGAAAAGGGGCTGTGCACAAAAAAAAGAAAGAGGAGGGGGGGGGGGGGGGGGGGGGGTGCTGTCTGTTTCTTCAGGATGCCACACAAAATCTCTGAACAGCCACCCAGTCAGTAAGAAGGGGGGGAACCAGCAAACATGGCAACCTGCAACCCCCAAGAGCCGAAGCAGCGAACTTTAAGCCACATTGTTTTTCTCTTGTTATCTAAAGTTACAGGCTTCCCAGTGCCAGTTGTGGTGTTACTCCTCCTCCTCCTCCTCCTCCTCCTCCTCCTCTTCCACCTCCTCCTCCTTGTTCTCTCTTCTGCCCTCCTTTTTCAGCAAGTCTGTTTGTTTAAAGCAGTCTGGCAGAGCTTGGCTGATCTGAAGCAAAGCACGCCTGCTTTCTTTCTTTCTTCCTCACTCCTTTGCCTCGACACACATTTCCAATACTCACAAGAGGAGCCTCTCTCTCAACTGTTGCACAGAGCCGCCCGTGGCTTGCATGACAAATATGCTAAATACTCCACTCTTTCTTTTTAACTGCCCCCCCCCCCCCCCCTCCAACCTCCCCACCAACCACCCACCTCCCCCCCCCCCCCCCCCCCCCCCCCCCCCTCCACCCCTGTCAGTTGCGCTGCAGCTGTCATTGCCGCGTCCAAGGCAAACGTCTTTATAGAAACAAAAGGGGTTTGTCACTGGTTTGCTACACACACACACACATGCAGGGCTCGCAAACACTCGCGTGACCCACGGCTAACCGACAATCCCCTCTACACAGACCACAACAAGATTTAAATCCAAGCATTCACAGATGTGGGCCAGCTACCAGGAGAGATGGAAGGACAGGAGGAAAGGGGGAAAAGAACTAAAAAAAAAAAATTAAAGAGTAAAGGAGGCTCAAAGGACGACGAGGGACCGATAAACAGATTACGCTCGTTTAATGTGCTCATTCAGATGATGTCCTTCGCCCTCCCACTTCTTCCCTTGCCTCATTGACTATTGACACAGTCCACGGCTCCACCTACGACCCCCCGTGATCTGTTTAAGATTAAATTTGATTAGTCAATGCCTCTGCAGATCCATCATGCCCCCACACCCTTCCTATAATTTTCTTCATTCCTCTGTCGTCATGGCTGGTTTAAGAATCAAAGAAGTGACTAAAAGGGGGGGGGAGGAAGGAGGGTGTTGAGAGAGGAATGGAGAGATGCAAGGATTAGGGGTTTAATTTTCCCTGGGGGTCATTGTGTGGCACAAATTTTTACTGCCACAGTGCTTTGTAGCCCTTCGGATCACAGGATCCACTAAATGGACCGTTATTCACACTTAATGCTGTTGTGGTTTTGCCAAAGTTAAATGGTGCAAACAGCCATTGTTTAGTGTCTTGAGCCTTGAAACCACTTAGTGCAGTTAAGTGACATAAACACAAACACAGGTGGCGGGCATAAAGTATGTATTATTGACTTTTCTGGGTCGTTTATTTGCTCATGGGGGAACACCTGTCGACAGCAAAAACATACTTTTCTCCGTCTCTCTCTCCTTTTCATTTCTCCCGAGCCAAGAGTAAATCCATAACCCGTCTCGTCAAAAACGCTGTCATTTAATGTCATTTCCTTCCTCCACGTCTTGTTTTTCAATCTCTCTCTCTCTCTCTCCAGCCGTCCCACTCTCCCACCCCCTCTCTGGTAACCTGGCAGCAGGAAAAATGTAGCTGCCATCTCTTTATCTCTCTCTCTCTCTCTCTGTGCTTTTACTCTCCTAACCCACCCGCCTTCTTCTTTCCAACACTCAGGGGTAGTTTTATATTAACTAGCAGAGCATTTTACCTGCCCGTGTGTGTGTGTGTGTGTGTGTGTATGTGTGTGTGAAAGCATTTATTGTTCTCAACCTTTCTCAGGCAGAGAGACGACACAAAGAGACCTGGGCACAGCACACACACACACACACACACACACCCAAAGTCGTACGTGAACACCGACGTACGTACGACTCGAAAGCAAATAAGGCACGCACACACCCCGCCATCATGCTCAATAACTTCAATAAGCACACCTGTCAATCATCTTACGCGCGGCACTAGTTTCAGACTTTGCCGATTTTTGTGGGTGATTTGCTCTGTGTTTGCGCGCTTGTGCAAGTACTTGTGTGCTTTTCAATTTAACGGTAAATTAGACTACATGGCGCACGCACATTCTTTTAGGCAAATAAAAACTTTCACACTTTCTCCCAGCCTGCCTCTCACTATGTGTGTGTGTGTGTGTTTTCATTCAGCTAGCAGCCAGCAGTCCAACTTTATGTTACAGATAGAGTTTAATGTCCATATGTGATTAATGCAGGAAGGACTTTCCACATTATAAACACTCTGGAGGGTCGATTCTCTGTGGTAGTTGACACCATTTGGGGAGTTTTAGTGTGGTAAAAATAGGCTTATCCTCTCTTTCAGTAACCTCATCTTTCTCGCCCTCTCTCCCCTTCCCCTCCCCCTCCCTCCCACACACACACACACACACACACACACACACACACACACACACACACACACACACACACACACATACCAAACAACACCTGTGAGGCTACCTGCTGAGAGGTCAACGCTAGAGGTCATCTCTCTTTAACTCTCTTTTATTCACACACACACACACACACAAGCTCCTCTTCTCTTTTTCTTTGTGCTTCCTTCACCGCCCACACATCCACCTGATTCTCATTCTGTCCAGGATCTTACACCACTGTTCTCAGACTTAACACTAATATGTGTATGTTTAGCGGTAAATAATGTGTGCAAAAGAGTCAAACAAAAACAACTGATAAGTGTTAGGTTTGAGAGAGTAGCAGGAATTCCCCTAACAGTCTCTGGTTATGACAGGTCCCATCAGATTACTACTACTTTAAATGGTGTACAGTTATAATATCACCACTTATATGATAAAAATTACTCAGATGTGCTAATAAAGTATGTGGGGGAACAACAACACCAGTTTGCTGAAGTTTCCTATCAATATGGGCGGCTGTGGCTCAGGGGGTAGAGCAGGTCGTCCACTAATCAGAATATCGACGGTTCGATCCGGCTCCTCCAGTCCACATGTCGAAGTGTCCTTGGGCGAGATATTGACTCTGAATTGCTCCTGATGGTTGCGTTAGTGTGTGTGTGTGTGTGTGTGTGTGTGTGTGTGAGTGTGAGTGTGTGGCACCTTGCATGGCAGCCTCTGCCATCAGCGCATGAATGTGTGTGGGAATGTTGACATGTATTATAAAGTGGTTGGAGGACTAGTAAGGCTCTGTATAAATGGAGTCCATTTACCATGTTTATCACAAGTCAAACAACCATTACTGTAAACTATCCGGTGAAATCTATCTTGAGCAAAGCATGAATTATATGGTAAATATTATTTTCCCATATTAGCATCAGTTTATCTTTTATTAGATTTATACTGCTCCCTTAGATATCTGGACATAGTATCAGTTATGTGATTAAAAATGAAGCATTTCACACACAAAAAGGGTCTCGCATCATGTTATTCTGAAATATAACCCACAAAATCATTTAGTTAGAGGTAAAAAAACACATTTAATACACTCTGCGTTCTAATAAAAGAACAATTACGACATAACAGCTTGCTAATATTTGTCCCAGTTCAGATCAGAATAGAATATTGGATTTCACTGAGCTGAGAAAAAGGGAGTGAAAAAGCCAGAGAGTGAGAGGGCTAGGCCAAGCTGTGGCATGCCTTTCTAATTCACAACAGCTGAAACAATACAGGACCTGAGAGTGGATAGGCTAAGACATCACACACACACACACATATGCACTACTCACACCATCTCAGACATATTTAGATCGCACAATCCCAAGACATAACAATCGCTCACTTTCTCGATCAATCGCGCGTATAGTACGCACAGGGGTGAAAGGTGTGTGTGTGTGTGTGTGTGTGTGTGTGTGTGTGTGTGTGTGTGTGTGTGTGTGTGTGTGTGTGTGCCAGCAGGTTAAAGGAAAGTTCGGTTTGGACAAATCAAGTTATATGATTAGAGAAATTATGTTAGCGTGATCCAATCAGCCCCTCAGAGAGACAAAACACACACACACACACACACGCAGGCAGAAATGAGAGTCATGCACTCAGACGCACACACACACACACACACACACACATACATATATATACATACAGTATATAGACAAACTGAAAAATCACACATGCTAACGGACATGACTACGCAGGGTGAAAAAGAACAGAAAGACAGAAAGAAATCCAGGAAAATCCTGAGAGCCAGTAAACAACACTGGTGTCCAGATGACGTATGACTTGGATTAGCAGGGGAGTCATGGGAGGGTTACTGGGCTCTGACACACTGAACTCTTCAGACAGCACTCCACCTTAGCGTTTGAATTAGCCTCGCCAACATGGCCGATAACAACTTCAAACTGGTTAACCAGTCCGGCTGAAAGTCATTAGATACAGTCTGACCTGAGAGGATACAAACATGGACGTGACTGACCTCAGCCCCCTTTCATAATTCAAATTTCAGATATTTTCCACTGGCCAGTTTCATCATGTGGTTTTGATGATTTACATACAGCGTACTGTAAGTTCAGTTTGATAAACGGAGAGCATGTTTATGAGTGGAAGGCTGAAATACTGACGGAGTATCAACGACATAAAATGTGTATCAGAAAAATGTTTATGAGGTTTTTTAACCTTTCAAAACATGACATGTAGTTTTATGCAAGAGTTTTAGATGATTTTGTTGATTTATGATTTCCAGACCTGAAGAGAAATGCTGCACAGGGCCTGTCTGACTCACCAAGATTTAATATGGGCTCACTAGAAGACATTATGGGTTACATTACACGGGTATGTGTTAACACACAGTATCTTTCATTCAGCTCAACAATGGATTTTTTGTGTTTTGGACATCCTGTAAAGTCAAAACGTCTTACTTACTAGTTACTAAAATCAAAAAGTCAAATGTCTAAACATTTTTTTTTTTACTGTAGGTGAAATTTCGGATGTGTTCCAGCTTCACAGCATGGGCTGAAAGACAACCAGGGAGTCGCTGGCCCAGCTGGGCTTGACTTCTACACCCATCATTAAATAGCTGCTGACACAGTCAGTGCGAGGAAGGACAGTGAGTCACAGGCTTATAGATTCTCCAAGGAGTGAAAGCTATAGGATGATGGAGAGGAGAGACTGTAGGAGAATAAAATAATAGAGGAGGAGGAGGAGGAGGAGGAGGAGAAATGTGTGAAGGAGAAGGAGGTAGAAGAGGTGAAGACAGGGGAGGTGTGCAGTCATGATTTAGGATAGGGATTTTCACAAACACGTGTGCACAAAGACACACAAATACCTCCTGCTCTGCTGTTAACCAGACTAACCAGCCCTTCCCAGGAATGTCCATCTGTACCTACAGGGTTTAGAGCCTTGTAACGCTGCTCTGCTGAAACACCACCGTGTTAGTGTGTGTGTGTGTGTGTGTGTGTGTGTGTGTGTGTGTGTGTGTGTGTGTGTGTGTGTGTGTGTTCTCTCATCCCACCCAGAGACTATGTCAGCTGCTTAGAGACGAAGGGAGTCAGGGGCATGCAGAGGGATGTTGATGCCACACCTTAATGTGTGTGTGGGAGTGTGTATTTGTGTGTGTGCGAGGGTGGGGTGAGGAGACAGCTGAGATTCCGGTTGCACCCCGAAAAAGACTGGAATTAGAAGCATCCTCTGATGCAGAGTACATGCACACACACGCTCCTCATTGGTCGGCGGAGCGAACCTAAATACAAACACGGATTCCACAGTAGCACATATGTGCAGACAGGATGGCCATGTATAAACATGTACACGGTAAATAGCGATAGTCTGACTGGGAAAACAGAGAAAAACAGACGGGAAACTTTTCTGATCCTCTTTCTCGTACAAAACGAGGCTGCGTCTGAAATCACTCCATCGCTGATTCATTCATTCATTCACTGCTCTGTATGTAACAGATGCAGACAGGTTGGTTTAATCCATAGTGAGCAGTAAATTAAAACTTATAAAACACTCATAAATCATCGTCACTTTGTGTGTTCCCCGTAGGCTGCGACTAATGATTATTTTCATCATTGATTAATCCGTCCATCATTTTCTCTATTAATCGTTATTATGAAATATTTAAAAAAATGTACAAAAAACAGCATTGACAATTTCTCAGAGGCCTCAAAGATGTCTTTAAATAGCTTGTTTTGTCTGACTAACAGTCTTAAATGTTAAGATATTCAATTAACTGTCATATATAAAAAGAAAAAACAGCAAATCTTCCATTATCAAGATTGTTGCCAATTTTCTGAAGATCAACTAATCAATAGGAAGGTATAATGAAGCATGACTCTTAGCTTAAAGTATCATTTTTGGTGTTATTGTGGGAATTTTGAGGACACTTTATACTTTATAAATTCCACACGATTACAATTTGGACACTGAAATAAAATAATAAAAGGATGGACAGTAAATATAGAGCACTACAGTATATAAATAGGAGTGATTTCAGACGCAGGCGTTCTGCCATGTCTCTGTGTGTTTTCATTATGACCAAATGTTTTTAAGGGTGCGTACTGTTTCAAATTAGCGCTGATACAAAACCACTTTCTGATACCAAACAATACTTTTTTTCCAACACCTTATTCTGAGAAACAAAACTCGACAAAACTCTTTTATTTAAGAAAAGAATCCAACATTTACCATTCAAATGTTGTTACACAATTATAAGCAAGAACTCTTACTCAATAAAATGGGCTTAAGTTGTCAAACCAGGGTCTGACCGACGTTTCAACAGTTTTCATTACACATAAACCCATTTTGGTTTTCATACGCAGCCCAAATTGTTTTATTTACATGATAAATTATGAACTATTGCTCTGGTTTTTGACAGGAATGCTGATTTCACTGCCTCTCTCTCTCTCACTGACCCAGTAATTCTCTGTGAGATCACTGTTGGGAAGTTTTAATAATCTGACAACATCACCTCCCAGTCCCATGACCCCTTATCCCCTAGCTGCCCCCCATCCACCCACCCACACACACACACACACACACACACACACACTTCTCTCCGAGCCCCTTCGTCTTTCTAAGCATCGGCATGACATCATCCCTCTGGATTGGAAATGGGGTCTGGTGGGGGAGGGGGAAGGAGGAGATGAAGAGAGGGGGAGAGAGGGGTGGCCTGGTCTGTTTTGGAGCCAGACAGACATGTTTAGGTTTGAAATGAGCCGAGCTGGATCAGTTACAGAAAAAGAGAGAGTGAGAGAGGGAGAGAGAGAGAGAGAAAGAAGGCGGAGGGGAGGTAGAGACAAAGCGGCGGAGGAGAGGAAAGCAACTTCAAAGAGTGGGCGAAAGAGATTTTTGTCTTTTTTTTCTCCCCCTTTATCCCTCCTTTAGACTATTAGAGAAGGATAAAGGCAATATATACTGCAGCTGCAATACAGAGAGAAGATAAAAATGAAATAAGGTAACAAGAAAAGGCAGATAGGGAGGTCAGAAGTGGAAAAAAAAACCCTTTCACTCTATTCCTTCTATCCCATTATTTCCTTATCTTTGTCTCTGCATCTGTAAGCCCGCCTCGTGATCCTGCTTCTCCATGACGATCTGCCGCCTTGCTCTCTGTTTGACTGTTATTTTCTGCTCTTTCCTCTGTTCTCGACAATATCCCCCCCGCTATCCTCCCTTCATTGCCCTCCTATAAATACCCCCTCTGCCCCCAGACGGAGTGACAGACCATTTCTCCATGCTCTACATACCCTGCAGACAGTAGCTATTATACATCCTGCCCCTGCTATTACTTTCACAACCCAGTCTGCCACCAGTCTGTCTGCACCTCGGGTTCACAGTTCACAGCTTTAATGGAGTAAAAATCATAAACAGTGTATGGATAACATGATTAACACCTACCTTATTTTATTAAGGACTGGTGAAGCCTTAAGGGGCTTATCAAATCTTTTTTTCTGAGTAGAAATTATGACTTGACGGTGGCGCTAGATGAAAAATGATGAGATTACCAACATTTAATACATATTTAAACAAAAATAGGTAATTAATACTCTATTTCTTTCTTCAGCTATTTCTTGTTTAGGGATTTTTTACAAAACATCTGTATTTCTCCAGCTTATTAAGGCATATTAATATAAAACTAAAAGAAAAATTCAAAGAGGTTTCCAGGATTTTAGTCCAAATTGGAGAACCTTGCTCAGTTTTTTATTTAATGCAGGAATCAAAAGTAAATAAGTATAAAGAAAGCTGGTTCTTAATGAGTTTCTTTGCTCTTTAATTTTTGTTATATCAGTCATTTACTGCGTCAGTGTAAACATACTGCGAGCACAAGTATTGTAATACCTGTAAACACACTCACTAACATGCTAAATCTACTGTAACTGTGCGCCAGACAAAATACATAAAAGCTCCACGCTCTTTGTCTGATCTGGCCCTACTTCTGAAGTGTAGCCTATTTAGATTTCCACAGTTCTCTCTTTCTATCTCTCTCTCTCTCTCCCCCTCTCATCCTTCCCTCCTTCTCTCTCTCTCTCTCTCTCTCTCAACACCTCTTTATCTCCTCGGTCTGTTTGTTCTTTGCCACACATTAATTTGGCCCGTTCTCATTAAGAGACCCGACGAGGGGGAAGAAGAGACGGAGAGAGAGAGAGACCTAGAAACAGACAGAGGGATTGGAGGGAAGCAGACACAGACAGATTAGTAGGGCGAGAGAGAGAGAGATGTGAGGGCAATGAAGATGTTTCGCTAAATATCCAAATAATTAAATTAAAGGAGATAAAAAGACAGAGAAGGAAAAGAAAAAAGGGAAAGTAGGGACTAGAATAAAGAGAAACAGGAGCGAAGACGACTCATGAAATGGAAAAAAAATTGTTCTTTGATCCACCCACACATCTTAACAACAGTGGAGTCAATCACTCTCCGGGGGGACAAGCGGGACTCCTACTAAATTTTTCAAATGCATGAAAATGATTAGTGCTCATATCACATGAGTCATCAATCATTTTCCAAAAAGCATAACCTTCTCGGTGCATCTCAGGCGGCTGCAGATGGGAGAGACAGCGGTTTAGTGTGCTGCTTTGTGCGTGGGATTCGTGCATACTTCTCCTGAGCTCTCACATACTTACATAGTTTTCTAAAGTGGACAGGATATTACATCATGGTAAGAAAATGTGCTCTTTAATGATAGTAGTTGGACTGAAAGAGCGTTCTGTACCCGTGAAACGAACAGTGGAGAGTAAACGCGATGAAATACAATGGAGATGCCAGCGAAGCACATTCCTGAGGTTAGCTCCGACACCGTTCAAGACAGTAAAGAAGAATTACTCTTTAAAAAGGCAGAGACGTGCTACAATAGTCCAGGTCTTAATACTGAATATCACAAGAAGGAAACACTGTACCGTGATGAATTAAGCACTGTGATCATGCAGATATTTTTTTTTCCCCGCCTTCATTCTTTAGTCAGAAAAAAAGTATAAACATATTCATATTATGACCAATATAAACATTGACTTCCTGGTGTTGGATCTATTTAACTATTTCCCTCCATTTGTTGTTGTGCAAAAAAGTAAATATTTGTACCCAGTATTTATTTACCAGCTGTTTACACTAGTGCATAGATGATTAGTTGATACAGCAAAAAATTAATCCACAACATTTTTTTAGGCCTGATTGTTTAAATCCAAAGAAAAAATGCTTTTGCTGCTTTTCTTTGTTTTATATCTTTGTAAAGTGAAAATTTGGGGGATTTTTGAAGGACACAACAAACAATATGAAGTCATCACATAAATATTTTGATATTTTGTAGACCAAACATCACTTTTTGTCAATTAATCATGATTAAAATTAATCCATAATTAAAAAAAAATCACTAGTTGCAGCTCAAAATTATTTTTACATACTCTCCAGGTTTAATATATTATATTATCTGTATCATATTGCTAACAGCTAATGCAATGACCTCGTCTTGTTCTGGAAATCTGAGTGAGCACGACACCTGGAGATTGTCTTCTCAGACGCCATCTCATACGTCAAATATCTCTGAGGTAAACAAACAACAACAACAACAACAACAACAGAGAAGCAGTGCAGATATTTCACATGCTTTCACTAAGTGTTGTATAAACCACAACAGAAGGAGGAGAAAGGAGAGGAAAAAAAAGGTGCGTCACTTGCTCTGGTATCAAATTTAGACCAACATCCATCATCACAGTGCTAACACGTTCGAATAGAGTGCAAGAGTAGAGCCTAAACATTATGAAGTGGGGTAAGTATGATATGTCTGTGGTCGTGTTAGAGACTGGGAAAGAGAGAGGAAAGTGTGTGTGTGTGTGAGAGAGAAAGTGTGAGTATATTTGTGGGAAATGTCGAGTGAACGCTGAAAGATCATCCTTTATAAAAACAGAGGCTGCGTGATTCAGCGGTGTGTCAGGCATTTTAAAGAGATGTGTGACTCAACTAATCACCATCACTGACTCCTGACACACCACAGGAGCCCCTCTCTCTCTCTCTCTCTCTCTCTCTCTCTCTCACACACACACACACATACCCCTACCTCACAGTCTCTATAAGTATGAACAAACAGAGGAGGATAAATACAGACCTCCTCAGAGGCTCTACAAACATTGGATATCACTATTCATGACACACACACACATTAATCACAAACAGAACATTGCACAAAACCTAAGCTCATGTTACCCTGAAGGTTTTCTCTTTATCTTTATCTGTGCGAATTAGGCATGATGGGAAAACATGATGGGAGAGAAAGAGACTGCGAGGACAAACAAGTACGACCTTTTCACCCTGAATTTAGTTCGATTCTCTCATGTTCTTCACAATCAAGCAGATGTTATTACTGTCAACACTAATGACAAATACACGTGTACTCACACACACTACTGAAGAACTGTATGCACTGTTTTACAAACCAAAGAAAACCCCAAACCGAACCAATCAGATTCTTTGAAACATCCTCAACACATACAGTCATACACATCTTCTCACTGACACACTAACGCACACTCACTCTCGTGCACAGATATCCATGTAAACCACGAGCGAGAAGAAGTCCGTCCTACCTTGAACTCCTGCAGCTGCTGCTTGATCATCTCCACCTCTGTGCCGACCATGCCCTGCGCGTTCAGCCCCTCTTCCGCTCTTCCCAGCAGGCCTTGCAGCTCGGCCACCTGCCTGTAGAACTCCCGAACCCTGTCAGCAGCGTCCTCGATCTGGTCCAGCCTGGCCTGACCTCGCTCGCTCAGCTGGAGGATAAACAGGAACGGATGAAACAAATTAACTTTTACAGTCACGTTAATGGAATAAATCTGGGCACTTAACGATGCCACCGCCAAACTATGACCACATCATCATCATCATCATCATCATCCGTCTTTTCCCTCACCTTTCCTGCCTGGCGACTCAGAGCCTCTGTCTCCCTCCTGAGAGCCAGGAGGTCAGGGGAGGAGCCCTCCCGGCGAAGCATGGTGGTGCACTCTGACGAATGTCCTTCCAGCTCCGACCTGAGGTTGGTCAGACGGGACAGGAAGCCCTTGAGGGCGTCCGCTTGAGAGGCTAGAGAGTCTGCGTCACGTCCAACAGGACTGAGGGAGTCCAGTTCGTCATCAAGGTCAGCAAGGCGCGAGAAGACATCCCGGACGTGAGACTGGACCTCGCCGACGCCCTGCAGCCGAGACTCCAGGGAGGAGCAGCACTGCTCGATCTGATGGAGAAAAAGTGAACAAAGAGGCACACGAGGTATTAAAACAAGCATCTCACATAACACACCTACAAAGCTTTCTGTTGACTTGCAGATTCACTTTTCATGATTGCTGCATTTAAACACATTTTTGGAGCGCAGTCACAAAATGGTTAACCACAGCAGAGATGTACTATGAAAAGGTTGGGATATTCATGCTATACCGAAATATCATTAATCATACAAGGATGAGCCCTTGGTGGGTGGTGATATTTTCTCTGCGAAAATTGGCTAAATTAGTGTAACAGCAGAGCACAAACTATGAAACCCAACCAGAAAATGATGCAACACTACGGAAAAGTAAAAATAGAGTTGGTCTGTGTAGGTGCAAGAAAGACACAGTGAAACATTATCTGAGAGTAGGCTGATCTGATATAAAAGATATCTGATACGCTTGCTGCTTCCACCGTCTCCCACAGAACAACCCTTCTTTTCTCAGCAGCGATGACACCGAATCAATATTTTAAAAAAAGGAGAAATAAAACATCACAGTGAATAACAGCGTACTCCTCCAGTGGCTTTAATACACAATTAAGAGCGTCTGTGATGGCTGTAACCTTAAATGGAATATGTAGAAACTTGGATTGCAGGAAAAAAAAAAAAAAAAGATGCTGAATTCTTGAAGCTCTGTTTTACCTTTCAAACTATGATAAAGTGTTGCATGTCCACAATGACCATATATGACTACGGTAAGTCAAATAGCTAAACTCTTCGGACAGCTATAGTTGTTCTGCAATCCCTCAGCGCCCTGACACTTGTCTGCTAAGCACCCCCACACACACATATAGTACAAACACACTAGATCTGACACCCTCTCACACAGTGACCTCTTGGTATAAATAGTTCCCCTGGTTGTACAACATCTCCTCTCTCAAAACTGCATATGTTAATTCCTAACAGTCCTTTCGTCGCTACTCTCTGCTCATATTCTGCTGTTTTTCCATAGCTATCTACTCAAAGAAGGATTCTGCACTGCTTTAAAATGTGAGTCAAATATATTTTGGACATTTACTAGTTTTTACTGGCAATCTGTGATCAGGTTTCAGGGGGGGAGGAAGCCCAAAAACACCAAATATGAAAGAAATTTAAGTACGGTGCTAAGTGCTGACACTAAGCTATAAAGAACTACTAACAAACCACTTCCTTTGACTGTCATCACAGCACTGCATGAAGTGTCAGAAATTATAACTCGAAACATGAATTTATGCCCTGACAGAAAGATTACTGTTAATCTTACATTATGCAAGTGTTTTTTGCAGATGTGATTGTGTGAGGCGTGTTCGATATTTCATATCTGACGTTGATATTCGCCTAATAATCACTTTGCAAACCTGCAGCATATTCCAGATGTTAAAGAAGTAAATTCATAATCACCTCAGATCCTCACTATTACACATATTTGTGGAAGTCACTCTTTTATTTATGACCACTGGAGTAAATTTCCACTCTTAATCTCTTGTCCTGTGCTGTGAACTAGCTCCTCACCTTGTCAGTAACATCTTCATACTCTTTCTCTGTGTCTTTGGCTTGCTCCTGAAGCTTCTGTGCTCCTTCAGTGCTGCCTCCTGGTTTCTGGGGTGCATCCTGCACCAGCCCCTGGGCCAGGTCTCTGAGGTAGACCACCTGAGGCTGCAAGGACCTCAAGCTGTCCTGCTGACTTCTCAGCCGCTCCAAGCTTTTGGCGGTACATGCCTGAATGGAAAAGAAGTAAACATGAGTTTCCTCTACTTAAACAACCACAACATGCTGTCAGTGCTGTGTTTGACACATTTTCCAAGAACAATGAAATGAAAATGACAATATCAACAATATCTTTCAGTACCTGAGGTCCTAAAGCCTCCTGGACTTCAATCTGGTGCTTTGCGGCCTCCAGCCTCCTCTCCACAGCTTGTCTGCCCTCTTCAAACTCCTTCAGACGACCAGCCAGCTCCTCCAGCTGGGAGGTGCGGTTATGAAGCCTCTCACCCAGTCCGTCCACCTTACGGTTCAGCTGGGCCTTCTCATCTCGTACCTACAGAAAATGTGTTTACAGTACATCAGTTGAGTCATTTACTTAATTTATGACTTTTGAATTGCTAACAATACACAAAAGATAAAGAACACACACCCAAATAGAGATAGATAGTCTGAAACAGGTAAAATGACATCCGGTACACACCTCTTCCTCCCCGATGCAGCACTGCTCCAGCAGCAGATCAGCTGCAGTATTGAAGGCCTCCAGAAGGGGTTGTCGCCTCTCGAGGTCCAGCGACAAACCTCGAGCCTTTTGCAAGGCTTCATCGAGGGCGGATGAATCCAGCGATGGCTGAATCTCTCCATCCTTCTGTTCACACTCTGCTACCCATGGTATCAGCTCGGTCTTGTGCTGCTGGTAGGTTTCTGCTTTGCTAAGAGTGGCCTTCAGTCTGCTCTCACGGTCTGAGATTCTCTGGTTCTGCCCCTCCCAGTCCTGTCGCAAGGAGGCCAGACGGGACTGCAGGGCAGACCGTTCATCTCCTCCTGCTGGGAGAGTGGCAAGCAGTGACGCTCCCTCAGCTTGAATCAGCTCATAGGAACCTCGCTGACTGGCAATACCACGCTGGAGCTCATCTGTCTGTGCCAGCAGGGAGCGGATGGCCTCAGGCTTGCAGGGCAGGGAGTCTGTGGATGATTCTCTGGGATCTGCCTGCTTGTCGAGCCAGGAGCGCAACTCCTCAAACATCTGCTGGAACTGCTGGGTGGAGGACAGGGCGGCCTGGAGCTGAGACAGGCCGTCAGCTAGAGGAAAGCAAAGCAGAGCGCAAGGAATTACAAACATAAACACTGAAAAACTATTTCAAACAAAAAAGGACAAATAGGACTTGTGCAGTTTTTGTTGCATTTATTTCAGTGGATGTGTTAGTGTTATTTTCTTGTCATCAAAACAATATTTCTGTTAAAGCTTAAGAGGGATCAAGCTTGAAAGGGGATACTGTTTGACCTCATCAAAAATGTTACCAATGAACACATAAATGGACTATTATTTCTGTCTATATGTGTAAGAAATCACAACCAGCAAATACATCAAGCACAAACATAACAGCACACTTTAGTAGGCAGACTAACAAAAACACTGCTACTTTGCAAGATAGCATGTAATAAATATTGACCAAAACTTGTCAAAATTAATTTAGTGATAAACTCCACAAACCTGCGCGCTCCTCTAAACTCCTCAGTGGCCCGCTGACACTCTCCAGTCGTTTACTGAGCTCTTCCTTCAGGTAGGGCTCAGCCACGATGGTGCTCAGCTCCTGGCAGAGCCTCTCAGCCTCCGCCAGCTCAGTCCGCTGTCTCTCCAGCTCCGAGCGGATCTCTCCGGTTTCCTGCAGGCTGCGTTTTAAAGCCTCGGGCTGAGCGCTCAGCGAGGCCTGAGCATCGAGCCTCTCACCCAGAGCAGAAGCACTCGAAGAGAGCTCTTTGAGCAAAGCCTGGGGACCAGGAGAGGAGGAAGGTTATGATATTTTACTGTCATCATGAAAGTTGAAACTATACAACCGTCACTCTAACTAGACTTACCTGATAGCGTTCGCTGGTTCCTTGGGCCTGGTCGATGTGGTTTGACCTCTGGGTCAGTCGGCTTGTTAGGTCCTCCCACTGCTGGGAGATGGAGCCCAGTTCAGCCCGGACATCTGACAGGTCTTTAGGGTCTTGGGCGGAGTCGCCAGTCTGGGAGAGGATACCCTCGGCGGACTGGGTCAACTGGTCAAACTGTGGCCTCCGGGTCTCAAACTCACGCAGCATAAACTAGAAGAAAGAGGAGGAGTGAGAACATCAGCGTTAACTAAAATATCAGAAGAAAGAATCATAAGAAATAGATTCATTATTATCAGAAAATAAAATTGTGAGTTTAAAAACATGTGAAAGCCTGAAGAAACTCCTGGGACATTTTGACATCCAGACATTTTCGATAACTACATATTAATAGAAAATTAGAAAATTGTACTCCTTTATTCCTTCCTTTATAAGTCGGTACTCTAGTTGCACCATGTAAATCTTTTAAAATATGATCTCCTATTTATCAACAGCCTGCTTTTATGACTAAAATGGATGAAGAAGTCAAAAACAATGAGAGACTGGTGTCTAATCAAACAATCAAATCACTGAAAGTTGTCATTATTATGGTTTTCTATGATGTATTTATAACTGCTGGCAGCATGTCTGTGATTCTGTCTACAGTCTGGGCTGCATACCTGCACTTGTTGTTTCTGTGTGTTGAGCATGTTGGGGTCGATACTCAGTGGTCCCAGCACGCTCATCATTAGCTCCTTCTCCCTCAGCCACGGGCCCAGCTGATTGGCTGCTGAGGCGAAACTGCCCAGCCTGTCGGCACATGTTTCCAGCTCAGTCTGCCTCTGGACTGCTGTCTGATTGGCTGTCTGCCAACGGGAGTCTGGGGAAACAACCAATGGAGGCAGGAGTGAGAGAACATAAAAAAAACCCAACAAATAATATGCAAATGTTTATAAATAGATATTCATTCCTCACTGAAAATTTGACAAAGGTTTTCTGTCTAGTTTCCTCTTCAGGGGATGATTTTTATTATTAGGTTGTACAACAAGGAATTATGGTAATCTAAATTAGATCAGTGATGGTTATGTAGCTTCTTAAAGTAAACCTTTTTCAATGTGACAATGACAAAACAATAAGACATTTTTCTTGCTCTGTTCCTCCTCCTACTTCTCCTGTCTCCTTCTCCTCCTCTGACTCATGTTCTGGGCATCCAGCAGCATGTGTTTGTGTACGTGCACTCAGTCCGCATGGCTTTGAAAAAAGGCATTATGAAATATGAAACATAAAAAAGGGCCCCCCTTCTTGGATTTTACCTTAAATATTTCTGTCTCAGTTACCTCATAGGAGGCCCTGGTAAAAATATCAAGTATACAGGCGAACAAATAGCTTTGACAGGAACACTTCCCACTCTCTCCCTGGGTAATATTGATCTCAGTTTCTTACCATCTCTTAGAAAAATTATTATAAATTCTGAGGCACTATGCCATTTTCTTTTACTGCACCACAGTAAAAATGCCTCATCTTTTTTTCTTTTTCCCCCACTTTTTTGCTCTTGTAACGTTTATAAACTATTTTTCAACCAGATCTTTTGCAGCAACGTCTACCTCTACAGTCAGAATATTCACAGAAAAGCCCAACAGACGTAACAAACTCAGTATCCGTCCTCAGGGATCCACTTCTTTAAAATAGATGACTCTTTGTGCTGTGTTCCTTAGGCAATGTCCTTGCTCTGCATCTCCAACTTGTATTATGCATCTCCTGTATATGCTACCTCCACGTCATTGGCTCAGGCTCTGACACAATATACCTTCTTCATCATGGCTCTACCCACGCAGGTTTCTTTGATTGTCAACTCTGTGCTACAAGTACTGTAGAGTATTTCTATGAAACCTACTGTACCATTTACCTACAGTACAATATCTCCGGTGGTTTTTAGATCCTGGCCTTGAAAAAAAGCAATGTCTTTATTCACATTTTTTCCCACACATCATTCTACTCTACTTTTTCCCTTTGGGCATCTGTGTCAGGTAAGTCAGTTGACAGTGAAATGGCTGTCCCATCATCTTTGTCGGATATCCTCGTGTATTTTTTTCATCATCTGCGGTACATACCGATCTCCTGCAGCTGTTGTCTCCAGGTGTCTGCCTCGGGAGAGTCGGGGTTGTCAGCAATCAGCTTCTTCAGTGTGCTTTTCAGCTCGTCTACCTTCCCGGAGTGCTCAGCCAGCTCTGAGAGCAGGGCCTGGAGACGAGAGGAAATGAGAGAATATCAAGACTTCAAAATACTGTATCTATTCAATAAAAAAGCACACAATAAATGGAGTGTGTCAAAAACGAGGGTTGTGATGTCTGAATTTGGGACAGGCATCAGCAGATAATATAATGTATGTGATTATAGGGGTCACAGACTATAATAAATAGATGAACCCGGTTGTTACCTTGTTCTCCTGGGCCTGGGCTCGTACCGCCTCTGGTTTGGAGGGGGAGGCGGTCTGTCCCTGTTTCAGGCTGTGCTCCCTGTCAGTCAGCCAGCTCTTGAGCTCCTCTGTGCCCTGTCTGGCCTTCTGCCTCAGCTCCAGCGAGGCCTGCTGGCGGTCGAGACGGTCCTTCAACTCCCTGCCCAGCGTGTCATATCGACCGTTCACATCAGATACGGCTACTTGAAGCTCTGTAAGGTCTGAGGACACAAAGACAGAAAGGGAGAACATTGCTAAACATACAGCAGAATAGAGGACAAAGAAAGAATCTTATTACAGCCTGATCTAATATAAACTAGGAGAGCAGGCTTATAAGAACTACAGTTTTACAGTAAAGTAAAGAGTAGATTCAATTGGAGCATATCAGGGTAGCCTAGATAAGAGTCCTGTAGATCTGGATGTTGCAATGATTATATTATTGGAAACTGAACAGATTTTTACTGACGGATGTTCTGCATGGACAGAAGCTTGACAGAGACAGGACAGTAAAGGACACGAGGAAACATTAAAACAGCAAACAACGCCGTTATCTCTCAGAGTTACTGATACGAGGAAACAAAACAATAATATAGCTGGAGCACATCGAATAAATGATGTAGAAGTTTATCTTAGACACAAATCTTCAGGAGGCATAAGATAAGAAAGAGAGAGGGAGCTAGATGGGGAGCTCACCTTTACAGGTGTGAATGCCATTGACACTGCTGGGACCTGCTGAGCCATTGATTTGAGGAGCACCTGGGAGAAAGACATACACCCGACTGAGACAGCAGCACTACAACACACTCATGCAAGCATGGTCATACAGACATACAGGACCAGTGATGTACAAAAAAGCTCAGTGCCAGTGCCAGCGAAGAAGTGGCAGCTTCACACTTCAAACTCAAAGTACTGAACTCAGCAGGGACTTTGGACAAAAGCCGTGGAAACAGACAACAGCCGTGAGAAAGACATGGAGGATACCCATAGTCTTTACATAACAAAGACATTTAATGGGTGCATCAATAAGCAACATAAATAGGTGCATCACTTTGTTCAATATATACATTTTCAACTTACAGTATGCTTTCCAGCTAGTACGATATGTTTACTTTCTGATCTAATGGCACGTCTGAATTTTACTTTTAACATCCAATTAATATTTAATTCTGCCTTTCACAAGCAAGGTCCTATAGTGGTTAGATTTAACTAAGAAATTATGAATGTAAGCATTACCAAGCATGGACGTACAGAGGCAAGAAACTTCTATAATAGTGACTCCAATGTCATGAAGTTGGACAAAACAACAGGAGGCACGTTGATTCGTCTGTTTTGAGGTTGTAGTTTGTGTTATTTAACTGTAAGATCTTCCTCTTTTTTCGTCTTCAAATTCATACACTTTCCAAAGTTGCAAAGTTGCTTCTCAGTAGATTTTTCAGACCATATTTGACATCTGAGTACAAATAACCAGATGTTTACTTTATAAATAAAAAGTTGGCGTTGGTTTGGGCCAAAAATGTTGTGACTCTGGGTAAAGAGGACGCTGTGACAAGACGACGGTGCTTTTGCTCTCGCATATGACTATGACAATTGCCGCCTCCCCCATGTTGGAGATGTCGAACGATTTTACACAAAGTTTGCACCGTGCTTGCTTTTCCCATCTGGAATCCTGAACCAACCCATGTTTTATATTTGGGATTGTCAAGCCGGCCCTCGGACTACTTGCATTTACCTGTTGTGTCCGTTCAGTCCAAACTCCTACACAGGAAGTTGGATGACATTCAACTTTCCAAACATCTCTGCCCAAGAAGGAAGTAAATTAACTGGTGCGACCTATACTTGTATTATTTTCTCTTAACATATTAAATAAATAACGTTATTTTATTGTTCCTGTCATATTTTTCAGTCTCTTTTATAGACAAGAAACGAAAATGAGTTGAAAAAAGTTAAGTTAATTTCTATGGCGTCTGTGCAGCTTTGTTAATTCATTGTGTCCATGGAAATGACGATAAACGCAGCCATAAATGTATGGTTTACTTACGCAGAAAAGATAGTCTTTATTTTACTGATAACTACATCACTGCATGTTCAAACAAGCTCAATATTTGGTTATTTGTGATGCTATGTATACATGCAATTCAAAGAAATTGCCGACTCTTCTTTCAATCTAATTTGGTCGCAGATGTCCAGATTTGGTAATAAGTAATAAGTCAGTTGGGGCAGAGATGTTTTGCAGGCTGTGACGTAGAGGCAGCTCTGCGTAGGAGTGTGTGTTCAGTTGCACAGCGTACTTCTTGTCTTGCATTTGACGACATCGAGCTCGTTCTGGCCCTCGCTCTCTCACACAGTGGTCAAAATTTTGGCTGCGCTGGCTGCCTGCTCCGAACGCCATAAAAAACACTCCGCTTGTATAATCAATTTATTTTTAGAAATTCTGAATTTTATATTTTAGAAAACAGAACAGGGGCAATAGCCTGGAAACACAAATATTTTTCCACACTCTCTTTTTGTTCTATACTTATCCAGACCTGGAAATTACTAAAAATCAAATTCCATACTTTTCCATACTGCACAGGAACCCTGTTAGCTGTATCAGCAAATTACAATAAAAATTGATTATAAATGCAAATGTATTGCATTCTTTTTTTGCCCTTTACAGCCGTCTTTCCTGCTCTCCCCATGTTCATGATTTGTTTTTCATGTCTGCGTTTCTTTCCAGGTCACATAATTTTTATAAACCCCCTGTTGACTTTTTTTTCCTCCCACCATCATCTGTAAATCTCACCTTCATCACTTGCAGAAATGCTCTCATGTGGAAAATAAGTTATTTAAACAGAAGGAGTGTGGGAGATTTGTTTTGTTTGGCCTTGTTTCCATCCCTGCTCTTCCTCACACAGGTCTTACCAGTTTTAGTTTTTGGAGCGGTGATGTCGATGATGAGGGACTCCAACTCTGAGCCGGTCTTGTTCAGCTCCTGAACCCGGGAACCCTGTGACTCCCAGTCATTTAGCAAGTCCTGAAGGCATAATGCGTTTTACATTAAATTAGGTCACTGAATACAGACACTAGATTCAAGCATGTTCCCTAAATGTTTTCCTCTCGTTTATGTAAAAACGATGAATTCAAGGTTTACTGACGCCTCGCTTTTTGTTCATATTTTGTTGATAAATTATTTAACACACACCTTGAGCTGCTGGACTCTTCTCTGCAGGCCTTCGGTGTTCAGGCCGACCTCTTTGGAGGGCAGCTGGTCCTGCGCTGTCTGGAGCCACCTGAGGAGGGAGCCAGAGAGGCCGCGGAACTGGAGCAGCTGCTGCTCACAGGCCTGAATGGCAGCAAACCTGTGTGAGAAAAAAAAAAAACAGAAGGAATGGGAGGGAGAAGAGGAAAAGACAAAAGGATGGCACGGAGAACAGTGACAGGGGGTTAGAAGCAGTGACGTAGAGGATGAAGAGGAAGGGGAGGTTGCAAAAAAGAAGAAGATGAGGAAAAGGGGGAAAGAAAAGAGAAGGAGGAGAGAAAATTCATCTTAAAATCACACTTTTATGTTTTCAGTGCAAAGTGATGCATTTATATGATTTCTCTTAAGCTGTTTTCACATTGTACTCTCCCAACCCTGTACAAAGCACTATTAACAGGGAGCATTCAAGGTCCACACTGGCCCTGGGGCAGCATTAACACAGCGCTGACCTCCCTCTCTATGTATGTGATCTAGAAAAGTGCTGACTGCCCGTAGACAAAACAGCTCTGAGAAGTTGCCTGGCATGAAGCAGTATCATTATCATGCTGCTATTTTTTCCCCCCTGAGGATTCGAGGCTGGGAGTTATCTAAGGGGGGCCGTTTATAGGAGGGACAATGAGCCATGTCCACTCTGCTTATATTAGCACCCGGGCCTGCTCATCGTCTCACAGTGGCCACACAGATTCAAACACTTACACTTTACAGTACTGGCTAACCGACTGCTGTGACACGTCATGCAACACAGTAAATAATCCCCTACATCATGTACAGCATGTTCTACGACTGCTCTCACCCACAGTGTAACTGAAGTGACCACTGACACCCTTGTTTTAGATTACAGATTTGTGTTTTACTAATAAATAACACTGTACATCTCTTGGTATCTGACCAGGCATTAAAACATGCCCATTATTGGTTGTTTTTATGTAACTGGCTAACCAAACTCCAATAAATCTAAGCCAGACTGACGGTATTTATAAATTCCCAGCCCCCTGCTGACAGGCTTCAAGTGTGGCAGCTCACTGATGCGACGTCAGACAGGGTAGGCATAGCAACTGGTGCTCTATGATGGCTACAAATTTAGAAAACAAATTTTGGAAATGCCAGGAGCATAGTTCCGCCGAGCCAGTCACAGTGTTATAGAGAGAAGGCCTTCGCTATCTAATCAAAACTTAATTTTTTGCTAATTTTGACTCCATCTGTCTGTGAAGGTTAACTGGTGTCTAAAAAGAAGTGACAACTGTCATATTTCAACAACAAGTGGGACCAAACACAATAGAACTGAAGAGTTGTTAAATTCAGGTTTGTGTCTGGCGCCCCCTGGTGTATTTTATGGTGAACTGTGAATGAGATTAAAAACTGTTAAGGCTGTTAAAATATTTTTGTTTCAGAGAAAATTATTCCCATTACTCCTTTTTCTTATATAACACTCTCATGGCTATAAATATTTCCTACTAAAGCAACCATGTAAGAGCCTGGAAAATGAATTTGTATCTATGTTTTGCTATTAAACGTGACAAAAACTCCATTAACCTTGGAAGATAATATTGATTGTGGTTTCACATTTATGCCTGCATGATTCAAAAAGGCACTTTCTACTTATCTTTTAATATCTTTACCTTTTGTTGACATTGGCTTCCAGTTGGGTGAACTCATCAGACACCCCTTTGACATTATCCAGTAAGCTTTGTGTGTTGCTAAAAGCTTTGGACTGGCTGAGCTCATTGCCAAGGTTGCAGAAGGACTTCAACTGGCCAGCTTCCTGCTCCAGCTCGGACCGGACCTCCTGGAACGAGACACACAGGACAAAAGTGTTGGATTGACCTACAGCATCACCAATAATATCACTGATACTAACTGAATCAGTTGCCTTCTGCATCCATATATCAACACAGAACCACAAAATATTTGGAAAACATTATGATTTTTTGATAAATCATGTTTGTTTCTTAGAACTTCTGGTAGAAAACAAACAAGAAATAAACTATTTATCCAGACATCTGAATGTTCACTGCTCCTAGCAATTATTTATGAGATCTTAGAATATTGAATGCAGATGACTAAAACGAGACCGAACAGCAGACGACCTATTTCTATAAATCTGACCTCAATGGTCTGCTTGTAGTCCTCCACGCTGCGGTCTGGCTGGCCCACCGGGCTCAGAGCCTTCAGCTGGCTCTGGGTGAAGACCTGGAGGTCCGTCCCCAGCCGTTCGTAGCTCTCCAGCCTGGGCAACAGCCCTTTGAGCTCAGCTTCTCTCTCCGCTTGGCTGGCTTGCGCTGCAGCGTAGCGTTGAGTCAGTTCGTCTAGTGCGCCCTGGAGACCGGAGGCTGTGGAAGCGTCAGAGCTCTGAAGAAGTTTGGAAACAGAGTCCCGCGTTGCCTCCACACTGCCCTGCCTGGAGAGCAACTCTTGACGAAATTTCTGGAGAGGAAAAAAAGGAGAAGAGGCTTTGAATGCAGGCTTCAGCAATATTTCAATATGTGGACATGACAAAGATGTGCAATAACTCTTATTCACTGAGGAAACCCTTTATGCTACCTCTGAGCGCACTCCTACCTGGTTCTGGGTCAAAGCGTCTTGTACAGCCTGTGCAGTGGGTTCAACTGGTCCAGGTTTCAGAACCAGTTTGTCCAGCCAACTCAGCAGACCCTTCAAGCCTTCCTGGACGCTGACCGACTGGGCCACAGCTGTCTGCAGCTGCTCGGCCCGCTCGGAGACAGATGCAGAGAGGGAGCCAAACCTCTTCTCTAAACCATCTAAAAATAAGAACTCATCTCATTACATGGCATTTTTACATCTGTCCATTTACATTTATCAAATGCAGACAGCGTAATGTGAATGTTAAGTTCTGAGTTCACGTTTTGACACATCTAAATTCAAAAACATGTCCCCATGCAGGCACAGCAGACAGTGGTCAGGATTTAAGGGGACAGATTTAGCAGATTAAGTTACCTGCAGCACACAGGATGTCAACAGCTTTCAGGGAGGGAGATTCATCTGTGCTGACCAGATCTCTGCCTGCTCTCTTTACCTTCTCCAGCTGCACCGAACGCTCAGCCAGCTCATCCTGCAGCAGCTGAGAATACAGAACATACTCCGTCAAAATTAAATAAATCTGTAATTCAGTACTCAACATGATGAGGCGGTCTGTGCTCTTTTACTGCATTCCCCCCGTGTTCTGTTTATCTAAATATTTATCACGTGTATTTCACCTGTACTTGTCGTAGTGTGTTCTGCAGGTTCTGGGGGTCTGTCTCTCCACTGGGCTTGGCTATGCTTTGGTTTTGTTCCTGAGTGCTGAGCCAGGTGTGGAGGGAGACGACCTCATCCTGGTACTGCTGGTATCTCTCCAACAGGCCGGACAAACGGCTGCTCAACTCTGTTGACTGCACACGCAAATACAGAGTTTCAATGTAAGTACAATTCAGAGATATTGTAAAAGAATTTCATTAAACACAATTTACATCAGTTTCCAGAAAACATTCACAGCCCTTACCTTGGTGTGTAGGGTTGTGTATCTGTGGTTGGCGTCCTGTAGCCTGTCAGTCACCAGCTCCTTGGTGCTCTGCAGAGCTGGGTCTGAACCACCAACTTGCTCCAGAGCTCCTTGAACGGAGTCCAGAACCTTTTGACCGGAGATGGAGACAAACCGCAGGTCCGCCTTGTGGCAAATTACATCCTCAGCGAGCTGGGAATGCAGATATA
This sequence comes from Thunnus albacares, assembly GCF_914725855.1. NCBI lineage: Eukaryota > Metazoa > Chordata > Actinopteri > Scombriformes > Scombridae > Thunnus > Thunnus albacares. The sequence goes on along the minus strand of NC_058124.1, from coordinate 23,104,899 downwards.
GTTTACAGGTCAGTTTTGGGACAAATGCATATAGATGTGTATGTCTGACAAGAAAACACTACATTTTCATTACAACAAAGACTTTTCTTTATAAATGTGAATGGAAAGCATGATTACAACCAGCAGGTCACTAGTTCCCACAAATTACTGGGAAAAATGTGTGAGAGCCTATAAAAAAACTGCAAATGTGACATCAAGGGACCTTTAATGAGAAAACAAGTAAACAGCTTCAATGGAGTTTTTCAGTGGTTCCTAGATTAGAATGTGTGATTGTGTGAGTGTAAATCAGGGCATGTCAGGGCACTGGGATGGATGGAAATTGAGCATTGGATCTCAGTCTTCCATGGATAATTAGACATTTAAAAAGTTTTACAGTTTGTGTTTTTACTCTGGACACAGATACAGTGAGTGAGATTTTGTAGCTCGTACACTTTTATTCAAAGACACAGTGTAATTAATGTAACTGGAACCAGTAGGTTACTTATAGGTGACAGAGTTTATAAGTTAGTTATAGTCCAGTTTCACGAGGTGCTTCATGTGTAAAAAAATGTAATTTCTGATCCAACCAAAATAATGAACAGAGAAATCTCCATGATGTTGTTAACTTCTGCATTTTGTGTACCTTTCTGTGCTCCTCCAGCCTGCCCTTCAGTCCTTGTGCATCGGTTTCTCCTTCCCCTAGGGAACGGAGCTCCTGCTCACTTTGTTCCAGCCAGGCACCCAGATTTCCATGTTCCTGCAGGAACTTTGTCATCTCGTCCTTCAGCGCCTCAGACTTCCTCAGTCGGTCCTAAAACAGAGATCAGAGCAGCTGCAGTCAGCCAATTACAACAAAAATACTCATTCAAATGAACATCTGATATTCTCACCAGCAGCCCAGTTAAGTTATAATTACATACTGTAAATGCTGACATATGACAGTTTAGGTCAAACATCATCAGGGGCCCATGCTGTAGAGTTAACACACACACACTGTACATATTTATAGTGTGATTACCTGGCAGCTCTGCAGCCTGTCCTGGTGCTGGGCCTGCAGCTGGTCCAGGGCAGCGCGGAGACGCTGTTTCTCCTCAGGAGGAACAGTGGAGTCAGGTTGGTCCAGAAGAGAGCGAGTTGACTGGGTGATCTGGAGTAGCTTTGCCTGTTGAGACTGGAGTTGCTGAAGCTCCGCCTGGGATAGAGGTGAAAGGTTATAGGCCATAAGCTAGTATTTTTATGAGATGCACTACACATACATCAGAGGAACAGATTCTGACCTGCAGCATCTCTGTGTGTGACTTCACAGCTCCCTCTGGCTGCGAGAACGATACGTCGACAACATCTCGGCCTGCTCCAGATCCAACGCCTCTACTGGCTGGTTGGTTAAGGGTGGACAAGTCATTCAGCAGAGCGTCTATTTGGCTTTGTGTCTCCTGAAGTTCCTCAACTGCTTTTGCCTGAAGATAAAAGGAGGAAAAATTAATGCAAAAAGTAAAGTAAACAAATATTAAAATATATTTTGGTGGCATTAATATGGAAAGCCCTTGGATCACTTGAAGATTATATATAAAATCCAATATGTGCTGTATATCTAAAACCGCTCTCTCATCTTCTTACCCTTTGTGTGTTCTGCTGTACAGTAGTGTTGATGGCTGTGTCCAGCTCTGACAGCGATGTGTTTGTTGAATCTGTCAGGGCGCTGTACTGCTCCTTCATTCTTGTTAGCGCCACCTGGAGTTTCTCCTTTTCCTCTGGGCTCAGATTTTCTCCTCGCTCTGCCAGGAAATCCTCCACAGAGCGGATGGCCTCACTTATGCCCTCCTGTTTGGTCTGGAGATCCTTCTGTACTTCCTGGAGAGAAAAAAAGGTGAACAAATTAGAGAAGTGAGAACATATCAAACCATCCAATGAATCCAGTGAGTTAAAATTAGGTGAATATTAGATTAGATACAGAAAAATAGTGAGCTGAATGTAAAAATAGATTATTTTTTGTGTATTAAGGGTGTTTTTATTATTTAATTAATGTGGGCTTGTGAATCTAGATGTGGAGGGAGATTTGTTCATGTTTCATACCTTCAATTTCCTCTGCTTCTCTTGTAGGACATTCATATCACCTGACTCTGCTCCAGCTCTCTGATTGGCCAGCAAGCTGGCAGCTCCAGCCAACCACATGTTAAGGCCTTCTAGTTTCTGAGAACACTCTGCTTTCTGTTGTTGGACCACCTGAGATTAGAGGAGGAAAGAAAGAAGGAAAAAAAGAGCGAAGACCCGACCAGAAAGAAAATGTGAGCATAAAGTGATATCAACATTTCATTTTGGCATTTTTTACTCAAAGCACCAATTCTCAAACTTCTCAACGATAAAAGCACTTCATTTGCCCCTAAACAAAATACTCGTAGTGCACACTTTGCCAAGCTTTGAGCAGATTGTGTCCAGAGTTCACACTTACACACACACACAGGCAGACATACAAACACACATATAGTATCTTAACATCAACATGTTGGTCAAGCAACAACAAACAATACAAAGAGAAATCAGACAAAAATCTTTTTATTTGCTGTTTTTCCTCTTCCTCCCTGGTATTCAGGTGAGACAAGAGGAAAAACAGTTAAGAGCTGTAGCCAGCAAGACTTTGCTGCTATCAAATCTCTAGCCTTTACCGCCGTGACACAAGCGATTTTCCTTCAGTGGCAATCTGGAACAGCAAGGCAAACAGGTTAATAATACACATGTTATAGAGACATGCAGAGTAGCAAAACACGCTTGCATGAAAGCCTGTGTAGTAGGAGTGAGAATGGTGATACTGTCAATGTCAAGTGGCGAAGCTTTTGCAACAAGAGCAGCAGTGGGTTGATATCAAGGTATGATGATATGAAAAGTTCAAACTGTGGTGGAGGTTAGCTAGTTCACATCAGGCTTCTCTAGTCCTACTGTAAATGAGTTTGGTATGATTTTATAGCATGAGTGCTAATCAAAACATTACTGAGATGTTCTATAACAAAGCACAGATGTTGTTAACAGCATGACAAATGAGACTGTTGCATTTCAAATGTATTAGTAAGAAAATAGCATTAAAAACCAAACCGACTCAATCATATTTTTCCAAACCTCTCTCTCCCTTGCACTCTGCATTTCTCTGTCCTTCTCCTCTTCTTTCACCCTCTCTCTGCGCTGCCACTCCTCCTCCCTTTCTCTCTGGGCGGAGAGGGCATCAGCCCAGGCCTGGGCTTGGCCTGACGCTCGGTGGAAGGCCCTCTGCAGCTGCTGGAGCTGCCCCAGAAGCTGCCTGCTCTGCTCGGGGGCCAGGTCCTGAGCCCGCTCCGAGATGAACACCTGAATGTCAAAGGCCACGTTGTTGACCTCATTGGAGCGTGCCATCAGAGAAGACTGGAGCTCCTTAAAAGAAAAACAAAGGAAAGCGGCAAGTGAGTGCAGGAAAGTATCATTCCTTCATAGATGAAAGGGTATCACAAAGAGACGAACACTGGAGCCACAAATCAAGACAATATATCAACTCTTTGTCTCCAAAACAGGTGTGACAAGATGCATATTTTGACAGTGCATATATTAACCTCATGCAGAGCCACAATGTCACACAATCCTTGTTTAATTAGCACTAATAAATGGTGTTTAATGCATTCAAATTAGACTATGCATTTAGTATAACAAAATGTATATCAACAACATTTTATGCATTTTTTCAAAAAGGAGCAAGTAGAACATAAAACTTGCCTTGCAAAGATGCAGCTGCTGTGTGAGCTGATCATGGTTGTCATCTTTCTCTGCCATTTTTTCCATCCCTGCCATTCCTCCACTCATCTGAGCCTCTGTCTCCCTCAACCAAGAGAGAAGGCCCTCTACTTGTTCTCCCAACGACTTCTGTTCAGCCGTTACTGCCTCCTGAGAGAAAGATTGGCAAAATACTGCTGTTGAGTATCAGAACCTACGTCTTATTATTTCAAACATATACAAAGTATATATATATACAAGTACATATACAAGTTTCTGGGCCCAGGTAAGATAACTGATGTAACAATTCTCTGACAATGAGAGTAAAGGCCAGTTTAGACCAAAGATTCACAACGAGATGAAATCATTTTTAGAACATTGCAGGGAAAAGTTGCAGCTGTGTTAACTAGCCCGTCTCAGTTCGACTCCAGCTGGCTGGTGGCGTTGCCTGCAACTCAGCTTGTCAAGTCACCAGTGGTTGGTTTTAGAACATGAGGCACGTCACCTGTTTCAACAACCAATCAGCTCGTAGCAAAGTCAGCTGGTCGAAATGGCAGAATTTTGGACGGAGGAAAGAGAGGCTCACCTCATCAGTTTGTTTGAGGAACAGCCGTGTCTGTGCGACACAAGCCTTAAAATTTGCAGTCTGCAAATTTGAAATAAAGGTACAATCCGAATTCTCGGCCCTCTCGTGTTTTTATGTTTTCACTGTTTCATCAATGTTAGAACTGCGACTGTAGCAAGTATCTCACCATCACTATCCTATATTCATATTTTAAGATGCTACAAAGTATCCAGCTACAAAAAAAAGCCTGAAAAGCTTGTTGCTATGGAAACGATACACTGTCTCGTCTAGTCGTGTTGGTGTAAACTGGCAGACTTGTTTTGTTGTGAATCTTTGGTCTAAATTGGCCTTAAGAGTTCCTTTCTGGTTTAATCTAGATGTCATTTTTACCTTATATGAGTCTCTGTGGTCTCGTAGGCTTTGCAGAATGCCCTCAGAGTTTGCTCTGGCAGCTTCGTACCCTCGAGTCAAACTACGCCCGTCCTTTTCCAGGGCCAATAGGAGCTGCGGAGGAACATCTTTGGGCTGGGGCTTCAACAGCCGCTCAGCAGCCTCCACTTCCTTGTTGATCTCAGGCTCCAAGTCACGCAGTTCAAGGTCCAGAGTCTGAAAGACAGATTAGGAAAAGAAAACAAAAGTTTACTTGATATAGTTTGGTAATAGACTAATCCTTAAATCAGCTTTATTGTTTAACACTGGTGATCAAATGTATGACTGCTAAATAATGTGAGTGTTAAAAAAATACATTAAAGTGAGCTGTCATGACATTAATATAACATCATAGCCTATCAGGTAAATATGCATATTCTTTCACCTCAGTCTGTCTGATGATGTCATCCAAGGCAATGAGGCTGCGGCCAACAGACTGCTGCTGCTGCTGTTTGAGTCGGACCTCAATATGCCTGACCATGGAGACCAGAGCTACGATTCGCTGGTCATGTTCCAAGCATTCCTGACGGATTAATGATGACTATAGGAACAGAAAAAATAAAATATACAATTAAACATAACATACTTTTAAAACAATTCAAACATAATTTTAAATTATTTAAAAAAAAATAATTTTAAAAATGCGTATATCTGTGTATCCAAAGAGATTTGTTTCTTTTAAACAAATCTATATGAAAAATAAAAACTGAATCCTTGTCAAACTCTCTAATACTTCTTACCTTGCCAGTTGTAACTGTTGTTCCCTCTTTGTTTGACTCAGTTTCTCCAATCTCTCTGACGTCATCCTCCTCCTCTCTACGACTCTCAGTGGCTGTGACAGACTCAGGGACCCCAGCTGATTCAGACTCAGTTAAAGCATCTTCTGAGAGGACGGTTTCTGCAGGTTTGACATGTGGCTGTTGTTCTTTTAAAGATTTTGATTCGGGAACATTGGTACTTTCAACTTCAGGTGACTGGTGCCCCTTCTTCTTTTTACCTTTCTTAGTTGTTTTTTCTGGTTGGATGACCGTAGGTACGGACTGATCTGCAGGTTGGGTCTCATGGGAATAGTCAGTGGCATCTGTAGCTTTTCTGATTTCTGAATGGGACTCTTGGGGTTCTTTAAGAATTTCTTTCCCCATAGATGTAACTTTTGTCATCTGTGTCTGTTCCTCAATGTGAGAACTAGGTTCCTCTGAATGACTTAAATCAGATGAACGTTGTTGAGAAGCCTCAGCTCCATTAACGTTAATTGCAGAGGTCTGCATTTGGTTTTCCTTTTCACCAACTGAAGGTTTGATTGCTTCACTGGTTTCAATATGTTTGCTCGTCTGCTCAGCTGAGCTATCTAAATCTGGTTTTGCTTCTGTGCTGATTTTTGTCATCGCCTCAGAATCCACTTTTTCGTCAGTGAGTAACTTGTCAGTACCAGGCTGAGCTTTGTCTGCCACTTTTGGAATCTTAGACTTCTTTTTCTTACTTCTTTTACTTTGCTGGGTTTCTTTAGGCTGGACTGATGGAGCGGTCTCAACATCTTTTTGTACGTCTTCCAATAGTTTGGTCTCTATGCCCTCCTTGACAGAAAGTTTCTCCACAGTCATATGTTGTTTGACCTCTGTCACTTCCATTTTGTCTTCTTTGACACTCGTCTCTTCCTCACTCTCTTTTGGTGAACCATTGGGTCTCTTAACACTATCATCTTTGACATCATGACTCTCCACTTCATCGGCCTTAGCTGGCGGAGTTTGTACATTTTCATCTCTAACAGTTGTGCTGGGAATCTTCTTCTTCCCCACCTCCTTGCGCAATGCCTGCAGCTCCTCTGCAGCCTGCTTCTCACTCACTGCTTTTTCAAACACCTTTTTAAGAATGCTCTCTTTGGCTTTCAGTATCAAGGCTGCTTTCTCGTCATCTGGTAGAGAAGATTTCTGAGGCAATTCTTGCTCCTTCCTTTTCTCTACCTCCTGACTGCTCTCTGATTGCTCTGGTTGCTGAGAGACAGAATCCTCTTCCTCAACTTCCTCTCTCTGCTTCTCCCATTTCTTCTCCTCTCCCTTATCACCCTTTTCTGTATCCTTTGGTAACTCCAATTGTATTGCATCCTTCTCTGGCTTATGTTCCGTGAATTGAGGAGTGAGTGGAACTGCTTCGGGTTCTTGTTTTACCAAATCATTTTCAGCCTCAACAACAGAAGTTGCCTGATCATGAATCTGCGATGTTTTGTATTTGTCTTGTAATGCGAGCTCTGCCGTAAATGCATGAGTAGCCTCAGGCTGCCCTTCGATTTCTGCATCAACTTGCTCAATTTCAGATGGATGTTTTATCTCTGTAGGCTGTGTTTCACTCTCTGCCTCTTTACCCTTTCCCTTCTTTTTATTCTTCCTCTTTTTCTTGCTTTTGCCTTCTGTCTCCTTGGTTGAAGAAGTCAGTAACTGATCTGATGGATCAATGTCAGCACTAGCCTTGATCTCAATCTTTAAAGGTTTCTCTTTCTCTTCTCTTTTGCCCTCACCATCATCCATTTCTGATGCAACATCACTCTTTTTACATTCCTCTTCACTCAATTTTGACAGTTCTATGATGTGTTTATTTTCTCTGTCATCTCTATTCTCTGTTGTTACTAAACCTGTTAGGGGTTCATCGAATTCAACAACATGATGCACCAGTGATGTACTCTCACCACTGGATATACGCTCCTTTTTCTCAACCTCCACAGGTTCCCCATCTGACTTTACAATTTCTGGCCCTTCTCTGACGTCTTCCTTCTCATCTTTGTCAGTATCGTAGACATGTGCTTGAATTAATTCTCCAACAGAATCTCTTGAAATGCTCTCTTTTTGTTTATCATCAGTGTTACTCTCATCTATCTGCAGTCTCTCTTCAGGCTTCTGTTTAGGAAGATGCTCTGACTTTTTGATGTCTTTCTGTGGTTCTATCTCCTCTATGGTTTGCTGAATTCTTTTCTCAACATTACTAGCAAACTTACACAAGAGGTCTATGGATTGGTCTGACTCAATTACAGCCTTTTCTTCCACTGACACCGGCACTTCTACTTTGTCCTCTTCTGTAGTAGTGTCATAAAACAGTGACTGATCTGAAACTACTGAGGTCAAAGTTTCTCCATCACCCTGTGTAATTATCAAACCTTTCTCTAAAAGTGGAGATCTTGAAGCCACCTCAGTGTTTACATCTGACGAGTTTGCTGGACTGTCCGGCAATGTAACAGCAGGGCTGTATGTACCAAGTGATGAGGCAACAGGTGTAGAACTATCTTCATCACCCTCTATCTCTACAGAAGGCAATTTCTCCTGAATCTCTGAAGCCATGTCACTGGATATCAGTCCTTTTTCAACAGCATCACTGACACTAGAGACTCGTTGTCCAGTGGCAGGATCAACTAAGCCCCCTTTCACAATCTGGTTGGTGGCTATTACCCTGGCCATATCCTCTCCAACTAAACCTCTTTGAGAGGCTTCAGGTAGAGAGAGCCTTTCTCCAATGGTGATATCAATGATCCCTCCGCTGTCTGCCTGGCTCTGAAGCAACCTCAATGCTGGAACTGGGTCAACTTGTTGAGAAGCAACTGCCTCAGGAAGGGTCAAGCTGTCTCTTGTTTGCTCACTCTGAACACCTCTGAAAGGTTTGACCTCCAAGAAGCGTTTACCTGTTTCAATATCTATTTTACCCTGGCTTACAAGCTGTGAATAAGGCACAATGCGTACAGTTTGGGGGTCAAGCACTCCTTGTGTTACTGTAAGAGAAGCCATGGCTTCACTTGCAATGTTCTCAGCCAGAAGACCCTTAGAAACTGCCTCTGTCAATGTCAGTTTACATCCAGAGTCAGGGTCAGAAATGGCTCCTGTCGATGCCTGGAGAGTGACTGCCTCTGGGTGTGATGAAGGACTGACTTTTCCTTGGTAGACCCACTCCAGTTCTTCCAGCCCAGGAGCAACAGAGCGATCCACTAGTCCTCTATCTACAGCATCAGAAACTGACAGCCTCATTCCTGAAGCGTGATGTATTATACCACCTTCAGCCACCTGCCTTGCCAACACTTGATAAGCCTCTTCTGGGCTTATTATGCCCTTCTGAATTGCTTGCTCCAGAGGTACTGGAGACTTAGACTCTGGGTCAATAACACCTTCCATCTGTAGCTGTAAACTGGCTTTAGTTAGGGCTGCTGCTGAATCTGTATCCTTTCCTTTGTATGCTTTCTCTAGTGCCGCCAGTCCTTCTCTTTGATCCTTCTCTATCAATCCTAGGTTTGATGCTAGAGTGACGGAGACTTTCTTATCCCTACGTATATCAACGATGCCGCCAGATGCCACCTGGGCCTCTAGAAGTCGAGCAGCGGTGTTGGAGTCAATCAAACCTGCCTGAGCTGCCTCGGTCACCCCACAGATCTGCCTTTTTTCTACATCCACAACCCCCGCAAGGGTTTTATCCGACTTGAGAACACCCCACATCAGATCTTCATCTAGTAAACCCTCCTGCATTACATCCTCCATGCTAAGTGATTCACCGCTGCTGGCATCTAGGAAACCTCCAAACAGACCTGCCTGAGCCATTAATTTGACGGCAGTATGGCCAGGGAGGACACCCTGAGCTACTGCTTCATCAGGGAGCAGCTTTTCCCCATCTTCTGTCATCAGACCTCCCTGTTTGAGCTCTAGGACTAACCTCTCCAACTCAGCCTCCTCCCCCTCCTTCTCCACTCCTGATTCAAGGATATCAACCCGAGGTTTAGCATGCTCTGAGTCAGTCTCTGTTATAGGCACCTTTTGTTTGATCCTTTCTGATTCAGTCTGGGAATGCTTTATTTCTGTCTTATCTTCAGATTTTGTTGAACTAACATCGTCATTTGTTTTTGCTTCGACTGGAATGAGTTCTTTCAACATTTTAACATCTTCTTCTGATTTGAGTGGTGCTGTGACTGTTTTTGTGTCTACTGTTGTGGTTGTACTTCTAGTCTCCTGATGACCACTTTCCCTGGGCGTGGATTCAGTTGCAACCTGCTCATCTGAGTCTTTTGTTAATTCCTCTTTAAGATCTTTAGCTGAAGCCACTGAAGTTTCAAGACTGGATTTTTCTGTCTTTTTATCTTTTACTTTTGCATCTTTATCTAAACCATCTTTAGCTGGAGAGGCTAAACCACTCTCTACAATTACTGATGGTTTGTGCTGCAATTTGTTGTCACTTTCTCCATCGTACCTTCCTTCTACACCGCCTTTACCACTGATCTCAAAATCCTTGCTTGGTGTGACTACACTGGAACTTTCTTCTTCAACCTCAGTTTGTTTGTCACTAACCCCTTTATCTGTCAAACTAAATTCGCTAACCATTTGCAACTTCCCCTGCTTCTCTGTGGCCAAACTGCTTAGAGGCTCAACTTGAGATCCACATACAGAGTCTCCAGCAACCAGTTCAGCAGCTTTGAACAACTCCACCAGCTCAGGGTCTAGCAGCACCAACCGTTTTCCAGAATGGGCATCCACATAGCTGTGAGTCATGAGGTGAAACAGCAGTTTGTGTTTTGCTTGCTCTTCAGGATTCATTCCATCTGTTGGTGTAGCATCCCACACAATGCCTGTTGGAGATGATGAAGGCGATGGAGAGGATGGAGGTGGGGAAGAGCTGGCAGAACCCCAACTCAAACGGTTAAGAGATGGGGTACCTGATTGGTTCATGTTGGGGAGAACATCTGGGATGTGGATGCCTTTGAGAGAACTGACTACACTGGGCTCAACCTCTTCAGCACTCTGGTTCAGGGGTAGTACCTTGAGGGTTTCTGGGTCGTATAGAGCCCCAATGGCATGTCGCTGCCTTAGGATGTTACTTGCTAGCTCTCCAGAGATCATTCCTTGTTGAAGAGCCTCCACAATGGGCAGGATTTCTCCAGATTCAGGTAAGAGCATTCCCATGAAATTCCAGAGAGACTCGAGGACCAAGAGAGCCAAATGAGAAGAGAGAAGGTCCCTTCGAATACTCTCCTCCAAATCCAGGCGTTCTCCACTGGAAGGGTCTAGAATTCCCCCATTTTGCAGCTGGCGTGCCAACATGGCACAGGCTAAATCCTGGTCCATAAGTCCATGACGAACAGCCTCATCAATTGTCAGCCGGTGGCCAGACCGTGGGTCGGCAATACCACCGGCAAAAAGCTGTGCTTCAAGAAGTCGTACAGTTACTTTGCGATCAATCAGCCCTTCCTGGACTGCACGGAAGATGCCAACTTTTCTACCAGAGCGGAGGCAGACAGTTCCTCCAGGTTGCTGTTTGACAGGAAGGAGAAGAAGACCCGAGTCATCGTCAAGGACACAGCACTGTTGTAGCTCATGTAGGTTTAATTTTTCAGCTGTGTTTGGATTGATGAGCTCTTTATGTTGCAGCCTTGACTGCAGTTTGGTGAGGGTTCTGGGAGGCAACAGTCTCATGTCTTTTGCTTGCTCCAAACTCATGATTTTTCCTGTGGAGTCTCTCAGCCCTCCTGTGTGCATTTCGAGTTCTAGAATACGAAGTCCCACTTCCTCTCTGATGAGCCCAAACTCCATGGCAGTAGCTACTGGCAACACATTTTGCTGTTGGTCATCTGTAGACTTAGTATTTTCCACCAATAGCATAGCACTCTCTAGCTCAGAGAGATACTGCTTGGTGTGGGTGTCAATTAGGCCTTGAACCAGACCTTGTTCCAGTGAAAGACTGAGAGGGGCACCAGGCTGGAGGAGCCCACCCATGATAATGAGCTGGGCCTCCAGTAGAGTATGGCAGGTGTCCTGGTCAATAAGACCCCGTTGGGCTGCTTGGAACACTGAGAACCTTTCCACTGTTCCCAGGTCGATTACTCCAGCAATGGCAGTATGCATCTACGAAAAGAAAGAAAAAACAAATTCCAGTTGAAATTTATTCTGGTAACAATATAGGTCAATGTGGTAAGGAACTTTGAGCCATCATGTTATGTTATTATATTATCGTATTATATTATACTATTATAGCGTATTATCAGGAGAGTAAGATTATAGAATCAGAAAAAGAAAACCCAACAACCAGTGGCAACAAAATCCTACTAAATTATATAATTATTCTTTAAAATTTAGTACATATTAAGAATTTGATTGTAACTTTCCCATATTCAGATGTCTCTTATATTAGAAAGCGCATTAATACTTACCGCTGCTATTATAAAACAAGCACTAAGCATGCAAAGCCTCCAGTAACAAAAATGCTGAAAAAAGCTCTAAATAAAAGAAAGCAAAGACACATAAAAGAACACAGAAGTATTCAGAAGAAGAGGAGAATAAAATATCTATCAGTGATAGGTCAGAAAAAAACTTACAGGCAACGGTAAGAGAGAAAGCGAGCACTACTTACCGTACGGGCTTGTCCCGTGGCGCACACACACTAATGGGCCAGCTTATGGCTCGGCAGAGCGAGGCGCAACAGGTGAGAAGCTGGTTGTTAGCATTCTGCATGCCACTCTTCATTCTGACTCCTAATACTGCACTGACACTAAATCCTCTTGCTAACCTTCCTATGTACTGTAGGCTCAGGAAATTAAACTATGACTTTCTGGGTCTGACCCTTTAAACGGAGACTGACAAGGGGTGGGATGATTATTTTCTTGCAATACACCATGTATCACATAAGACTGTAATCACTCATTATCGTTAGCAAGGCATTGTGACCGTATTGTATTGTGAGATACTTTATGATTCCCACTTAAAGTAACTGAACAGTAAACTAATCTAACTCATTAACGCACAGAGCAGCTCCAGATTAAGGGTGTCTATAAATGTCCTGCTTTGTTTTCCCATCTCTCATTCTGATCCTTGGCTCAGAGCTTGGATGTCCACAATTCTCCTTTGGCAGCTGTTAGTGATTTTCAAGCAAAACGCTGGTTTAAAGTTTCACACATTAATATTATGCATTAGAACAAACACATAAAATCTCATTCACACACACACTCTTGTGATCTGGACACAACATGCTCAAATGGTGAAGTGGGGTTTTTTTTTTTTGCATAGCTGGCCTCTGGTGCACTTACACTCTAAACGAAAGTGACTTTTAAAAATCTTTTTTTTTTTTTTTAAATCTCTACGCTTAAGTGAGTTTTAATCAGTCCCCTGAAAAACCATACAACATTCACTTAGGAATCAAGTAGGAGCTGCAGTTGTTAAAACACACAAATTATCATCAAGGATTGCTTGAAACCTGAAATTCTCAAACACATTCATATCATAGTGTGTATACCAGGACAGAAACAATCGTATGACAAAGTGAGAGCTGACTGTGAATGTGTGATTGTATGCGACGTAAAGTACATGTATATATGAGGTAAACATTATGAAACATTGAAAAATACTAAAATGAAATGTGTTGACTTTATGCAGTGGTATTATTTTGCCACTACATAAAGAAAAGTAACATGATACCATTTTGTAGCTACAGAGATGACAGTCAGACGCGATGGTGCATCTCATTTAAAAATGGTTGTGCTTCTAACAATGCGTCTATGAAAAGCAGAGCTCTACAGCTTTGACCTAACTGCTAGCATGACTTGGGCAGCACTGCTCTAGTGCGGCACCACTAAGGCCATGTATTAACCATGTCAGCAGTTCAGCAGATGTATTTTTTGATGATGATGATAATGACAATGACAAAAACTAGGGTGGGGAGAGTTAATGACATGACTGCAGGCTTTTAGGAGAACAATGTGACAGTGGAACACTCCATGCTAAGGCCCAATTCAGACGCTGTCATCCAGTGACTTCATCTAAAAAAAAAAAAAGTGTGCTGCAGGAGTGTTTCATGACGAAGGCTACAGCAGCACTTTTATCTCATTTTAATCTGTCAAATGATTCTACTACACAACTTCTCCTTAAATGGCAAAGAAGGAGGTCAAACAAAAGTGCCAAAAAATATTTTTAGATCATCTGAATACACGTCTGAATAGGGTCTGTAATGTTTGTTAAAACAAACCATGTCAATGAGTGAGATTCTTCAATAGTGGTGATGTTTATCAAAAATGCACACACTGTGAATACACAACATGCTGTACAACACACACACACATACACACACACACTCACACTCTTGCTGGCCCACGCACGAACACACACTTAGCTCAGCTTGTAAGCGTATTCAGACTCAAAGTAACATTTTACCTTCACAATTACATTTTCTCAAGCTGGCGTAAGCGGAATACGTTTGGTCATAAATCTGTACACCCCCTCCCCAGTCTCAACCCATCCCTCCAACCAATCTACCTTTCTTTCCTCCTCTTTGGCAAGTTGCTGCTCCAGCTGCTGCAGCTGCTGGGTGGAGCTTTCACACAGCTGGCTGTAGGTGGCCTTCAACTCGTCCAGCTGGGCTTCCACATGAGCACGCTCCTCTGGGGACAACCTGGATCGGACACAAAGGAGAAGGTCAGAGCAGGTGGAGTGATGAGAGATAGTGTGCATTCAGCTATGTGAAAACCTAATGTCAAGAAAGTGTATTATGTGCAGTATATGTAGGGGGTGACTAGGTTTACATGTACTGCATGTGTACTGGGTGTTGCTCTAAACTGGTTTCTCAGGTAAAGTCATGTATGTGTGGTGTCTGCGTTTGGGAAGCATATAAAATGTGTGTGTGATCATGCATGTGACTTACTTGCTAGCCTGTTTAGAAAGTAGGAAGACCTGTGTGCTCCTGATGGCTTCAGCCACTTCATCTTTCTTGGCTGCTAGTTGTTCACTGATGGCCTTGAGCGAACATACATGCATAATGTGCTTAGTACAGAGCAACCACCATCAGCAGTTAATCAGCAAATGACATTTAATTTATGAAAACATACTTTTTTGCATTAGTTCAAGTATATAAAAAGTTATGAGCTGCAGAACAAACAGCTCTGAGCAGCTCTACTGGTATACATGGATGTTAAGCTTGTCTGTAGAATAATGCGTATAGCCAAAATATATCAGATTTCTGTTGTACCTGTTGAGCAGCAAGTGAAGACTCAGCATTGGGGCCCCCAGCTCGTCCCTGGAGGCCTTTGACCCAGCCCAGTAGGTCTGAAACCTGGCCCACCCTGGCCTGCTTCTCTTCCTCTACCTCTTTCTGCAGATATTAAAACAAAGCTCTGTAAGCTATAACTCAAACAACTGAACCTATTTAGCTGATTGCTGACATCTTTTCAGAGTGATTTATGTTGACCTAAAATTCCAGGCTAATGTGAAATTGATGGTGAAAGTAAAGTTAAGACCCACCTCTTCTTCCTCTAGTCTTCTCAGTGCATCACTGATGTACTTTACGTGTTGGGTTGTCAGGGTGACCAAAGCTGTGTAGCGCGTGCGCAAGTCCATAAACTGGAGAGACAAACCGAGAAGTGATTACAGCACATCAGTTACTGCATGGGTAAATATATTCAGACAAAAACAATAAACCAAACAATTTATTTATCAAGAATCTTCTGATATCAATCAAAATAGTAAACCAGCATCTGTATCCTTACCTCCTGAGTGATGGCGTCAGAAGAAGAGTGCATCCTCCTCCTCTTGACAGGCGACTTGTGTGTAGACTCTACGAAGGCTCTGTAGGTCATCAGCTGTAGTTCAAAGTCCTGCAGGATACAGGCATGGTGGGACACAATTAGATAAAAATGGCAGCTCTGCAATCTTAATACTTGTAATTATTACAAAGGTCTGCATCGGAGTTTTAGTCAAGGTCAGAGGTCCAGAACAGTGGGTGTGGGGTGAGGGAGAAGATGGTGCATAATCAAAGGGGGTTGACGATACATCTCTCTCTCTCTTTACTATAAAAATCTTCAAATACTACTTTGCATATTTGAAATACTGTATATAAAAACAAACAGTCTCTTACCTTCACTGAGGTGCAGTACTGTTTGGAGTGAGTCTGGCACTCATCTAGTTTGGTCTGGTTCTGTTCAATCTCAGCTACTAATGCCTGAAGAAGAAAAATAACATATAATCAATAAAAGTCAATCACAATGAGTAAATTAATAATATTTTTCCCCACTATACAACATTTTATCCACATAAATCAATATCTCTATTACTGACTGACTCAATCATTTCTTAGAATCAGTCCATTGCATTTTATTATTGTCCAGGTAAACATCCATTCGGACATAATTTATAAATCTACAGATTTAAGTTGATTAAATCAATGTTACTAACCGTCTGCTGGGCCAGTTGTTCAGACAGCGCTTTGCTGTCTGCCTGTCCAGGTTGTGTATTTTCTTGTCTCTCTGTCGTCTCTTCGATCCACTTGACCAGAGCAGAATGACCATCTCTGTACTGCTGCAGAACTGAGCCCAGAGCCTCCAGATCTGTCCGTCTGGAGTCAAACAGGAAAAGACAACCAGAACATTTAACACATGCAAACACTCATTAAAAGTAAAGTATAAGTTTAGTGCACAGTTTAAGTTAGCATCGAATCCAACTGATTTCTCATTATGAATTCCTCTAAATAACTACAGTTAAGAGCTATTCCTCGTCGTCCTTGTGTCCTTCTCACCGTGTGTCGATCTGTTTCTTGATTGCTTTCCACCGGTCTGCCATCTGACTGGCTCTCTCCTGGTAGCGATCCAGCTCAGGGCTGCGGTCTGGGTGGAGCCTGCTGAGCTGAGACCCCACCTCTGTGGCACGACCGACCTCCGACTGCAGCGACTGGAAGATGCCCTCTTGCTCAGCGAGCTCAGCTTTCCACTTCTGGAGAGGGATGAGAAGAGGATGGAGGATAAGGATAAACAGCTTTACAACAGGACCTTTTTTCCTTTAAATGGCGACATGTTTAAGTGAGAGTGTGTCCCTTACCCCTAGTTGATCTCTGAGGTTTTGAATGGCCGTTGTGTCAGCAGGAACAATGTCTTCTTCACTTAGTCTGCTCTCGTACTTCCTGACCCGGCTCTCTGCTTCCTCCAGGCAATGCATCAGGACCTCTATTGTTTTTAATCTGGGGGAGGTAAAAGGTAAAGAGAGGTTCTAAATCATACATTTTTTAAGTGAAACTTTCATGGATTCATGCATATTCATGAGTTTACCAAAAAACTGAATGGCTGTATATGCTAGGAGAACAAAAACCTCACTAACTTTTCTAGGAAGACGGATGAGAGGTTGTGCAGTTTGTCTGTCTTCTCCACGGCCAAAGTGAGTTCAGACCGCAGGACAGGAATGCTGGATGACGACGGCTTCTCCTCGAAGAAACTGACGCAACGACGGGATACGTCTCCCAAACTGGAGCGCAGGGCGTCGAGCTCTGACTGCAGCTTCTGCACAACAAAGAGGATTACTGTCAGTAAGCTGTGAGTGATAAAGGAAAAAGTGGAATGTAAACAGTATCTCAAAGGGATTTTGTTTTAAATGTGGATCAAAAGATATGAGTTTAAAAAAAAAAATCAAGTTGATTCAGTCAAAATTAACACAATGCTCTACTTAAAATCAACACCTGTCTGATCAATATTTATAAATTCAATTCAAGCATACATTTTATATTAACCAATTTAAGTTTCACACAAAAAACTTGAAAGACATAATTCTGTAAATGATATAAAAAGTCATTTCAAAGAACAATATTATTATTATTTTTTATTTAACCTTTATTTATTCAGTGAAGTTTCACTGAGAGGAAGCCTCTTTTGCAGGAACTTCCTGAACACATTCACACAGTTACACACATTCACACCTGGAGCTGCCCAGTACAACCACAGTCTGATCTGCCGGCCACTGAGCAGCTCCACTGGAACAGCTGGGGTTAAGGGCCTTTCTCAAGGGCACCTCTGTGGTGGTAATGAAGGAGGGGCAAGTGCTGCTTTTTCACTTCTCCCACCCAGATCTATCCTGCTGGTCCTTACTTAACTTAATATTAACTTGTTTAAGTTAATATTAACTTAGTAAAGGGTGTTTATTGACTGTTGTAAACAGCAGATGGGACTCAAACCGACCTCTTGTTCTGCAATCTGGACCGTGCTGTCCAGGCTGTCTGTTGACAGCCGGCTGGGGGGCGGAGTCTGAATTGCATTCATCAGTCTCTTCTCAGCCTCGTTTA
Organism: Thunnus albacares; assembly: GCF_914725855.1. Classification (NCBI taxonomy): domain Eukaryota; kingdom Metazoa; phylum Chordata; class Actinopteri; order Scombriformes; family Scombridae; genus Thunnus; species Thunnus albacares. The sequence continues at coordinate 23,087,153 of NC_058124.1, read as the reverse complement.
GACGCAGCGTGATGTTCTGCAGCTCCGACAGGTACGAGCGAGAGACTGACTCGTCCTTCTCCACTGGACAGAGAGAGAGAGCGTGACAGAGAAGTTATTACCGACATTTAATTTAGCGTCATACCTTTTTGCCTCTGTTCTAACATCATTGCTTAAATTAAGTACAGGATTTTGGTCATGTGATAACAGGTGGTCAAATAAGTTTTTCATCACAGTATATGTGTTCCCAAGGTAAAAACTGACCTCAACATTCAAGAGTGTGTACTGTTCAGCAGAGACAAATATTATCATTTCAAACATTTCATGGCAGGCAGGTGGGAAGTTTGGACTGTGTCTAAAAGGAGTGTTTGCGTCAGGCACTGCGTATTTGTCCATCCTGTCTCACCGGTTTCCATGTTGAGCAGCAGATCCTGGCAGTGCTGCTGGGCCTGCTGAACGTCCGTCTCCAGCTCTCGCCTTTCGGCCGGTGTGAACAGAGAGCTCTCTTTGCTGTCAGACAGAAAATCGGCCAACTGAGACTCCAGGTGATCCAGGACCTGCTGCCGCTCTGTCGGAGACTGGCAGCGAACCTGACAGGTGAGACACGGAGGCAGAAGGTGAGTACGACAGAGCAGAAGAGGAGGACAGGAACGACAGAATAGAACAGACTGATACAGAACAACAGATTGAACTACAACAGAGCAGAATAGCCATAAATTCCTCCTCCTTGAAATTATAGATAATGGACCAATTGCCACTCGCGCACACACACACACACACACACTGAGTCTCACCGAGTCCAGGTTCCATCCGGAGACAGTCCTGACGTCTTTGAGCAGGTAGTGCCAGGACACCACACTCTTCATGTTTACATGGAGCTGATGCCACAGAGACATGACCTTCTGGTACAACTGCTCTGTCCTGCACACACACACACAGAAAGAATAGACACAGCATGAATATACAACAACAAATTTTATTTTTTAAATTCTACTACCATGCAAATCATTTTAATGTTTAACACCCCGAACACTAATCCAGCTCCGTGTTATGTTTCCAGTATGTATCTCACCTGCTGGCTGTGTCAATGGCCTCCTGGTTTGGAGGCGGGACGGTGAAACACACCGAGGGGACCATGGCCTCGTTCCCTGTGGGACTGATCACTTTCCATTTGGTCCTCTGAGAGTTGTCCTCCAGCACACACTCCTCACCTCGGGTTATTGTGATCTGAGAGAAGGCAAGGGGTGCGGGATGGATGTAAAGACAGATAGAGAGGGAGAGAGGGAGAGAGAGAGAGAGAGAGAGAGAGAGAGAGGGATAGACGGAGCACAAATGGTGGATGAAAGAGGAAAATAGAAATGGAGCGCGATGGAGATTAGATTACGGGACGATGGATAGTGGAAACGAGAGACCAGAGGACAAAGAGAAGTTAGGAGCAGTGAGAGTAAGGATGAAGGTTGCGAGATGAAGGAGTGAAAAGACAGAGAACGATTACAGGGGAAAGGAAGAGGGATTGTGATATCAGTGTAGTACAAAGGTAGAGGAAGTTATGTGATGATAAAACAGATTAAAAGATGTGAAATGAGAGGTAGAAAAGAGGAAGAAAGCAAGGGAGGTGAAATCAGGGGGAGAGAAGAAACAAAATGTAAACCGAAAGCCGATAGCAACAAAACGCAACAAAAAATGCAAACATTTATGGATTTCATGAGGTTAGCAGAAGCCCTAAAAATGATATTATATCAGAGAACCTGCCACACAAGTTGATTTACACTTTTAAACAAAAAGTTTTTTATTGTGAAAGCAGCAATATTTTCCAAACTCAAGAGTGAGTTTTATTCCCACCTGGGCTGGATTTCACAAATTCACCCGTGCAGAAAGTTAAAAAAAAAAAAAAAACAACCTTTCTGACCTGGTGATTTTAAGAAACCCAGCGCAAGAGGAAAACAAGACGAGAGTTTGGGAGTTTTAGAAGCTGGCAAATTCAGTGTAGTTTAAAAATAAACACACAAGGCGAAGCCATGACTGCTGGGAAATGTTTTAGGGCTGCACATAAAAGGTTACAGCTGTATCGCCTCCCTCACCCACCACCCTCTCTCACCCCTTCCCTGCACACACATATCAATACATCAGTTAACGTAAGGCTATGCACGTATACAGTCACTATATGAAATGTAAATAAAGCTTAAAGCTGTGACTTTTTAATCGTCCGGCTGACTGAATGAACCCGGAAGGCACTGATGGTGTTAAAGTCAGTTCAGTTCAGTTCAGCTCAGTGATTGCCACCTGCTCTTATCCACTGCTCTCAGTCTATCTCATCATGTTGTAGCTAAACCTTTCAATGTGTTTTATAGAACTCCAAGTCAATTTAATCCTCTTAATAATTGGATCTGTACAAAATTTCACTATGTTTGAAGATTTTTTGTCACTGATTATATAGTTTGTTCACTTTTTTTTTTAAGTGGATCACAGTTGCGTCACTGTTCATAATACCATGAAGCTACAGTGCTGCTTCTGACTGTCATTAAGTTTTTCATTGTTAAAGATTTGTTTGTTAATGTAACTGCAATGTATTCAAGAAAATCAGGTGCAGTTCTCTGTAACAAAACTGTAAATAAATGCAGAATCATTTTGTGTGCCCACCATATTAATCAATATGTGAAATTATTAGTATGTTCAAGAGGACACTAAGAGAACGGTGGGGACACAGAGAGAAAATGAATGAAATATAATATAAAAAATAATATAAAGAGGTGTCTATTTCTTCAAATTTCCTTTGAGATGACTACATTTTCTCTGCAAACAGCCTTTGCAATATTTTACCTAATCATACACACATTCTGTCCGGCCAATTTTACTCCCAAGAAACCTACCAGAGTAGATTTCAATCAGTGTCCACAGATTATATCACTGACTGCAAAACTGTACCTGAAATCAGCTGAAAAGAGAGGCGCAACCACAGCATAGTGTGTGCAGTGTAAGAATATCTGAGGTGAGAGAGGGAGAATATAGGCAGCTATACCTGAACGTTTGTCTTGCCAGCCCAGCCGACAGACGAGAGGAAGGGAAGAAGATGAGGAGGAGGAGGAGGAGGAGGAGGAGGAGAAGGAAAAGGAGGGAGTGAGAGGGGAGAGGTACATGAGGGTATGGAGAGAAAGGAGAAGACACAGGAAAGTGAAGGAGAGAAAGATTACTTTTGGTAATGTGCAACTTTGTCCAGAAGTTTGATGAATATCAGCACACACTACTTTATTTTAGAATAACTTTGGCAGCTTGCATCATACTGCTTTTTTTTTTTTAATTCAAATCAGTGATGCGGTAAGACCAAACCACGTTCCTCCTTTACCTGGAAACAACACCTCAAATACAGTTCGCTTCACTGAGCAGATTGACTGAGAGGAATATACCGCTGCAGACTAAAATAGCAGCATAAGAGGCACCTGCATGTCCATGAAGTGCTGCTGGGTGCTGCTTTTCAAATGAACTCGCACAGGGGATGAGGCGGATGTATAATTGATTGGTTTCTAGATCCCCGGAGAACATCACAGCAGAGAGTGAGATGAAGAGAGAAAAATCACCGGTTTCTTTGAGTGTTACAGTATATAAAAGAGCCACTGAGGGGGAAAAAAAACAATCCACAACTTCACTTCTCCTCTCAATTGTTTCTTTACTTCAAAGTGTCTTGTGGTTATTTCGGGGCTTTTATAAAGATTCAAGTCGCAGAGACAAAGCGCATCTCAGTTTTCTGAGGAGAACAAAGAAAAAGCTCATCTATTGTGAGAACTATGTCAATAATATGTTCTGGATCATAGTTATTATTCTAAATTGAGCGCTGCTGTTTGCACTTGCTAGTTAAAATGAAGTGTAACCAAAAAAAAAAAGTCTACAGTTGCAGTCTATTCATCAATACGGACCACCTAAGCTGAGAGAAGAGTTTGTGTCGACATGGTGATCAATCTAAAGAAGAAAAACACTGAAATTCACAGCGTGGAAGAAGCAGCTAAAATAGAGCAGCCACAAAGTAGTCGTGGTTTGTGGCGGGGGCTTGGAGAGGAAGTGCAGAGCAGAGAGGAGGAGGTTGGTGGTGAGGGTTCAAACAATAAGAGCAGTGAGGCCAGTGGTGAGCTCAGTGTATGCACATATTGGGACGACTTTGTCCGTGTAGTCATAGAGATCCTTGAACTTTCAAGACCGGCTTATTTTTTGCTCGACTAGATACAAAGAATTTCCAGAATCTTACAGGACGAGAGAAACATGCACTTAACACTTCATGAAATATAATATACGATGAGTCTCATACCTCTATTTGTCTGTAGTCGCAGATGGCTTTGATGGGCGTGGTCGTTCCCAGGGTGCTCTCTGCGCTGCGGGGGCGGAGCTGCACCACCGTCTTGGCCCGACCCACCAGGCTCGCCACCGTACTCCGGTACTCGATCAGCTGCTCCTTCTCCTCCTGCAGGGAGGATGAAATAATTAGACGTTTCAACTGTCAGTCAGGTTCAGGTTGTCGTTCGTCATACGGTCGCAGCGGCCTGTGAGTCAGACAGATGATCCTTTTTAATCAGTTTAACAGTCTGTCCATCATATCATGTGTACGTCAATTATATGTGACGGAAAACTGTTTAATTCATTAAAATGTGAGTCATATTATCGTTCACTCATAAACAAATGTGAATGTCCGCATAACCAGATGTTGAAATTAAAAAGCACTTCTTCCTGCACTGCCTATTATACACATTAAAAACTATCTGCTGTATCCTGTTGTCTTTCTTTCTTTATTTTAAACTACTTAACTCCGCCTAAATCATATCAAACACATTTACATGAGCCAGCGTTTCCCATCACAGTTATAATTAGCTGTATCCCATGAGGTGAGTGGACTCCTGACTCAGCTGCTTGTTAGCTTGGGCACTAACCATTAAACATTTAACTGTGTGCTCCTCACCCTGACAGGTAGAAATACACTTCATTTCTCTCTGGTCCACAGCAAGAGAGAGAGAGAGAGTCATTAAGGATTCATTAGAGAGAGACAAACAGAGACACCGGGTCGAAGGGAGAGGTAGAGACGGAGAGAGATGCCGACGTGGGGCCGGGGTTAATGACTTCAAACATTACACCACAGAAATGAATTTCCCACTGAGACGTCGTTCGCTGCAGTCAGCAACACCATTACAAGTCTAATGACAAGAAAAACTATTTATATGAACATAAATTCTAATGTAGGTGCATGAATGATTCCAGTTGGTTATTACTAAAAGTTTTAAATCATCAGAAAAGTGTTTAGTGCTTTTATGTATTTTCTTAAAGTTGCTTGAGTTCGTTATAATGTTTGCTCTGAATTTACAGTAAATTATTCCAAACATATGATCAAGAATCTGGTCAATTAAAAGCTGGGAATCAGTGTGTGTTGAGTTATTCCTTTATACTTAAAGATTTGTCTTGTATATTTAAAATACTGTGTTATCTATGTTTATTTACAGCAACTGCTTATGAAATCTATCCATGTATGAAAAGAACATTTAATATCAGAGAGCAAAGAAAATACAGGTAACAGGATGTAAACAAAACAGACAATGAACTAAATCAGCAGAGGTTTGATCAAACAGCTTTTCCTAAACCTTAATAAAAGGTGAAAGACTGATTTAATATCCTCTCCTCCGTTATTATCCGAGTCAAACAAAAGCTTCAGCTGCCTGTTTATTTGTCACATCTTTCAGAAGCATCTACAGTATCAGCTTCTCCCTCCCAGTGAAAGATGGAGCACGGCCAACTGGAAAGTTCATTAACTGGAGCCTGGAAACTGATTAACACACACACGCCCCAAACACGAGCGGATGCAAACGCACACAGATGTAAACACCGTCAGTGTGTGAATATAGACACATGCTGTACGTGACAATGCTGACTGCACACACACACACACACACACACAGAGCTGTGAAAAGAACAGCTGTTTGTGACACACACACACACACACACACACACCTCTTTATTAGGAGGATATGCTGACTGCTATGATCTGTGGAGTCTTGCCCGCATTAACTCTGCCATCTGTTTGAAGTCAGAGGTAGGTAGGTAGGTGTGTGTGTGTGTGAAGTATGTGTGAAGATGGCAGTCTCACAAATGTGCCACAGGGGGGGACGGTTCAGCAAAGGTTCTCTCTAACGGATTACGTCACCCTGTCATGTGTCGTGCTGCAGCAGACTGAGGCAGAACAATCAGGAGGACAGCGGTATGCTAACACTTGAGCTACTGTAGGTCTCTGTTGCTCCGGTGCAACAAAACAGTTAGAATACAGCTACATTATTCCTGTTAAAGCCTCGGTCCAGGATAATTTTTGATGTGTCATGTATTGATTTGCACTGTGCACACAAGGTGGCAGCATGGCCTCTAAGGACCTGAGGGATGCAGCAAACTGGGGTAAACAAATGACTTCATGTCTTTAGATATGACTGGTCAATGCAGGCTCCACAAGACCTTCATTTATTTTTGTCCAACATATAAACTAAAGCTGGAAATTAACATACGATGTAAAGATGTTCCATATTATGAAAGAAAAATGTCATTTTTTCATTCTTCAATTGATTGTCCTAAAATTAAGACCATCTTCTACTGTCAGCCATTAAGAAGCCTTGCTCAAGTGAATATATATAATATATAAGTGCTGTTTCTTCACTTTAACTGTAGAGGAAGTTCAAAGTTCAAATATCTACATATTGAAAAATACAAAAAGGGATAGTCAGAGGATTTTTAAAAAGGGGAATTCTCTGCAGGTGGACAAAATTCAGCAACGAAATCAGTGACAGGATCCAAATCTAGTCAGCTGTTCTGAGACGAGAAGATGTGATTATTCAACCGTGCAGCAAAAACTTTTTTGGCATTGTTCCCTGTTCATGAATTTACTGGAACAGGACCGAGAGTTGTAGATAAAAATCAGAGACGGGCGATTGAAAGAAGACAGATACCATTGAATCCTGCAGCAGGTCTTCCAGTTTGCTCAGTCTGCTGTTCTTGTCACAGGTGTACTGTCTCTTGATGGTTTCCTGGAGCTGACGCAGGTACGACTCACAGTCCCGTGCGTCGCTCATAAACTGACAAAAAGACGGGAAGAGAAAAAGTCAGGACATGAGATTTTCACAGGAACTGATTTTTATGACAAGAAGACTTAATTCATGTTTTTCAATTTTCAGATTAAAAGCCTAATTTCTGCTCATGAGCAAAAGCGTAGAGACATTTGTTACTGGCAACAGTCTCACCTGGAAGTAAGCTGTATTGTCTTTGAGATGCTGCTCCACACACACACACAGCTGGCCCACCCACTGCCACTGAGTCTGTAGCGCCGCACTGTAGGCCTGAAAAACATAAAAGTAGGACGAGGATGGAGGTGAAGGAGAGGGAGAGATTGTGTCACACTGCAGGTACAGTACACACCAGCCCCATGTTGTGAAATGACCGTTATGTATCTTCAAGGCTTTAACAAGGATGCTGATCAGCACATATAGAGTCACAATCATTTTCAAGTCTGCATTCTTTTTAATTGAGGATTGATGGACGACGTAACCAAATCCCAAATCTGTATTGTTATAGAAGCATTTGGTTTTGTTAGATACAATTAGCAGCTCCTCATGTTTGCCAAAAAGGTTTCCAAAAAGGTCACTGCTCTTTTAAAAATTATTATATCTGTGGGCTTTTTAAAATGTCATGGAGTTCACAGACAAGTGAAAACATTTACATTCTAATAAAAGTGTTTTGGTTGAACCGGTTCCCAAAAGTAAGTCACAGAGGCAAAAGCCGACATCCTGAAAGGTCATTTAGCCCGAATGAATAAAATCATAGATTCACCTCCACAGTCTGTTTGGCAGGATGGTTCTCTTGACACAGACGGCTGGCTGTTTCCTGGAGTGATCGCATCACATCTTGTTTCTCATCCAGCTCTAACCTCATTTCCTATAAATAGAACAGGAAAGGGAGGATGGTTCAAGTAGATGAGTGGCACTGGCCTGATGTTAAAAAATAGTGTTTGAGTGCATGTTAACAGAACTTGTAAACAGCTATTGTGACAAATAAACAGTGAAAGGAGTTGGTTTAATGCATAGCTAGTGTCTGTCTTTCAATAATGGATATAATAACATTCCTGTTCTCTGGAAAACTGGAGTATAATAGTCTGTAATTTGTGTTTTGTGACTTGACAGAGGAAACAATCGGTGTATCTGTCTGTGCCCTTCCTCCACTCACGCTGTATAGTTCTCTCTTGGCGTTTATGTTGGTGTTGTTGTCGCTCCAGTCGTAGGCAATCTCCTCCTCCTCCCTCTCGTTGAGCCAGATCAGCTCCTCAGTGCAGTGCGACACGAATGCGTGCAGGCTCTCCAAGCTCCGCAGGCGCCATGACGAATGTTCCTATGGCAACCACACAAACATCATCATTATGCTGATCAGCAGTGCAGAGGGGGAAGTTAAAAAAACATCCTCGGGTTCTCTGGCTGTTTGGATTGTACTTCTGGTTTTATATGGAATTTGAGGACACTCTTTTCATTGTAAGAATACAAAACCTCTTCAGAGGCATCATTTTCCAGCATGTAATTTCTTTAAACATATCAAAGAAGGTTGATTTTTGATCACCTCCATTTTCCTGCAGCATATACTGTATATATATTGCTTTATGATACTGTTTACAGTTAGCAAAATCACTAATATATCTACTCTTCTACTTAAATTTGCAGTTACTAAACAAACATTTGTGGAGTTTTTGCTAAAAGGATGCATTAACTCAGAAAGTAGCTGTAAGACACAGACGACTGTCAATGACCTGAGAGGAGAGTATGAGGCCTCAAGAGAGAATCTTTACCCCCCAAAAATAAGAAAGAAGCAAATATTCTTCAAGAAATACAAAATAAAATATATAAGCAGGTGTGCTGTGTGTGAGGAGGGTACGGGGGAACAAAGAAAGACAGAAAGAAGTTAAAGTGAGAGCAGATGTCAAATTGTCTGCTCTTAGCATGAGAGTCCTGTCATGCTATAATGGGATTAACTGAGGAAAGGGAAACAAAGAAGTACGTTCCCAAACACACACACACACACACACACACACACACACACACACACACACAAATACAACCCCTTCTTGATCTGAGACTGACCAGTAGTTTGCAGTATTGGTGCTCCAGCTTGGCCAGGGTTTCAGAGTAATTGCTCTTGAAGTTGGGAGAGACTTTAGCCTTAAGAGAGGAAAGTAAACACTTCATTACAAACCGCAGCTCTCTGCAGAAAACCTCTGTGTGTGTACAGCATGTGTTCATGCGAGTGTAATGTTTGTGTACCTCGTAGTTGCGTGCCTCCTGCAGACTGCTCATTAGCTCCTCGACTGCAGTGTGTATGTTATTGTGCTCTTGGAGGTTGTTTTCTACAGAAGGAAGATCTGCTCCCCATTCGGCACGCTCCAACAGCTCCTGAAACACGCAGAAACGCAGACTTTCACTTTTTAGTTAGGTTTCTACTTGTTTTTTCATTCAGTTTTCATTTTATTTGTGTAGCTATAATAGCTTTTAATTGTTTTCAGGTGTATAATGCCACTTTTTATTTCACATTGATGTGTTAATGTTACTTAATCTCCTGCTGTTTAATATTTAATGAAATTTTAAATAATTGCCTTTCCCTTCTAAATGTGAATGTTTTGGTCATATTGTTCCGTGTGGGATTTTGTAGAGATCTATAATTTAAATGCTACAGCGACTAACCTGTGTCTCCTCCACCCATCCGAGCAGCTCATAGATGAACCTCAGGCTGCCTTCGTCCTCTGATGAAGACATGGCCACGAGCTGAGAGCGGGCCATTGGCCGCCGCAGGAGCGCGGCGCCGACGGCTCCCACGGCACCCACAGCTCCCAGCAAGGTCTGGCCCAGTGACAGGCCGCTGTCAGTGGCTCGCTGGCTGGTCTGTTCTGTCACGGTGCTCCCCAGGGCCTGAGTGAAATGGCCTTTCCTGTAGACGCTGGAGCACTGCAGTCTGAGGGAGACCAGCTCCTCTTGAAGGCAGGAAACTCTGGTGATGAGACAAATATATATATTTACTGGAGGGGAGACTTATTCTTTTCCTTGATTTAATTTCCCCAGACATGCAGTGATACATGGAGGAAGCAGCTGTCTCCGACTATGAGAGCAGGAATGCATTAAAATCATAAGATATATGTTTTTAAATGTGCATTCATCTGTCCGATGGAGCACATAACTGTCTCACCATCTTGCTCTAAATGCTTAAATCATCGGGGAATTAATAAAGGGCAGATTGCCGACTTCTTATGAGATTTGAGGGGGAAAAAATGCTCAAAAGGTCAGATGATACATTTTTTCCAGATTATTTAATTATCTCGAGAGATGTGCTCCTATTAGAACGTAGATTGTCTGATAAGGTTATATTTGCAGTCCCTCATTAAAAGGGCATCAAACAATCACAGCCTTTCAAAATGGCTATTTGAGTAAGATTCATAAAATAATAATCTAAAACTGGTGGAGTAGCATGCAGATGAGCTACAAGATGGGGATTCTCTTTTTTCACTTTTGATTTATATCAGAGGACTTGATAAACAACAGAAGGTGAAACACATTAACTGTAGAAGATAATTATAGGATTTAATGGCAAAAGCAAAGCAACTTGTTGACCAACAGTTTAATGAAGTGTAATGAGCCGTTTGTACTCCCGCTTATTAAACTAAATTGTCTTTATTATACTAATTAAGTATACAAGGACCACTTTGATAAAGTTGAACCCTTTATTCAGGGCAGAATCACTGCCACACTAACCCTAACCTCTACAGATTCAACACCGACAAAACTCACCTGAACACCAGCTGCTCCACCTGGTAGTATTTCTCATCTCGGAGGACTTTGAGCTCCTGGTTGAGTTGTCTGATCAGAGACTCGCAGTCCTGCAGGTAACAGGCCAGTTCTCTCTCACACTGCACCGGCTCGCCGCTCTCGACTCGAGACATATCCTGGACAACGGAGGATTGCACGGTTTGATCAGATTTTTTGTTTGTTTGCTTTGTTCTTTCTTTACTTAGGTATGGTGCACTGAGGTTTAGTGTATCCCCAGGCACGGGCTCAGTAAAATAATACATTAAAACCTAAGTAGGTCTTATGAGGAAAGTAGGACAAAGCTGCAGCAAATATCAGACGGATTAATATAGTAAAAGTAAGAATATCACAAATGGGGGTTACAACACTGTAGTAGCTGAAAAACCTGTTGAGCATCACTATTTTGACTAAACTCTCTTCCTTAAAGCAGATGATTGGGGGAAAGAACATGCAGAGGAAGGAGAGGGTGTGTTTGCAGAAAGCAGGGGAAAGTGGTGAGTAAATATTTATTGTCCCAGAAGGGCGCTCGCTTTTACAGCTTAAACACATTAACACATTTTAAATTACCGTGTCAAATGATTTACTCCGCATGTGTGCATGTGTGTGTGTGTGTGTGTGTGAGGAAATTAAAAGGGGTGTTCAGATCAAAGAGGTTTCAGGACTCACAGCCTGTAACGTGTTCTTAGCGAGGGTGAGTTTCTCCTCACAGTCCAGAGCCATGTTCTGGATCTTATTGGCTCTCTGAAGCAGCAGCTCTAGCCTGAAAACACACACACACACACACACACACACACACACACACACACACACAGAAGGACAAAGGTTAAACAGGCATCTCATTGAAAATCAGACATGATGGGAAATTGAGTACAAGGAGTTACATCAGCATTTTCAATTTAATTATGTACATCCTGTTGAAAGTAGACATTTTAATGGATTTGTGTGTGTGTGTGTGTGTGTGTGTGCTTGTGTGTACCTCTCCACCGCAGGCCGTAGAGCCTTCTCTCTCTCCAGCATCTCCAGGATTAGTTTGCCCCACTCCTCCTCCAGGTCATTGGGATGGAGGCCCTGAGGAAGCTTAATACGACCAAATTCTATCCACACCTAGAAAACACACACACACACACACACACACACACAGTGGCTGAATATACACCCAACATCCCATCATGCTTCAGTGCAAGTGCACATACCGTACCGTAAAACGCACTAACAAACTCAAATTAAATGACTCCATTACATCAGCGGTTATATTTCCGAGTGATCATAAGTCACACCGCAGACAAACACTCTGGTAACATCAGCTGAGTGGGAATAAAGGAGGAACTATTATCGACTATCATGCGTTTGTGTTCAATTAAACAATCTGCCGCATTGATAACAGCGGGACGGTGGCGATCGCTTGGCTTCGGGAAACAGATGTATGACTGAAATCGCGCATCGGTAAGCAAACCCTCTATTTCTGTCTCTCGTTGACATGCTCATAATGCCCCTGAGCTCAACCCCATGATGCACAATGAGCCCTGCGCATGCTGCCAAATCTTGGTCAACTTCTGACTCATTTCCCCCCCCCCTCCTTCATGTTTCTCCTCCTCCTTCCGTCCCTCCCTCCTTCTTCCTGTTCACGCTTACCTCCAGCAGTTTGTAGAGGTGTTCGACGTGACCTTTCTCCCTCTCCTTCGCGGGGATCTCTGTCTCTTTGAAATGGACGTACTCGTTGTAAAGTGCCTGAAGAAGGAGAGACACAGTTAGTTATTGATGAACACTATGGGGTCAATATTGACACGAGCCTTGTTTAAGGTCAGACACAAAGTCAATACCTGTTATCAGAAGTAAAAGCTTTGTAATCACAGTATCTCTCCAAGGACGCTCAGCAGTCAGTTTCTCTACAGACATCTCAAGCCATGTATTTGACTTCTTCCTTTTCTCCCTCTTCTCTTTCGTGTCAACCATTATTTCCATCATTCCCTCCCTTCCTCAGCCTTACTTCTGCAAACTAACTGATTCCCTTAATTCACTTGTAATTCATTTATTCTCCTTTTCATCTGAATTCTTCACTCTCTTTTTATGCTCACTAAAAACCAGCGTCTGACATCATCCATTTTCCCTCTCCCTCCCTTCCTCCCTCCCTCCCTCCCTTCCTCCTTCCCTCCCTCCCCTCTCTGTCACTTTATTTATTCTCTCAAGGTTTTACAGAAATTGCTTGTCAGCTCCCTTTCTTCCAGGCTGCATGCTGGAGAGGCTGTAGAGATAAAGCTGAGAAAATAGATGAATATAGATACAAGATTCTCACCACGGCTGAATACATTTGTGAGAAACGCCTGTATTCATGTTGCTGAATTACAGCACACAAGATAATAAACACACAGCACATCTGTGTGTCATCAATTTTCACAAGATTAGGTGGGAAATATTTGCTGTTTTGAGGGTTACTGAACGTTACTAAAGAGAATGAGTGTCTTTCCCTTGACCTTTCTTTTATTCTTTGTGCATTAATTTGCTTATGCGGACATAAACTCAAAGACTAATTACAAACTAACTCAACTAACTAAATGTTAATAAAGGTAATAAAAGTAACAAGACAGGAGTATGAGCGCTCACCTTGAGTTCCACAGGATTTTGAGGGAAGTTCTTGTTGGCCATGAGGGCCGTATGCTGGCGGCTCCACTGGAGCAAAGAGGTGAACCTGGACTGATACTCTGACCAGCGGTGGTCCACCTCCTGACGACGGAGGAGAGAAGAGAGGGAGGAGAGGGAGGAGAAGATGAGAAGCAGTGACTTCATGGTGGGAAATGATACATAACAAATTCACAGGCTGCCTCAAATATGGTAAAAGACATTGTACAACATTTTTATAAAAAATAATTTATTATAAATCATCAGACCACTGTTAAATTAATTGCATCATTATTTGAAAGTTCCAGGTCATTACTTGTGGAGCTGCACACTTGACTAGCAAATAAAATGGGAGTTTAACATCCGCAGTGAGACTAAAGTAACAAACTGAACCAATTTGAGGCTATAAAGTACAAACAACAATGTGAGTGTTGTAGGAAATGCCATTAACCAGAAGAAAAGGGTGCAACATCCATCTGTTATTATGATAAATGAATGCACAGTAAAAATGGTGTAAATGGGTGAAAGTGACATACGTGTGCGGCGATGCCCTCTCCTCCCTCTGGGATTTTGGGGAAGGCATCATAGATGGAAGAGACGTAGGTGATGACCGACTTCTCATCTGGAGATGGAACATCAACGTCTGACAGGAGAGAGAATGAGAGATGTTAAAGAATAAATAGCTGCAAGAATAATAAATGTACAGATGTGACAACAACTGGACATTCAAACCACTAGAAAACTATATTTTTATCTTTCAAATACAAAATATGGAGCCATATAGAGGGTATACAGAAAATATGGACAATTAAAATGAAAAACAATTAAAAACATGAGGCATGTTCTTATATTGGGACATAAACAGACAAAAAAGCTTCCCGAGCAGCATAAATAATATGTAGCTGTTGACCTTTTTTAAGTGAGGAATCCATGAGTACAGCAGAAGCTCATTAGACAAAGCTCATTTATTAAAATGTGAAGTATCATAACATTGTAACTCTCAGCCTGACAGTTTATCAGACAGTTCATTCATTCAGATAAACAGTCTCACCCTCGGCATCCAGCAGTCTGGTCACCCCTAACGACTCGGCGATCTCGAAGGCCTGCTCGAGGTTCTCACGGTTACTCTGCCGTGACACCACCTCCATGTCGATCAGGTCTGGCCTGGAGAACACACACAGAGGGGGACGTGTCGGTGTGTTTTGTGTATTTGTGTCTGTCTATACAGCCTCTAATCTGCTGTATCTATTTACCAGCTTCTGCTTCTATTGTGTGTGCAGTGTACACAAGCCTACAGAGCCTTCAGAAAGTCCTGAACACCGTTGCAATTGAAATATTTTGTCACGTCATGTGTTGAAATATCTCATGTTAAACTGGTATTAAATCCCTCTGAATAAATATTCATGCAGTGTCATCTTGAGCACACTCAGGCCTGGGTTTATCTGCGTAGTTCTGTGTCAGCTTAGTGAACCTTCATTGGAGGATTTTTCTCTATTTCAGCTGGGAGTGTCACTGAGAAAGGCGTTGCATGCTAATGGACTACCGGTATCTAACTCTGAATACAGTCCTCTAACCTGTATCTGTGCAGCAGAGCGTTGAACATGCGTCCGTCGCTCCAGGATGAGGTGAAGTTGACACAGCGGAGGCCGGGGTAGCCTTCTGTCGCCTGCTGGCTCCATAATAACAGTTTCTCTTTGGCTGTGAGGTCGCCTGACTCTCCGCTCACATAGATCTCTGAAATCTGGATGGAAAAATAAGAGAGAGAGAGAGAAGGGGTTAGTATTGGGATATCCCGTCTTCAGAATTGCTATCAGAAAAACAAAATACTGGGGGAAAAAGAGAGAGAACAGTAATCCTCTGTTAAGTTGTGTTGCCAGATGTGCTGAAACAAACCGAGTCTCTTCTATGAAATCAAGCATCCACGCATGAAATCTTTGGAATTCAGCTTTATGCTTTCTAGATTTTGCTCCATTTATTACGTCCCATCACAGCGTGCTCACTAGCTCCACACCAGTCTCATCATCGTAACATACAGCAGACAAAATGAGCTTTTTTACTCTGACATACAGTCACAGCTGCAACCACGGTGAGTCTGCAGAAATATCCGACTCCTTTTCTCATGGATGCAAACTCTCCGGAGAGGTTTATGTCAATTTGATCCGACCTGTCGTCTCCCTTCCAAACCTCCATTTGTCTTCCTGGCAATTAACTCTCAATGTGTGTGTGTGTGTGTGTGTGTGTGAGTGAAACACGTATCTGAATCAGTTAATTTATGAAATTAGATATTAATGGCTCGTTTTTTTTCTTATTCCATTTCCTCCCTCCGTCCACAGTCTAGCCCGCTCATTAGCTGCCTGCCTCCACACGTCTCCTCTCCTCGCCTGCCTCCTCTCTCCTTCATCTCCCTCTGTCTCCCCCACCCTCCAACTGTCTCATCACTTTCTCCTGTTCTTTCATCTGTTCTGCTTCAGATGCTGATCAATCTGCTCTGCCTTCTAATACTTAATAGTTCTTTCCACCGACGGTGTACTGATACCAAACACGGATACGCCTGTAAAATCTGTTATTTTCTCAGCCAGGGACTTAAGATACCAACTAGCCTTAAAATTCAGCATCAGCCAGTCTTTCAGGAGCAGATTTTCGGTGTTTTTTCTTATTTTAGAACAGAAAGAATGATTACAGCAAGCAAAACCTGTTTTATTGTTCCTATGGGCACCTGACAACTGTTTTAAGACAAACCTGAACCTATCCTTTAATTTTTCATTTAAACTTTCTGACTTGTATGACAGTATATGTTGATCTGGGACAAATTATACTTGTAAACACAAAGGCGACAGATGCCTTTTGCTGGGCGCTGTTATACATGTACAGTGCATGTTTACTTGGGATGCGTCTGAAGGAGAAGTTGGGCTTCCATGGAGACTTGACAGCTGCTTTATTTATGTGTTTTCCCCCACTGAGCTACATGACCACTTTGGCCGTTTTCCCTCCTCTGCTGCATCCTTCTTCTTCTTCTCAATTTGCTCTTTTTTTAGGTCCATCTGTCTACAGTGACAAAGGCAGAGTGATATATTTGCGGTAACTGTGCTTGGCTGCCGTTATTGTCATCAGTATTCATCCCTCCTTCCCTCACTCGTTGTCCTGCACTCCTCCCCTCTCTCACTGTCTTTCTGTGTCTCTCCCTGCTGCTAATGTAGAGCACTATGAAGGTCCAGTGTTGTGCCAGGAGACTGCAGCAACAGCCAAAAAGACGAGGAGGGGGAGGGAGAGAAGGGAAAAGAGATGAAAAAGGCGAGCAGGCTCGACCACGGAGGAGAGGGGGTAACTTGCAAAAACGTACTGCATAGATACCAGCTTCACAATCTGTTCAAGTCCACATTCATTAAAAAAGACGACTGCATGCCCACATACATACAAAAAAAAAAAAACACAGTTCTAAAACTGTGCTGCATTAATGAGGACACCTCACTCCCAAAAATGTTAACATAAAGTTAAAATAGGTAAACGTTTCTGGCACAGAGCTGTGGACGCTCGCTGCAGTCGACTCCAGGCACCAGACACTCCCTCTGAACGCTACATGACTATCAGCACACATCCATCTATCCTTAAAGTGTTGACATTTCTACCAGCGTCTCATTGAGCACACACACACATTACGACGAGCAAACAGAGACGCGCAACGGAATCTGTGACTTGACGGGGAGTCGACAACAATGCGGATTCTGCTGTGTGTTTTCCCGCAGAGCTCCGTCTCTCTGTATGCATCTACGACCTCCTTTGCAGAGAAATACCCAGCATCTAATCCTCCGGCTGAATATTGATACAGCACTCTCTCTGTGTGTGTGTGTGTGAGGGCTGCATCTGCACAGAGGGCCCACACTGTCCCTGCAACACTGTCTCATACATCCGCTGTTTTCTGCACATCTGCCATTTATTTATTAATATATGAGAAAGGGTTTTCAGACGATTCGAACACGACCTGTGGTACAGTAGTTGTCTTGTTGTTGTCTATGTATGACTTGCGCACAAGGTTATGCGTTAGGCTGGAGCGAACAATGTGTGTAGTCATTAGAGCATGTCAAACTCACAGCAGCTGCTTTGCTAAATTAGCTTGCTAGCAAACACAGGCGAAAAAAAACAAGTGTTTAATTAACTCGACTGACTCCTCTGAAGCTCTAACTTGTAGCTTTAGAGCCAATAACAAGACAGTCCCCCTGTCATACTATCCAAAAGGTAATCAACCTTCCCTTTATTTCTGTTCATATGATACTGATAATTAGTGATCTGACACCACAACAACAAACTAATAACATTTACCGCACAACTAGCCTTCCTGCTTCGTTAAATGAATGAATCAATGAATGACTATGTGACCAGGTAAACCTTCACATGCACTTTACTGCACATAAGACTCAGTTAATGCACCCATTCAGACAACAAACAATGTAATAATACTGTATGTGTGAATATGACTGATTATAGTTTACAGTAAGTAGAGGCTACGCATGCAAAAACAGATCAAAGCACCGGTCACGTGACATGCCTATCATTGTGTTAAGTTTTCACTTCTCTCTGCAGTTGTACATCCTCTGCATGATATGATATGTGCAGCGTAATTGTTCATGTGCAAGTCTGACTCATACAAGCACACGAGCAGAAACACAAAGAGACATATGAGTGAGATAAGAGCGAGCAGCAGTTCAGTGGAGCCGTGATGCAGTCACATACATCTATGATCCACCAGCAGCCCCCCCCGCCCCCCCGCCCCCCGGGGGCTCTGGTTCGGCCCTCTTTTAGAAACATGGCCTCTTTGAAGTTTGCGGGGTGATGGAGGGAGAGCGAGGGATGGAGGGAGGGAGGGAGGGAGGAGATAACAATGAGAGGAAAATGGAGGATGGACAAGAGAAGATAAAAGCAGAAAAAAAATACGGTTTGATTGTTTTATTGGCACTTAAAACATAATGTGCCTCTCTAAACCTCTGGTTTTAAAGTCCTTAACAATGAAGGGTGGATGAAGGATAGATAGACAAGTGATGGATCGCTGGATAGCTTCAGACATCTGAGTGGTGGTTTTTAATGTGGGTAGGAATCCCCTTGAGGCTGAACGAAGCAGCCGTCTCACTGATGAATGCGCATTTCAAATCCTTTTTTATGCAGAGAAGGGTATCACACACACACCCACACACAAAGGACAGCTGCACTTTAAACCCAACACAGAGACGTCCTGACACGTACACACACACACACACCGCTCCCATGACACAGGAACACAGACAAGCCAGGAGTATTGATTATTTCTACCCAGTAAAAAAAAAAAAACCCTCTTAAGCATGGATCTCTGTGGAGCTGGGATCTACCGGTATCAGTGTGTGTTTGTATTTTTTTTTCCATTACTCAGCAACTGTGCATCAAATGAGAGATGTAGCACTTAACCGAACCTAACATGACGTCACCTGCTGTGCCGCACAACATTACTGTACTGCCTTCATCATGTGTTGGAGGACTAAACAAACTGTGGCAGCTGTCGTGAAAATCACCTGTCGTCAGTCGCTGTGTTACTGCAGTGGATGCAGCAGACTTTTCATTTTCAAGGCGCAGAAGAGCTTAACAGCTGTAAGTTTAATGCTTTCGCCCACATCATTCTTGCAACTGAGCCCCAACTCCTGTAAGCCAAATATAAACACATCCGGTACAAACATAAACTGAACAGGACCGTAATAAGCTGAGGTCCATCTAGATACCGCTTTGCAAAACACTGAGATCAAGAGCTTTCGGTCATGATAAATTAAGAGTCACACCCTCTACTCAAAACACAACATACTTTGTGGGTGAATTGCATCGACTTTTGAAGCCTCCGTCGGTGATGTAATGCTTATGGATTCCTCTCTGGTTGATTGTTGTAAATTGATACAAACAGAGAAGGGACAAAGAAGCCAATTTCCCATTTATATCTGGCCAGCTATCAACAAGAGTAATGGATGGAAAACCCTCCAAAAACAACCAACTTGGCACAGATATGAGGCACTGTGCCACAGACGCTTCTTGACAATGATTTACGTAAGTGCCATAGCAGGTTGGGATGGTAACCTCAACACTTTTTTGGTCCATATCGTACCAAATTGTGTCTGTGGTACTGCGCATAAAATATCAAAAGCTGGGATTAAATGTACAGTAAGATTCAGAATCTTTATTATTCTTTGATCAGAACCTTTGACCTGATTGAAATCAAAGTTTTGCCAGTTTTAATTTATCATAACAAAATACATGTGCGGCTATATAACATTTAAAGTTTAGGTTCTTAAGTAAAAATGTGTGTAAGTTTGGCTATCAGTACCAAAACTCTTGTCTTGTATTGACACCAGTATCTAAAACTTTCAAATGACATCCAGCTCTACCGGCGGGTAGTTTGCGACTAGGCAACAAACTGCTAGATTTGTGTAGCAGCAAACAAACAAACAGTCAAAATGTCATGTAGAAACACTACAATGTAAATCTCCAACAGAATAGAGTTGTAATAATGTTAAATGAACCGATCTCACCCTTGCTTAGCCCTAAACAACCTTAACCTTTTTCAACCACAACCACCAGCGCTAGACGCACAAAAAACAGTTATATTCTTTGCTGGGTAGGAAATGACAAGTTTCAGTTTTCAGCTAGAGGAAACCCTGTCATTTGATGCAATGACCCTTCCTTCACACATACACACGAACGCTCTGCCTGTCTGTCTCTCACATTCTAACAGACGTCAGCGTCGATCGAGTGTGTGTGCGGTGTGAGGAAACTAACAAGCAATGGAAAGACAAGAAAGGGAGGGAGGGAAGAAGGATATTGGGGAAGAAGGATGGAGAGACAGTCTGTTCTGCGTTGATTAGGCTCTGGGGACAGAGGCGGGAGGAACGGAGAGAAAGGCACAGCGCCTTTCAAGAGCTGATAACAACACACACATATATATAACCCTTCACGACCACAAGCATGGTATACAAAAGACAACAAAGGCACCCTCAGGGGTAATGTGTTCAGATTGCTTGTTTTGTCCAACCAGCAGTCCAAAACCCAATAATACTCAATTAATAATGATGAAAAACTGCAAATCCTCACATTTTAGAGGCTGAAAACAACAAATACTTGATATTTCCTTTGATAAAAGATGGTTAACGCATTACGATAATTGTTAATTAACTTTCTGTCAAGCAATTAATAGATTAATCCAGGGTTCCTCAACCTTTTTGGACCATTTTTTGCGTAATCATATTGTTTCCTGGTAGCAAATGTCTGAAGACCTGGTTCTAGTCAGTGGCTGAGGAGGTTGGGGCCACTGGATTAGGCAATTAATTGTTGTACTGTAGCACTAATCAAGAACAGGATAAAGATAAAAGATTTGAGAGAGTTAGCTAAAGGATTTGGTGTCTGGATGACAGAGACAGAGATAGATAAAGGCAAACCTGTGGCAGGTATTTTACAGTTGCCTGTTGCAGAGGACTCTCTATCATGGAGTCCAGTCTCTCTGATGAGCTACTGGTCAGCCCTCCCCAGTCTGTCTGACTGGGAGTGGTGCCCGCTGTTTCTGGAGAGGTCAGTGGCAGGTCACTGGCATAGCCTGACTCCAAGATAGACGACCGCTCTTGTGCACGACCCCGAGTGTCCAAGCTAAATCCTCTGACATCCATGGTCTCCTGAAGTTGCATTTGGTTGGACATGAAGAAATCCCCTCCAAACATTGCGGCTCTACTTTTGTCCTCCTCAGACAGTTGGACTTTGAGAATATTTCCTGTGACAGGAGACGGGGTAGGGGGCTCTTTGTGCACCTCCACCTCACTGTCACTTTCACCCCTCCACACTGGAGAGCCATAGTCACTGGGGTACACTGTCCTCACCACGCAAAGCTTACCGTCCACCTCTCGGATATGGACCACACCTTTGCGCTCCCTCTCTGAAGGTGTCGCCCTTAATGTCTCTGCTGCTTGTCCTTTTTCCCCACCTTCCCCTTTCTCCTCTTTCTCTACTGTCCCCTTGTCTTTTTTCTCCTTCTTTTGTCGGAGTATCCAGGGTTTCTCCAGGACCCCTTGGACTTTCTCCCTTACGCGACAGACCCTTCCTCCACCTGGGGTGGTACTGCCCAGGGCTGCGGCTGTGTTGACCGGGGAAGTGGTGGTGGTTTGGCTTGGGATGCTGGAGACATCTATGATGGCACTAACAGTGTCTTCCTCCCCTGGAAGGCAGAAGACCCCCCTCCAGGCTGGGCTGGGATTGGGGGACACTTCAAGTATTCTGTTGCCCAATAGGCCCCCAACAGTGGCACTCACAGAGCCAGGCGAAAGAGTATTGCTGTGCAGATTTGTTTTGGAATGAATAAACTGGGCATCAGGCACTGTTATAGGAGTCCTAGCTATGTTGCTAAAATCTGAATCTACCGTTTCTACAATCGCTCCCTTTTCCTCATCATCGTCATCCTCTTCCTCTCTTTCATCGAGCTCGTGGCTTCTTTTTCGTCCAAAGTAATCCTGTCCTACCTCGCCTTTCCTGCTCTTTTTGCCCTTGTGCTTACGTCTGAAACGTAGGCGTTTCTTTGGTGAAAGTGGTGGGGCTCCACCGAGTTCCCCCTCCCGAGGAGGCCTGACACAACCCATGGAGTTCCCCATCTCTTTTATGATGAGAGAGAACAATGGATTTTTAAAAAAATAAAAGCAAACCACAGAAAATACAGGCAGTTAATCCATCGGAGAAGCCGATTTAATGTTCATTTAGCTTTGCAGTTGTTTAGGAGTAAAATCCCATCCTTCTAAAGACAGACACCGAAGAGGAAATATTCAGATAGGCTGGCGAATGACTGACAGCTCCTTCATCAATCTGTCACCTGTGAGAGATGTAAAGTTAAGAAGAGCAAGTTGAGCTCCATTTTGCCTTAAATAACACCAGATGAATATAAAAATGGATGGATGAGCTGTCACTGAAGGAGAGAGGAGGAAAGTCAGTCTTTTCCTCAGGCAGTTATTGGTGTGGTCACGGGGCAGGCAGCTGCAGACTGACGTGTCTCAGTCGCCCCCCCACCCCCCCCAACTCCCCCCCCCACGTCCTTCCGCTTTCCTTCACCTCACCTGACTTGCACTCAGGCAATTCAGTGGGTAGCTCTGCTCTCCCTGCTGTTTAAGAGTGTATGTGTATGTGCAGGCGGCTAGCTGCTTTACTTGGTCTGTTTTCTTGATCCCAGAAGATTTGTGGTCGCAGTCAAGGACACAAGGACACAGTTATGTCAGCAGAGCCACACGAGAGAAGAAAATAAATTCGGTTAGGGTCAGGCGCCTGATTTATCACTGTGCTTCTGGCAGGTGAGCTGTTACCCAGTGTAAGGCAATATGTCAAGAAGGATGATGAGTGTGGGAGAGAGAAGAAGGTATTGCAGTCCAGCGTCACACACGCACCGCATGTGTGCAAGTGTGAAAGTCTGTGAATGTATTCGCGGGATTTCTATGAGTGCTGGAATCTCAAGAAGTCCGATGTCACTCTTTGATTCAATATTATAATTCCTTTGAATAAGAGTAGTGACTGCTATTCAATGAATTCAAACATCGCCTGTTGCTATTCCATCCAGGTTCCTTCTTCCGTGTCCAATAAACCACAAAGTATCGCTAAGATTTGTTGTCAGCTTAAGGTGTTGCTGCGATCCGGGAGCTCTATCTACACTCAGATCCAGCAGCTATCTGAGCTCATGAATTAATGATGCTCCTCTCTACTGTGGTAATGTTATTGCAGTGAGAAAGGAGAGAAGTAAAATCCGTAGCGTAGGTCAAACCCCACAACAGAGATCGTAGAAATCCTATCTGTCATGGTAGTCCTAGTGGAAATAGTATTAACGGTGATGCTGTCGATGCCTCTCGTAGTAACGGCGAGCTCGGTGTCTCATTCTGTCGAGGCAGCACAGCGTCCAGATTGGTTGTGGGTGAGAGATAGTGTGCAGTCAGCCAATGCTGCCACAGATTGCTGTGAGATTCAGCCAATACTCTGACAGCTTGCTAAATACTCAATCAGAGCATCGGCTTCCCGCCCCAATGCTTCTCCTTGTCATCCTCCCACGATTTATCCTGCTCATTAAGCTCATGTGATGTGTCAATCCTTCCAGCCTCTGTGTGTGTGTGTGTGTGTTCCTGTTGTTGTCAATATGTTGGAATCCAAAATTGCTGGTGTTAATTTCTCCCATTGATGAGATTTTCTTGTCCAGAGCAGCCAGATACCTGTGAAATCATCTCAGTGTAGACCAGAAGTAGGGAGTCAGTCTGAATCTATAGGCAACCGAAAGCAGACAGACTCCACCTTAAGCTTCCCAGACAGCTTAGCATCACATGACTGTCCCCTGGATACCAGTGTAAAGATCCCCCCCCCACCTCAATGTCAGACTCCCTGATGACCAGAGTTGGCTGAGAATTGTGTTCCGATACTGTCCAATCATAAACCTCCTGTGTTCTGCTGTCAGTCTGCCAGTTACTCAGGGAAGCTTCCCCTTCATCAGGTGGTGCAGTGCGACGATGCAACAGCCTGACAAAATCCACAGTTTGCAGGAGGTGGGGGGTATTTAGACCATGTCTTACACTGAGGCAAAAAAAAAAGGAAGAAAAAAGAAGGCTCTCGTTTTTGTCGTCTTTCCTCTCTGGTGCCTTTTTTCGTCTCTTAATAGCTCCACATGTCCACTTGATCTAATTAGGAGGATGCATCTGGGGTAGGAGCTGGACTCTGAAGCAGAAGAGGAGGAAGGGAGCAAGAGATCGGTCCTCAGTTCGAGTAGCAGACCTAGTTCGCGTACAGATGTTTATCTGGAACAGAGCCAACAAGGATTGAGTGTCCACTGAAGAGCGGTCCTGAACTTCACGCAGCACGGCGGCGGAGGTAAGGAAAAGGGTCGGCACGCATGTCCCCTTTAAAAACAAAGACATGCAGGGAGCAAAACCAGGCAACACAGGGCGTCTCCTGCTAAAAAGGAGGCTGTGTCTCCGTCAGACAAGCGTGGCTGGATTGATCCAATTGATACGGTGGAAGCTAGAGAAACAGCAAGTGTGTGGCTGTCCAAGAGAGAGTGTGAGCGTGTGTTTGTGCCTTCAAGGATGGGCGGTCCCCTGGTCAGCTGTGTGCGAGCCCTTCTGCATACGTGTACACCAGTGTGTCTTGTCCTGGCTGTGCGTTTGTGGTTTGAGGCCTGCTGATCAGGGGAAGCCGGGAGCTCCAGTGACAGCAGGCAGCCTGGATTCGTCTCTCCCACGGCTTGCTTCGCTGCTCCGCTTTATCCCTCGCTCGCAGACGCCGGCAGAGGGAGAGAAAAGCTTTTATCTCCCGGCTGCTGCAGCTTCACACTCTCTTCTGCTCGCTCTCTCTCACTCTCACAATCCACCCCTCCCCTCCTTGGCTCTCCTCCTCCTCCTATCCGCTTCCTTGTTACTCCTGCCCTCACTCTCCCTCTCACACTCTCTCTCTCTCTGTGTCTTTCTAGCTCTCTCGCTCGGCTGTTAGTGAGCAGTTTTCTATGCCACAAACACACATTTGCACACACACTTGACCCAAAAGCTTCCTTGAATGACAGGCTGCAACAGGAACAGAGAAAAAACAGCGAGCAGGAAAGAAATCAAATCTAAACGAGACTTGCGTCTCGTTTCTCCAAAATGAGAAACAGGAAAGCACTTCAATCTGCCTCTCTCTCTCTCTCTCTCCATCTATTCCCTCCAATCTCCATCTGCCCAGCAAGCTACAGGTTATGAATGGTTCTGAGGTGAAAAGGGAAGGCAGAGGGAGAAAGAGAGCGAGTGAAGAGATTTGAGGGAATTAAGAGGAAGTTGTAAAGGACAGAAGAAAAAGAGGAGGGAACGGACCAAAGCTGTGAAAGGATCAAAAGCTGAGGGGGGGGGGGGGGGGGTAAACAGGGGTACACACACCTACTGGTTGTATTTCTGAAAACAAATGAGCTGGAGTTTTATAGCAATATTGAATTTACAGGATTTCTGCATAAAAATGATGAATTACCTGGATTTTACAGGCATTTAATCCACTGGATTGGCCAAAAATAGCTCTTTCCCATCAAATATACAGTTGGTGCTGCGCTGAAACAATTAGTCGATTGCTTGACTGACAAAAAATATTGATAATTAAATAGTTGAAGTCATATATCAAGCAAAACTGCCAACTAAAAAGCAATCATTGTTTCTGCTGTTCTCTCTGTTACATCATTGTAAATTGTATCTTTGGGTTTTGGACTGTTAATCTGACAGATATCATCTTTCTGAAGTTGTGATTCTTATCATTTTCTGACATTTTAGAGACTGAACAATTACTCTGGAAAAAGTTAAAAGATTAATCAACAATGGGAAGTACCATTAGTTGCAGCCAAGATGGAAAATTTGATCCACATTGTCCTCCCAACATGTCACATATCTAACTCACCTCCTACACCGTCCAACACATTTAAAGGCCTGTAGCTACAATCTTAAACAGTTCCTATAGGTTTCCACCCACCATCACTGCACACAAGTTAAATAACACGGCCCAGACAGTGCATGTGATCCTGTACAGTATAGCTCTAACACTGCGGGAGAAGAGGATTCGTCACCAATTGGCACCAACGCTGCAGACGTATGAGCTACTCTGCATATACAGTAAGTGCCTCATGTATGGAAAATGTTTTCACAGAGACAGATATGGATGGAAAACCACTAACAGGCCTTTACTCTGATGTGGTGAAAGCAACGGTAATCCATCTTCTCCCAGTAACCGAAACCATAAGAGAGCACCATACACACAAACACACACACACACACACACGCAAAGGGCTTGAACCAATGGGAAAAAAGCGCTAATCAAGTCCCCGAGGCTTTCATCCCTTGACTGTGGCTACATGCCATCGTGAGCTGTGCTAATCAGACTGCAACGCTCATCTGAACCTCATGCCAGCTTTTCATAAGACACAGCCGCTGCATGTTGGACTGTCAGAAGCTCTTCTGATCATAAATTTGGTTGCTCTTTTGGCGATAATGTGCGCTGATGCATAGAGATTGATCTTGATTTTAATGATCGTAATTCGTCGGGCCGCAGCTGAGCTCGAGAGTAGCTTCAAGAAGCTAAGCCTTCATGTTCTTACATCCCAAGGCTGATCTGAAAAGTAAATTTGAAATCAAACTTTAGACACACTATTTCACTACCGACCACTGTTAAAAACCAATTACAGTGATGAAAGGCCCACTTCACTATGCTGTAGATATTTCTGGCAATGCAAGCACTTGAAAGCAGCAATCTACAAAACTACAAAATCATATGCAGCTGTATTGCTGCCCCGAGCTAGCACGATAGAATATGGAGAAATATTATAATGAACTCAAAGACCCCTGACTTATTTACATTACTGAACAAGATTAAACGACTGATAAACACAAACGATGAAAGACTGAACATAAAAAAAGTAATTCGACCTAATTTGTGTTGCTTAGAAACCTTGTGACTAACTGTTACTGTGTTATGTGAGAAGGAGTAATAAATGTTGAGGAGGCAAAGGGAGATTTTTTTTCAAGAGCTACATGGGCCATGCACTCGCCTTTTTTCTTAATGCTGATCCTGTTTCTGCTCCAAACAGCGTGCTCAATGGTGGCGTTAAAGAACTGTACATAACCTATCGCCACATGCAGCTGATCAATAGTTTGAGCAATATATCAATATAGCTAAACAGCTAGAGTAAGGTACAACCACAGCTTGGGTTAGGAGCTATCTAAGCACTGAGGTATGCTTAAAACATACATGTGCATATTTTCTGCAGTGTAGTGCACTGTAAAACAACATTCAATTAATGGCAATTAACTTCTTTAAACGGGCACTACAGTCTGAAGTGAAGTCTGTTATAACTGACACAGATGGTGATCGATTGATGCAATAAAGTTAGTGCTTAAGAACGACACAAATGAACCGGCCCCCACCTGCTGATTCTGCCTCGCAGCAGCTCCGAGAGGCGATGATGAATTTCCTCACCAGCCCCAAAAAAAATGAACTCACTTGGCATTAGCGCTGGCATACAGCTAGCTTAGCAAACCACAGGGTGCAGCAGGAGCAGTGCATTAATGTATGAAGAGATCTCTTTATACATCCATGGAGGAGTGCCCAAGGACAGGGACTTCCAACGAGCCGGGTCATCTTCAATACTGAGCTTACTGGTGACACCTACTGGTTTAATGGAGTAACTACAGCAAGGACAAATTATGATAGATTTCTATCATTACTGGTGGGTTAAAGCTGTGTTTTTAATTGCTCTGACAATCACAGCTGTGGTAATTCATAACAATCGCAATGCCAAGTATGCAGTCACAGTCTTGCAGATGAGATTTATGCTTTCACTTTATTCATTTTAAGTCATGTGCTAGACAGAACACGGCTGTCAGGAAGGCAGATATTTGCATATACATTGAGGAGACTAAATCACGTCTGAGTTTAAAGCTATTCGGTTTCAGCAGGACTGCTGAGGAAGCAGGATTACCACACAGACAGACCTCATGAGTAACTTGATGTGTTGGTGAAATAATGACTAACAACTAACAACAGCTTTGACCCAAATGAAAAATGATAGCTCGGAGAGGGTTCCTATAATTAGCTGGTGCCGTGAGTCACTCATTTGCACATACACATCCCGGTCACAGAGACCTGGAGGCTTGTTTCCAGAAATGGCTTCCTCATCATCATCATCATCATCATAATCATCATCATGATCATTAGACCAAAGAGGCCGATGGGAATAATGTAGAAATTATAGATTACTCTAGTGATCTGGGCCACATATTGTAGTGAACATTTGTGTCATGTCAACCACAACAAACACTGCAGCGGCTTTAAGAGCTTTCTGCAGCTTTCTTTACACTTATTTCCAACTGTGAGCTGTGATTGGACAAGTGCTGGTCGATATATAAACTAGTATTTTGTATTAATATCAAGTCAAGAGGCAAAACAATATTGCTTGTATATTCCAGATATGAGTTGAAATCTTAATATAGCATATAGCATAGAGTTTGGGAGTTAGAAGGGATAACATGATGCAGAACATATGCGGAACATGAATACACACGTGGTCCCTCTGACACACCAGAATGCATTTAGAAAAAGTGATCTAACCGCTAACATGCTGCAGGAACACAGAGCTCTGTGTGTGTGTGTGTGACTGGAGTTTCTCACTGCAGCTCTAATTTAAAAGTGTCGTCATCTCCTGAACCTAATGAACTCTGGAAACACTGAAACCATTTGCTACTTTGCGCGGGCCAATTCCCCCCCCCCCTCTCTCTCTCTCTCTCTCTCTTTCTCCCTGCTTTTTTTTAACCCTCTTTCAATTTATGTCCTCCACAACTCCTGCAGCCTGTTTCAACCCGCGTCCTGTCCATCATCTCTGCATCACTTCATCCCTCCTCCTCTCTCTCTCTCTCTCTCTCTCTCTCTCTCTCTCTGTGTAACAAGATGTTCTGCTGACTCACGCTCACTGAATCGTTTGCCGGGGTGTCATGCACTACTGTTTCCATGGCAACCGTCTGGCAGTGTCACCTTGCTGCGGGTCACGTCACAGCACATTCTAGTGGTCGACAGCAGCAACTACATCTGTTGCTGCTGACCATAATATCTGAAATCAAATTTTTACTCATTTGCTCTTGTGTGTAACATAGCTGCCATGCGTGACTGGGAACATGTGGTAATTAGGGTCCTGCTGTAATGATTTGAACGGAGTACAACCCTATCTGCAGGCTACGGTGGAAATGATTCCACATCAGGAAATGACTGACCGTCTAGATTAAACACACTGCCCTTTAGACAAGATTTATTTCACCAACAAAATAATAATCACACTTCCTCTCAACGATGCAGCGTTGAGAAGCTGCTTTTCATTTAGACCTTGTAGTTGAAGATCATCTAAAGTGGTTGTCAGCTGCAATGCAGACGGTGTTTTTTTCTGAAATTATTGAGACTTTGCATATACAGTAAGTGGTTGTTATTAGCGAATATGCTAATCACTGCGGATATAGTAGTATACAGTATGTCTTGTTAGATAAAGGGAATCTATAAGAGTTGTTATATTTATTTATATATGGTGTATTCCTTCCACTTGTACAGTAACACCTGTATCACCTGTAAATCCACCTTTTTTTAAATTGTAGTTTCAGTAAAGATACAGCAAGCCTGAAGCTCTGGAACACACTGTAAATCCAGGATCAGGGTTCATATGAAAGACATGGACTTGAGCATGTTGCCTCCTGTGCTGCTTTAATGCAATTGCTGTCAAACAGCCAAAAATGTCATACGGAGTAGTAGAGGACGACCTCCGGCAAGGGCCTCCCAGAGACACGCTAAGGCCAACAACGCAAATAAAAGACAGATATGCACAAAAACTTTAGAACAAAGTCACATTGAACGCTTGCATAAAATACTTCAATGAGTGCAGCTACAAAAACACCTTTTGCCTTTTGTCACCGCAGAGTTTTCTGTTAAGAAGCTGAGCAGATGTCTGTACGTTCTCACTGTACAGACTGAAGTAAACATACTGGAAAGGAAACAGTCTCAAACATCCAGAATTAATCTGGATCAAAGCTTCAACAGAAGTAAACTTCCAGCTAGCGGTGGAAAAAACAACCTCCTCTGTTACATAAGCCTACACTGGTTTGGCAGCACACATATATACATATATACATATATATATATATATATACACACACACAGTTTAGCTCATCCTGGTAGTGATAATAACTCAAATCCTTACAGCTGGACACAGAGTAACTACAGGACAACATAGAAATAAACACCACATTTGCAGCCATTTGTTTTCACTTAAATCTACGCAAAATCCAGATTGAATGACTACAGTAACGATGTCGGCCATAATGTCTTTATTACATAATCAATTAAAGGTGTTATTTAATTAGGGGCTGGATCAAAGCAGCTTTTGATGCCCAGAAATCATAGAGTAAGTGCATACAGGTTTAACTCAGGAAACACAGAGGCAGAAGCTACAGAACAACATATAAAGACACAGACCTGGAAGTGAAGGATGATGGTCCAGATGAGACCTAATGTCAGTTTGGGGTTCCCGTCTGTGATGTCATCGTTCCTGATGTTTACAAGTTTGACCTGAAAATGGGGAAAACAGAAGATTTTTTTAGTTTGGTTTCTTTATAAAAGTAACCTGTTTTGATACATGTATGACCACTGAGAAGAAAATGCATGATTTGTCTTCATTTCTGCATGTGTGTGCATGTTGTAAAATGACCTATCTTCCAATTATCATGCCTATTATGTGTCTCTGAGACCTTATTAAATCTGCTGCCTCTAGCCAAGCCCAGTCACACATACTGTATAATTAGACCTGCGGTGGAACTCAGAAAGGATCCATAGAAAAGAAAAGAAAAGAAAAGGTCAGTTCTCCACCGCCGCCGCCACCGCTGCTGCTGCTGCTGTCTCCAGGAAACGAGACAAGAGATACAACACAAAGTTGTTCAAGCGGTTTGACGCAGTGACAGAAATTTGGCAGACTGGAGAGACACGGAGGAAGAGGAGGTTTAAGTGAGTGAGAGAGCTGCGGTCTGAAGTGAGAGAGAGATTAATTTGGAGGAAGGGCAGCGAGGTGAGATGAGGAGGATGAGAAGGAAACAATGAAAGATGCAGTATGAGAGAGGAAGCAGATAAGTCAGTATGATGAAACTCTTCACTGCAGATACAGGATGGATGAAGAGTGCGGTATTCATTCATTTTTATTTTTGTTATTATTATTTTTACCATTCTCTCTCCTGTTGTTACAGGTTGTGGGAGGGGCTATTACTGTTTGTAATGCCCTGTATCTACTGCAAAATATGAATAAAAATATATATATTTTTAAAAATGCAGCTCTCTCCACTGCAGCAGCAGACCATCTGGCACGAGAAGCTGCCCGGTCCCAGGATGATAAGTAGTTATAATCACATGCTTAGCCTCTGCTTCTGCAAAACGGGTCGAATTTGCTGCACAGAACTACAGAATAAGCACCAGGAAGTTTAAACTATCAGTAAGTTGTTCATTCACACCAGGCATGTTCAGAGAAGCTTATAAATAGTTTTCACACAAATTAACACACCGAGACACCTAGAAAGAGAAGAGTGGTGTGGCTTAAGATAAACAACCCCAAAACGCAAGGCCTTATGGGTAAAGAGAGAAAGATGCTGACTCCTGATAGCGAGCGATTTCTAAATCCTGGAAATGCTTACAGTACATAACAACATGCACTACACTACAGGAACACTGCAGTCTGGACTAATACTTATATTGAGATATTTTTTAATCATTCTGAACACAACATGAGATAAATAATGACCAAGAGCACAGAAAAATCCATCATGTTTGCTACAATAAAGGTTTAATTTAGGGCTGCAACCACAACTACGATTATTTTCATTGTCGATTAGTCGTTTTGTCTATAAAATAGTTAAAATGCCCGTTTAATTTCAGTCAGAGTGAAAGGTCATGTCTATAGATGTACTCTTGTTTATTTAGACTTCTTTGACTCATCTTATGGGATTGTAAGCTATTTGTGAGTGACCTCTGGTGTGATTCCACTCAATCCAATTATAAAAACACAACAAGGAATACTTCAACGTTAGTTCTTATCTGTCATACCTTTTGTAGTGTACACCAGCGTGTGAGATGTCGGTGTTTTGTTATAATGACTGAAGATGAAATGATACGTCTGTCTGTCTGTTTTCATGCATACCTGTCTCTGTTTGAGGAAGTCCAGCGCTATTTGGACGTTCTGTAATCGATGAAATCTCATCCGCCCCTTTTCTCTGGGCTGGAAAAGAAGACAGAAGAGAAAACAAAAATAATGAGTAAACAGATTCATTTCTCAGTTTTTTTGTAGTGACAAAATGCTAAAAGCAGCAGTGTGTTTAAATAAAGCTGAATACAATCCACAGTGCAGTGAAGTCAAAAACTCAGCACAGCTGTATTGACATGAAATGATCCTTTGGGGGGGAGGAGGGAGGGGGGGCACTGTCTTCAACAGTAGCTGTTAAAGACATGCCAAAAACTGTGGAGCAAAACAGACTCAAAACCATGCTGGTTTAGAACGGAAAATGCAAATTTCATGTCAAACCATTCTTCTCTTCCTTTCCTTCACTTCATCCTTTATTCACAAATAGATTTTAGAGAGAGGAAAGATACGGTTGAAAAGAAAGAAAGAGACAGAAACATACATTCACACTCTGGCTGTAAAGATACATGAGTTCAGAGCAGGATG
The DNA here is from genome assembly GCF_914725855.1 of Thunnus albacares. Taxonomy (NCBI): domain Eukaryota; kingdom Metazoa; phylum Chordata; class Actinopteri; order Scombriformes; family Scombridae; genus Thunnus; species Thunnus albacares. The sequence goes on along the minus strand of NC_058124.1, from coordinate 23,054,456 downwards.
AAGGTTCACACCAGGCTGGGAGAGAGGGGTTACACTTGAGATTAATTATCACATCAGCAAAACAGCAGAAGGAGAAGAGAGGAGAAGAGGATATATGTGTGTATATATATATATATAACTTACTTAAAGCTGTTTACATGTTTATGTTTAATAATACTACGCATGCTGCACGCTGGAGTGTCTGTGTTATATTTTATCATCATGCTCCTGTTTTTTTGGGTCCAATAATTACTTTGAGGAAAAAATATTTCACAGATATGTGTGAATTTGCATTCTTGAACTATTTTTTTGCCTTCATTTATTAAATATAACAGTAGATTTATAAGCAAACCACTATTATATCTTTGAAATAGCAAATCGAGCCAAAATGGATAAAAATATATATATATGATTTACAGTATAAGCTATATTTTATTGTGTGCAATACATGCAACGTAGCACTAAAGCACTGTTGGGTGAAAACTCTGAAAAATCTCTGAAAGGCCACATTTTTTTTTGATGGATGATCCTCCGTACATCTAAACCAGAGAGCGAAACCACCGAAACCGGAGTTAGGATGTTGTCACCCAACAGGAATGATGGTATGTGTTGTGTCATACAAAAAACAAACAAAACCACAGCATTATCTACTGTATGGTGACATGTACAGCCCGGTTTTGGAAGTCAGTGGCACAGCACTCTCATGCAGCCTCACAGCTCCACCTGTAGGGGGCAGAGGGGTAAAGCTGAAGGGGTCAGAGGTCAGAAGTGAGAGAGTGAGCGCGGTGGCGGTGGGGAAGGGGGGAGAGGGTTGTTTTTTTTCGTTTTCGAACATACTCCCTGAGCTCCTTCCTCCTCCTCATCCTCCCCTCTGAGTAAGATGAGAGGGGGGGCCCGCAAGGCGTATGCCCTTTTCAATGCGGGGCCGCTCTTCTGTTGCTATGGTAACAGAAGGAAGGGAATGGGAGATAGAAAGAGAGGAAGAAGGAAAAAAAAGATGTAGTATGAGAAAGAGGACTGGATGATTTGAGGGTAAGAACCAAATAAACAAGGAACCAAAGTAGAGTAAAACTGTAAAACACTGGAAATAATTGTGAACCAACCAATATTGATGAAAATGTTATGAAAAATGGGAATTTGAACACCTAAAATTCCACGATAAAACTCTGAAAAAGTTGTATGCCACAAGTGAAAGCTCCAGAAAAGCAACTAAACAGACTTTCCGACTGATCTATTTGATTGTCAGGATGGAAACATTAACTTCAATCTCAACTTTTGAGCCAAAACGGACAAGAAAGTGCTCAGAAAGTCCACGACAACCTGTGCGATACGATCAGAAGCTCCAGAACAGCAACAGATTGTTTTGTCAACGCCTGTAAATAAAGTTAAGATAACATACGGATGAGTCACTCCTCTTCCATGAAACACTTATTGTGTCTTTCTATTGTTCTGTCAGTTTCTCTTTCCCACAGAGGGCAGGGTTTATATCTATGTGTTTGTGTGTGTGTGTGTGTGTGTGTCTAAACAGACCACACTCAGCAGTCTGTCTCTGTTAGTCTACCTGTCTGCCGCTGAACCAGCCTGTGACACATTGTAGCCGGTCTGTCTGTCAGAATTAACGCTAACACTCCGGACTGAGCCACTGAAGCTCCAAATAATGCATCACTGTTGGTTACGTGACATGCTGGTAATCTAAAAATGTCAGGTTGTTCAACTTTGGCATTAATCATGTGTCGGCCTTGAGCGGAAAGTCAATGTCTTAAAAACTTTAAGCTGGAAAAGTTTCATCCCGAACTCTCTGGATTACGATGCACTGAGCTGAGGGTGACGGGGTGTGTGTGTGTGATGAAGCAGAGGAGGAGTGTGTGATACGTATTGTGTGATAATTAGTGAGGAAATAATAATGAGTGTGTGCGGGAGGATGTGTGTGTGTGTAAGGGAGGTAAAAATCCATACCAGGGTGACACCAGAGAGGACCTCCAGCAAGGAAATCAGGTTGTGTCCATCCCTCAGGTCCTCGTACAGGTCTGTGATGTGCTTCCTCACCTTAAAGAGAGGTAGAGAAGGGAAGAAAGGAGGAGGGAGAGGATGGAGATGGGTGAAGGACAAAGAAGTAAGGTCAGGGGGGGAGAGGGGTGAAGGAAAGGGAATGAAGAGGAGAGAGAGATGAGAGAAGGGGGGGATGGGGAGAAAAACAGAAAGACAGGAAGTTAATTCCACACTCCAATCATCCCTCTGTTGATTCAACACTGTTGACATCTGCCAGACTGATTTCCCCTCAGCTGACAGGGCCGGTGACAGCGGTTGCCGGGCCAACGGAGACGGAGCACCAGCTGTGGCTCTTGTCTCTGTTGCCATGACATCATCTCCGCATGGAGTGGGGGGGATGGGGGGATGGGGTGGGATGAGGAGTGGGGGGGCTGTCACCAGCAGAGACCGCTGGCATGGTGACTCAGCAGCCCAGTGGAGCAGTGTGATCAGCATCACTGCTTGTTTTGTTTGAAAGTGGGACACTCAGAGAGAGAGAGAGAGAGAGAGAGAGACAGGAAGTGACTTATCTTCTATGCACCATTGAGAAATTGTGTATTTTAGTTAGTATTTTCTATTTTTTTTGTATGCACCACAGGTCTTTAGATGTGCAGTAAATGTACAACCGCATGAGACTGACTGAAATCCATATTTTGTTTTTGCTCATGAGGCCTTATTTTCTACAATATGATGTCTGGAAACTTGCTGCTCGCTTGTGCAAAAGAAAACAGTATCAAAATATAAAAACACAACTAATCATTATAATACGCCCGTATCATGCCTTGAGTGACACGTGTGATGCGATGTCTCATGTTCTGAGAGGACAGGAAAGTTAAATTATTAAAATGATTTAAGTGATGGGGGACAAAATTCACAGATACGTTTATCTGAAGATAATAGGAGGCTTCAGTCATCTGAGTTAGTCTAATAAAGTGGATATCTTCCACAGTTCAAGTCTTTTTAGTGAAATAAATCCCTCTTTGTGTCTCAACAGACAGAGCTTTCCTGTTCAGCTGCAGCAGAAGGGTCGTAACAAAAAGAGGCAGTAAAAAGATGATTGACTATTGACTTGATTTGACTAAACTGGATAACTGAAGCCTCATATTAGCTTCAAATAAACTTTTAAGTATACTTGTGCACAGAGGGAAGGCTGTGGATTTTCTCCCTCATCACTTATATTATTATATATAAGTGTATAAGTTAAAGTGCGTTATGAAAGGATCACTTAATGTCCAGTATGAACAGCAGGAATAATTACAGCAACAAAAACATGTGTCAGTGTTTATTTGGGCCCCTGACTGTTGTTTTAGGACAGAAAAAACTGAAAAATAGTGGATTAATGATTAGACAAAATATTTGCAATCAATGCATATACATTAACACTCAAGTTGTTCCATTACAGATGAAAAAATAGAGGCAGCTCTTCTTCTATCTTGACTACTTTCCAATTCATCAGTTTACGCAGTATGAAAAAGCTGCGGAGAAAAACAGCCACACCAGGCAGAAACAATGGAAAAGTTTTCTTTCTAAACATTTTAAAGGGCATTTATCTTCATGAGAAATCAGACAGCGGAGAGACAGGAAAGGCTGGCAGGCAACAAACGTCAGGCATTCTTACCCAAAATGTTGCTTCAATGTTTCAGAGCCAGCCGGGCAAACAAGGACACATGTCCACCTGCATTACAGTGATTTTCCTGCTTCACGCTGCACCTGCACTGACTAAGTTTTGCTGCAGTCCTGGCCTCAGGACAAAAACATGTACTACCGCCTTTTACCACAAGAGGGCAACACAGTCTCATTAGTAGGCTGAGAGAGTAAAGTCTTCCTCACTCTCCAACTGAGTACAAATTAAAGAAAAAAATCTGAAACAAGCTGAAAATTGTCTCCAACTTAAAACTGCGGCAACAAAAGTAACAACATGCCTCCCACCCTTCCCTCTTTTCTTCCTCTCACCATCTATTTTTCCTCATCTGTGTCACACTCTCACCATTGTGTCGCTGCCTCTATTCCTCTACGGATGGTTGACACCAGCTGGTTTAGAAGGGAGCTGACGATACAAGTGTTAATTAGATGACAGGGGGAAAAAAAAAAAAAAAGGCGGATCCAACACTGACTGGAAATGAGGTGCAGTTTTTGTCTAATTGTGTCTCGGTGTGTCAGAGCGTGCGCTTGCTTCCAAGTCTGCCTGAATGAGTGGACCCTCTGTGTTCCTGGCGTGTTTATTACCAGATTACTGGAAGCCCACCATGTGAGTTACAATGATGAAACCCCTCCCGCCTCCCCTCGCCGCTGATTTGAATAATTTATCTGGACGAGGTTACTTAGCTGATACTGACAGCAGCAAAGTTTTTCCTGTTATCGTTGGTCCTTCCTCAGAAAGTCAATATTATACTCATACTTACAGGGGAGGGAATAATAAATATTTACAGTATAATAAAGTCCAGTACAGTCCAAACCTGGAACGGACTATATTTAAAATGTTTATTTGACTTCTATGTGGGCTGTATGGCTGCTACATCAAACCACAGACGTCAGATAAGCTGTCCGTCAAGAGAAATTTAGATGTTTATTTGTTTTTATGTTACCATGGGTGTCCAAAGATAGCACTTAAAAAGTCCCACTGCATGACACACCATATCAACTCTACACTAGACTCTAATATGTAATACTAGCTGCTATTAAAAAACTTCAAAATACAACACAAGACTGAACCGAGTCCTGGGACGAATCACTACAGTTAAATTTGCTCTATAGCAGCCGGATGGATCTGATGTTTTTTATGCTGTGTGTGTGTGTGTGTGTGTGTTTGTGTCTTAGGGGATGTTTCTCACACATCCAGCTGTGTCTGATGTGTCGTGGCGTCAGCTGTCGGACACCTTTGGCACTAAAGTATAATGTCAAATGCAGCTAACGTTAAGGACGACGGGCAGGCTGACGACACCTGGTTAACAGAGACAGAACAGCTCTGATACACTGATAAACATATCAAGGTCAGACTGAATTTGAAGATAATTTCACTATATTTTATCATCTCAATCAAGCATCAAGTAGATTGTTTTTAGTAATATATTGGATAAATGGGGAAGATGAGCAGAATAAGTGATGGCAAGTATTTGTCATTTAAAGATGTGTTTCTGGGATTGACATGCTGCTTCATGTAATGGGACTTGTCTGATTTAGCAAACTCTACATTGTGAATCTGGCACTCCAAGGTCAAAAAATGCTAAATATGATATGCATCATTTCATAAACCCAGCTCTGACTCTGTCGACACAAAAAATGATTATTGCTAAACTAGCGCTTGACCCCCATGTGTTCATTCTGTCTCCCTTTATTTCATTTTTTCCTCTAAAAGTTAAATCATAGCGTGTGTAGCTTGTGTCTGCTGCATGCTAGCAGTGTGCTCCTTTTAAGATTATTATTAATATGAAGCATAACACAGGAAGTGAAAATATAAACACAAAAAAAACGGAGTTCTTGCTTAACAAACAGAGCTTGAGCGTCTACTAGTTCGTCAGCATGTTTATGTCACATTTGCTGGTGTGTTAGTAGTTTCCATCCCGGCTGCTGTGTAGGTTTTATAGCTCATTTGACTTTGCCTACACATAATACATAAAAACAAAGACAGACAGATCGCAGGCGGTTAAACATCTTGTTAGCCGACTGAGCTAACAGCTCTTCATCTATGAAGAAAAAAACCTCCTTCTGACTTCTTAATCCGCAGCTACCGGATTTATGCTGGCAGTGTCAACACCCTGCTTGGGTAAAGTGTGTCACTGCATGCCAGCAGGTAACTTGGAGGCCAGTGTTGACATTGGCTTGTGTTTGTACTGTGCACACACACACACACACACACCTGAGCAGCCAAAAACATATAGCAGACATTACACACAGAGAGCAAAAAGGAAACAAGGAGCGATGATGTGACTCAGTAGGAGGCTGTTTATCTTCGTCTACCTCTTTTTTTCTGTCTCTTTATCTGTTTTTCAATGTCAGTTTCTCTTTGTCTCATAAGCTTATTTTCTATTCTGTCTTTCTTTATCTTTCCCCCCCCTTCATTAGCCTCCGTCGCTGTCTGTGTTTGTCTGTAAATCCCTGCTGGTAGGGAGGAGGTTTGTAAAATCAACAGTCCTGGCTAAGAGTCAATAGATGATGTAGAACACGCAGCTATTTCACCCTTCTCTCTATTTAAGTGCATAGTGTTGGGACATGTGATTCTCTTTTTGAAATATTACTTCTTTAGCAACACGGTTTCATCCGACTGCAGCACATATTTCAACAGTTTTCTTTCCCCCCTCTCTCCTCTATGCGATCCATCTTTTCATGTCATCCTCCTCTCTCGTCCCCTAAAAAAATCACAACTCTAGATGACCTCTGTGTGAGTGTAATGGCTGACAGTGTGTAGCGTGACAGAACAGCAGCTGTTTGTGAAGCGTTATTCCACCTGGACTCTGTCAGATTCACAGTTTACAGTCACTTTCCTCATATTTATTTTCAAACTTTTCAAATCCGACTGTCAATTATGGAGTGATTGATTTTTTTTTTTTTTTTTTTCAATAAAATGTGAGAAAATTACCTGGAACTCAATTTTACGCCTTCAGATTGGTTATTTTGTCTCATCAACAGTCCAAAATACAAAAATATTAAACTTATATAAAACAAAAAAAGGAGCAAATTCTTATATTTGATAAGCTGGAACAAGCAAGTGACTGGTATTGTTCCTTAAACAAAAATATTCATACAAAAATAAAAATAAAAAATAAATAAATTACTTAAACATGTTCCAGCATTACTGTTTTTTTGTTCTTTCTCATAACAATTATTGACATCAATTAATTTGCAAAATAATTTTCTTGATCAATCAAGTAATTAGTTAATTAGTCTATAAAATGTTCAAAAATATTCTACTTGATTGTTTGGTCCAATAATCAAACCAAAACCTAAAAATAATAGAAAACAAGAAAAACCTGCAAATATTCATATTTCACGTTGTATTTTTGCTTCACAAATTACTTAAACCATTTATTGATCATTAAAACAGCTTCCCATTGATATTCTGTCAATCAACTAATCAATTATTCCACTATTCATTACAGCTCTGCTCTTATGTAACAGAAAGCACAAACGATTTCTCCATTACAAATTAATGGGCCTTGCATTTCCAGCACTAAAAAAAAAAAAAAAAAAAAAATCTGTGGTTGTTCTGCTCTCTCTCTCTCTCCATCTCTGACCTACATTTCCATGCTGTGGGTGTCTGGCGGTGCCAGCTGATATAGAGTTACATGCACAGGCGGGGCACTGTGACGGCTGTTGCTTCAGAGTTATGGGGTCAGACAGACGTTTCATTCTCCGGTCATGTGACAGAAATACCCCACGCCACCTCTGTGTGTGTGTGTGTGTGTGTGTGTGTGTGTGTGTGTGTGGGTGGGTGGTACAGAGAATACATACTGTACTTTATGAATGGTATGCGTACGTGTGCGCAGATGTGTCAATGTTCATGATTTCTACAGCTGTCTGTGACCTATAAATGTGACAAACATTTGATAGCTACTAGTTAGAACACAGACAACTGCGTCCGGTGTCTACGCCCTCGACTTCAACTGTTTGCTCGGTATGTCGGACTCATATTTTGATATATTTGAGGACTGACTGGTATTATTATGCGTTGATTCTACGCTGTGAATGATCTTATTTAGCTGTATGTTCTTAAAGAGCTGGCTGGCGATGTTTATTCATTCAGATTTGACTCATTCAAATGTTCCTGTCAATCAATAATTTAAATATCTGCATCCAAGTAAACATTTCTAAATTCAAAATCACAAAGAAATATTCATTCGAGGCTCACCACTCCCTTCCCCCCTAGCTAAACGCGGAGGAAGTGTCGCCAGAAACGGTTTAACAAGCTGTAACTTTAGAGCCGTTACTAACGGTGATAAAGCAAAGTGGCAGAGAGATCCAGACAGACGCTCGACAGTCTGCCGCTCAGACACTGACACATTAACACAGGACTGATGAGACTACGCCGTCTCAGCTACCGTAATTATTCCACGGGGCTATCCTTCTGCTGAAATTGATCGATACAATAGATTGGAATACCTGAGGCAGATGAAGAAGATGGAGACACGTAGAAACTGCTCAGTTGATTGTCTTGTTAAATAGCAGCAGTAGAAACGGGGCCAGACAATGAAAAGTGTTATTCTGCTCCCGCTAAATCTAAGTCACACAGTCCGATTCCTTTCTACACAGAGATTCTCCAGCTTAAAGACGTTTTGATGTTTGCAAACAAGCTGAACCCGGTGACAGTTACCTTGATGAGATGTTTGTTGACCCATTTCGTGAAGGTTTTCTTCTGCACCCTGTCCCGCTCATCTGAAATAAAATAAAACAGACAGAGAAAGGAAGACAGATGTTTTAATTACATCATCTAAATCCAGCGTGGTTACAGCAGACAGTGTGATTATTCCACTGTTTTATGTAGAAAGCCAAGAAACACACACATATATACAAATCCAGACAGATAGAGATAGAGAGAGAGAGAACATCTTCTGTTAAACTAATATATTACAGATGGATTTATGCGTTTGTGCTGATTTATGGACTATAATTTGGAACGGTTTCCCATGTGAGGTTACTGTTCTCACACACACACACACACACACACACACACACACACACACACACACACACACACACACACACACACTCGCTTCCTTAGTGGCTTAGAGGAATCTTATTGGATCACTCCCTCTAATCCTTTTTGTTAACACACACACTTTCATTTTTGTAAACTCAACAAACACACAAGCAAGTGCAACTGACCACCACTCACACACATTTATGTCTTCTTTACATTAACATTAAGCTCTGTTAGTGTTTCTTATCGTACTCAGCGGTGATGTAAAGCAGTATGAGAGCTGAGGTTCTTTGAGTTCATGGACAACAACTCAAGCTCCTTTTGATAAGAACCTCTATATCTATAAACATGACCTCTTCCTTAGTCTTCAACAAGCTGTCGTCTTCGCTATCAGCTCTACTTGGGTGACAACATCTTGAGCAAACTTGAGATTGTATCAATGAAACTCAAAGTTTTCTTTCACGCTTGTTAACTTGACTGAAAAGGGCCTTCTCCTTATTTGTTATTATTTTCTGTCGACTGTTAAAAGAAGAGAAGAAGAAGAGTTTCTGTCTGTTTCCCTCACTGAGGTGTGATGTGCAGCCAGGCAGAGCTCCAGCCTCCGTCCTCCACAGGCCAGAGGAGTGAGGCATCCAGGCCAGGAATAGAGCCTGATGCTCAGCCACGACTGTGTTATCTTCCCTCCACTTCACTACCACCACCACCACCACCAGCACCACCTCCACACCTTCCTCCACACTAACGGAGCCTCTCTTCCTCTTCAGCTTCTCTCTCTTTCTCTCAGTTTCATATCGGTCTGTCTGAGAGAAAAACACAGACCCCTCTCTCCTTTTTCCCTTCCTGCTATTATCTTGAATATCTGACTTCCTGCTGGACGGATCGAACACCATAAACTTCATATTTACAGTAGAATCAGTTTGCAGAAATACAAAATATAGATGATGTTTAGATGAAACAATGTCGATTTCCTTTTTATTCATCACTGCTGTGTCTCCTTCCTCTATTATGTCTTTAATTTAATATATTTCTACCTGTAAAACCTTTTGTCAATATTTAATTATTTCATATCACGGCTGTAATTGGAAAAAAACATGCAAGCATGTACGATAAAACAGTATTAAGACAGTTTTGTCCCTTGTATAGAGACTAGCACATAAAGTGGCAGCTGAAACACAGAGCTGGATTTTCCCTCCAGTCGGTCAAACTGATTCAGATGCAGCCAATCAGAAAACACACACACACACACACACACACACACACACACACACGCAGAGCCCCACTGCAGGTACTTCCCTACCCGCCAGTTGTTTATCGGTCGCTATAGAAGGGGCCATGTGGAGAGATATTCTGTATCACTTCCTCCTTTCTCACTTTAAAGATCTTCTTATCTCTAAGTCTGTTTTCTCACACCCGCACCTAAAAAACATTGACACACCCACTCGCAGATTTCCACAGAGACCTATAAACAGCCCTGACACCTTCTAGATCCAAAAGTAGAAAGGATTTCTAAAAGGAGGAGGAAATTCGATTTGGGATTAAGTAGGTCAAATATCCCTGCTGGATAAAACTCAAGGTCAATCTCCACCGGCCTTTAACACACATACATACATACACACACATACATAGGGTGACACATTGAAGATATACATGGAGGGCGAGCCCAAAGGCAAAGAACGCATATTTCAACATGCTCTTGCTAAATAGTTTCACCAATGGAACACGCCTTGTTTCCCCAAAACCTGCCTGAGTAGCTGAGCTAGTTGGCCCAGAGGAAACACTCAGGCTTTTACAAGTTATGAGGTCCCACACACACACACATACATCTATTTGTCAACCACACTCATCGCTGAGCTTGTGAAGACTTATCAGCTTCATGTAAGCGTAGTAATTACGCCTATAAATCCTTGTGAGTGATCTTAATCGTTATTATTATTATTATTATTACAAAACCAAAAACTGGAGACATAAGAAGAGTTTGTGAGTGACAGCCACGGAGAGGCGTTCGTTCCTTTTACAGAGGAGGGTATTGTTCAGACGTACACACCCCCCCCCCGCCCCCCAACCTCCACTCCATACTGTCCAAACACAGCATAACACACATTACAACATGCACACACACATCTGCCCTTTGCCCCTGAAACCGGTAGTGATTAATAGAGACCACATTAAGCATAACTGTCACCGCTATGCGCTCAAATAGGAAGTGTTCAAACACACACGTGCTGCACGCTGGCCGCATGTAAACAAACAACACTGTATGGCTACTCTGTGGCTTTGTAGACACATGTCAGTACAAATACACACATCTGGAGACAGACACTGACCTGCACAGCACATGAGCGAGTACAGGTGAGCGTTGAGATGACATTCATTCCTGTAGTCAGGCCACATGCTGAGGAGTCCACCGCTCTAATGTTTTCCTTCCTCCTCAGATCAGAGCTTCATTTGATGCTCTAACGGCACATAATCCGAGGCAAAAGTCAGATAATTATAGCAGTAAGACGTCTTTGGCAACAACCTGCCTCCACGTCTCTAGAAGCAGAAAGCAGCAGGCTGAGAGTGAGCCACCAGAAAGAGCACCCGGCAGGCGCTACCAGTATGAGGAATCTCTACTCTTCTCTTTCTTTTGGTTTATTAAATGTGTGTTTCACCCGTTCCCTCTCTCCCTTCTCTCCTCGATTTTTGCGGTCACTGCCATGTCAGCCTGTCTCTTAGCCGGCCTCCTCCTCCCCTCTGTCCCTCGCACCCAGTAGCAGTTGGTCTGACACGTGTGTGTCAAAGTCAGCGGCGGCTCCTCCTCCTCACTCCGAAAAAGGGACGGCACTGCCTCTCCTCCACCCTCCCCCCCCCCCTGCCTGTTTACTCCCTCACCTCAGTTCCACTTCCTCACCAGTCAGTGGCACTCTCTCTTTCTCTCTCTCTCTTTCTCTCTCCCTCACACTTGTTCTCTTGCTCGCTCGCTCTCCCTCTCTGTTTCCAGGCCGCGACAGACGGTCTGTCCTGCAGCTGACAGAGGCTCTGCAGAGCTACAGGGGTGCTTGTCCTCTTCATCTTTTCTCTGTTTTCTTTCCACAAAGCCTCTCTCGCTGCATAGGTAAGCAAATCTCTTTGCTGACGTGTAGGATCCAGTGAGATAATTTTCTTTTTTTAGTTGCTCTAGTTTACTTCGTGCAACGGACAGTTAATGTTTACGTGTTGTGCAAAAAATACCAAAGCAGATTACACGTATCCTGCAGAGAGTTAATTAAGATCCAGTTCCAGGGAGAAAATCTTTTTAAGTCCCAGCAATATCCATTTTTGGATGATGTAATCCAGTCTTGTATTCAAAAATGTTCAAGTGTGGTTTGTTTTGCCACACTCTGCAACACACACACACACACTATTTTTCTCCTTCAAGCTGACAAAAGCCAGATGCAGCAGCTTGGTGATATCTCCATCTCCAGTTTCCTTGCTTTATCCTTCTCTCTGTGTTTCTTTTCCTAAAGAGGCAAAGACAAACTTACAAGCTTTGCTTTGTAAAAAAGAGGCGACAGCCCTGAGGCTTCCCTGCCCCCAGCGTAGTCAGCTCTGTAGCCACCTGAAGACACAGAGACTGTGACTCCGCTGATGGACTTTACCCTCATCGACAGAAGCCTGCTGCACTTGTGAGGTTGTCTAATTTAATACTGAAAAGCTACCAAACCCAAGCAGAGTCATTTATGTCATTAGTGCATGAATCTGTGTGTGAGACCATGGGGGCGTACATAATGAGCAAAAACTGTGGTCATATTTCTGGCCTTGGTCCAGACTTATGCTTTGCAGGCAGACACAATAATCAGGCTGCAGTGAATAAGAGGCCTGTAGCAGCCTTTAACTCACACGGCCTGCTGCTGAACGTATCATCCAATCACGTCCAGAGATGTCCAGCTCTGCTATATCCGACAGCCTGAACTCATATTTTTACGAGACTTCTGTCTCTGCCTTCTTCCCTCCTTACTCTCTCAAAATAGCTCTGCTGTACCAGACAGCACCAACGCACTTCTGAATAATTTCTGTCCTGTCATTTTTAAAAAAAAAAAAAAAAAAAAAAAAAAAACAGAGCCAAGAATCAGCAGCGTGGAAGCAATGAGTCTGCACTGGCTGAAATCTCAGCTACGGCTCCTTAGCCAAAGAAGAGTCCCCAGGAGGTCATGTGACCTGGCAATGAGTCAGGAAGTGAGAGGTGACATCGACTGATATGACATAACATCTTCTGACTCTTCCAGCAGGTGAGCTGTAGTGTGTACGGTCACATATAGCACAAATACACACACACACACACACACACCTGAGCAGATGAGACAGTGACTCACACACACACGATCTCACAGTCACAACAAGCTCAGACACAATAACACGAGCTCCTCCTCCTCTTATCCCCCCGTTTCCTCCGCGAACGACGTCACTCCGTCTCCATCCATCCTTCTTTTAGGTCCTCTTCTTCTTCTTCGCTCCCTCCGGCCTTCAGATCTCTCCTCTCCTCCGTGCCTCAACAGAGAATCACTCCTCTCGTTCCATCTCTAAGGGACCATCCACACTAAAAATATCAGAAAGAGCTTACGCCTCTAATACCACGCAGCGTGCTTATCCTTCGCTCCCTCCTTCTCTCTCGTTATCACCTCTAATCTCCCTCGCTCTCCCTCTGGCCCCGTCTTCCGGTGCTCTGGCTTTCTCCTCTTGTGATTCAATTAAAATTAAATGTGGGAGGGATGTTTCCACATGTCCTCTTTTTTTCCCCCCTCTTCTTCCTCTGGTAGCACATCATGTCATCTATCCCCCCCTCTTTCACTTTCCATTTCTTTTTCAGCTCCTCTTTCAGCCAGGCTGGTTCCCAGGGTTCATTTATCCTCCTCTCTGGTGACACTCAGAGGCTGGCAGCAGCCACATTCTTCCTTTTCTTCTGCTTCTTATCCATTTTTTTTTTTTTCTCCCCCTCAGCTACCAGCGTCGCATGCTAAATGTTTGTAAAGCGGGACAAGCTCCCTCCAGATCTGAAAATCAGCTGACTGGAGGAGACAAAGTTTTTGTAGGACCATTAAACAGCTGCCCAGTTAGCCACAAGCCCTTGTCATCAGATTAGCATCAGATTCAATCTGCCCTCCTGTGGCCACAGAGGAGAGACACTCTATGGCTGACATGAAGCCAGTAGTAACACATTAGAGAAACTCCTGATGATATACTGTATTATATAACATATATACATGTATTAGATCATCAGTGTCAAAGTTTATCAGTGTAAAACTAACCAGGATTGACATAAAACACAAAAACAATCACTCAAAACAGAAAAAAACCACAACAAAACAGGCAAATTCCATTGCCGACCACACAGCAAATCAAAAGTCCATGTTGATATGAAGGTAATTCAGGGTCAGGTGAGGTTTTATTAGTGACCCACATCTAAATAAAGACCTAATATGTCCTGTCCAGAGGTCACAGCATCAAACTAGACCTCGACTTGCTTTCATTTCAGAGCTTTTGTTGGGTTTTTTTTGTTCTCTGTAATTGTATTTTTGGACAGGATGTATTGTACTCTGAGGTCAGAGTGCGGTTGAGTTCAAGAGAAGTGATTTCACAGGTGTAAAACCACCGTGACTTACATGTTATGTCAACTGAAACCACATCATGTACACCCACACAACACACAGCCCACCACGCCTGGCCTACCGCTGTGCAGGCACAAATAAGGTCAGGACCACAGCGTCACGCAACACCACCACACAAACACGCGCACACACACGCACACACACACACACACACACACCACATGCACACACTGCAGCTGCATTACGCATCAGTAGCTCATCAACATTCACAGAACTCAGAGATACGATCAAACAAGCAAGTAAACATGAAACTCAAGATTAACTTTTGAGTAAACTCTTGTCTCTAAATCACTCACATGGACGCGTCCCTACAACCGTACACTCATTACGAGAAACACACCCACACTTTTTTTAAACGTTTTTTATAGGGAGTTTTCTTTTTTTCCCCTAATGATGGTCTAATGACGGAGGATGTTGCATTGCAGTACAGATCATAAAGCCACCTGAGGCAAACTTGTGATTGATTTGTGATAATGGGCTACACAAATAAAACATACTTGACTTCAATCAGCTATATGAAGTTATATTTTTATCTACTCATAATTCAAACATTGAAGAGGTTCAACATGAACTACTGTGAGAATAACACAACCACAAACTGTCCAGTATCCTGATCCATAAGTGAAAGGTAGCGGACACTCAACTGACCATATCCATCCAGATGTGTGCATCCGGATGAAGTGAACAACATGTAAGGCTGCTGTTTTATTGATAAAAGCTTAAAATATATTAATACGTTTGCCAAAATTATTCTTAACGCTACTTTAAATAAAGCAAGGTCACAATATGGAAGTCTTATATTTGACCACCTTTCTAGCCTCAAGGGGTGAGTGTTACAGTACATACTTTATTATCAGAGACCGATGCTACATTTCTGGTATTTTCTTAAGTTATTGATTTTTTCTGTTTCTCTTTATTCTCTTCTCTGCTACCTTGAATCTTCTCCTCTCTTATTAACTTCATCGCTGTCTTTCACCGCCTCCCTCGTCTCTCTTCACAACATCCACCTCCCATCGCTGCCCTCTCAGTACCGATCGACCTCATTGATCCGCACTCTTACGTCATGTCAGATATTTCTCCTCTAGTGAATCCAAACCGATCAGATAAAATTAGACACGTGTCCTTACAATTAAAAGCCCCATCTAACTCTGACGACAACAGCAGCTACTGAGCAGAGGTATAAAGCTCAGTATAATCATCATGTCAGAATGGTTTAGATACCGCGGAGTGTAAACAGGCATTTCAGCCAGTTACATAATGAATATTTGTATCAGGCTCTGAAGGAGAATTAGCGCTGAAGCTAAACTGCAAAAGCCAACGGGACTTTGTTTAATGCTGGAAAAACTTGGGGTTACGTCAGTGTTTACCATTAACTACGTATAATTAGACACATGACTGGACTGAGCAGCTTACTGGCAGCTCAGTCGACTCGTTGTTTGGTATAGTGCATGTACATGCAAGCAGTCAGACACACACATATACTGTACTGGACAAAGGTATCTCCAGCTTCAATTACATGGATGTAATTGCATCATACAGTAGTCTTTGAAATATAACTGCCTGTTTCCACGAGGAGCCAAATATGGAAGATTGTGCTCCACTGACTCATAAGAGAAGAAACAGATGAGATACAATCATGCAGTCCTGCAACACAACGTGTCTGATGTAAAGGCATAAAAAAGGCCGTGTCACTGTAACAGGAGACGAAACAGGAGAAACCTATCTGCTCTTTACAGCACGGCACGGCCGCTTTTACATTCCACTCAAGCTAAAATAGAAAACCAACAGTGACAAGCTGCAGCAAGCTAGCAGGGATTTAGCATCATGCTAACTAAAACATTTTGAAACGCGTGGATGGAGGTCGTTTAAATGAAGAAGCTGACACGCTGTAATTTTTGTAATGGATGACCTCACTTGTCTGTCAAAGCAGAAGGGGGTGGAGCTTAAACAGGAAGCGCACACATGGAGGTAATGTCCAATCTTCCGCTTCTCTCTATCACAGAGCAGATCAATCAAAACCGGAGCGGGTCACACAGAAGATACGAGCGATAACAGAAAAGGACACAAAAGAGAAAGAATATTCAGTCTAGCCTTCCCTCTCAGCAGCAGCTGGGCAGAAACATTCATTTACAGTTTTACCTTGTTCAAAAGTAGCTGTCCTTCGACGGCGTCGGCGGTAAAACCACAATCCAGCTGCTGTCAAGAAATGAACAGTCACCACCAGGATGGGCGTTATGACTGCCGGGTCTGTTAGAAAGTCCATCTCGTCTCACTAACTGAGCACCGAATGACAAGAAATGTTGCTTTTGCTTTCCAAACTAACATTAAATAAGCACAAAAAAATAAAAAGTTACTGCAGCTCCACCGACTGAAGGCTTCCAGGTGAAGTCACAAAGCAAACAGCATCCATGAAGGAGAGTTTTTACAGCACGTTTTTAAATCTCGGTCGACAGAATGGTGAAGATCCTCTTTCTCTTTTCACTTCTTCTCTTCTGACACCAGACAAAAGCATCTGTCCCTCCGTTTCTCCAGAATCTCTCTACTTTCAACGCATAACCGCTGAGACTAATAACTTCTGAGTCCTTCTCTCCATTCAGATGCCCTCCCTCTTTCCCCCCTCCATCTCTCTCTCTCTCTCTCTCTCTCCCCCCCTCTCTCTCTCTCTCTCTCTCTCACACTCTCTCACAACCTCGCTCGCTCTCTGACACTCTAACAGTGAATTCCATTCCCCTGAAACAAGCCGCCAGACTGTAGCCGTTGCTCAGTGCACCGTTAGAAAACCGGTAAATAAAAGAAATAAGGCTAAACAGACGGAAATGTGTGTGTGTGTGTGTGTGTGTGTGTGTGTGTGTAGTTGCCTCACACACTCTGTGAAGGAAACCACATGGGAGATAACCACACGTTTCCTGTGCATTCATATTCCTATTTCATCACGTTAAAGTCACTTTGAGAATCTGCATGTGAGCATATTACACTAACTTATTTATATACAGTTGCATGCACACTTGTTGCACTTGTATGTGTTTAAATTGTGTGTGCACATGTTGGCAGCAGTTTTTTTGCATTGTGTGTGTGTGTGTGTGTGTGCGTGTGTTTGTGTGTTTACTTCGGTTGCTATGAGTGAGCAATGCATCCTGGCTGTGATATTTATTAATAGCTATCTCTGAATGATGTCAACCGACGGTGTGTTCAAACGCTTTAGGCAGAGAGAGGGATGGGGGGGGGGGGGGGGGGGGGGGCATACGATCAAGGTGATAATGTGTGTGTGTGTGTTCATGTTAAGAGACACAGACATGGCAGCATGACTCAGCATGATTCAGGCTGCAGACTGGAAGGCAGGGGGTCTTAAGAGTTACTCTCACCTCGCAGAGAATCGTGTGTGTGTGTGTCTTTATCAAGCCCGCTCTGAAAAGCCACTGACATTTTAGTCCTAGCAACGTCCAGACAAAACAATACACAACCCCGGTCGATCTGACTACATTTCATTACTGTCAGGGGGAAACCGCACCTCCGAACTTCCGTAAGTGTTTTACTACCAGTGCGACATGCTGCAGGGTTTAGACACATTTTCAGCTGCAGCATAATCATTTATTTGAGATTTTGAAGATGCACGAGCAACGAAAATGTGTGGAGAATATAATCATGTAACTCTGGTGGATATAAGTGGATATAAGGAGAATGCAGTAATGGGTTTCTTTCCTAATTACCATTATTACTAGATAACACAAGGTAATGGAGATGTGATAGAAAAGCCAACTGTTCATGGAGACTACATTACCCAAACTCCTCTCTGTCCTAAAATCACTCTGAAATGTGAGTGTACATTGATTAAAAAACAGGAGAAAGACGATAAGAAAGCATGCAACAAAATCATAAAAAGAATTTTAAAAAAAAAGTGAGGCTGACAGACGGTGATTGAGTGAGGAAGAGGGAGCGAAGTGAGACTTTAGAGGAAAACTTTCTCTTGTGGTAAAGAGTGTGATGTCGCCACAGTGGGGCAGAAGAGACCAACATGTGTGTGCAGGGCTGCTCGACATGCAGTCAAACCACTGACAGCACTCACGACGAGAGTCACAATCAGCACCTTGAAACCACCGCCGAGAAATACTGACTCTGACTACTTCCTGTGACAACACTTCTATGATTTGACATTTGAGGAACAAATTTCTACCATTTTCAGACGTTTTTTTTTTTTTTTTTTTAGACCAAACTGAGAAAATAATCAACATAATGACAGTAATGGTTAGTTGTAGAGCTAGAAATATTTTCAGTGTGTTTCACATCATTATCAAGTGTTTCATCAGCCCTGTAAAACACAAAACTGCCCCCGCTTGAGCTCACATTTTTACATTTCAAAGTCAAAAACACATAAATATTCACAACGTAAAAGACGACGTCATCCGAACATTTCTCTCCTCTCATATCCACAGACTCGCACATCGTATGTAGACATGTGCGCACACACTGCTCGCTGCTGTGTATGTATCCTCCTCTATGCATGTGTGTGTATATGTCAGCTTTCAGGGTCAAGAGGTCAGGGGTCCAATCTCATGTCCCCTCCATCCCCCCCCCCCTCCGCCTTTTTGCAGAAAATGCTGCGTCTGGGAACTTCATCCACACACACACAAACACGACGACGGGGGTGTAACAAAGCCAGAGTATGATGTCAGAATACAGTATAAGCTCAGGACAAGAGGGAGGAAAGAGAAGAAGAAAGATGAAGGGGATAAGAGCAAAAAAAAAAAAAAAAAAAAGATTGAAGAGTGTGGGAAGCGACGAGGGAGAGGAGGAGAAGGAGAGAGACTACGGTGTTATTGTAAGGCTTGGTGTTCTGTTGGCTGTTTGTGTTGGAGGGTGAATGATCCTTTTCATTCAGATATCACAGAGAGAAATCTCACACTCACACTGAAAGAGAGAGGATGACAAAAACACACACACGCACAAAAAACACACACACACACACAGGCTTTTGTGACTGATGTGTACAGTCTCACTACTGTCTCTGCTTTCTCCATATTAGCATAATATAATCCATCTGCTGCTTTTACCCAGCAAAAAAAAAAAAAATAGTGCCATTAAAAGGTCTGAGGAGGAAATTATTTACTAGTCTATAAGATGCTTCCTCTCTTGCAGGTATCTCTCTCTCTCTTGCATGTCGCTGCTGCTGTCTCTCCCTCCCCCCAGTGCGACTAAATTTTCCCAGTCAGCATCCTTTACATAGATAACACGGACACGAGCAAGGTCACCCTGACGACACAAACACTGTACAAGCACACAAACAACCACAGAAATATACTTTTAGGCACAGATATTTCTCCCGCGCGCCGTCCCGTGATAATACTGTAACATATTAAAAGGTCTTTCTTTGCATACAGAGAGATGTGAGCATGGACTCTATCTGCATATGGAAATACTCTGGAGGACGCTCACACAAAAGAACAATGTTCACACAGTAGCTGCAGCCGATGATCATAAAAAAACGAGACATATTATCTTCTAAATAATCTCAATTTAATGTATCTAGCACCTGAAGGGAAACATGAGGTGAGGAGTCAACATAATGCTAATAGTGGCAGGGACCCTTTTATTTATATTATTAATCTTTGTGTCCTAAATGCAACATTTAAAAGCCTTTTAACAGCCCAAAAATATTAAAAACTGTCACATACTGAAAGCTAGTATTGTAAATCAGAACTTTTTAGCAAATAATTATGGGTAAAAGTTCTTATCTGGCTGCTTTGTGTTGAGATAAAATTAACACGCTGATGGATTTGAGACGTCTGACTTATTTTCGTTAAACCGAAAACAGAGTTTTTTGTTGAAAAGTAAGATTATTTTCATCGCCGAACAAGAGTAAGTAACACAGTATCCCAGCTGTGCGAGGTCCATGCCAACAGCAGGAGGAAACAGGAAAAAATATGTTGGTGGAGGACAGGAGGGGAGGATGAGGAAAAAGACAGTCATGTCACGGTGATGGATCCTCTAGCCTTGGACTTTGATGTCCGTGTAGCTTCGACAAAAAAATCAGAACTTTCCATCACCTCCTCCTCTCGCGCCCTTCGGTTCCTCCCATCTGCAGAACTGAACTCCGTCGCCTCTGCATTTAATCATTCGGTCTATAAAATATATGTGTGAAAATAGTGAAAATATAAATATTCCAGAGTCTAGGGTGAGGTTGCTTGGTTTGTCCGATTAACAATACAAAGTAAAAGCAGCACATTTTAACATTTGAGGGTCTGAAACCAGTAAATAACTGGCATTTTTACTTGTTAAATGATTGGGGGCAATTAATTTCCTGTCAATCAAACAACTAATTACTGTTTCAGCACTGTATGCAACATAAAAACCGACAGTTATAGTGCTGTGCTGACAATAAGATCTTTTTTTATGACAAGTAATGTTGTAAAATGTCCTTTTCTAACAACCTAATGCCACAATCATCACTGTTTACTGCTATGAAAAGATATTAAACCATATAAATGTGCTGGTGAGATAAAGCCTTGCTGTAAAGCTGTAACCCAGTGTTTTTATATGTGAATAAAAAAGCTATTCTGAGACTCCGGTCACCACACAGCTGCATGTGGTGTGACTGGAAGACATCATCGATGCCTGCCAGCCTCCCACACTGTTCCCCGGCAGCTGCGTGACCTCTGACCCCTCCGTTGGTGTAACACAGCAGAAACACTTCCTGTCTGGAAACTGAGCCGTCCAAAAGAGGCCTGACCTGGTATTCTAGGGCAGTGTCAGACATGATAGCGCGCGCATGCAGGGAACAAGGTGGACATAGGTGGACATTAAATACATCCATCAGCAGCAGCAGCAGCAGCTCAGTGAGGCACCTGTTGTTTAGATGCTGAACTGCACGCTGTGAAATGCTTTCTGGGATCCTGAAACGGCGAGAGTGATGCAGTACGATGATAAATAACTGGTGTAAAGTCAGCGAGGAAAGTTGAAAGCCACTTTGAAATGCATCCAAACTTTGAGGCCACCTCAGAGACAAACAGCAGTCCTGCAGTATCAAACTCTGCAGTTAGGGGGCAGACTGGCTCCAGTTACAGAGCTCCTGTTGCAGCTTTCTTCTTCTAAACATCAAACTCAAAACTCACAAAGAAAGTTGTGTCTCACACTTTGATCCTCAGTACAGTTATATTTACATGGTCTCTTATGTGTGACATCCAAACCTTTGCATCTATTTACTGATGTTATGATTAACCAGACCTACGGGAGGAGGAAGATGGAATAAAAAACATGCTCAGCGAAACATTTACACACAGGACAAATGGATTTGGCATCACTGGGTCAAAGAGACACGAGTGATCATCCTCAGACTGTTTTTCAGGCACGGCTGATCACGCTGCGAGGAGCTGGACATCGTAATCAATGATGCTGATCGAGACTTTACTGACTGTCCAGATAAAAGGCTTTTAACCTGTGTTACAGGGTTATAGAGAGACCTGACTATGACATTTAACCACAAAGCGATTCATTTTGAGAGGTTGTAAAGTTCTTTTTTATTACAGTGATTCATTTTGGTTAAAATGATGTCAATCCCCCGCATCTACTATAGAGAACAGACAGCCAGCAGTAAGTCACTTTTTTTTTTTTATCCACTTGTGCAGGGAACACTGTGTCCACTCTGTTACCTACTGTGGTCTCTTAGTGTGGGATGAACACATCAAAAGCTCCCAGCAGCGCTGAAAGTTAAGTAAGTTATGTTTTGACAGGAGAACTAAGCGGATCGCTACGGCCGTTCCAAACAGCAGACAGGAAAAGAGCCAGGAGTCATCTGACAGATAGAGAGAGGGAGAGAGAGAGAGAGAGACAGTCAGACAGACAGAGAGAGAGATACCCCGAGATGCCATTAAGAGATTAAGAGGACAGGAGAGGAGGATGAAACAGGAGAGGATAGAGGACGAGTGTGGCCCCCCCAGATAAACTGACGAGGGTGGATTAACAGGAGTTGACTCGAGGACACACACACACACACACACACAAAACACAAAACAGGGGTGGCAGAGAGTTGGCAGAGGGAGATGATGATGAGACAAGTGGTGAAAAGGTGGGAAGTTGATCCGTCCGGAGCTGAAGTTCTCAAGACGCTGCTTCAACTTGTAGCTCAGAGAGATGACATTTATTTAGCAAAAGCTTCCTCCTTCTATCAGCAGTAAACAACAGCTCAGAGTTCATTAAACAGAAAGTAAAAACCAGTCACATTTACGATCCTTCTCACCCAGCAAACAGTGATCTAATAACATTTCCCCAAAGCGGTTTTCTATGTGTTTCAGGAAATGACAGGGGGGGGGGGGGGGGGGGGGGGGTTTCTGAGTTGAGGAAATGAGGCCATGAGAGAGAAATGAGGAAAAACTCTTCGGGCGAGTACATTTAAACTTTGGGAATCAATCTGGGTCACAGGCCCTGCTGCTACTGAGTCCCAAAATGTCAAGAGAGTAACTCGGTTTCTAGAAGCCTGAATTCCTGCATAGCAGAATTCAATTAGTCGGCAGAGAAAACAGGAAAAGTTTCTAGGCCCACACACCCAAGAATACAGACACACACACAGCAGTGTCAAAGCTCTTGTTTTCAGGAAACAAAGACCTATTAGCCCTGTCCCTTTTCTCTTATCCTGCATCATAAAAGAGGAGAACAAAGACTCCAGCAGTTAACATCTATGCTCTTTTCCCCCCAGGACCACACTGACACCCACCCGAAATAGATTATTTTAACATGTGACACTTAATATCAATTAAATGGTTATAGACAGCAGAATATATAGCTGTAATATTCAATGTTGTCAGATGCAAAAGAAGCTGATTGAACTGCATGTTTATAATAAGAAAAACTTGATTTTCTGTTGTTTTGTTTACAAAAAAGGGCGTAAGCATGAAGAATAAACAAAAAAATTACACCTCCTACCACACAGTTTGTTTTATATTCATAATCAATACAAGAAAGAACATCACAAAAGAAAGACAGAAAGATAATAGCAAACCTTTCATTTGTAATTTCTCCAATAAAATTGATCAAATGTGACTCATATGAGTCTCAGACTAACACGGTGGTTTATTTACATCCTGTTTAAACTTGTGACCGCCCATGTTTTTCGCCTGCTTTGACCTATTTCTTAGTGATGTTATCTTATTCTGAGATCCCTGCGATGTCTTTGATGAGTACAGTATTATCATAACTCATACAGAAAATAGCATGAAGTACAAAACTTACAATTATTGTAATATACAGTAGTTAAAATCACCTTAATAGTTTATGGAAAAAACACAGTCTACTGCATTATATTTGATTTCTGGTCCATTTAACATCCATCCATCCACCCCGACAGCATCCCACAGATGTACTGATGCAGTGATATCACAACTTCATGACATTTCCACCTTTGCTGCTGTAAACATATTCAATAAACAGACAGCGCTATCATTTTAGTGGTAATTATTTACATGGCAGCAAGAGGTCACTTGTGAAGATGTAAATATCTATTATTCTTATCTAAACAGCTGCTGTGGTCGATGATTGGCGGTACATTGTAGAGGTTAACGTGCTGTATGATTGAGTTTGGTTTGGTCCGTACGCAGCATGAACACACTGAGCTCTGCTGGAACGACCTGAGCAAGAAACCGTCGTGACCTCTGTGACCTGACCGTTGCTCCCTCGCTCACATCCATCAGGAGCGGCGTGAAAACAGAGCCGACCTTGAGAGCGTTAACTTCCCGGTCAGAGCCCTCTGCAGGGTAAAGGCCGAGGAGCATGTTTATGTGCATGTGTGTGTTGACATCAGTGCAAATAGGTGATTTAGGTGTATAATACTGATGCACATCTAGACACACTTAAAGTCCTAATCCTAAAATTGCTGCTTAAATTTAGTTATTCATATTTAAAGAAGAACAACAAACATCCACTAAACAACAGAGAAACTGGAGAAAAGGAATAAAGACAAATAAAGGAGGAACAGTATAAGAGCTGTCACGCATGATCGCACAGAGAAGCACCGCATGGATGGATGGTGGGAAAGGAGGGAGGGGACGGACGTAGAGAGAGGGAGGAAGAAAGAGCGATAGATTTATGACCTCGTGAGAAAAGATCCAAACTCTTTTGGTTATAGGGCCTTAGTTAATCGCAGGTTAATGAGCAGGAGAAGGGAAAACACTGGGAGCCATAGAAGAGAGGCGTAGAAACAATGAGAGAATAGAGGATGAATGAGTGAAAAGAAGAAGAATTGTGCTTTCATTGAGATTAATTGGAGACACGATACCGGAAGACACTGAAAGGTGTCGGTTGTTGTGAGGGTGAGGGTGAAGGTTAAACGTGCGTGCGTGGTATTAAGAGGGTGAGATAAGGACAGATAAAAGATCAAAGTCCAAGAGGAAGAAAAGTGTGAGATAAATGAGAGTGATGACAGGTGGAAGGGGGGGAAAAAAAGAAAGAAAAAATAATAAAAGCACGTGAGAAAACAGTTTACGTTACGGCGCGGCAGCAGGGAGTGACGACAGAGAAACAGAAAGAAAGAGACGAGCTGAGAGAGAATGAAAATATGAAGAAAGACTTCAGAGAAGTCAACTTCTTACCCAGAATTCCCAGTGTGGCTCTAATGTGAAAAGCACTTGACTTTCTGTTATAAAGTTGGATCACTTCCAAGTCTTACAAACCTTCTTCCTTCTGGCTTTTTTAAAATAGTTTTTGGTTTCTAGCTGGTTAAAAAGAAGAAGAAGAAGTACCAGAATTCTACTAAAAAGTTAATAAAATAGTTCAACATTTTGGGAAATACATGCACGTTTATTTGCTTTCTTGTTAAGAGACACTCGTGTCTGTTCCATAAATATGAAGCTACAATCAGCAGCCAGCTAGCATAGCTCAGCACAAAGACTGGGGACAGGTAGCCTGGCTCTGTTCAAAGGTTACAAAAAAAAAAGGAAAAATGTGCCAACCAGAATCTCCAGAGCTCACATCTTGTTTGTTTAATCTGTTCAGAAGTTAAAGAGGGCATAACATGCATATTTCCGTGTCTATATTTATATTCTGGGGCGCTACTGGAATGTCTTTGCAAGATTTACAGCTCAAAAAACTCCTTATTTATCTTTAGACTGGCCCTTTATGTAACTCCTCAGTTCAGCTTCTGTCTGAAACAGGCCGTTTCAGCTCCTGTCTCTTTAAGGCCGTCCTCCTAGTGTGACATAAACAAACAAAAGTTGCTGGATTTCACTTATTTTTCTCGTTCTTTACTCAAAATGTAAACTTCTCAAATACATCCATACAAGTTCGAGCCCGAATTGGATTCAAAATATGCAATTGGACAACGTGATCCCATGGAACAACCTTAGCAACAGCCTTAGCAACAGAGACTACGGAATAGACGGCCGTTTGTGGGCACGCAAGGTAACTTTTCAAACAGAGCATTCAGAGCAGGCTGAAGCCCTGGATTTTGACTTGCAGGGAGCATTTTTACAGACTGTACGTCACCTCAAGTTTAGGAGCTTTGACTATGTTTAACGTAGACATCCAACATTATAACAGTATATAAATAAGAGAAGAATATCAATCTTCTCATCTAACTCTTGGCAAGAAAGCAAATAAGCTTTTTTCCAAAAATCCTGAACTATTCCTTTGAGAAATATATGAAATTGGATGCATATTGAACCATTTATTTGAAAACAATTTATCTTTTCCAAAAATTGAAGCATATTTGTAGGGCACAATTAAAAAATGTGTGTTTAGTTCAATTCCCAAACTTTTCCTGTCTGCAGTGCTTCTCCGATGGATTGGAACCACCAACCCTGATTGTTTTAGTGCCTTGCTTTACTACACAGCTCCTGAGCGGAGAATGAAAGCGAGATCGTAAAGAGGGCAGGGGAGGAGGTGTGTTTGTGAGAGCCAGGGGAGAAAGAGCGAGACATCTATAGGGTCGTGAGAGAGAGACGAAGATGAAGAAGAAGAAAAACACTTAGACGATGAGGTCAGTGTATGGCAGAAAAGGGAAAAGGGAGAAAGACAAAAAGTGAGGGAATGAAAGGGGCAGGGGCAAAGAATGTGAAGAGTGTACACAAATACAGGGGACCCGAACACATAACCACGGTAACCAGGCCCTTAATTTTAACCCCAGCTGTTCTCGTTGCCATGGACACCTCTCAATTAGGACCCTCCCTCCGCCCCTCCGCACCCCGTCCCATCCTCTGGCCTTTCATTCGGGCACTTGACCCGACCTTCTGAAAAAGCTGTAATTATCAGGCTGTCAGAGGCATCCTCGCTGCCATGACGTCAACATTTACATTCAGTCTGGTAAAGGTCTCAGCGCTGCAGGCCTCTTTTTATTTAGGTTTCTTTTTTTTTTGACACATGATCACTGTAGAGATTCAGGAAATATTTGTCACTTTTAACTCTCACATTTCTAATACATGTTTGTTTGACACGATGCAGGAAAATCTGCTTCTACTGCACTTTAAAGCCATTCTGAATCTGAGAAAGACATAGATACATGTCCAACAATAATAAGTTGTTGTTTTAATCATTTTTTTCCTAGTCCTTCTTGGTCATTTATTCAGTAAAAGCACCAAATATTTGCTGGTTTCAGCTTCTCCAATGCGAGGATTTTCCACATTTCTCTGTTTCATATCTCTTGGTTTTGGACTGTTGGTCAGACAAAAATAATGTGAACATGTCACCTTTTCTGACTAAATATGATATAAAAACAGTTTAATGAAAATAATCATTAGTTGAAGTCTGTGAATGAAAAACAACTCACTTTTTTTTCCTTTTTAATAATTTCCGTTTTTGCTGGATTTTGTCCCAGCAGGTCTGACTATGATTCAGTTTGACATGTTAACGGTTTTGCTGATAAAACTGTCCATTTAGGAGCGCTTGTTAAACGCACCGAATATCCTGGATTATTAATAAAAAGTCACTCTCACTCAGGGAAAGCTTCTGCGTTTGATTCATGGATCAAAAGGCTTTAGTGTCTCTGTGCATTTGTTTATATTTGCACATAAATGCGTGTTGTACGCAGGCAGGTATGTGTTTGCATGTGTGTGAAAGTACATCGTGAGTTAGTAAATGCTTATGCACGTGAGGACTATTGTGTTCATGTGTGTGTGTATTCTCGCTAACAAAAAGGGCAGGAGGAAAGCTGGAGACCACCTAGACTGACCATCAGACAAGAGGAGAGGGGAGGAGACAGATACTCCTCTTTCATTCTCACTAATGACCTTGTGTTACTTTTTCCGCCTCTCTGCAAAGACTTTTTCATCATGTTCACACTCCGTGATCACACACAGCACAGCTCCACACACATGCATATACCGTGCTCTTTTCACAGCGTGGCAGAGCAGGAAATGAACATAACTCACTTAGCTCGGAGGCAGCAGGAATGTGAATTGTGGAAGGTGATCAATGGCAGCATTAATTGCGCCACATTACACAGGTTCATTACGGAGTCAGATGATGTTAAGACTCTGTCTTCTTACAGGGAGGGACAGTAATCCTCTTTTAACAAGCTCATAGGGAGATGAGTTCAAGACTGGTATTTGAGCATTTTGGGGGGAAAAGCGGGGTTTCGGATGTGGCTACGTAACAGACAGCCGCTGGTGGAGAGAGGGATGAGGTAGGAGAGGAGAGAGCCAGAGATCAGGAGGAGATCAAGAAAGATGAGAGCTAAACAAGAAATAAAGTAGATTTCAAAAACATCTTTAAAGCAAAAGGACATTTCCTTTAATAGCTCTGTTCATCGTTGTTCTGTCTATGTTAATGGACAATTAGCGTTCACAGCTTTTATGTGGCTGCTTGAATTCATTTATTTGTTCAAGGAGAGAGAGATGAACTGTTTTTAGAAAGAGGAGAGGAGAAACAGATTTTATTGACGGGCTGAGGGATGTTCTGTGTGTTCATGTTCCTATTGACTGCTGGATTGGCCTTCTGGGCATCAACAACATACAGTATAAGTACGGGACAGAAGAGAAAGCCTTCGATAAAACACAGACAGCGGCTTTTAAAAACTAACAGAGATCGAAGCTCGGCGAGCCAGTGTGGAAAAAGTCTGTGCGGGTCGGTCGAGCCTTTAACACACATCAAACCAGTGAGAATGAAACGGTGAGAAACATGCAGGTGGTGCAGAGAGAAATGAGCTACTGGTTAAGATAAATAAAAAAAGGAAGGAGGGGGGGGTTATATGCAGAGCGCGAGTCCACAATAGGAAAGTACAGATGCACACAGTCGTACCTAATTACCTGTATCAACACAAACACAAGCACAAACACAACCCCACCCTGCACACACTGCCTATGTAAACTCTATTAAGATGATCTGAGCTTCTCCATCACCAAACACAGGATGTCCCATTTCCAGTGTGGATGTCGCCCCTAGTAGCATCACAGCATGTTTCAATCACTTTAAAAGCTCTAATAATAACTCTTGTGACGTTTATATCTTGGAAATAAAGCAGAAGGTGGTAAGAAAAAACAATATTACTAAATTAAAGTCCGTTTTTTTCCTTTTCTGTCTCTCTGCTGCTCACACATAAATATCTCCTCTCCATCTTTTTTTTTTTTAACTTCTCTCAAATCTGACAGTGTGTAAATTATGGACTTGACAGCAGCCGGCTCAGTATCACACTGAGATAACGCTACATTTCCCACGCCGCCCCCCCCCTCTGTCTCCAGGAAGTGGAGCCAGCCGAGTCCTTTAAGGTGGAGCCTGCAGGCTGTGATGGAGTCTGGGGACACGTGGAAGTAAACAGGAAGCAGAAGAACATATGAACATACTTCCATCGCAGTGAGACAGCAGGAGAACACAGCTGAGACCATCACAATATTAGTTAAAAAAAAAAAGATGCTGCAGGATTTATGAGCTTCAGGAGTGTCTGTGAGTCTGTTTGTGGCTAAAAGATACACAACGGGTTTAGGATGTGTATAATCATCTATAAATATTAGTTTTTTATGATGAAGTTTTCCAGGATTAGACAACCTGCTGGTGTCCGTCAGAATAACATAAATCAACCTCTAATTGACTGAAAATGATCATATTGATTCAATAAAAAAGCAACTTTTCTTATATTAAAAACATGATTTCAAACATTATTTTAAGAAACAAAATTATTAGATGTTGATGTTTCCTGATCTGGTTGATGCGTCCGTGCAATGAGCAATTCTTGCTCTGACAACTGAGTTGGCAGATGAGTAATACGTCCCTTCAGGGCCCCACAGAAACCTGGAGACTAAATATATTCAAATATTATAGTTTTATAAGCTATAAACAGGCTACTGTCCCAATGAAAGTTGAAGGACTTAAAGCCAAAGATCCTAAATCTGTCTACTTCTGCGGTTTTCTGAGTAAATCTTGTTGGGAAACGTCCATAAAACGATTGCATGACACGGACAAAGACGACCTCTCATCATTATTTAATTTGATGGTAGTCAAAACATGTTTTGGCCCTCAGACCTTCCATCAGTTGTCTTCCTGGGAGAAACTAAAAATAAACAGCCATCTATCCCGACTCTCGTTTCCTATTCAAGAACTCATAAATCATTAACATGACAAACTGTTTTGACAAGCAGAACTGAGTCTTATCAAGCGCTTCACTGACTGCTGTTTAGAAGAAAAGTTGATTTTCTTCACTATATATTGATTTGTAACAATTACAGCCAAATTATTGAACAGCTAAATGAGGATACACTTTGTAAGAAGAATATTTTTAGAGACTAAAGCTGCAAGGATTAGTCGGTTAATCGTTTTTCAAGCAAACATGTCAAACATTCCCAAGTTTCAGCTCCTCATTTGTGAGGTTTTGCTGCTTTATATCTGCGTTATATGAGAGTAAACTGAATATTTTTGGATTTTGGACTGAAGACGTCACATTTATAGACCGAACGAACTGGATACACATGAACAAAGGTTAGAGATTTAAAGGTGCAATGAAGATAACAGGAAAACACTCAGAAAAGTAAATACAGTGCGTCTTGACAGTTTTACAGCTTCACTTTATCAGATGAATATCAATTAACTTCGTCACTTCTGCTGCTGATAATACGCATGCACTCATAAAAAAAAAAAACACAAACGCAGCCTGAGAGAGACATGCAAACAACCGCATGAAGTCACATTCCTTTCAAACCATGTGAATTTGGATAAATAATGACCCATAATTGCGCTTAAACACCCAGATACGTGGGTCAGTATTAGCCACAAACAACGCAGACGTGATTACGGTTGATAAAATCATCATTCCAGACAGGTAAATGAGATGACCCGCAGCAGCCAACGAGGAAGAAGGACCGAGAGCCGAGCCGAATCAAATTAAACCTCCAAACTCCATTTCACTCGGCCGAGGTCTCTCTCGGTGAAACAAAATCATGAATAAAATGTGCAAAAACAATAGCGACTGCCCACAAAAACCAATGAGAAGAGCTGACCCAAGCATGTTTTCCTACAAGCATCTCAGCCGAGGAAGAAAAGAGAGAATTTAAGCAGTTCCACAAGACAATTTGGCAGCAGACGACCTGAAAACCTGATTAGCTCAGGTTAGCCGGGATAATGAAATTTCCAGCCCTGATTGGTGATGAGTTTCATTCCTTCAGCGGGAACAAGATGGACCGAGAAGCTTAAATACCGGGATGGCATCCAAAAAAACAGGCAAATTGTCGAACGGCGGTGATGTCAGCGAACAACACAAGCAGAAAAACAACCTGAAACTCACAAGTGCCGCAGTGAAGTGAGCTGAAACGCTGTGACATTTTGAGTCATTCTCTGCTTGTACCTTGACCTTTAGGTCTCTATCAAGGCTCTGCTCAGAGGGGGGACGTCAAGTCTAGGAAGAGGAGCAGGTTAACATAGCGGGTGTTGACAGAGACTCAATAGACATTGTTGTGTCACATCCTCTCAACTCTCCACTGAGGAAAACACCAAAATAAGGCTTATTATTTAGATGAAGGACACAAAAACTGTAGAGTTTAATCAGTTTAAATTGTGTTTAAACTGGAAAGTATATGTCAGGGATGTAACTTTTGCTTTGTTTTGATTTGCTTGACATATTGGGGAATAAACATATTTGGTTTCTTGCCCAGAGTTCAGCTGGAATTCTGCTTCTGTAAGCGAATGCGCGCTGGAGTCGACGCCCTGGCTGTTTATTTGTTTGTAATATGTTTACGCTTGTTTTCATCTCTATTTCATACCAGCCTTCCCGACAAGTCGTTGAATCAATCAATCAAAAAGAAAAGGTCAGAGAGACGCATCGCTGAGAGAAGTTGTGTGGTATCAATCTTAGAAAGAACAAAACTATACACTCCTTGAAGGAAACTGACACCATCTAAACTCTTGGCAAGAAAGTGTAAACACATATTTCCCAAAATGTCAAACTCTTCCTTTAAGGACACATGATTACTGTTGGATGTATTATCTGCTGGGATCAGGTGTAGGGGTTGTGATTATGTACATATAGGATAATAATAATTTGAGGAATTTAGAGCTCTCTGACAATAAATTCGACTTTCTGTGCTTTTCATTTGCTGAGCAGGTGAGGGTTCAGTGTTTACTCAGGGTCATGTTGACATAAACAAACACAACAAGATGTAACAAGACTTTTGAACCACAGCACTGCTACGCTACTGAATCCTTAACTCCTTCTCCAGAAAGACAAAATCAGTTTCACCAAAACATTCTCTTTATTTCACTCACTGCTCCTCCTCCTCCTCCTCCATTTTCACCTCAGCCTTTTCATTGCCTTGTTCCCTCGCCTACACCCTGCAGTCACTGTGTCACACAGCCGACACACACACACACACACACACAATAATTACATGCAAAAAACTGTGCTCTGTCCTGTGTGATTATAGCCCTGTCGGAGCAGGGAGAGGGGTTGCGGTTATAGAGTCAAAGCTATGTAAGACGTGGAGAGAAAAGCGGCGAGAAAGTGTTAACTAAATGTTCTTAACAGCCTCATGTGAACACAATAAAACACTCAACGTGTCCTGTGAGAAACCTCAAAGATGTTCATTTGTCTGGTTACACTGTCACAGACTAACAACAACAACAACAAATCAACAGACAAATCTAACCTACGGAGGGCGCTCCAGCACCACCAGCCCCCCGTCCAGTAGTTCTAGAGGGCAGTTATTGGTAGATGCTGTCTCACAAAATATAACCAGCAGCAAACACTTTCGCTTTACCAGAGAGGCGACGCTGAGGCCGCACCCAGCTGGCGAGATGCTGATAAACAGAAGAGACTGCTTATCATACTCAGCACATCTGGGTGAACGCTACTGGAAACATGTCAGCGTGTACGGTTGTGTGTTTGTGACGCCGGGGCGGCGGGGCGACCCAGAATTCGGAGAGACACCGTCGATCGGCCAATAGAAATCGAGGCGTCGATGTGTCCCTGTTGATAAGGAACCCCACCCTGCTGAAGCGCGTCTACAAGCTTTAGGATGCTCGGCGGATGATTTTGTAAGCTAGAGGAGGATTTGTCTCAAAGGTTGAGAGACATTAGTATTCATGTTTTGTCTCTCATTGTCTGTCTCTTGTGCTGTGGCAGATATTAAATCAAGCACAGCGGCGGAGATGCACACTCACATCCTCTGTCAGTAATAAAACACATGTACTGAACAAAGTGCAACCCTGCATAAACACAAGAGATGACTGTGGCATTCTTTAAATCTAGATTTTCAATATTTCACATGTTTGTAAAATTACAATTAGGAGAGTTGACTAAACTGACAGATAAAATATGTCATTTTAAAAGGAGCCAATGAGTCTCCAGTTTATGTTTAGGTTTGACAGGCTGACATTTTCACAGCTTAGCAGAATATAAATTGAGAATCTGAGAGGATAAAAGGTCATGACATGGGTACAATTTACAGAATCTATTTCTAATAACTTTTTTAAAAAACTTTTTGCTGAGCTGAAAATGTTTTGTACTTCTGTAGTCTCACCCATTTGCCAAATATTTGACTAGTCATGAATCTCCATTTATCTTCCTAATCACTTCATTCAACCCTCATTAAAAACCTTCACTATTACATACTGATTTCTCTATTTGCATTCAGGTCACATCTGCAGAAAGCTATATTATAAGAATGACATATGAATCCCCCACAATATGCTGCTGTTTGATGGATAGTAGTGGATGACTGGGTACGTTATTGCTACTTATATATCACTGATCCACATAAAAATGTGCTTCAGAGTCATAAAGGTTCTGCCTGATCTTCCCCCCCATGTGATCAATAAACCTGTCCCAGTGTTTGATGGCTCAGTCAGATATAACATATAGATCCTTAGATAGATCCGTAAAGCTCAACAGATATGACATCATCATCACCTCTCTGATGTTACAAACACTATTCCAGCTCAAGGTGAGCGTAGTAACGTTGTAGTAACACGACTACCAAAGAGGAGAAGGTGGTGTTTTGGGTGAAAGTTGTGCGCATGTAACATTAAAAGAGTAAAAAACTTTGTGTCCTTTCAGATTAAATCCCTGCTACTCCTCCTCTGACTAATTCTGGCACCCGAGCCGGTCTAATATGGAAACAAACAGCCTCCAGACATTTATGTAACCTGATCAACAGGCTTTGAAGTTCAGACGGCGAACATGTCTGCTCGTGACACAAAACAATGTGAAGCGAGAGCAGGTTTGTTAAGTGACGGCTTGTTCTTTCAGCACCAGCCAGACTAATATAATTGGTATTAAAAAAAAAAAAGAGGCTTTTATAGCAGAGAAGAGAAAGTAAACAAAAAAAAAAAGGTAGAGGCAGGTCTGGATTAATTAATTTACATCTGTAAGCACTTTGTTACAAGCCTGTTAAAGCATGTTAGAAATTAATTAAGAGGCTTCACTTTGGAGATCATAGTTACTTATATTTGGCTCAACCTGAGTCACAACTTAAAAGTAAATAGCTAATAATTAATCAAAGAGAATATTTAAAGATGTGGTTTGGCCTCCGCTAATTATTCCACATCACAACCTTCCAGCTGCAGCTTCCTGACTGATGGTTTTGCTGACTCAGTCATTCATCGAGTTATTGTTGGATATTTTGGAGCCCGTCTTCGCGGTGCAGCGGTTTCACCTCCGGAGTCTGTTAAAGTCGTTAATAGTAATCGAAGTATTAATGTCAAGATGATGTTTTTCCTGCATAAGTTACTCAAGATGAATCGTAAAGGTATGCGGCCGACACAACGTCCACACAGACCGCTGATTTCTTTCAGATGGTGAGAGCAGTCGTGCTTTCATGTCTATTTTAGGGTGTTGTGGTTTTACACCGGATTAAGATGCAGACGCCGTAACGGAGATGGAACTCAAAAAAACGGGGAGACCAGACAGACCCGACAATCTGTTTTGACAGCTGACGTATGAGGACGTTGGAAACGGGGCTCGTTCACGTCTCGGAGGAAATATGCAGCTGATGTTTTAGTTAATACGGACGACCGCGGAGCGAAGCGGCAGACGAGGTGAAGAGAGGTGTATGATGTGAGTAGGAGGTTTATGTCTGTGTGTATAAGATTTAGAAACTTACTGTATGGCTGAAACAATTTGGGGGTTTTTCACCTTTTACTGATATTTTATAGACCAAACAACTAATCAGTTAATCAAGAGAATAATAAATAATTTACTGATAATGAAAATAATCGTTAGTTGCTGCCATAGAAACAGACGCTGAGATCATAAACCACTGGGGGATAGAGCAGCAGTGGGATGATAAGACGCAGCAATATATGACATGTGTTACAATATGTGCAAGAGAATAAGAGACGTGTATGTGATGTTTGAAGATAAAACATATGTATATGTGCACACGCTGGTGTCTGGCGCCTTGTGTTGTTGTGTAACCACGTGGGTTTGTTGTGAGGGATTGTCGCTTACAGGGTCAGCTTGTTGGATTAAAATGTTGTTGGGAAAAGGGGGACGTTGAGTCTAAGTGAGCCTTATTAACTGTCCAGACACACACACACACACACACACATACTTGTGCACCACCTACACCCACTCGCACTCTCACACACTAACTCCATCTACCTGCTGTGCTTGTCTTGATCATCAACCAGCTGTCCCGCCCTGCCTTACAGGTGGATCTACCATCCAAACAAACTAATTGCCTTACACACTTAACCTGATCTGAAACGTCCCCTCCCTACAAAACACACACACACACACAGGCCGCGGCACCTCCCTCTCATTAAGGTAATTTTCGCAGCACCACTTCAGTGCGATTGTAACCGGGCGTCATCGACATAATCACACATCAGACGTTTTTTCATTTCAAAAACAGATTTTTAAACCTGGAGAAAGTTTGCATCGA
Source organism: Thunnus albacares (assembly GCF_914725855.1). Classification (NCBI taxonomy): domain Eukaryota; kingdom Metazoa; phylum Chordata; class Actinopteri; order Scombriformes; family Scombridae; genus Thunnus; species Thunnus albacares. The sequence continues at coordinate 23,018,910 of NC_058124.1, read as the reverse complement.
GGCAAAGAAAAAGATAAATTCTGTTGAGAGTATTTATAATCCACACATTCATCCCTCTAATCCGAGTTAATCCAATTCAAAACAACTTTATACTCATGACTGTAGCGGCAAAAGACAAACTCATTAGAGCGGAGACTACAATGGAAGTAATGTTAGGGTTACAACAAAGTCAAAAACCACTCATATGACTGGATTATTATAAACTGAGCCGCACATTGAAGCTTACTGCTAACATTTTCACTGCCTGGAAGCGGTTAATGAAACAAAGACCTCCTGTATGTGACGGTAACGATGGGTTTGGTCCACTACCATCTCCACCGCACGGCAGACACTCCAGGTTGGACCCGAATGCCCCTTCGCTCTTGTCAGACAACATTTCTGTCACCTGAGACACATGGCTGCCCTGTGAGCATTAGATTCAATTACACTGACATGTGGAAATACTGCCTGTACTTTTTTTGGTGAATCAGATCATGTTTGGTGTTTATAAAAAGAGCAAGAAAACAGGAAGGAAAAGTTAATATAGATGGAGCACAGAACCAACAAGAACCATACTCACATTCAAAGTCAAAGTCCTCTGAATGTAACGTGCCTCCAAAACCAAAAGGAATCTACAAAATCTCATATGTCTTGTTGTTTGAGTTTATATTAATTTATGAGTAAAAGAAGGGGGGGATGATTCAAGGCTGGGTGTTGTCACAGTGGCTAAAAGCAGCAAAGGGTACACTGAGTTGCATGGAAAACACGCAAATAATGAGTAAATATACACGTCCTTAATGGATGACTCACTGTCACACACACACACACACACCATCTTCCTCCTTCCTAAAGGCAAAGAACAGACCACAGACGTTAACCAACAGAAACAGCAACACATTCATAAAATGTTTACTTCCAATGATTAATGATAATTTATTATTTAATTAATTGTTTAGTTCCCAGAGATCGAGGTTACGTCTTCAAATCCAGAACCAAAAGTTATTCACTTTACAATGACAAAAAAAAGGGAGAAAAATAGCAGATCCTCACATTTGAGAAGCTGAATCAGTGACTGCTTTATGTTTCTGCCTGCTAAATGACTTGAATGACTAATCAAGCATTAAAAAAGTTAGGGGTTAGGGTTAGGGTGTTGGGGCATTAGGGTTAGGGTTAGGGTTAGGGTTAAGGCCAGGGTTAGGGTTAGGGTTAGGGACAGGGTTAGGGTTAGGGTTAGGGTGTTGGGGCATTAGGGTTAGGGTTAGGGTTAGGGTTAAGGCCAGGGTTAGGGTTAGGGTTAAGGCCAGGGTTAGGGTTAGGGTTAGGGACAGGGTTAGGGTTAGGGTTAGGGTGTTGGGGCATTAGGGCCAGGGTTAGGGTTAGGGTTAAGGCCAGGGTTAGGGTTAGGGTTAGGGACAGGGTTAGGGTTAGGGTTAGGGTGTTGGGGCATTAGGGCCAGGGTTAGGGTTAGGGTTAAGGCCAGGGTTAGGGTTAGGACTAGGGCGTTAGGGTTAGGGTTAACCCAACCGATTGACTAAGTAATTAATCAGCTAATCATTTCAGCAATAATAAAATGTCAAGTGGAAATAAGACATAAAACTAAGCCTTTTGCATTTCATACTACAGTAGAGCACTTTTGTCTTCCAGTTCATGGACCTGAAAACATGAACCCTGCTGTTAGCACTGGAGGCATTGACACAGATCTGGTGTGACACAGAAACACTGCATGAGAGACACAGAGAGGTGGGGGGGGGAGGAGGGGGAAAAAAAGAGCCCCCAAACAGCGAACTGAAGCACATGCAGATAAAGCGCCAACATGAATCTAACCTGCGAGGTTGCAGCTCATGTCGTGTGAGTGCAGTGAACTGATAGAGAGAGTGAGAGAAAGAGATAAAAATAGACGCTGTCACCTACTCCACCTTAAACAAATCGTGACCAAACTCCTCCCGATCCCATTCACGCAACCTCTCTTACTCCGTCACACAGCTAGTCGTTGGCACATCACTCTCTGGTGGCAGGTGACAGCAGATAAACACGCTCTGAAGTACACTTGTCATTTTATTTATAAGGGAAAACATGTTCCCGGGCCCCTCGCTGAGGTTAAGCTCCTGAAGTAAGAGATGTGAGTAGCTACAGATGGCAGAGGGACCGGAGCCTCATGGGTGGTCAGACAAAAGGAGGGATAAGTCTTATAATAACAGAGTCGATGGTACTTTTACAAGTTCATTGTGAATGTCTGATTACACCCACTGGAAGATTGATAAAATACAAATCTGTGTCGCTGTATAGAAGCCGAATGAATCAAATTTGACAACATTATGACGCTTCATTTGAGATAAATAATAAAAAAAAACAGGTTAGTTAGTTGCAGTTGGTTTTTATCTTCCACTATATCCTCATGTAATACTTTAATTCACAAATGTGGCTTAATGTGTTTGCACATAAGCTTGTGCTATCCAATGTTTGATAAATGAATTCCATTTGTTGTGATTACAGTTGCCGACCGGCCTTAAAAGCGCTTAAGAAGTTTAACCTCAACTGTAATTTAAAGGGTTAAAGGAGATTGTAGGTGATTCTAACCCCGCCTGACATCTACTGCTGTAAGGCTTCAGACGGAGCAGCTGTTGGTGGGGCGGTGGTGGTGGTGGTGGCGGTGGGGGGCACTTTGCCACATAATGTCACCAAACCACAAGTAGCAGCAGGTGTGGTCATGGCCACTGCACAACTTCTAGACAAAAGGGAGAGAGAGAGGGCTTTTAAATTGAAATGGAGTCTCCATATCAAGACAACTGTAGATTCTCAGTGGCTCTGAATGACTGAGAAGACAAAAGTAAAGCAGTATAAATGTTAAAGATGTTTGCAATGATATGGTTTGACTGTAAAGAACTTCCTGTACAGAAGTTTCTTCACATTAGAGCTGCAACGATTAGTCATTTTTTTTAAAGAAAAAAAGTCAAAATTCTTTGATTCCAGCTTCTCAAATGTGAATATTTTCTGGTTTCTTTAGTCCTTTATGACAGTAAACTGAATATCTTTGAGTTGTGGAGTGTTGGTTGGGACAAAACGAGACATTTGAGGACGTCACCTTGCACTGCGTTACATTTTCTGACATTTTATAGACCAAACACCTAATTGATTAATTGTGAAAATAATGGATAGATGAATCAATTATGATAATAATTGTCAGTTGCATCCCTACTTCACATGTTTAACAGTGAGTGTACAATTCCCTTTTATGCTAAAAGAAAATTCACATTTGCATGCATGAATAAGTGACAGAAAGTGCTACAAAGGCAGGACCAAAAGATGTTGGAGAAAGTCAATAATAATCAATAGTTCAGACAAAGAGAATACAGTTTTCTGAAGGCTGTGCAGAGATTACAATGCAAGCAACTTGTCTGTCCATATACAAAAATGTCTGTCAATGTACTCAGACTCCTGCACAAGTAGCTTAGCAGTTAAGTAAAAAAACACAATGTAGACATAATGTCCAGAGCTGCTGATAACTTTTGTTCTCACAATTAAAACAATCCAGCTGTGAAAAAAAACACCACACACACCATAACTGTGCGAGTATGTAAATACGTGGTGCCCATTCAATTCTTTACAGTGACAGTGACAACACTCCCTTCACAGTATGTGGTGCAAAGCTGTAAAAAGTCCAACTACAACAAAATCCTGAAGTTATAAAGCAGTTGTTGTGTTGTGAGAATGTGGTGCAAAAGCCACACACACACACACACACACACACACACACACACACACACACACACACACACACACATAATGTCAGCTGTGAAGTATGATAAGCTTTCAATCTCAACCATGTTTACATTACTACTTTTATTAACAGGCAACTGATTACTTTTACTCCAAGCAATAAAAATTTACTGCACAGAGTCCAAAATACCAAAATTAAATCACATTCTGTAGAAATTAAATGCATCATGCAACTTGGTATTGTTAACATCTAACATTCAAACTGTACCAAGTGTATATAATCCAAATCAAGGCCTAAACTTCTATTCTTTTCTCTTTCAGTCTCCTGTGTCGTCAAATTAACGTGCACTGCTTTTTCTGCAGCCTGAGAAATTAAAGAAAGTGTTTCTTGAACAACAGTAAACAGTGAAATACTTAAAGGACTGTGTATATATACAGTATATGCTGGTCTTGTGCTGTCAATAAAACGTATTAATATGTCAAATGTGTCCAAGAACTAGAAGAAATAGAAGAACTTGACTGAGGCCAGAGTCTGGTTTATTCTACGCTCGGTTAACTGCTGTGATAACAGCTGCTGAAGCGAAGCATCCCTGCCTGCTTCTGCACGTCACCTGACACTTCAATAATCCATCCCGCTGTTGTCTCTTCTCTTTAGTGTGAGTGTGTGTTTCAGCCATTTGCCAGGGCACGCTAGGATCAAGTGCCGTCCATGACAAAAAGCGGAGAAGCACCTGGCATCTTGACGCCGACGCTAGCACGAACAATTAGCAGCACTTGAAAATTAGCAACTGAAGCTAATTAAGACCTTGGAGCCGAGAGATAAATATGCATGTGAGACCCCGGGGGTGCTGTTAATAGCAGGCGCCGGCGTTGTTAGCTCATATGAAAGGAGGCGGCCATTCGTCCTTCTACTGACCCAAATCTTATCTGGACGCCACACAGGAGCTGAGTAGGTAAACACGGACACACATAAACATGACCTTAATGTAAGCAGTAGAAAAGAACAGTACAAAGTGCTATGAAAGTCACTGAAGCAACACCATTACTCACAAGAGCAGCCACAACTCTCACTTCTAATTTTTTTCACACCAAGGAAAGAGAGATTAAAGCCTCCTGAGTTAAAAGTAGACCTGATTCTTAATATCAGTACAACCACAAACCATTCTTTCCTTTTACTAAGTTAAACTGCAAAACCACCTGCAGCCACAACACATTAAAACAATGAATGTTCTACATATAAAGTCACAACTGAGTAAAAACTCCTGAAGTCAAGCTTAACAAAACATACTGTCGAGTTGCACAAGGATCCTTGAAAAGCAGGTATGACCTATTTAGGGCCCAACCCACAGTTTGGTCTACACAGATTCATCGGTGAGCGATCTACACGTGCAACATGTCACGCTCATATCATCACATCTCAATCCTCCAAACAAGAGATAGTAAAAAGATAAGATCCTATTAGAGCATTACAACAGCATGATAGCCTCTGTAAAACACACCGAGTGCATGAGACGCTAGTTGTTGTTAGCTGAGTAGCTACTTAGCAAACGACAGGTGAAAGTTTGAAGGGGACACCGACCTCTTTTCTCCTCCAAATCCTGGAGGAACTGCCTGTAAGCAGCCGTGGCGCTCATCCCTCCCTCCCGGAGAAAAGAGAGAAAGGGAGAGGAGGTGGAGGAGCGGGGGCAGAGAGATGAAAAGAGAGAGAAATAATTAAAATAAGTGGAAGGGTAAGTACACAGTTAAGAAACAGTGGCAAAAAGGGAGGGAGAAAAAAACAAAAGAGAGAGATCTAGAAACCTCGAGGAAATGAATAAAAGTGAGAAAGAGGTGAGAGAAAACAGAATGAGTAAAGAAGAGAGGGGGGGGTGAGGAGGAGGGAGAGTCTGGAGGCTGCAGTTGATCTGTGAGGCCCAGAAGATCCGAGCTGTCAAAGAAGAGCCATCCTTAATCACGTTGATAATCCCTCATCTCTTACTCGCTTCTTTCTTTTCTTCTTTTTTTACCAGTCTTCTCTCTGCCCAGGAGCGCGCGCGTGTGTGTGTTTGCGTCGGAGGTTACGGTAGCACTGAGCGTGGCGGTGTGTGTTAGCTCTAAGCCGGATAGAGGAACTGGACTTTGACCACAAGGCAGGGGTGATGATGTCACTGCCAGAGACACATGTGTTTCACTTGCGTCTAGAGTGAGTGTGGGCGTGTGTGTGAGAGTGTGTCAGAGGGAATTTTTTTTAAAAAAAGGAGGCGTGTTTTTATTAGTCTCAGCTGTGCTTTTTTTTTTTTTTTTTTTTTTTTTAAAGCCGCATGGTATGTTGGCGCTGGACTTCATGCATGAATGTTTGACAGTGACAGATTTCTCATTCAGTCATTTGTCATTCATTCACATTGTCCCCCTGTATGTGTGTGTGTGTGTGTGTGTGTGTGTGTGTGTGACATTCAGCTGCCTGCTGGATCAACATACTGCAGCAGATTACAGAGCAGGAGACGAGAAAAAGGGCTTTGAAACACCACAATGTTCTCTCTCTCTCTCTCTTTTTATTCTCTTATTCTACTGCACAGTCTCGGTTTTTGTCTCTCATCTCACAAATCTGTGTTCCTCCAGTAACGTCAATATTTTAGCTGACAGTACGCCTCTGCGCTCGTCTGTCACTGAGCCCGACTGGTCTATGTTTACTAAGTTTGGAGAATGAATTACTCATTCATCATTAATCTGATTTTACGTATTTGTATAAGGAGTAGAGCTGCAACGACTAGTCAATTAATCAATAAGTCAAGCAAAAAGGACAAATATTCTCTGTTATCGGCTTCTTGTATGTAAGGATTTGCTGCTTTTCTTTATCATATGTGACAGTAAATTTAAAATCTTTAGTTTTTGGACTGTTAGTCAGACAAAACAAGCAAACTGAGACATTGTGAATGCCATTTTTTCACAGTTTTTTAACATTTAAGAGACTAAAGGTTTAATCAATTCATTGAGAAAATAATCTGCAGATGAATCGATGATGAAAGTAAACAGTCACAGCTCTAATATGGAGGGAAAACACCTGTTGCACAAACAGCATATACAATAAATGTATATACAATGCCAATGCACAAACCAAGGTGACATCATACAGCAATAAGTAATAATCAGCTGGGTTCAATCAATCAAATATCATACTTACACTCCCTCTTTCTATACATATATTCTCAGTTCAATTGTCTCTCCTTTATTCTAACTGATGAAAAGGTAAACACCACATGGTAAATAATTACCTGCTGTGACACACACACACACACACACACACACACACTAAAGAGGGCAGATGAGGCCAGATGAAGTCCAGCGCTACGGCAACAAGCAGGTTGACTCCAAATACTTGTAATAGCTTCCTTTGCTGGAGAACTTCAGGGCCGCTTGTAAGAGAGCTATGAATGTCAACAGTAGGAGGAAAGTGTTGCATTGAACATCTCACTTCCTGCGTGTTTACATCAGGGGTCTAATGATGGAGAGAAGCCTCGGGAAGGTAAACGGACTACTGGTTGAGTTCAACCCGGGTGACAGTGACCTGGAGGTTAGAGAAGAGAGCTGAAGAGTTTATATCTGATCCATCATCAGTGTCTGTGAGAGGTATGTTCAACAGGAAGCGGCACAGCAGGAAATCGACAAAAATAGAGCTGAAGAATGTGTCGATTGCGCAATCAGCGAAAGGAATAATGGATCATGTTGGATAATACAACAGCTGTCATTCATCATGTTCATGCATCACGGTCAGACAAAGTAAGCAAATAACAAATGATTATATTGTGACATCTGATCCTTCTATCAACAATGTCACCTCTATAACAACCAGTACTTAGGCCTGTTCTTCTTAAGGAAGCTTCGCAGTTTTAATGTAAACAAATCACTTTTGTTATGTTCTGGCTATATAGCACTGAAACTGTACGTCCTTTTAGCCGTATGTGTTTCAGGACTCAATCTTAACATTCTTTATGTTTTTTAACTGTTTGCTGCTAAATGAATGACCCCAGTTTCTCTACTATACTCTCTACTCATCAGGCATTTCACACAGCAAATGATAACAAGTCTGTATAAGGACACACACACACGCACTCACAGTAAAATCAGCCAATCCGAGGGACTAATCAGTAATCTAATAGGAGGAATAAACCTGGGAAGGGGCAGGGGAAAGAAAAAATACATGGATGAAGCCCAAATTTACCACTGATTCATCAATAAAGAGTAAAATTAATTCTTGTATGGTAACAACCACTGATAAGAACTAGAAAGAAATCATGACTCACAATAATTTCTTAAAAAATAGTTAGTAAATAGTAAACATATATCAAAAAGTATTAGTACTCTGTGCTATTGCCATTTCTCCTGCGTGCCTGGCTGTTTACAGGCGTCTAAAGACGACTCTGTCTTCTGTATAAATGGACAGTGTACTCATGTTCATCTGAAGCCAATAATTCAAATGATGGTTCTTGATAGTTAAAACCCGAACAAGGTCTTTGTTGTTTACTTCCTCCTAAATATTTTTAGAAGCCATGAAAATGATCCACTGTGGTTGGAAGTTATTGATGTTGAAAACAAATTTTAACCAACATTATGCAAATAAACTTAGCTTTTGATCTTTTGTCTCTTTATTCAGAAAGATGAATCTTCCCATTCAACAATCTTTAGGTTAATTTAAGTTGTATTTTATTTTACTGTTGCATAAAACTGTGATCTGTATGCTGTGGTGCTATTTTTAACATAAACAAAGTAGATCTCACATGCTTTATAAATGCCAGTCTAGCAGGAATTTAAATGTTCTTTACTGAAGGTTGAACTTCTCAGATTGCAATTCTGTCTCTCTTTGTCACAGACACAACAAACACACTTTTCCACCCAAACAAAACCTTTCACACATCCAAACATTTCTCACATAAATATGAGTGAGCAGCTCAGCGGCTGCTAACAGCTGTGAGCTGTGTGATTACGGATCAATGGGAGGACAGGTCGAGTGTTTTCCAGGAAGATTTGAGATGACCTACGATAATGACCTGACCCACAAAGGTCAAAGGTTAATGGGTGTCAGTTTGCCTCCGTTAATGTGTTTCCTCACACGCTGTAGAGACAAAAAAAATTCCCCCAGCAGGATTTAAACCAACACACACGACGCCACGATAAAAAAAAAAAACAGCCAGCACTGTTTATTTTCCCAGCGCCTGCATCCAACACCGCTCTTTTGTGAACAGATATAAAAACAGTTTCTATAAACACTTCACGTATGCAAATGTGACTGTATCATATGAAAACATCGTCCGTATCCAAATATAGACACACACACACACACACACACACACACACACACATCTCAAAAATCCTGAGCAGACAAAGAAGCAGTGTAGTTCAAAGCCAACACGCTCTATTCAACACCTCTTTTAAGTTCAGAAATACTGACAACAAAAAAAAAAAGATGTTGAAAACCGCTCAGCGATCCTGAACGCTCCCCCGGGAGTCTCCTCTTTCACATGACCTTGTCAACAGTGAGCTCGCTCCATCAAAGGAAGCCCGGGACACACCGCGTAGAGAAACACTGATTCACACACACACACACACTCACTGTCTTCCTCAGGGCGTCACACACCGGGCCCAAGACGATGGTGGTGTGACCGGTAGCCATAGCAACAGGACAGCACCTAGCTGCCAGTGTGTTTTTCTACCTTTTACACTCGTTCCTCATGCAGGATTTAAAGGGACAGGGCCTAGCAACATACTGTAAACTGGTCCGTGTGTTAACAGTCAACTTTAAAAAAAAAAAAAAAAAAAAAAAGAAAGCCAAAACAAACAGTAAGTACATCGGGAAATATTTGACTGAGACAAACAGCTTCGAGTGTGTGAGGAGCACAAACACACTTCAGCCAACGTGTCTCCCCCCGATAAGTTTGACTCAAAAACAGAAGACAATAAATACGTTTCAACGGACAAAAAGGGTGAATAATGACTGCTGGGAAACAGATTTTCCCATAAAAGACATAAAAGAAGAGACTTTGCAGCATCTTGTCAAGCAGTCAGTGGTTTCAGTAAAGAGAAGATGGATGTTTTTACCTTTATAGGAGGAAGTCCAGAGGAGCAGCAGCAGCAACATAAAAGACAAAGAAGAGAAACACTTAGATTAGTGATCTTTTAAAAATATATATTCATCAAAATCACGTTCCTACAAAATAAAAGTGATTGTTACATAGAGCTGCATCAATTAGTTGATACTCGATTATTCATTTGGAGTAAATTTTTAAAGAAAAAATGTCCAAATCCTCTGATTTTAGCTTCTCAAATGTGAATATTTTCTAGTTTCTTTAGTCTTTTATGACAGTAAACTGAAAATATTTGGGTTGTGAAACACTGATCAACATTTTTTACAATTTTCTGATATTTTGTAGACCAAATGATAAATCGATTAATTGAGAAAATAATCCCGAAAAAGTTCCACTTTCTAGCTTTCTTACCTGAGCTCTCACTCTCACCTAATGGCCTTCATCAGCGAATGTGAATGTCATCATGTGACCTGAAATCCTAAAGATCTTTGATCATGTGATGACACCTGAGCCGATTCCATTCACCGATGAAGACTGTTAGATGTGAGTGAAAGCCCTGAAGAAGCTAGTAAGTGAAGTTTGAGTTGATATTATATAAGAAGTTATAAGTCACTAAATTTAAATATGAGTGCAGATGAACACATTTATCAACTTTATGGTTAAATATAAAAGAAAAGACATCGACTAACTAACATCTGTTTCACCATAATGTACATAAAAGACAGATGTGACGGGTCAATACGTGCCAAACACACAGCAGTTGCTTAATGATACCATCAAAGAGATTAAATAAAAGAATCACAGACTGGCGCTTCAGCCGGCATCAGTCATCTGCTCTGTTTAATATCAACTACTGTCTGCTGCAGGACAACCTGGGATGTAACAACTATCACAGCACCTGAGATTGAAATTGATTGGCTTCATTTGTGTCTGTTTTACTCCATTTGATAGTGAACGTGTGTGCGCTTGTAATTGTGCTTTTTAGTCATCGTGTGTGTGTGTGTGTGCGATACACATTCACTGAAACGCCAAAACAGTTTCTGTTTCATCTGAAGTGAAACCAAATGCAAGTCTAATCAGATGGTGTCCAGGAGGCTGATGGAAAACACACACACACACACACACACACACACACACACACACACACACACAATCCAAATACTGTCAGATTCATTCTTAGTCTATAAGATCAATGACTCTCAGTCTCATACAGCAGAAATTAACATGCAACAAAGCCAAAACCAGTGCACGAGTCACATTCATGTTCAACTGAGGCGGGTAGTAAAGGTTTGCAAACGTAAAGCATTCAGAATATCAACAGTTTCAGCTGATTCGGTGTCTGAAAGCAGCATCAGACAATGGAATGAAACTGCTGATTTCCGGCTCATTTGTTCATTTAAAAAGGTTCATCACATACCAGGTAGTTTTAACCAAACAATCTGACGCTGACAAACGTTAATATGAAAGTGAATAAATGAGGAGCTGCAGGAAAACAGAAATTTTCAGCACGTTGTGTGAATGCACATGACCAATAAGTACCAATTTATTGACAATGTATCAGCCTGAATGTTGGGTGAAAGTTGGGTAAATGTCAGTTTAGTTCATCCCTACTTTCATTCCTTGTTTTATCCATTTGACTTTTCCAGCACACCTGTTGCAACCTCTATAAGCAAACCATAACGCCCTTGAGGTTGCTCTTAAGTCAGTTTACTGTTCACGCTAACAGAAAAAAATGTTGCAGCACTTTCACTTCTGGTATATTTCTGAGTCTGCTGTCTGTGCTTTCTGTCTAAATCAGAAGAAATGTTGTGTTTTTCTTTTGATATTGCTTCACAACATCCCAAATTGCCTCTCTGGGGGGAAAGTGAAGTCTAAATCTAAAGTTTGGTCTCCTTTAATGAAAAAGAGCATTTCCAGCGAGTCGCTCAGTGTGACAGAAGAGAGAGAGAGAGAGTGGGGAAGGAGAAAAAGACGCAAAAAAAAAAAAAACAAGCAACAAGCTGGATAGATGGATGGATGGAGAGGGGGGGGGACAGTGTGATGTGTCAGAGAGTGAGGAGGTGAAACAAAGTTGGGCCTCCGATAGCTGGGGGAGACACACACACACACACACACACACACGAAACAAAGGAGCATTCATCTGAGACGACCACAGAGAAGTGCGCTGGTAGGCTCTGTTCCCTGCACTGTCACGAGAGAGAGAGAGAGAGAGAGAGAGAGAGAGAGAGAGCGAGAGAGAGAGAGAGAGAGAGAGAGAGAGAGAGAGAGAGAGAGAGAGAGAGAGAGAGAGAGAGAGAGAGAGAGAGAGAGAGACAAATTAAACTTCACTGAGTGAGAAATGAGGGGAGCGAGATATAGAAAGAAGGAGAGAAAAGGGGACAGAGCGGCTCAATCAGAAGGTAAAGATATTATAATTTCCACCAGAGCAGGCCGGCGTCTCTCTCACTCTATACATCATCATCTTTTCAAAGAATGGAGGGAAGGGGGGGGAAGGGAGGGAGGAAAAAAAAAGAAACAGATTCCTACAGATACATGTAGGTCAGCTTGAGCACAGATGGGAGTGTAACGTAAAAGGAGAGATTCTGAACACTGATGAAGACTGACAGAAGAAAGGCGAAGATGAAGCATAACGTAGAGCCCAGCTAGCTAAACCAGGCTATCTGTGAGCTTCCAGAAAGCTGACGATATGAGCATGTTTAACACAGCTAATGATGAATGATGATGATGAAGGGATATGGAGGAGGGAATAAGAAATGTTCCTTTTGAAATAAGGCAGAAATGTTGAGCGAAGCACATTGTGCACGCTGTAAATGTATGTGATTTGTATATATATATAGTACATATGTGTGCAGGGTTGGATGTAAAGTATGATTGGATCATGAATATGGGCCTCAGGCAGCAGGTGGAAAGCAGCTGATCGTTAAATCTGGCACAAAACCATCTGTTTCCTTTAGATTAATGGTTTTAATACCTGCCAGATAAATGTGATAAAATGAGAATAGCAAATCTTTACTTGACTCAGCAGAAAGGTGAAGTGAAACAAACTCAGCAGACTGTGAAACCTATATGTACGTACATGTCCTGTATATGTGTTGTATTGGAAACATTCCCTGGTGAGCCTCTTAATCCCCCCCAAATCTACTGAGGGCGATTCAGAGGGCAAACTCCCGCCCATTCATGTCTGAACTGACTCTCTCGCTGACACTGAATGTGTGTATTTGAGTGTGTGTGTGTGTGTTTCCAATCTATATCACCTGATTTGTCATATCACACCAGGCACTAGATGAAAGTGATTTTTCTCAGCCTTTTGTTTTACCAACGTGTAACGCTTTTGACCAAAGGAACGCACCATTCATCTGAAGTCGATATATATATTTTTCTGATTGACAGCTCGCATGACAACATCTGGATTGGCCGTCCGATGCTGTGAATCCCGCCCCCATTCTGCTGCTCTAAGATTCAGACACATGTTGAGTCCGGTTTAGAGGTTCATAAATATTCATCATCTCATGGTGTGCTGCACAAAAAGCGTTCCCCCCCCTAATTCTGCTGATTCTGTTATATCACATGTGTTTTACAAGTCTGTGAGGCTGATTTTATTCTCAACTCTCTTCAAATATGAGAGGAGAGATGAATGAGTATAAAAGCATAATAGTGGAAAAGTGAAAAGAGACATTAGACGTATAATCTTAATTAATATTACAATTATCAGAGGGACAGTGAGGAAGGCGGAGACAGAAATAATAGTGAGGAAAAGAAAGGATTGTTTTTGATTCAGTCTGCGTTTGTGAAGAGTAAATAAAAGACAGAAGCGAGCAGACAGAAGGCTGACAGAAAAACAGAGAGAGAAAGAGTGATGGATGAGTAATGGAGGCGCCCTGAAAGAGATGAAGAGATATACGTATGAGAAAGCTAAGTGATGCAGAGGAGAGAGAGGGGAAGAAAAACAAAGGCAATCTGACACAAAGGCCACACACACACACACACACACACACACACACACACACACACACACTCAGGGGAGGTAAACACTGAGATAAGCTAATACAATGGTAAGGAGGGGTCATATGGGAAGAAGCTAGGAGTCTGATTGTGGCTCCATTGTGAAATCTTTCATAACAATGCTTTTAAATACACATTTTTATTTTAGAAAAGCTGCTTTTTTTTTTTTTTTTTTTTTTTTTTTAGATGATACGAGTTTGACAATTCGTCCTAAATATAGTTTAACAATACGCTTGCTAGAAGGTTACTGGAACCTTGCATGGAGCAGTAGGCGGTATGGTTTACCACACACACACACACACACACACACACACACACACACACACACACACACACACACACACACACACACACACACACACACACACACACAATGGCAGGGCGGGGCTGAAGCTACAAAACATGATAACTCAGACATCCACCACAGGCCTCAACAGGTCCACCCACAAACCATTAGAGGAGCTCCAACATGGGAGCAGCTGCAGACTGGAGCAAATCTAGCTTTCCCTTTTACTACTTTATATCTATTCTGCTAATACGTTTGATGAAGTTGCAATAAATGTGTTCTCCATTTGCTGCTGTGTTGTTTGAGTTTCTTAAAATCAGAATCAGAAATCAGAAAAAAAAAACTGCCCTATACGCCTCTAAATATTTCTGCAGAGAAGGGAGACGATGTTACGTAGGGACGTTTTGTCAGAGGTTTCCGTCTTTCCTACGGTATGTAGCTTATTGCCTTAGTGGGCAGCTTGCCACTGTTGTTTCTCTTCAACAATGACAATAGAAGCCGGAAGGGAGAGTGGAAGAAAGCAGGATGAAATACTCGGTCAGTGGAAGGGTTAATGTCAGTGATCTATGTGTGTTTAGGCTTCAGCAACAGCAGCTTGTTTTTTTAGTTAACAGATAGACTGAGTAGTTAGCATGAGTAGCAAATATCCATAAACGCTGAGCAAATAAAGAAAAGATGCAACTTAGACTCAAATTTCAGGAAATAAAATCCTTGAAAATTCAAGAAAAAAAGAGTTTGTCAGTCAGATTTTTAACATTATGATAATATATACTGATATTGTAATAATAACATTGTGATCTAGCAGTAAAAATTAAGTTGCATGTGTGCAGTTGTGCAGACAAGAGGTGGGCAACAAAGTAGAAGTGGCTCTAAAATTAAACCAGTGAAACACACATAGAAGTCTGACTGTCATTAGAGAGCTGGAGAGAAGAGAGGGTGGAGGAGAAGCTGAAATGGATTTGATAATGTGGATGAGAGAACGGAGAGAATGGGAATGAATGAGTAGGTAGTGTGGAGTGGGAGGGAAAAGCAGTGACGGACAGAACAAGTAATGCGGTCAAATATGTGGAGAGAATGAGAGAGATTCCAAAGATGGATAGAAAGAGAAAGAAAAACAGATGATAAAAAGATGACAGTTCAGAGAGGGAAAAGGGAAAGTGCTGCAGATAGACGGAGCCAGGAGACTGCACATGAACATTAGCTAATCGGCTAATTTCCTGTTAGTGCTATTAGAGTTTATGCTTCATATTGCACATGTTCCTCTTTAGAGCTGCAACGGTTAGTCGATTAATTGACTGACAGACAATTAATCGTCATTCTTTTGAGGAAAAATGTCAAATATTTGCTGGTTGCAGCTTCACAGATATGATTTAAAGCTTTTATGTGTCACACACGATAGCTGAAACACACATTTCACATACACACAGTAACACAAATGTGATATACTGCAAAAACACCACATGCTCGTGGACACACACACATATTCAAACACCTGTCTGATGTACATAGTTTGCATGTCCTGCTTTAGATTCAATTGCACAGCTGTTAAAGAGACTCGGAGACAGACGGGACAAGCTCGTCCTTCACACACAGTCAGTCACATCTAGATATAGCAGGCCTGTGTGCGTCACAGGACCCGTGTTAGCTTCTCGCCAACACTACGCAGCCGCCTAACAATGTCAGATTGATAAGTGTTAATAAAGAGCTGCATGTTGCTAATATGATATACGCTATCATCATTACACAGCACGGTGATGAGTCTTTCCATGAGGTCCGAGTCAGGATTCTGCTTATGCCGAGAATAATACTAAACTAAAGTTGCACTTAAATATGTCTACTTAAGCAGATACTCTCATCTAAAGCACACTGCGGTAACACTTACATTACCCAGTGAGAGATGAATTTCCCACTAGGGATCACGATAATCGTTAACGTCCTCACGAGTGAAGTAGCTCGCTGACGTACAGTCCTTTATCGATTTCCTGATTTATTTTGATTTGCCACAAGGGGGAGCCTGCATCTTTCCAGTCATTGTTTGTTTGTTTGTTTATCACTTAAAAAGGATGTTCACTAAAAAAAAAGGTGTGTCCTATCTGTGACGCAATAATAATATTTGTTTCAGGATAATGTTTCGGAAAATATCGTTTATTTTGGCTAAGATAATCATGACATGAAATTCTATTGTCCCATGCTTATTTCCCTCTGAGGCATCCTCCCACTGCAGGTAGGAGTGAAATACTGGTCAGTGATGTTTTTACTCCAATATATGAGAAATTACTTCATTTAAAGCTGCAACTGCATATTGAACTCTTTGTTCATTACTGCATATCTTATTATTAATGTTGTAAATGGACGTCAGCAGAGACCAGTGAATAAAATCACTCCTGGGCGTCATAATGTGATGAGAAGAAGCTCCTGTTACTCACGGCTGGTTGTGTGTATGTGTGTGTGCATGTATCTGCCACAGAGATACAGTAATAGTGTGTGTGTGTGTGTGTGTATTAGTGGGTGAGTGGATGATTGCCACAGAGAGAGAGAGACAGATGTGTTTTTAATGGGGTCCCTCAGTCCAATAGGCTGAATGACTCAAATCTGGTGACGCTGGTTCTGAAGACTCCCCTCGTCTCTGGGAGTTCCCGAGCTGTGAGAGCAGAGCGTTATTAAATATTCACACGTTCATATGTATGAGAGATAGAGACCGGCTTCAAAAAAACACGGTCAGCACAAAATGATCTTCGAGGGGCATCACTCTGTACTCTTTTATGTTGCGTTATGTGTGGCCAAAAAAAAAAAAAATTCAATACATTTTATGAGGAGCAGCTGCTATTTCGATACAAACTTCATGAGAGAAAATACTGCAACCTTTTGCCAACTATTACTGCCACTTACTGTCAGTAAAGAAAAAGGCGAGCAATATATATGTCACTCACCACAAATGACCAATTAGAAAGCAGCAACCAGCACGGACGTAAAGCTAATATGGAAAAACATCCACTGTTGGCCAAAAGTAGTCTCCGTTTCTTCACATACAACGGCAATACATTTTAGGATCTCTATTGTATGTTTTTCATTTATTAAGAGGATGTTTATGCTAAAAAAATAAAAAAGTATGTTTGCTTGACAGGTGTCTCAGCCTATCACACTTATCCTTTGTGGTTGCAGCTCATTCATGCCTCAACCAACAACAGACTCCATGAGTTTTTATGGTCAATGACTAATGAATACGGTATGTTTCCTTGTTTAGGAGCTAAAATTATTTTATTTACATAGTATTAGACAGCATTAGTGTTCAGTCTAGGACTGTTTAGGAGGAACAAAGTAAATGGACTGATGTTTCCTACTGTATACACAGAAGTACAGAAGTAAATGGAGGACTTGGAGAAGTGATCAAAGAAGAACTAAACAGAAGCAGGAGCTGCTTTATGACTACTGAAAAGGATAAACACATTTGGATAGATGATGAGCTTTGAGCGGAAGCGACCAGCGTCCTCCTGCAGAACGAAAACACCGCATTGTCGCACAGTGAATCACGCCGTCGGTCATTCGTACACACATTCACTTAGTTCGGTACGGAGGAAGACGAGTCAGACGTCTAACTTAAGCGAGCTGGAAGGTCAGTGTGACTGCGCCGCCCGACGGGGTAAACACAAGCCGTCTTCACATCCAGGAACTTGAAAAAGACCAGAAAAGAGGGCACAATGAATGACTTTGTATGTTGGAAATGAAAAAAAAAAGAGAAAATAAATCTGTGCCCGGAGAAAACCATTAACTCTGCTCATGCTTTGAGAGGATTTCTACGACATGACTGCACACACAGACCCCCGCGCTGTCTGACCCGGCTAAAGGCCAGCTGAAAGCTCTTCATTTCATTAGACAGTGTAATTAATAACCAGTCATTAAAAGGACCTGGCTGAGCAGCTGGAGAGAAAAGAAGGGAGGATATAGGGAACAAGTGACACTAGGTGGTGAAGAAGAATACCCTTTGGAAGCAGACTCAATCATCAAAGGAGAACACATTTAGTTTGGAGACCTGATAATCAAATAACGTCTGAGACAACTCTTTTGATCAAACATATGCCAAGTTGGTGTCCTTTCCACCTCCTGACCCCTGCTGATGTGACCTCTCCTGTATTGCCCCTGGATTTGCCTTGATCTTGTATGTAAATGCCCTCCCTTTCTACCCTTTTGTTTATCATGTGTTAGTCACCCTCCTGACCTCTACTGATCTGACCCCTCCCGACGTGCCCCTGGCAAACCATGATCTTGTATGTAAATGCCCTCACAACCTTGATCCATACTGTAGCTTTTGTTCACCATTTGGTGCTTTGATCTTTACTGTATAAAGTCTCTCCACTTCTTCTGCTCTGGGTCAGTCTACTGTATCAGACCAGCGCTGTGTCAGTATGCTCACCGCATTTCCGGAATGCTATTAAACCACTTCCACCACAGCAAACTTTGAACAAGGACTTGAGTGAAATTTCTTCAACAAATGGTGCCGTGACCCGGATGGCAAGAGACCTTCAACGGAGACTCCTTTCCCAGACCAAAAACACACCAGTGACCAAATCCAAATTTCAGAGGTAAGGTCCTTTTGAAAACCTAATTACTGTTGCTGTGTATTGTTGGAGGTCTGTGGAATTGGAGTCCCGGAGAAGGGTGACGCCATCCTGATTTTAAGTAAGTTTGCTGTGTGGTTGTGTATGGGGGTTAATGAGATGTGTTCTCTGTAAGATGTTTCTGGAGACGTTTAGGAACGCTTGTAGTTTCATAACTGAGGTTACTTGCTTCTTCCTTGCCTTAGAATCTGACTCGCTCTTCTTAAGGTTTTATATCTCCAGTAATATCCAGTTACAGATAAAATGGCCATTATGAACTAGATCCTGACGAGGATTGGACCAAGGGTTGGTCCCCAGTGTTTGGGTAACACTGAGAGATAGTCTGTGGAGATGTTTCTGTAGATGTTTAGGAAACGCTTGTAGTTTCATAACCTAGGAATCTTGACTTTGTTGTGAGGTTACTTGCTTCTTCCTTGCCTTAGAATCTGACTCGCTCTTCTTAAGGTTTTATATCTCCAGTAACATCCAGTGACAGTACTAGATCCTGACGAGGATAGAAAATAGTCCAGAAGGGGACTAGGGAGTAGGCCTACGCAGGTTCCAGTGAAGAAGTAGGGTGATTTGTTCTCCCAGGGATTGACTAGTTCTCCCAATACTCAGAAACAGGTATATTTCATTTGTAAGAATCTGACTCGCTCTCCTTACACAAAAAATGATTTGTATCTTCTGAGTAGAATGTTGATTTGAAAGATTTGGTAAGTGAATTGTGGGCAAAAGTAGGTGTATATGAAAGTTGTTTTTTGAAGGGATTTTACAGAAGGAAAATGTAAGTTATTTTAGCGGAAGGTTTGGGAAAGTGTTGACTGGTCCTGTTAAATACATGTATGGTAAATGGTACCAAAAGCTTAAAATTTGTTGCAACATAAAAATAAAAAAAAAAAAATAAGAAAACGTGATATAAAGAAAAAAAAAAATGAAGTACGGGAAATAAATGTTGAAGGAACAACATTTACAACAAATAAGAGAGAATAAATGTTGAAGGAACAACATTTACAACAAATAAGAGAAAAATGTGGTAAAGAAAGAAATTAGCCACAAATGTAAAATCCTACGCAACTAAGAGTCTAGGAAAAAAATAACACAACGCAGAAACTAAACTAGTGCAACTAGTGTAACGGCTAGAAAGAAATAACACAACGCAGAGTTAAAACTAATGAAACTAGTGCCACAGCTAGAAAGAAATAATACAACTCAAAGCATAAAACAATGCAGTATAACTAAAAAAAACTAGAACCAAATGACCAACACAAAATCTAAAACAAAATAACACTTTAAAAAATTGGATAAGTCTTCCGGAAGCACCAAAACAAATATGAATGATTAAATCAAAAGATTTAATCTCATATTGCAAAGTTTTTGTTGATGTTTGTCACTTCACGTATGTCTTTGTCTGTAACGGTTGAGGAACGCGTTTTATGTTTTCTTTTCCTTTTCCAAATCTCATATTGCAAAGTTTTGTTGATGTTTGTCACTTCACATGTGTCTTTGTCTGTAACTGTTGAAGAACGCGTTTTATGTTTTTTTCCTTTTCCAAATCTTAGAAATGACTGTTGTAAGAATGATATGGTGATCTGAGACTAAACAAAATTGTTTGTAGATCAAATTATAACAGTTTTTCTAAGTATCTCACTACACAGGCGGAGCAGAGAAAATGGCAGAGAATCCCTGTAGGACTTCACAATTGGACAAAGTTGACCTCCTGGAAGAGGCATTAAGAATTCCTTCATTTGGGGTGAGAAATTGCTCATTTGCAGCAACCCAATCCACATCAAACCCTGTCTATGGCACCTCCAGCAGAAGACCTGTATCTGAAGGTCCTTTCACTGAAAGCATGTGAAGTTTCACAACTTCACACTCCTTTCTTCTGTCTGACACCACACCCATAAATCTACTAGGGAGAGATTTGTTATGCAAACTAAACTGTACCATCTATTGTTCCCCAGATGGCATCTTTTTAGAGACTAATCAACATAACACAACAGCTGTGCTTGCAGCCCTAATAGATCAAAATCAACCCATTTGTGAAGAGAAAAGAAAAATCTATGATAGAATAGTGTCCAGTGTGCCCCGTCAGTATGGGCTTCTTCTTCTAATGATGTTGGTTTGATTAAGACTGCAAAGCCAGTACAAATATTACTGAAACAAAATGTCTCTCTGCCAAGGATTCCACAGTATCCTCTTTCACAAGAAAAGAGAGAAGACATTCGTCCTGTCATCCAGTCTTTACTTAACCAAGGAATAATAGTGCCATGCAACAGTTCATGTAATACACCTATACTTCCCGTGAAGAAACCAGGTAACCAGAATATAGATTCGTACAGGATTTACGAGCTATCAATACAGTAGTACTTCCCCGTTTCCCTTTAGTTCCAAATCCAACTACTGTATTGTCTTCATTACCTGCTAACTCAACTCACTATACGGTACTTGATCTCTGCAGTGCCTTCTTTTCTGTCCCCTTACATACAGACAGCCAGTATTTGTTTGCATTCACCTATGAGAGAGGACTTCCACCTTGTCTAAAAGCTGTAGCTGCAGCTGCACTTGCAATCAACAAATCTGCTGATATTGTTCTAGGTTCGCCACTCACAGTCATGGTCCCGCATGATGCACTCACCCTAATCACCAGAGAGGCACACAGACATGTGACAGGGACCAGAGAGGCAAAATATGTACTAACACTCACTGCTCCACACATTACACTCAAAAGACGTACCATCCTTAATCCTGCTACACTTCTACCTACAGAAGAGGATGGTGATAACTCATAACTGCATGGATGTCATCTCTTGTTCATCTAAACCTCGTCCTGACCTTTCAGAAACTCCTATCCCTAACTCTAATCTTGTTTTCTATACTGATGGCTCTGCTTATAGAGAAAATGGAGTGCCATACGCAGGATATGCAATTTGTCAATTAATATTAATAATAATTAATAATTTTTCAATTATTGAAAACGTCGCCCTGCCACCCTCAAGCTCCGCCCAAGTAGCTGAGTTGCATGCAATGACGGAGCCTGCTACCTGGCCAAAGGTAAAACTGTTACCATTTACACCGACTCCAGGTATGCTTTTGGATGTTTATATGACTTTGGCATGTTATGGGCGAACCGAGGATTCATTACATCCTCGGGGACACCCGTTAAACATGACAAATTCATTGATGAACTATTAGATGCATGTCAACTACCTTCATCTATTGCAGTTGTTAAGTGTGAAGCCCACACCAAATCCAACGATCCTGTTTCAAACGGCAATGCTTTGGCTGACCATGCGGCCAAAACAGCTGCCAAAATTGGTAACCCTGTCCATGTTAAGCTCTGTCCTTCCATACCTGCTAACGACCTTCCTTCTCTTAATGATGTAGCCCTCTTACAGGAGACTGTTGATGTGGAGGAGCATAGGTTGTGGCTTTCCCATGGATGTAAATGTGTAAATAACTTGTGGGTCCACAATGACGGCCGCATTGTGGCACCTACGTCCCTGTACCCATGGCTTGCACGCATGTCACATGGCTTAGCGCATGTAAGTAAAGGAGGAATGTGTCTGACAGTGTTGAAAGACTGGTATGCTCCAGGATTTACATCGTATGCCCAAAAGTACTGTGAGAAATGTTTGATTTGTCAACAGCACAACCCTGGGAAAACAGTACAGACAACAATGTCGACACATCCTCCCCCTCAGGGACCTTTTGAAACTCTACAGCTAGATTTTATTCATATATCGAAATGTGATGGATATGATAATGTTCTTCTGTGTATAGATATGTTTTCAAACTGGCCTGAAGCCTGGCCTTGCAAAAAGGCTGACTCTGCTTCTGTAGTGAAATGCTTGCTGAAAGACATTGTTCCAAGATTCGGCATCCCACAAAGCATCAACTCAGACAGAGGAACTCATTTCACTGGACAAATAATGACTGAACTCTGTAACTCACTGGGAATTAAACATAGACTACATTGTCCATACCATCCTCAGTCTGCAGGGCTAGTTGAACGACAAAATGGTGTTCTGAAGAACAAACTAGCCAAACTGTGTGCTGAAACAGGTCTAAAATGGACATCACTATTGCCATTGGCCCTCATGTCAATGAGGTCCACACCCATCAGGAAACACAAACTTACACCTCATGAGATTATTACGGGTAGACCAATGACTGTATCAAGTAATTCAATACTATGCATGAAGAAGATGGATCTTCATGCTATGGATGAATCAATGATATCATTCTGCTCTGCCCTAACCTCTGCTGTTCAGTCAATCCACAGACAAGTAAAAGCTGTCCAGTCTCCTCCTAGTGACCAGCCGTGCCATAACATCCAACCAGGGGACTGGGTCTGCATCAGAGAGTTCCGACGCAAGAACGCCCTGAAACCCCGCTGGTCCAAACCACAACACGTCCTACTTACCACCAACACAGCAATCAAGTGTGAAGGTCGCCCCACGTGAATCCACGCATCCCACTGTAAGAAGACGCCTCCCCCACCATGCACCTGAAAACAGCAAGATCCATCTTCATCCTGTGGGCTTTCTTCTTCACCTGTGGGCCCGTAGAGGGGTGGCTGCAGCTCTGGGAAGAAACTCCTCCCCCGAAGGACAACGCAGGGCTGACAGCCCCAGAAGAAGAGGTACAGCACCCGCAGCCGCCGGAGGAGAAGAGGAGCACCGCAGGGCCCAGAGCCCCAGAAGAAGAGGCACACCGCCCGCAGCCGCCGGATGACAAGAGGAGCACCGCAGGGCCCAGAGCCCCAGAAGAGGAGGTACAGCGCCCGCAACCACCGGAGAACAAGAGAAACACCGCAGAACCTAGAGCCCCAGAACAACATGTACAACACCCACCGACAGTCATAACAGACACCAGAGACCCAGGAAAAGATACACGACAAACCCCAACACACTCACAGCCATCAAAGGAACAGATCAGACGATCCTACAAACATCACAAACGAGACCTTTCGAGACAACAAGAGGGGAACACACCCATAACAGTGCTCCCATTCCAAGTTACGGAGCCATGGCAGCTTTGGATCAAATAAGAGACCCTTCTCATGCGGTTGAAGATCTTGCAAACACTACCGCAAAAGGCATGTCCATGTTCTCACAAGAAATGACTGCTGTGAGAAGAATGACTTTACAAAATCATGCTGCTCTGGATTATTTACTGGCATCTCAAGGAGGAACCTGTGCAGTAATTGGAGCTGAATGTTGTATTTTCATACCTGATCACAATGCCACCATACAAGAAATAACTAACCATTTGAATAATATTGCCAAAACATTACATAACCCTGTCACCACTGGTCTGTTTGATTGGTTTAAACAGAAATTAGGAGCATTAGGTTATGTAATCTTTGAAATTGTCTTGCTTGGATTTGGAGTCTTGACTGTTGTAAGCCGTTTGATCACCTGTCTTAAATCCATTTGTAACTCATGTATCACTCAGACAACCACTAAGATCATGTACACCACTGCAACTCCACCTAGCCTACCAATAGAGTTGGAAAATTCAGACTTTTTGTTTAAAATTGAAGTAGATTTAGACTAAATAGACTGTAGCCACATTTAAAAAAAAAAAAAAAAAAAAAAAAAAAAAAAAAAAAAAGTGTGGATTGAAG
This sequence comes from Thunnus albacares, assembly GCF_914725855.1. NCBI lineage: Eukaryota > Metazoa > Chordata > Actinopteri > Scombriformes > Scombridae > Thunnus > Thunnus albacares. The sequence goes on along the minus strand of NC_058124.1, from coordinate 22,994,640 downwards.
AAGAATACCCTTTGGAAGCAGACTCAATCATCAAAGGAGAACACATTTAGTTTGGAGACCTGATAATCAAATAACGTCTGAGACAACTCTTTTGATCAAACATATGCCAAGTTGGTGTCCTTTCCACCTCCTGACCCCTGCTGATGTGACCTCTCCTGTATTGCCCCTGGATTTGCCTTGATCTTGTATGTAAATGCCCTCCCTTTCTACCCTTTTGTTTATCATGTGTTAGTCACCCTCCTGACCTCTACTGATCTGACCCCTCCCGACGTGCCCCTGGCAAACCATGATCTTGTATGTAAATGCCCTCACAACCTTGATCCATACTGTAGCTTTTGTTCACCATTTGGTGCTTTGATCTTTACTGTATAAAGTCTCTCCACTTCTTCTGCTCTGGGTCAGTCTACTGTATCAGACCAGCGCTGTGTCAGTATGCTCACCGCATTTCCGGAATGCTATTAAACCACTTCCACCACAGCAAACTTTGAACAAGGACTTGAGTGAAATTTCTTCAACAGTGGTGTGGGACGGATGTTGGATAAAATGGGAGGAGAGGATGGGAGTGTGTATCTAATTAGTCGTCCGTCCGTTAGCTATCACATCAGCCACATTTACAGTAAACGGAAACAGAAAACACCTGATATTGTGCCAAAAAGGTATTAATTTCTTCTATTCTTCTCTCCATCTGTCTCATATACTGTTTCATACCGTTGCTCTCTTATTCTAAAGCCTGCAGGCCAACATTCAGCCATTTCCACTGTTACACTGCTCACATACAGGCCTTTTTTTATTTTATTTTTAGAACAGATGGCAGATTAACCAAGTGAAGAAGGTAAAGTTACCACTTAGAAATATTTGTCCATATTTGGTTGGTGGTAATCTCCTCCCACCCTCGGTCGCACCCTGCAGAGTATAAGTTCACTGATATAATTTACAGAACGGCATAAGCACAGTTCAAGACGAGAGTGTGGAAGTCCCCCTCTCTCTTAAAAAGTCATCACGCTGTGAATCAACATACCTACATGAGCAGCTATTTCCAGCCTGCGTGAGGATGAAGGCACTGTGTCATTCCCTCCGTCTGAATTAACAGCTTCCAACAGTGTAAACGCGACATGTGACCTTTGCTTTTAACATCATCCGCTTCTCTTATGTTCTCACTTGACTACGTCCATCGTTATATAGCTGTAATCATACATATCTAATCTAATGCTTGTTTCTCTGCATCTTTCTCAGTTGTTTGAGTCTCCAAACTGTTGTTTTATTTGACTTGATTTATTAAAATGACATCTTCATCTTCAAATACAACAGGTTTTTTGCCCGTTTTTTTGCTCTATAAAATAAATTTCTCTTTCCGGCTCTTCTTTATATCAAGTGAATATCAAGCTGACATCCACACCCTGTAATGTGACAGCAGTCAGTCATAACGCGCAACATGCAAATACCGATCTGACTGCACCCAGCAGACTAACGACACACCCTGTGACCACAAACAGCTGGGGAGTAGCGTGGGTGGGGAGGGGTGTCGGCGGAGCGGAGAGAGAGAGAGAGAGGGATTTATGGTGGTCAGACAGGCAATTTTAAGGATTTTAATACCAATAAAACGGTTGTCAGAAAACTTCATGCACCCTCTTGTTGCTGTAGCGCGGACGGAGCGCCTGCTCGCTGCCGTTCGGGGGGGACAGTTCGGCGTTTGATTATGACTTCCTGTGTTTTGGAGATACAGTACCAGTGACATGCTTTACTGAGCTGTAATTAGGGTGAATCATCCTGACAAAAATGTGGTGGAATTTAAGCTGATAAGCTGTCTGAAGTACAGGCTGTCGTTTCTCATTGTGGTCAAACAGTGAAGAGCAGAAAAAGGATTTAAGAGAAAATTGTATTGAAGTAGAGAGAATAAAAAAAAAAAAAAAAGGGCCTGGCAGGGAAAACTCCAGGCAGAAATAACGCAGACAGGGTGTGCCAAGAGAGAGACAGGTGGGCTACGAGAGTCTGCAACAAATGGAAAACATATGACACGCATATCGCATTCAAACCCCCCACTCCCTCTACATCAATCATTCATTTCTCGTCAATCACCGTGTCTTTCTCCTCTCTATACGTCCCTCTGTCGGCCTTCGCTCGGGGTTGTTAGGAGCGTTTTTGGGAAGGGTAGGGCATTAGCCAGTTGTTCTTGTGGTTTGTCACCAGGCGTGAGGGGGAATTTTGGCTGGCTGTGCCCACACACCTGTTTAAACCTCTCTCACTTAACCTCCCCACCCTCGACCCCTCGACCTTAAAGTCTCGGGATGAGCCGTCATCACTTATTTGGGCAGGAGGAAGCTTTTAATCACCGCTGAAAACTACCATCAATCAATAACAATTATCCACCTTTAACAAGTGTTGTTAAAAAGGACATATCCACCTGCATGATAGACGTACATATAGTCAAATTCAACTTCTATTTGATCATGAAATGTAGGTTGAGGAAGCGATTGATGGCGATGATTTGTAGCTTCAATTGCAGGCCGCAAATGAAACCCTGCGGAGGAGCGATTAAGTCTAACATGCACTCCCCTCTGAGATAATCTTACATTTTCTGGAACCGCAGAGGTCTTTTTTTTTTTTTTATTTGCAATATCCTGCTATGCATGTAATGTCTTTACTGCACAGCGCAAACACAGAACAATGTGCACTTTCAAGGCAAAGAGAAGCAGAGGCCACTATTAATACACTGTTATGTGGTGTACAGGAAATTGTGCTCATATACCGTGAGCCTCGGGAGACGTTCGGTAGCTTCGGTTTCAGCGTTCAGAGCGCAACAGGAATTTTGAGTCTGCGAGGAGAAAACGTCGCCTCCGGAGCCGCGCTACTACGTTCCACCGTGTAACCTCAGACAGTGAATCAGCTACTTATTCCAGGACATTAAGCAGCAAAAACATGCTACTGAAAAAAAATAGCAGAGTGATAAAGTAATTATTTCTAATAACCACTGTGTCAGCGTGGCTGTGAGGCAGCCAACATTTGAGGAGAGCAAGTCATGAGGGATGTTTTTCACCCTCAGACATAACAAAGACGACCGCTGGAGGAGAAAGCTACATATGGTTGCGAAACGGATGGTATAAAAATAGGCCTTTGTTCGACTTCTCGCTCGCTCCCTGTACCCTTCCTGCTCTCTACCTCCTTTCTCTGATCCGTTCCTCCCAGTCTCTCCATTTTCTGTCCCTCCCTCTCTCTCCATGTCTTCCTTCTCCCTCATTTATACAACTTCTCTCTTCCATCTTTCTTGCTGCTTCACTACATCTTTTTTCTCCCCGGCTCTCGTAACATTTTTCCCCTTTGCATTCCAGTTCATAAAGCATTTTTTTTTTCCTGGATCACAGAGTTTACATACGTTACAGGTTCAAACGATTAGGCAACACATCTCTGGCCAGGCTGCATTCCTTCACTCTACTTTCTCCTTCTGTCAGCAGCTCTCGCTATGCTAACGTTTACACTCACAACACGTCTCTGCATTCCTGTAATAATGCCAACGCACCACGTTCTCATCTGGATGATTAGAGATCTTTACAAGTACAAGTACTGAATGTAGTTCTATGAAATGAGAGAGGATAGAGAGAAGAGGGGTCAGGTGAAAAGTTGGGTTGTCTTTATTGGGACGCAGTCTGCTGATTGACAAATCTTACAGAACACTTTATTAGTTTGAGGTCACCAAAAAAAAGAAAGAAAAATCATATAATTCCCTGAACTGCTTCCTGCCTACACAGAGAGATGTTGGGTGTGTTCACTATAAAGTACGTTTTACCCAAAAAGGATCTGTCACTGGAAATAGTAAAATATTTGTTTTATTAGACTTCTATAATAGTAAACTGAACATATTTGAGCTTTTGGCTGTTGGTTCAACAACACAAGTTGAATATGTCAACTTGGCCTTTGGGAAATTGTAATAGACTTTTTTTTTTAAACATTGTATGAACCAAACTATTATTTAATTAATCAAGAAAATAACTGAGAGATTAATCAATAATGAGAATAATCATTAGTTGCAGCTCTAACTGGAGTGATTATCTACAAATCTGGTGATTATAAACCAATGAGATTGTGCCATGTTTCCGTTTTTCTCACAACTATTTTTGCATACTGTGTGTTAGTAATTCAAGGCAATGATCTTTACAGAATTGAATGGAGAAACAACTTGACCACCTGAACATCGAGACCATTGTGGAATCTAAGAATAAAACTGCAAAAAATATATATTTAGGTGCAGCGACTGTTGGCAGCGAGTGCTCAGATTATAGCTGATCTTTGGCACAGCCGGGGCCTGTTCTAGCACTCAGTACTGCAGGAATGTTCTTTTCCCAGGTTCAGAAACTGTTAAGCGAGCATTATGCAATACTAATGAACATGTTCTTACTTTAGGGCAAACTCTTAATGCCAAGAGTCATTCAGACATAATTTCGAGTGGGACTTTGGGGGTTTTTCCCACAGGGTGAGAATTCATTCAGCGGTCGACCCTGAAGGGCGGTGGAGGGGCTGCGGACGGCATTCAGCGCAGAGAGCTGTAAGGAAAACAGCACTGAATTCAAGGATCGCACATAAATGCACCACTCAGGCACGACTTTCACTTCATCTGCACTTCACTGATGAACAGATTTGTAAAAGAAAGACACGTCAGATTCAAAGAAATAAATATGCTTTTGGGTGGAAGACATAAGAAGTTCTTATCCCATCATAAAGATCCACTACAGTTACGTAAAATCTAATTAGTGAAATCCTATCCCATCCTAAAATAGTGCTTAAGTCAATAGGCTTGAACTCATTAAGATTTATGTTGTCATTTTAGTATTTGTGGAGTTTTCTTAAGCGCTGTTTTAGCCTGTTATTAAAGCGCTACGCCGAACACTTGCAGCCACTTTTACTTGACATTCAGCTGCTCAAAACTAGTTGAGTTTGGGCGTATTAGAAAAAACAACTAGGAGAAGTTATTTGTTCGCGATTTCCTGTTTTCTCCCGGGGCAAAAGAGACAGGAAAAGAAAAACAGGACAGATAGAGAGAGAGAGAGAGAGCTCCCTAACCTCCACCAGGGGTCTGAGTTCAGAGAGGATGGATGAAGGGATGAGAGAGAGAGAGAGAGACAGTAAAGCCTGGAGAAAGAGAGAGAGAGAGGGGTATATCAAAAAGTAAAGAGAGGCAATGCTAGAAAGAGAAAGTAGAAGATGAAGAGAATAAACAAGATAAAAGGTAGCGATAAAAACCGAAAGGAGAGGAAGATATGTGAGAGCGGCCTCGTCTCCTCTGCGTCAGAGATAAAGATTTCATTCATTTGCCTCGGACAAACACCGCCACTCTGTGCCCTCCTTTCCCCTCCTCCTGTCCCCTCTGCTCCTTTCTCTTGGCATTTGTTGCTCTCACCTCCCCTCCTCCTCCTCCCTCTCTCTCTCTCTCTCTCTCTCTCTCTCTCTCTCTCTCTCTCTCTCTCTCGCCCTGCTTCTCCTTCCCTATTGATGTGAACATAGTGAAAAGGGAAATCGCCTGGTGCAGGGCTGTGATCTAGCTCCGCTCACACCCACCCACCCACTCCACAGCGCTCAGAGGGAGCCAGCAGAGCGACAACCACACTAGAGCCGACGCCGGAGCCAGGATGCAGACCGGTTTCACCCCCTTTCAAAAAAAGACTGCAGCAGAACTGCAACCATGAACCCTTCTGACACCCCAAAAAAAAAGGAAGAACTGAGTCTCTGGAGGAGCCAAGAGGTGATTTTAACAACCCTCCGCACCGGTTTCTTGACTCAGAATAAGAGAATGGCACGACTGCAAAGCCCAGAGTCGGCGTGCTCGTTCATCCCTGAGACCTGGAGGAGTCCAGTGGAGCGAGAATACTTCACTGTCAGCTAGAAAAAAGACATACAGATGCAACAAATGGCAGCAAATACCCTTCTACGGTCTACATGTAAAAAAAAACTGGCTGTCGTTGATGTTTACAATTACGACTCACACCGCTGAGCTGCAGTAGTGAAACTGACATCAAAATTATGGATGAGTCAGGAAAACATTGCAGAGAGAAACAGCCAAAAACAAAAGCTGAGAGTAATCAGAGGTGTTTTGCTGTGTCATTGTCCTGAAAACTCGCTGATTTATGTCTGAGTCGCTCTGACTGCTCTTTCAGTCAAGAGGACTATGATTATATGCACGAATGTGGGAGTGACAGCAGGACGGCAGGGTGAGTTGAGAGAATGTCCTTCAGCTGGAGAACCCATGTTCAAGCCTCTGATTCATCAAGCTACCGCTTTGTTGAAAAGTCCTGGAGCATAACACTGAATCACTACCAGCTGTTCTGCAGCTGAGCTTGACCTCTGACCTTCCCCCGCAGGGTGCACAAGAAAAGAGGGATCTATAAAGTAGCACGGATTGCACTTATGCGTTGATATACATATCAGTGTTTCTGGTATGCATACAGAAAGCGGCTGTGACACGGACATGCTCCGGTACTAATGCTAGCATGGCTTTAACATTAAAGTCATTCATTCATGAAGTCACATGGTCTGATTAGAGATCTAAAGACCACAGCATGATGTTCAAACTAATTATTTAGGCCTATTCAGACAATGTGAGACCTGGAATGTAAACAAAATACAGCATAACATTTTATTGTAGTAATTAACATTCTGGAGCACATAACTTATAAAATACCAGCTATGTTTGAGGAAGGAATCATCATTCTTTAAGTATCAATCAAAGAATATCATAATAAAACTCTTCAGATGATCTGTGTAATATGTAGCGCTACAAAGGCTGCATATTAGGTGGAATTTTATGACTTTCAGTAGTCAACAGTCATGACATGAGTTTACATTTTATATCAACACAAATCTAATAATAAAATCTAGGCCTTGGAATAGACTCCGAAGGTTCCTTGGATTTATCACTGTTCGCAGTGCAGCTTTCTTCCATCCCATAATGCACCTAATAATATCCAGCAGGCCTGTATTGTAACAGGCAGGGGAAAGGAATGGCAGTCCCCAATTAGGAACAAACACCCTTTTCTTTTTTTGCTCGACTAAAGTAGACCTCGTGCATATTTCTCTGAAAATAACCCCCCCCCCCCATCCCAGAGCTTACGCAGTGAGCCAGAGCAGCATCCTTTACAACAGACATTTAAAGTGAAGGTAGTGTTATTTAACTAGAGCCCTGATCTACAAACAAAGATATATTAAGGACACAGTTTCCTTCTATAGTGCTGCTGTAATACGGTTTCCGACCACTAACGGCAGCACTGAGAGCACTGAGGCTGAGCAGCACTACAGTCTGTGATTGATTGATTTTACTGGAAGACACTTTTTCCTGTTGGAGTAATTCATGTATGTAACATTTTTTCCACCTTAAAAGCCGATTAGAAAATTGCATATAATCCAGTCAGTTTGCATTTTCATATACTTCCTGCTACAAATGCATGCAAAGAAACCATGAGCACCATTAAATGTGCATCCAGGACCTGGATCTGGTCTAATCTAGCTGTAGTGAGTGATACAATTACAATAATTACATTTGAGGCATAACCCTGACACTCTTAAGTAGAAAAACACGGACAAAGACTGAATTCTTTTCTGTTCGAGGACTCTTGTCTGCTGCAGGTATCGAACCACCATCAACCTAAATACAGACAACAAAGCAGGGTCTCCCACAGGACATCAGTCAGCTGAAGCGGAAGCAGATCCTGACACCATTTCATCTTTTTATGATCAATATAGTTGCTACGTGATGGTCTAAACAACAGCGTCACTGTTTGAAAAAGCACCTCTAATATTTTTCCTTGAAAATTATGCTTTTATTTTGTAATTTTTCTTCATTGAATGCAGCGGAAGAGGCCATCCTCCACTATAACCAGCTGTGGGAAACGCTGCAACAACAGAACACATAAACAGTCAATGAAACAGCAGCATTATTGTTTTACTGCATTAGAAATGTGTTTTACTCAGAGCTGTAAATGCTCTCGTTAGATCATAAATCTAAATTTCTGGTCAGAATTAATCATTCGTGATCGGAATCTTCGGTCAAATTAAAGGGTATAAAACGTTTAGAGGCTTTGGAAATTTATTGTGTAATTAGACTCTATCGAGCTAGTTAACAATATTTACTGTTCCCGAAGAGGAAGCTATAAAAGGTCAACAGTTGGTAATGACAGAGTGAAGCCAACCACAGAGAGAGACACGGTACATGTAAGAGAAAGACAGAGAGACACCACTCTGCAGGGAAACAACAGAGAGGAAGATTTAAGTGATGACTTGGGGAAAAGTGGAGATTCAGAGAGCACTGAATAATCCTTGAGCAGAGAGAAAGAAATAAAGAGAGGAAAGGTGAGTACAAGGAAGAACACAAAAAAAGCAAAGAAAAATTTAGAGAAACAAAAAAGACAGACAGGAAGAGATAGAGAGAGAGAGATGTGTGTCGCACTGACAGCTCATTAGGAAACTATCAGCTGGGACTTTTGAAACTGAAATACAGAGCAGGATGCGGGCAGCTGGGACTTCCCCTGGATCATATACACCCAGCACAGTAACACACGATCACCAAATCCAGAGATGACCACACAGCACAGGCACACACGTAGACACAAAAATACAAGACAATCCCAACTCTCGGAATCTCTTCCGCCTCCACACACAAGCAGGGATCAAAGGTCAGACACTGTGTGTGAAGGGAGGGTCAGGTTACTTGATCCTTGATGAGACGTTTCCTAAAAAGACAGATCTTTATCTCACTCCTCTTCCCCCTCCCCTCCCCGGGGCAGCACCTCAGTTTAGTACAAAACAAAGCCAAACATCATCTACATGCTGACTTGGCCCAAGGCCCAAGCAGGGTGCTACTGTGAGCGTTAATGCTGTGTGTGCAGTGCAGCGTTTTATAGCGGAGGTGTGCTACCTTTCCTGAAATAAAGCCAACATCCTCTATCATAAGAAGTGAATATATTTATTCAGGATCAAGCAAGACAGCGATCGAGTGAGTCACGATTATCTGCTGTGTCACTCGTAATGACGGCAGGTTTGAGCACCTGAGAGGTAAACGTAAAGTATCATATCAGACCATCAGGATGGAAAATATGCTCATTCGTAACGGACGGAGATTTTTTCCTAACAGCTCCTTCATCACCGGCAGGCAGCGGAGCAGACAGATCGGTAAACAGACAAGGTTGTGGACAGACACATGAGCTAATATACTCACAGCCTTAACTGCATAGCGTGTGTGTGTGTGTTTTACATATTAGGATCCAGGTATGTAGTCTACAAAAACAGACATGTCTTATCTGCCAGAATACACGCAAACTGTAAAAAAAAAAAAAAAAGACGTGTCACAACTGGAGTAACTGGAAGCAGGTGGCACCAACTGTGTCTGGTGAGTCAGTGACACACACACACAAAAATGTATTCCCATACTTGTGAGGACAGTCATTGTCTTTCCACTTAACTTAAACCTTCTTCTAACGTAAAAACAGTCATTTAAAGAAGTGAGGACTGGCCAAAAGGTCCTCGCTTTACAAAAATAAAAGTTAAACGCCACCTATGGTCACTAGATGCTGACTCCGATTGCCTCCCATTCAAAATGTCAACTTCTCTCTAGAAATATTAAGTCAATCATTTTTTTAACGAGTCATTAAGGTCTCAATCGCTAATTTCAGACCCTCTAATAAATGTGCTGGTGCTCATTTTGGAAATTACCGCTCGTTGATGAGGTTTGAAGACTTATAGTAGTTGTGACGTCTGCCGTGTGGGTGGTGAATCGCAGCTGTGATTGACAGTCGGCTCGCCCGCTGCTCTCCACGGCTCAGGAGCTCTCTCACACATTATTGTCACAATATTTCGGTGAGTTAAATGTTACTTGAATACAAAACCTGTCCTGTCAGCACAATTAAGGTAAAGTAGCTGATGTGTGTCCAGAGCATGAGAGGCAACACCCTGCATTCATTATGTGGAAAAGTCCTGGCTTCAAACTGGAAAGACTGTGCAGACCATGAGCAGCAACGCTTGGTTTCAAATCAGCTCCGATGCAAATGAATGACATCATACCTCACTGCATCCATCTTCATATAAAGTTTATGGTCCCTGCATTACATAAACAAGAGCGTTCATGCAAACACCTCACCGTCACTACAGCTCCTCTTATTGCACAAATACCTCATAGTGTTGAAACTGAAGGATCATATATTTCCTCAACCTGGCTTTGAATTTTGTGAAATGCATACCCTGTTTTCTTATTTTGTGACCCTGCTTAATAAGTTTCAGTATTAGTAAGCGAGTCCGACAACTAGCGTGCAACTGAGGCGGGAAACACTGGCACCGAAAGACTAATCACCACCAGACAAATAAAACATTTTGCCCCCCAACTTTCAGACTGAAACAGAAACCACTGGCACTGCAAATGTCACGCAGCCTTATTGATGCCACTCGAGTAGACATGAAGCGCATCTATGGCTGAATAAACATTATTACAAGCTCCGACATGTAAGCATCCATTCACCCACAGAGTGACCTGATTTCAGAGAACCACTAGATGTGCAGACACCCACAAAAAAAAAAAAAAAAAAAAAAAAGGAACAGCCTGTGCTTACCCCCGCACTAATTCAATATTCATAACTTTATTTAAAAATATCCACACTTTCAGGAAACAGAGGGCAGAGGCTGGCTGCCATCTGGCTCCTAACAGGGAAAACAGCTCCAGATGAAACGGCCTGACGTTCAGACGCCAATTTAGAAAAGAAATCAGATTTAAATTTTAATATAATCTTGTAAATTCACGACATGAGGTGACATGAGGTGTTTTAAGGCGTGAGGACGACAAAATGTGATCTAACAAAACAAGTATCCACATTTTATAACGCTCGCACTTGAGCAACATGTATTAAACTCACCATCCTTCACTCTCTCAGACTCCTGAGCCTGGTCTGATCCTTGCAAGATTATATCTCCCTTTGTTTCCTGTGATCAACGTGCAAATTTAATCACTTAAGTACCACAAAAAGGCGACCGCAGATACGCCTGACAGCAACATATGACTTTTAGCAGCCGGCTCAGGGATACAAACACATCCTGTCATTAGTTTTACAAGCTTTACTTAAAAGATTTACTGGAGTTTTATCACCGTTTTTACGTTACCTGAGTAAGTTAATGAACAGACTTAAAAAGAACGTTTCATTACGGGCGTGTTCAAGGTCAGAACAGAGCTGAGAGCGTCGGGGGCTCGCCAGGATTCTTGAGTATGATGGTGATATCAGTTTTTTTTTGTGTCATACCGACATAATTTTGTAAAGTGCAGGGAAACATGCAGTTAAATCCGAGCAGAGCTCATTTATAGAGGAAAACCCTGAAGCACCGACGATCCAACAACGACAGCAAAACCTAAAACAGATCTAATAAAAAAAATAAAAAAAATCACACAGCTGAACGCCAACAAGTGTAAAATATCCCCTTTTTGGCATAAGCTTCCTATCCAATACCTTTAAAACATAACAGATTCAGTCCATTCAATTCAATCTTCAAGTCTTCAGAAATGAAAAGTCAGCAGTTTTCATGATCCAGTTAGCTGATGACTGACAGAAGGTCCGCTCAGCTCCAGCTGCCGTAAAGCAGAGCTACTGCATCATTACATACTTCATTATGAAAAAGCATGCTTTCCAAGAGGAGACTAGAAAGTGGGTCATAGTAGGTAAAAGATCTCAAGACGGATATGTGTGTGTGTGTGTGTTCATGTAGAGGAAGATTGATGGATGAAGGAAAGCAAGCGGAAGGGTGGGAGAACTTGAGCGAAAAAGGCAGAAAGTAGATATAAAAAATGAGGTAAAAATAATGTTAAAACATTATTAAATATAATCACAAAAACATCTGAGGAGAAAAATAATTGAGGGACTTTCTGCTTGATAAAAGAACCTCTCAGATATTGAAACTTCCAACTACGGTGCATATTTTAACTCAACAAATAAGCGAGATGAACAGCGGTCAGATGTCTGTCCGACTTTGGTGATTAATGATGACAAAATCTGGAAATGCAGCTTGATTTTATAGAAATTGATGGTGTGCGTGTCGAGGAAGGACTGTGTTGAGATGAACATGTTTATCAGCTCATCAGGAAAAACTAACATGGGCTGGGGCCAGCAGACCAACACAGAGCAGAGGAGACTGTTAGACATTTGTTAACCGCTGGAGTAAAGAAACATTAGGCCTAAATGGGAAACAGGACCAGAGCTCTGGGGAGAGCAGCTGTCGGAGTAAAAAGGATGGTCTGTTTGCATGCATTCTTAGATTTTTGAGGCCTGAAAATGTCTTCGCATGGACAGAAAAAAAAAAATTATGAAAACATGAAATGTCCGTGTAACTCTGTCCACATCCTTTTCTCATGTTCCCACTTCAGATTTTTTTTTTTTTGCTGCCTCTTTAAGAACAGTAGAAGAAAACAGACCCCACTTCCTCTCTCTCTCTCTCCTCTCCTCTCCTCCCTCCATCATGTTTGTTATTTCAGGAATGTTCTCCAGTGCTCACTCTCACTCAGTTCTGCTGTGTCACTGCTGGCTGGCGCACACACACACACACACACACACAAACACACACACACACACACACACACACACACACACTATAAGGAGTCTTCCAAACATGCAGACACAGATACTCCCTGGAATTTGTATGAAAGCAAACGTGTTTACATGAGTGTCCGCAGATGTACGTTTGCACTGAAATGAAGAGAAATCAAGACACAAAGAGAAAAGTGGCTTCTCAAGCTCTAAAGCACACAGACACACAGTGACAGAGAAGCCTCCAGCTCTAATGTAAAGCACGCTGACAGTAACATTTGGCTCCCTGAGGTGTAATTCATCAACAGCCAGCGCCGTAACATCGTCTTCTCTCCTCCTTCTTGTTCTACTAGTAGGACTTGTCAGTAACTTTTTTATCAAACGTGTATCAAAGATTTGGGTGATGAGTTAGTGTGAAATGTTAGATTTAATTATCTCCATTAATCATGATGAAACTCAATGTTTTATTTTTCCTAACATTTTCTCACCCTAGGCGACTTCTCCCCAACAAGGCCTTTATTTGTTTCTCATCCGCGGCATAAATCCAGCTTAACGAATCCTTTTGCTGTTTTCTTTGCCGAGCAGCAGCCAGTCATGACTTGCTTGCCATCTCTCATTAAAACGTCTAACAAAAGGTCACTATTAACCTGAGAGATCTTCACCCAGTGAATGTGACAGATAGAACTGACTGTTAAAACATGCGATTCGCTCCACGAGAAATCGAGTATGGATGACGGAAAAGATTTGTCCGTTTAGATGCTGAGGACACAGATACAGTAAATCAATCACAAACGCTGTCTACACTGAAAGCGTTTCACCCACGTTTTTTCAGCCGTCCGTCTCACGCGCTTTTAATGGACCAGATGCGCTCTGATCTTCACCGGTGCAGCTGTCTGCAAAGGCCGCACATCAGCATATTTTTTAAACTTTAAGCCTATTATCTTCTGTTTCACACGCGCGACTACAGTCATTTTGTGTTGGGCTCTGAGCGCTGCCAAAACACAGTTGACCTACACTCAACAGTGTACCTGAACGCATCATGTGTAGACAGACGAAGCTCTGAAGCTGCTGCCGTCGCTACGCATCCTGTGTAGACACAGTGTTAGTGCGGTCATTAAATAAACAATACCTGTGGCGGAGATGACTCGTAGTCTCGGTCATAATGGCGGTATCGTCATGGCAACTATCTCTAGGTAATAAGACAACACTTATAAACATGATTTGCGCTGCTAAGAGGATATTGCTACTTGTCGTCTCTTCCCTTCACCTTTTTATGTTCAGGTTCACTTTATTAAGAAGACACTTTTACTACATTTTTACTCCTTAAGTTTTATAGTATTAAATAAGAATTAATTATTAATTATGAAATAATATCAAATGCACTACAGAAGCCAAAAGATGCCGTGTGCACGACTGACCCATCATATCCATGTCTGCACTTAATCTCCCTCCAATCTCTCCGCTTCCTCTTCTCTCTCCCCTCCCCCTCCTCTGAATCCCCTTCACACCTCTAGCCCTCCCTGCCTCCACCCTATCAATGCATCCATGCATCCATCCATCCATGCGTCCTTCCGTCCGTCCATCCATCCATCCATCCATCCATCCCCCTCCAGGAATGTTATTGTCTGATTAAACGCTTAGATTAAAGAAGAGAAGAGGCAGAGTGAGGGACCGCAGGACTAGGACGGAGGGAGGAAGGGAAGGAGGATTAGTAAAAGAGGGGTGACAGACGGGAAATCCGGGAGACCTGCTAACATGGAGCAGAGCGACACCCTCCCCCCTCTCTCTGCCTCTCTTTAATATCCTTCCTTCACTGGATAGTGGCAGGTTTTGAACTGCCACATTAGACCAAGTAAGTGAAGCATCTTTAACTTTAGAGCTTGTTTTAAATCCAAAACAATTTACTGATTCCTCATTCGTTTTCTGGATGTCGTTTCTGTCTCCTCCTTCCTCTTTTTTCTTCTGACTTTAAATTCAATATATCTGTACAGTTTGGAGCACAGAATACTGTAAGTTTGAGAGAAACCCACTGTGGCTTATTCAACTGGGAGCATTGTCATCTCTACCTGTCAGAAAGCTGGAAAATGCAGAAGGAGAGTGACCCAGAAAAATCTATAACAAAGAGAAACTCAGTAATGTCAGAATCTCTACTGGGGATAAATAAGATCTGGACATTAAAGGAGACCACAAAAAAGTTAAATAAATAAATAAATAAATAAATAAATAAATAAATAAATAATCATAAGAAGGCCGTCAATTCAGGCTGTCAAACAGAGCAGGGGTCTCCAGCCCGGCAGGCCGCAGAGCTTTGTGGGTGAAGCCTGGTGATTAAAGGGTGCAAAGACCCTCTGACAGATGGAGCAGGTCACAGAGAGTAGGACGTGCCAGGTCTCTCACACACACACACACACACACATTCTCACGTACTGAGAAAACACACAGTGACATACTTAACAGCACAAAATTATGTGTGCATAATCACACACACACACACACACACACACACACATCCCTTTACTTAAGTATGCAGGCGTTTGCACACACACATATTTATAAGGACGTGTGGCTGCATGAAAAACAAAGGCAGATTATTGGTTAGCGAGGGCAAGCATGAAAGTCATTGTTCAAATAGACACACACAGCTAGCAAGTGTGTGTGTGTGTGTGTGTGTGTGTGTGTGTGTGTTTCTTCCCTTTGCCTCTATGAGTCAATACCAACAATTGATCTGTCAGTCAACAAATTAACTTTCCCTTCAAACACACACACACACACACACACACACACATATACACACACAACCAGTGTAAGTATCATCAGCTAGAGCAGTGCAGCCATCCGTCTCCATGTTAGTCCTGTCAGCTGAGCGAGTCCAGCATCTATCACTGATAAAACCAGGCTAACTGGACATATAGGATCCTCAGACACTATAAACATCATACAGTCAATTCATCTGGCGTTTAAACGTATAAAATCCCATTTTGAAAGCATCTTGCGTCTTTATTTTGACTGATTTCCTGTGGAAACAGAACAAACGGGGTGCGGTTGGAGGGTGTTGTACAGTATGTTGTGCAGATCATGAAGCTCTGTAAACGGAGCAAATTTATCATTTTGGGTTGTATAAATAAAATTCACTTGACATGACTTGATCAGGGTGGGACATAACACAGAGCCATATAATCTAATAAAAATGTAAACCAGTGGGATGTCTGCTAAACAGAGAGGCTGCTTTATTTAATAGAAGGAGATGAAGCAGCATTGAACTAAATCTGTGATGGCTGTGTTAGTCGATACTTTCAGGTATTGTATTTTCAGTAAGAAGCTAAAACCAGGGATGAAATAAAATTATGTAAACTTACTTGGTATATTTTGTTAAATAGATATTTTGGAAGAAATGTGAACCATTTTCACTGACTTTACGGTATGTGGTGGTTGCACTCATCAGCTTTCCAGCCCAGCAACTGACCATTATTGTCATTATCGATCAGTTGTTTGGTCTTTAAAATGTCAGAAAAGGGTGAAAAATGTCGATCGCTGTTTCCCAAAGCTCAAGATGCAACTTAAAGTGTCTTGTTTTGTCCACGACCAACAGTCCCAAAGATATTAAGTTTACTATCATAGAGGACTAAAGAAACAAGAAAATATTCACATTTGAGAAACTGGAAACAGAGAATTTGCTCATTTCCTCTTAAAAAATGACTCAAAACGATTAATAGATTATCAAAATAGTTGATTACATTTCTGTCGATCGACTAGACGTTGCAGCTCTAGCAATATACAAACCCACACATCAACATTTTCTTGCATCCTTATTTCTACAACTTCTGTTCTATCAGAAGAATTAGCCGTTAGCCTGACGAGCCACAAATGATTCTGTCCTCTCAGCCAGTATCTCCTCTCTTTGACAATGTCTATTGATCGGACACAGTCAGACCCTGCAATCAGGTCTGATCTCTGACTTCAAACTGACACACACACACACACACACAAACACACACACACACACTCAGCTGAATCAATACACTTGTGATCTGATCCCAGACTGGATGTGAATAGAAAATAAAAGCCTGTCTTTAATGAGAAACAATAAGTCAGAGTAATGATAATGTTCTTGTAATCAATACCAACAAAGGAAAAAGAAGATTTATTAATCATTTATTTCCTGATGAGGTGAACTTTGGAGCTGAATATTTAAAAAATGCATAAATCAATCACGGGTTGATAAACAAGAATGTTTCTGATTGATTATCTATTATCTAAACAGGGACTATAGTCTACCTAATGGCAGCTGATTGGCTATATCCTGATAAGACACTGTACTTGCTCCAGTGCTAATGAACTGAGACAGAAAATGAAATCACACGTACGCACACACACACACACACACACACACACAGTGATATTCATGCTCACTCAGACAGCTCTGCCTGCAGGATGGTAATTTTAGAGTTTCTCAATTAGGAGCAAAGCCTGTTATGAGAAGTAGCTGGAGCTGCAAGAGATTACCAGCGGCTCTGACAACTGACCTAGTAAAGATAGAGAGAAGAAGAAAAAGAGAGAGAGAGGGGTGATGAAAAGAAAAAGAACAGCGAGATTTTTCTGAAAAGCAGCGCTGAATAGTGATTGTGACAAGCATTGTGTTGCTGTGAATATTCGGTGTAAAACTGAATAAATAAAAGTGTGAAAAAAGACAGGAACTAAGAAATGTCAGAGAAGGAAAAAAAAAGACAAGACTAACATGATGGTGACCAAACATGGGGATGAAAGAAAGACACAAGGGTGGAAAAAATAAAAATACTTCATACTGTTTTTAGTCTGGGTGAGACCAGTGAAAAGTAAAGAGAGAGAGAGGGAGTTGAGGAGAGAAGCACAAGTGTGTCATGAGAATGGTATGATGACGGATCAAGGAACGATAAAAATAAAATGGTGAATCAGAAGTCTTTACGCTCACAAGACCACAGAGGGTACTGTGGAGGGTCAGGGAGGGGGCAGTCAACATTAGCAGCTTGCTACATACTGTACCAGTCCAAAGTTTGGACACACTTCTCCCATTCACTAGTTACACGGATTGAGTGAGTCAACAGAGCACTATGGCATTCATTGTTAATGTGTTAGATATTTTTAATGATTCTGCAGAGTACATAACTGCAGTCGAGAGGGTGAAAACGGTGAACAAAAAAGCTAAATTCATACGTTTCTTATTATGAAAGACGAGTGCCGACTATGAAATCAAGCAAATTATTTTATTCTATTGCCCTTTAAGGGTCCGTTCAGATGTTGCATCTAAGAACACATGCAAAACACCAGCCGTGCCACTTTCATCCTTTTATCCAAGGTGCTTGGGAGGTTGTGCTACGGTCACCCCTGCCGTTACTAGGCAACCAAAACCGCTTGAATCTTTTTTTGGTTTTTAACAGTAGTTGGCAACCAGCGTTGGCTGACCTTTCAACCGGATGTTGAGACGCCCTTGGACGGAGAGGGTGAAGCAAGTCCTGTGGAGCTGATTGGTTAATTCTTGTCACATGACCTGCAGCGTGCTTGCTGCATTCAGAAATAACTGAGATTCTTCCGTCTCGTTGCACCGCTGACACGCCTGAAAAAAACAGACACGTTGCAACAAATGCACACCACAACGGCGTCGTTTAGGGCTTTGAACGTGCTTTTGGAAACATCTGAACAGCCCCTAAAGAGGCTAGTTTGCACTTAAGAAGCCATGATTTATGACAGGTCTTATTAGAAACATGAAGATGACTTCTTTGGCTCTTGACATCACTGTGTTGTTATCAACACTACCCCAAAAATCCCTTATGTTCTCTGCAGAGGTGGGAGGAGGGAAAGGAGGAGGACATTACTGCTGACACAAAAAAGGCAAGAA
Source organism: Thunnus albacares (assembly GCF_914725855.1). NCBI lineage: Eukaryota > Metazoa > Chordata > Actinopteri > Scombriformes > Scombridae > Thunnus > Thunnus albacares. The sequence continues at coordinate 22,976,232 of NC_058124.1, read as the reverse complement.
GCTTACAGGGGGGATTGTTGGGGTTTTAAACGGCTCTGCGCTTAAAAGAATGACACTTAAAATACTGCGACATGATTGCTGCAATCGTGAGAGAATAGAGCCCAGCAGTTCAGCAGCAGTTCAGTGTTTATGTCGATGGCTGCAGGTGCAGAGCGAATCTGAATCATCATGTCAGGAACATTATAGCGATGGGTGAGAAGAGAGACGCAACTCTAGAAATATAGCTTCACTTAGTCCTTTTTTTCTTAACAGCATCTGATAGACAATCATATTATATCGCTCTGAAAGACTGAGCCACATATTCATCCACAAATCCAATCAGAGACCATGCCTCCTACTACTCCATAATGTCAGAGGCACGCTGAATTACGTAAGAGCCTCAGCAAACCCCCCCCCCGTAGCAGCGGCATCAGTGGTACAGGCCTAACACCAGAGATATATGTGAGGCAATGTGAGGGCCGGTCCATTGTGACGGGGGTGTGCTGGTTTCTTTGCCACGGCGTTGCTGTAGTAAAGTGGATGAATAGGATTAAGGCTCGGCCCCTGCTGGTGGAGGGTGGGGGGGTGGAGGGTGGGCTGTCTGTGTGACGTCCCGCCAAGATGGACCAGATTACCCTCACAGCCTGATTTTAATGGCAAATCCTCACAACACCTTGCACGCACGAGCACACACGCATGCAAACACACACACACACACACAAGCTTTATGGTGTGTGGATTGTAAGCTATACATAAGGAACAGATGCAGACTCAGCGTGAATTAGAGCTACAACTAATGATTATTTTCAGTCTAAGTTACTTTTTAATTAATAGTTTAATTTACAAAAAACAATGTTAAAAACTGTTGTCCAGATGTCTTCAAGTTGTATGTTTTGTCTATCCAACACTCCAGAACTCAAAGACATAAATTTGTAATGATACTTATATAAACTGAGCCAATCATCAGATTTAAAAAAGCAGGAAACAGTGAATACTGGACTTTATTTCTTGGACGGATAAACAGTTAATAGATTATCAAATTCTTGTCAATGGACCAAGCAATTAAAGCAGTGGTTCCAAGTCTTTTTGGCTTGTGACAGCTGGCTGCAGCTCACGATTGTCATTATCAATTAGTCTGTTGATTATTTTCTCAATTAATAGGTTAGTAATTTCTATAAAATGTCAGAAAAATGGTGAAAAACGTCAATCACTGTTTCCCAAAGCCCTATGCGACGTTCTCAAATGTCTTTTTTTGTCCACAACCAAGAATAAAAAGAATAAATCAGAAAATCTACACATTTAAGAAGCTGGAACCAGAGAGTTTTGATATTTTTTCTTCAAGAAAAAGAAAAAAGTCACTCAAAATTATTAATCTATTATCAAAATACTAAAGCAGCGTCTACCTTGCCTCTGTCAGTTATAACCAAATCAGCCAAAAACTGAACTGAACACTATATTTAATGATCAGAGGAGAAAACAAGCTGTGATTAATTCATGTCATTTATACACATGTATTTGGATACAAACACCCTGATGTTGACTCTGTTGCTGTGGTTAGTGTGTATATGTGTGTGTGTGTGTGTGTGTGTGTGTGTGTGTGTGTGTCTGCTGGCAAAGCTCCAGTGTGTAACCCAGTGTCCCACAGTGAGTGTGCAGTCAGCTGAGAGTCACAGGCTGAAGGAATTGGAGCAGATTAAAAGTCACCCTGCCTCTCTCGCAGTCACAAGCCGGGGTCGACACTCACAGCCACTCAGCACATCCTTTCATCTCACGGGATTTAAGAGCAGAACACACGTCCAATCGGATGGGACTGACAGTTCACACAGTTATTAGGAGGCCTAGACAAAAAAGAAGCTGTGTGTATACAGTATACATGTCTCTTATCTCCATCTCTGGATAACTCACTGGTTAATAAAAATAAAATAAAAATAGTCTGAGGTATGCAGCCTGCTGTGACTTCATTCTCCTCTCTGCAGCTACGTTGGTAAAGAGCTGCTGAAATGGAAACTCCAGCCGATCTTGCTTCACACATTCTGCTAGTACCGCACGCCAAAAGAAACCAGGCCATTTATCGAGTGTTTTACATCAAGACGCATGAACTGTGAGTACTCGGGCTGCTTTTTTTTTTTTTTATTTACATATCAATTAATCGTTTAGACTATGAAATGTTTAAAATGTGGCATTCACAGTCTCTTAGAGGCCACTGTGATGTCTTCAAATAGCTTGTTTTGTCTGACTAACAGTCTAAAATGTTAAGATATTCAATTAACTGTCATATATGAAAAGAAAAAAACAGCAAATCTTCACATATGAGATGCTGGAACCATCAAATATTTGGCATTTTTTCTTAAAAAAAGGTCTTCATCGATTATCAAAATAGTTGCCTATTAATTTTCTGACAATCAATCATCGCAGCTCTAGTGAGCGCGTACATTTTTAGCACAGTGATTTGCTGTCATGCAGTGTTATACATACAGTACAGTTAATTCTTTCGCCTGCAGCGATCACTCAAGTAACATTTGGTCAAATTTTTTCATGTTTCAACAGCTCAAGACGACTCAAAAAACAGTCCAACCTTCGCTGCCCTAGGCGTCAACAGCCACTATCATCACTAACGCTTTTCTCCTGAGTCTGGAGAAATGTTACATCATCTGACTCACGCTGCCATTCTTTCTACTGAGCTTCAAATGTACTATCATCTTCATCGTCTTGTTGCTTAATTTTCTAAAAGGTCTTTGAGGTTTTTTCATTCACCTGCTTGTTAAATGTCTGTGCATTTTCTTGATTAAGTTTTAATCATCAGGTTTCCAGCCACGCAGCATACCGTACATGCAGATATACAGAATACTCAGCCATTTGAGCATTGCTTAAACGCTGTACGGTATATAGGCAGTGTGACTCACATTACTCTTCTTCTCCTATAGCATCCCATCCCTCAGCTTTCAATCTCAGCGGGGTAGAGCCTGATTGAATAACATGTAGCTGAACGACAGGATGATGGAGAGACAAAGGGATATATATAGATTTACCTTCCTAAACCACCAGCAGCTTTCTGCCTTCATTAGAAAATTAACAGAAGAAGAATAAAGAAAAAAATAATCAAGGACTGAAGAGATGAAAAAGGTGAAGACTCCGAGCAAAATTAAGCTCTTCTATCCAGGATAATGGATGAACAAGCAGAGACAGGGAGAGATTAAAAAAAAAAAAAAAAAAAAAAAAAAGGTATTCAGAAAGAAATCTGGAGGAAAAAAAGGGAGGATAAGAAATAAAGGAGAGTTAGAGAGCGAGATCAATCCTGAAAGACAGAGTTGGCATCAGCAGCTTAGCCTCGCCTTACAATTCGGACCGATGAGACAGAAAAGAACACTGGGTAATCTGTGAATTAGCACCCAGAGAATATTTCAGTATTTCCCAGAAGACCAACAACTAATTCTCATTGTGGAAGCGGTGAAATGAAAAGAAAGAGGAAGTAATGGAATACAGGAGGGGGGGGGGGGGGGAGAGGACATGCAGTATACCCTTCAGATAGATGGAGCCCTATAGGGAACAGTCCAACTGTGTGTGTGTGTGTGTGTGTGTGTGTGTGTTCGTCCCAGTTCAGCAGTGTGTGCAATCGATGCTCTCTGCAGGCTGAGCACTGTCTCCTATATTGCTTTTAGAGCAGCGTCCATGATTAATTCATTAACCGTCTCTCTCCACTACCTTACCTCAACTTGACAGCTTCACTGCATTTTGCACCCCTCACACCCGTACACACGCACCCTCTTCACCGCGCGGCAGCGAACAAATGAAAAACACTCTGAAAACAAATTTGAAAACTCTGTTCATGTGTGAAAAAAAAAGACTGCAAGGCTGTTTTTGTAAAGATCTCCATCCAAACTGAAACACAACCAATAAAAACAGTCAAATCTTTTCTTTTCAGTCGGCAAACAATATTGCTTCACAGCCAGCATCAGACACAGATGTGATCACGAGTGCAGATGGCGTGTACGGTACATGCGGTCATAGATTTGGGGCTGTACACAGATGTTTGTACGGAATCTGCACAAAAGCTTGCACGCCACACGGGCGTAACTGTGACCTGAAGCGTTCATTTACACTTTAAGTCCATTTTCCTCCGTTTTACACGCATCACTACAGTGGGCTCCGAGCGCTTGCAACACACAGGTGACCTACGCTCTACACTGTACCTGAACGCCTCCAGTGTAGACACACAGACGGAGAACTCGCTGCTGCTGCTGCTGCTGCTGCTCTGTTGACGTGCTGTTCACGCTATGCTTGCTCTCTAGATACGGCGTAAAACTGGATGTGACAGTGTGTGTGTTTGTGTCACAGAGGTCACAGCAACAGCACTGTGAGTTCCTCCTTCTGGGGTCTTACTGTTGATACAAGTCAAAGCACAGCTCCGGGGACCCTTTAGAGCGTGCACACACACACACACACAGATATATCATGTGTGGCAACATCTACTGATATTCTTGACCTATTTTTTTTTCTCTTCAAATGGATGCACACGCTGACAGCCAAACAGCCATACATCCACAGGCAGAGATTCCTTCCCATCTATCGGCGATTATATCCAACTTCCAGGAAGCAGCCACAGAGCTGGGACAAACATCCCTCCTTTTGTGTCAGCGCAAACTCCAGGAGCTCAATAACTGCCGCGCAACACTGGAGAAAAAAAAAGTTTAAAAGATGTGGGTCAGACACACAGCCTTCACTGTTACAGTCTGCACCCATCGGGCCGTCATGAATACAGGCCCTGTGTGCCGCGGGGAGAAGAGAGGGCCACTGTTGCCACACAAACACACACCAACACACACATTTATACGCTGGAGCAAATATTTCACACTCCCTGGCTCGAGCCCTCACGACTATTCAACTCAATTTTCCTCCACTGACACACGAACATACACAATGAAGCTCATTGATTATTTTCCTAAATATCAGCTGGGTGCTGGTTATGTAAGAAGCCTGAGGGCTAAAGAGGGGAGGACTGCTGTGAACGGTAAGAGGGGGAGACAGGGGGACAAAAAAAAAGGGGAAGCGGAGAGGTGGGAGGAGAGACGTCACAGTGACAGATTTACTGCTTATGAAGATAAAATGCAAAGACAGATAGAGAGACAGAGCGCCTGAGGGACCTCATTTTGACACTGCAGCATTTTTCTTACGGCTGGTTTGCATACAGTAGCTGGATGCCCCGAAAATGTAATTATTTTCCAGCTCACATTCTGTGGTCTCATTTGTTTTATATCATCTATTATTAAAATGAGCATTATTTGGACTAACATTCACAAATCAAAAAGGTAACAGACTATACTTCGCTCATCTTGAGTTATTTTAAAATGAGAAATATTTGAAAAACTACAAAAATGGTCATTTATTTAATTAATTATCTCATTTTGATGCAGTTAGTGACACCGATTTCTAATTTGACTGCTCTAGATACCTCGTCACTCGTTAATAAATGGATGATTAATCCTTAATGAAGCTTTCAGAGAGCAGAGAGAGTGTATTCTTTAGGTTTTACACTATTTGTTTATGATGAAAGAAGAAATTTCACAATCTCATTCTAATATGATCATTTTGAATGATCATTTTTGAATAAATATGGGTCAAATTTAACCCGAACACCCTCTACACTGTGCACAAAAATGTGTATCAGCTGTACAAAAGTTTAAAAAGTTGAAATATTTGGGTTTTATTTAATTATGGGTTTAATATCAGGCTAAAAGATTGATGTTTAGGATGTTTGTACTGTAGGCTGATTTCAAAACAGGTCAAATGTGACCGGAACAGTATGTAGGGGTTTCATATCCTCCACTTAATTTACGTGCTTGGGTATTTACTGTTCTCTGTCTCTTACATATAAATATATCATTATTCATATCTGCAAGACGCCCCCCTCTTTCTACTGTCCATTTTTATTGCATTAATAACAAGCACTTTGTCACAGCAGGGTGTAGAAGCCTCCCAGCAAAGCCCCGAGCTCCGTGAGCGCTTGATTTCTCTGGTGGTTTCCTCCTCTCTACCCTCCTCCTCCTCCTCCTCCTCCTCTACGAACAGCAGCATTAAGCTCGGTCAGCGTTTGGTTCTCCCTGCCTGGGGAGGGTGCCGCAGCTCTGACAGCGTTTGCTTTTCCTGCCGACACAGTCAGGTGCTGCTGGAGAATGTGACCAAACAGGAAGCAACCCGGAAAAGACGGGAAAAAGCAGGGGAGGAGGGGAGGAGGGAGGAGGCAGGGGAAAAAAGAGAGAGAAGGATAGAGGCAGAGTGAAAGAATTGAAGAGCTAATGAAATAAGCGAGTGAGAATGTGAGGAAAATGCGAGCGAGAAGGACAGACAAGGCAATAGAGAGGGTGAAAATCAATACTGAGAAAGAAGACAGAGCAGGGCAAACAGCTGTTAGAGGCAGAAGGAAGCAACTATGAGATCATTATTATGAGTTTCATTCTAAAATGCAATATCCATTATGTGAGGAACTACAGCTAAGTGACTAATGATCTGAAAATACAACTGAGGCATTAGCAGTTTAAGGACATAGACTCCTAAATAGTAAAATATTGCACATAGTTGTTCTCCAACTTGTAACAGAGGCCGTACACACTGTGCCACACTTTAATTATACAACTGTAGAAGTACCGACAAAGGTTTGACAAGGGTGTGATGTCAGAGACAGAGAGAGGGAGATAGTGCTGGATGACTGAGGGAAACAAGAGAGGAGAGATGAAGGAGGAGGAGGAGGAGGAGGAGGAGGAGGAGGAGGTTGTGTTCTTGTGGGAAGAGATCTACCGTGAGATGAGAGCAGGAGCGAGGGAGTAGGAAGGGAAAAACTAGGCCACATGGAAAAATCCAGCTGTAATGATCTGACTCTGGGACTGGCCGATAGCTCCCCCATGTCTGCCTCTCTTCTCTCCTCGTGTCCGTCTTTATCTCTGTCACTCCATCTTCCTCTTCTCTCTGATATTCGGTTAAGTCTCTACTCCCCATCGCTTCCTCTCCCGAGACTACAGCTACGCTCATTTTCTGTCCCTCCGTCCTCTTAACTCTTCTCTAATTTTCTCTTCATTTCCTCCGATGTCAGAGATCATTCGTCCAATAACCAGTTGCGGGAGCGAAAGAACAATTTTTCCCCCACTCTTTGCCCACCATCTAATCTCCACATCTCGAGGTCTAATTTTACCTCTAATGGGTTCACATTAGTCCAGAAGTGTGACATTTCTCAGGGCACAAAGACGGGAAACATGACGGGCAGGCTGGGTTAAAGATAGCATATTCAAAACAGCGACAGATACACTTTAATAGGATTCATGAGGCGGTTGGGAAAGCACAGGCGGCCTTTGCACGGCCGCTGCGTGTTGAGCATTACAGAGGTAAGTACACAAACACAGATCTGGAGAGACAGGAGGAGCCGACTCGCCACTTCCTGTATTCCATAGAAATGTGGGACGTCAGCAGACACTCAACTGGAAACCCTTCCTGATGCTCTGTCCACTTCCTGTTTCTTTTTCTGTGTCACTGACCTCTGTGTGTGTGTGTTTGAGCGTAAAGAGACTTTAATGTCAGTATAAATGAGTTTGAACCAGTATGTTTGAAGTGGAACGGCTCCACTGGGTCTGATCAATAATTCATTATCGTATATGGACTTTCATTGGGATTATATTGAGAAAATATGATCATATCGTGTTGTATCTTCCGCACCACACCATCAAAACTGATTTCAAGCAAAAAGTAATTAAAAACTAACGAGATGAGATATTGAGTTTTTTTTTCTTTTATGCATTGAACATCAATTTGATCATTTCTAATCTAAACTTTCATTATCAATTAACCTGGGGATTGTTCTTCTTGATTGTTTTGTTCTATAAAAATGTCAGAAACAGAGAATCATAAAGCTCATCACCATTTCCTAAAGCCCATCATGACTCACGCATTCAAATACCTGTCAAATACAGCTCTGGATGCAAATACCAGTATTCCCAGTGGGAGTATTGGGGAGTTACCAGGAAGTATTGCTAGTGAGTCACAGTGAAGGCAGTAAAAAAAAACAATAGAAGCCTAATACAGGACTTTTGTTTTTGTCACATATCTGTCAGCATCAGTGTTTATATGTGTGTGTGTGTGTGTGTGTGTGTGTGTGTGTGTGTGTATGTGTGTGTGTGTGTGTGTGTGAACATGGGCTGTATGAGAGTGTGCAAACTTATGTACGACTTTCAAACAGTACAGTAAAACATAAATCCTGATGGGCAGAAAAAGCCACAAAGAGTATGCTTCCTATGCTTCAATGGCACATACCGGCTTATCGGGTCAACACACACACACACACACACACACACACACACACACACACACACACACAGAACTGAGCCGAGAAGTTGGCACCGCCGGCTGACTGATGAGCTAGAGGTGTTAAGTATACATAGAGGGAACATCGTGATGCCATCCTCAGCCAAAGATCTTCAGCGATGTTAACCCTCCTCGCACTCAGTCAACCAAGACTACACATACATACACACACACACACACACACAACACACACACAACACAGGATATAGATGTCTCCGTTTGTTCATGATATCCAGACTAAGATTTAAGATTACAGCAGGCAAAAAACAGACTGGAATTGATTTTCGGGAACATAAGACGATTTACCGGTGTTTATCATCACTTACCTTTTTATCTGTCAAACACGCATAAGCACACAGACAGACACACACTTTCTAGTATCTTTATTTGTTAAGGGCAAAGATCCTGTTCTTCTAAATGTCCAATTGTTCTGTTTCCTCTCAAGTTTCCTGGCTCCTGCATGCAAAATTACCTTTTTCTTCCACCGGCTAAAAAGCCAGCGAATGTTTGAATTTTACCAGTCATGCAATAGATGTTTTTCTGGCTGGCGAATGAAGGAAATCTACCAGCCGCTTGCATATTTTACCAGCATTTGGCTGGTGGCTGGTGCTAATTTTGTGCCCTGCCTAGCTTATATTTGGCTCTGGGTGGATTTTCATGGACCGACGCTGTACCTGTCATGTTTTAATGGCGTCCTTTTAAGCTGCTCTTAAGCTCAGGGCAATATAATCATACTTGTCTAATTAGGATTACTAAAGAAAGAAACAGCAGTGGAGAATAAATCCACACTGTGCTGCTTTCTACATGATAATTAAGGAGCTACTTGAGTAAATATAATGTTCATGTGAGCGTTGCTGTCAATCTGCCCTAAACCATCTGCTTTTCCACTGACTCAGTGTGTTTGTGTGTGTGTGTTTTCTGAGTCAGGTCCCAGTGTTTTTCCATATATGACCCTGTCGCTATTGCTTTGGATATCCTGTCATTGTTACATAGCTGTTGAACACATCAACACAAATACACACGCGCGCGCACAAACACACACACACACACACACCCCACCTCCCTCGTGAATGATTTAAGCCGTATCGAATGTCCCTCCTCCCGTTTCAGTCAAGTGATGCCGTAAGCAGGACGCCAAGTTCGCATTTCTCCGTCTATTCTTCCAGACAACTGCTACAAGTGACTCACACACAGCTGACAGTAGTGAAAAACCACACACATAACAGTAAATATAGAAGATAGCGGTTCATGGGGTCAAGTTTGCGGAAGCATAATGAAAGTTGCTGCAATCCAGATAGAAAGAGGAAGAACAATATCTGAGAAAATGAATGAATGAGTGACAGGAACGAACTTGATATGATCTACACGACAGCAGCCGAGCTATTGTTGAAACTGTCTTCAAAAGAGAGAATCATCGTTAGACGCTGACATACTGCAGCACAAGCTCTGTTGTGGTGGAGTGACCCCGGAGGACACAAGACAAGATCCTATAGGGTTACAGCTCCATAATAGCAGTGATGTCTGAGACAACACAGAGGTACAATCTAAATATACTGTAGAGTAAAAGACAGAGAACGCAAAAACCTCAACAAAGAACTTATAAACTAACCACTGTCGAATCCAACTTATTCTTCTGTCTGTTGGATAACATCAGCAGGACAATCATTGAATCATTTCAGTCATCTACTAAACTACAGCTTCACAAAATTTGCTTTACTTTCTCCGTTTCTTACAGCTTTAACTGCACATATGTTTTATTTTGCTGCTCGTCACGTGAGCCAAGAGAACTCTGGTATCTTGGGATGGGCATTTGATATTACTTAATCAATACCTGACCATGAAATTTAAAGGACAGGCTCACAATTTTTCAAATCTGATCCCCTCCAGATGCACTTACAATATAAGTGATGGGGGACAAAATCCACAGCCCTCATTTTGAGCAAAAATGTAATTAGAAGTTTATCTAAAGATAATATGAGGCTTCACTGTTTGTGTCTCCACAGACAGTGTTTTTCTGTTCAGCTGCAGTGGAAGGATAGTAACAAAGAGAGGGAATGTGGCGCCGGAAAGACAGTAACTTTGAAAGATATTGACTTGAATTGACTAATTTGGATAATTGAAGCCTCATATTAGCTTCAGATAAACTTAAATTAACCTTCAGCCGTTGTTTGTAGCAATACTACAACAACTATAATGATTTTAAAAGCTTTAAAAAGTTAAAATAATTCACTGTGGCTTGGCTGATTACACATGGATGGCTCATCCCAACCGGTAAAGGCAGATGGCCGTCCACCTAGTTCTCCTGGAGGTTTCTTCCCGTTAAAGGGGAGTTTTTCCTTGCAGCTGTCGCCAAGTGCTGCTCATGGGGGAATGTTGGATCTCTGTAAATTAAAGAGTACAGTCTAGACTCCTCTATGTGAAGAGTGTCCTGAGATAACTTCTGTTGTGAAGTGTGTTTTGACGCTATATAAATAAAATTGACTTGACTTAAACAGTTTTTTAAGTAGATATGCAACATACACATTCTACGTTTTATAAGTTGTGGATGTAGAGAGAGTGTAGAGCCTGTGAGGTACACATGAAACAACTGAAGATCTGAGTCTATCCTTGCACAAAGTTGACCAAAGTAACTTCCTATACATTGATTGCTCCTGACAAATAAAAGGACCAGTGGTTTGTGGCTATCAACAATGCCAGAGTACAGGAGTACTGCCCTCTGATCTGTTTGGGTTACCTGCTGAGATTTTTAATAGGCCAACAGGCCCATGAGGCCCGTGTCCGACCACTTAAACCACTGTTCCCTTCCTTTAATCACCTCTCTCATGAGAAACACCACCTCTAATGCCTTTTTTATTTATCAAGGTAAAGCGATTGTGCTGGCAGAAAAAACTGAACTGCGACTGTGATCGACAAATGGCACTTTAATGGAGCGCGATCATTCGCTACAGGCTGAGAAATGGACTGCAGTTCTGCCTGCGTGCTGAAGTAAACCCGCTCTGAATTTACATCCACAGTGTGTGTGTGTGACTGAAAGAGAGCAAGAGAGATTTAATGGAGGTGCTACTGCCTCCTGAGGAAGTTAAACAGCTTTACCAACTTTACCATTTAGATTTGTTTTAACAATAAACAAGCTATTAACGCCAGACACATAAATACGAATCCCTGTGTGTCAATAACACACAGGCATGAGTGTAACAGCACCAGCTTGAGTTATGAGTGGGATTATCTACATTCAACAACAGTAAGTGCCAGAAAGTTTTTAAAAAAAAAAAATCATAAAAAAGTATTGTTTACATTATTTAAAGCACTTTACTATTATTTATAACTTGCTGCGCCTTAAGCAAACTATCCGCTGCAGCAAAAACCAACTAATATTTGGGCCAAAAAAGACATGAGTGATGTTAGATACACTGAAGACATCTGATCCAGACATTCCAGATATGGTTGATACAGTTCAAAGCCGCGTGTTTTTACATTCCCTCTGCGGAAAGCTCATTCCAGCCCCTGCAAATCACAAGAGCCGGGCAATGCGTTGCCATAGCAGAGATGCTACAAACTGTGACTGAGACCTTCTCCCAAAGGGCTTCCTCCTCTGTGGTTAGACAGGTGGGTTGCACAGAAACTAAATGCTGGAGGATTTAAGAACTGCTGAAGAGAACCTCTTCATATCCTGAATCGTCTTTCTCCTCGTGTCTCTCATACACACACATTTGCTGTTCACACATATACACACACACACACACAGGCTGAGTCCCAAACCCCAAGGAGTTTAGTTTCATTATAATAATCAATAATTAAAACCACCTCCTTTTCATCAGCGCCAGCATCACAGATGTGACCTGAGCCTATTGGCTGTCTGCACCCCCCCATCCTCTCCCTCACACACAAATACATACTCCTCCGTCCAACCCCCCCCCCCCCCCCACACCCCACACCCCTCCTCCCAACCACAATTTCAGTAGAGGCATTCATTTTTAAAGCGCCCCTGTCACTGGGATTATAAAACAGCAAGTCTCAATGCTGGTGGTAACGCCACTGCTGCAGGGGGTAACAATAAGAGAGAGAGACACACACAGAAAGAGAGATCTGCACTAGCCCGACAGGCACCACTCTGTATGAGCAGGGCTGTTTTCTCATCTAAAAAGGTGCTTTGAAAATCTTTACATCGACTTGCAGAGCAGCAGCTTTGATATTTACAGGACAAACAGCGAACGCAAGGCAAAACATGAGGCCATGTGGGGAAAATTCCCTGATGCTGGTGTGCAGGGGGACTTCATAAAAACTGCTTCCTCTGGTGTCTCTAAACCACAAAAGTGATTACAAGTGAGTCAGGGCGTGCAATTTGCTCCTACCCAGTGCAATACAGAAGGAGGCTCAGCAATGAGCAAGAAGCAATGCCTTGTTTATCCAAAATATCAACAAGGAAACAATCCAGATTATGAAACTGGCAGGTTAGGGGCTGGCTGGCTGTCTGCCCAAAGATCAACTCACAATTTCAGACACACTCGGTGCCCCATGTTTGAGTTCATCACATCCCATTCCTTTCATCTCCTGACAAAAAACACTTCAGCATTCCTTTAATATTCCCAGAGGGACATGAACGTGTCTCAAATTTCCAATAGAAAGTTACAGGTCACTTCATCCTGTTACATTAGGGAATAATCTATTTAAATATTTCAAGCTCATCTGTGATATTTGTATTTTCCTGAAGACTACCATATTATACATTTAACCTCCTCCCTTTTTTCTTCCTTTACCTTTGTATCTCTCCAGCACATCTTCGTACGCCTGGGCGAACTCCTTCTCCTGGGAATGGTTTGTCGGCAGTAGACCCGGTATGAACCCAGCCATGGTGGCTCTCCAAGCCGGCTTGCGAGTAGAGAGGGGTCGGCCTGCAGACTACCGCAGTGACCCGGTCCCGTTGCTGCGCGTCAAGCCCCCAGCTCCGGCTCCTTCACTCCCCCGGCGTCCAATTCAGCAACACCTTGTGTCAAACTAGTGAATTTGATGCATTGACGCACTCAAAATTCCCGGTGTAGCTCACTTCAAAAACAGGGTTAGATAATCCGTAGGGATACTTGAGAAAATAAAAAAAAGCACAACAAAAACCTTAAATGAGCGCGTATTTATGAAAATGTAGGACGTTAAAGAGGCGAGTATCTACTTGAATGACGGTTACATAAACGCTATCTATCCATTATCGCCGTATTGGTGTATGTGTGTGTGTGTGTGTCTGTGCGGGAACACACAGTCGCATCGCTCGGTGTGTTGTCTCCGACCAGTCCCCTCCTTGACTATCGGCTTCCAACCGGCGACTGCTGCTTTTTGTGTTTCGGTGAGGGAGGGAGTGTAGCCAACACACCACAGATGAGTGTCCGTGGAGGGAGGGAGGGGGGGAGTGTGTCTGTTTCCGTCCCCGCACTCCGGCTTGCTATCCCAGGCTGTGTCGGCGTCCTGAGGATCCGAGACGAGCCGCCCAAGCTCCCAGCATGCTTCCCAGCCGTAATGGCCGCTTCTATCCCAAGCTTTGCGGTGTCTGCCTCTGTCTGAATGTGGATGTGTATGTGTGTGTGTCTCTCTCTCTCTCTCTCTCTCTCTCTCTCCCTCTTCTGCTCAGGTTTCTCGGCTCTTCTTGCAGTGGCTGTCTTCCATCCCTCTCTACCGGCCACGCCAGGAACCTCCGCCACAGGAATTTCAAGAGCCGGTTGGGGAAGAGCTAGCCAGCTTGCATTGCTGCCGGTGGAAAATAGAGCTGGAGCGCCCCCAGATGGTGCCCACGGCTCGGTGACAGAAAACAATTCAACCCCAAGCCAGGCCAACAAAAATATTGACAGTAATGTCATTATTTTCTACTGTGTCAGACGTTAACCTAATAAACGACACTTGTAGTTTATTATGTAGGATAGCCACTCATATTTACATTAACGGTAGCCTATATTTCTGTTAGCCTACAGCAGCTAACTGCCGAATTTGATGGTTGGAATCCAGCTCGGTTATCTTCAACACTAACGATAAATTTCATTACTCCCCTTCAGTGAGTGGTAAAAACAATAAACTATTTCACTTTATTTGACTTTTTAAATTGTTTTATGGGCAATTCCTCCATTGAGCTCACCTAATTTACGACTGTTTGTTAAATAAACTGCTGTTGAGCAAGATGATGAATAATGGAGGATACAGCATGGCCAGTGTAACGGTTACATTTTGATTTTCCTTTCAGAAATAATAATACAAAAACAAATAAATACATACATTTAAAAAAAAATTAATTAATTAATTAATTAATTAATTAAACGGGATATTAAATGGGAAGGTTAATAAATGGGGGGATTAATACAAAACAGAGGCAAATTAAAACAGAAATATCTATTTATGTCACTTTTTATCAATTAATTAATGCCTACATTTATTTTGGTATTATTTTTCGTGAATTTAATGGCATATTCATTTATTGAAAGATAGGTCCTTACTTACAGATATTTATAAAAAATATGTTATACCAATTCATATCTAGAGACTAATGACTGAAATGAGTTTACGGTATTGTCTGTCAGCATTTGTGAATATGTTTTTAATCCTTTTGATGCCCATACTAGCAGTATGTTATCTGTCCGCATATTAATTCATTTATTAAGTCATTTATTTATTTCTTCATTTATTTTTGATATTGGCAGTTTCGGTCCTCCATAGACCATAGACGTGCAACTTTGCCAGATGTACGATAATTATCGCATTTTTACGATAATTTTGCCTTTTGTACAATATATAATCAATAATGCTAAAAGTCCCATGATGTACAATAATTTGATCATTTTTATCTTAGTAGCTGTAATCGCATCTCTTCTCACATGACGTCTTCCAGCCAATCACTACCCCCTTCCACACATCGTATAACTACGTCAGCAGTTGTTTTCTATTTAAACAATGTGGCTAGATTTGTTGGCGGTTTCAGAAAGTCGGTTGTCTCAATAAATACGTTTTCTGAAATTAAAAATCTACACCTATTTGTTCTCTTAGTTATGACTTACATACAATAATTTTCTTCAAAATACAATAATTTTAAGTCTCGGTACAAAATATGTTGTGGTTTTGGTCTCAGTTTCAGAACCGTTACACCCCTAGAAGGTACTGTAGGAGGCATTTTCTTTCCATGGTCTAGCTCAACTTGTCCAAAATGATGTGAATTACATGCTATGGCCTTCACAGTCATCATATCTCCACCTAAATGAACACCTATTGAAGATTTTGGACACAGCACAGCACGCTCCACCACTATCATCAAAACATCAAATTATGTCCTGGAGGCTCACAGTGATCCAACACCTTACAAAGACACTTTATATTGGTTTTTCCTTCAACATCCATTTGCTCTTGCTGTAGCCAGAGCCTGTCCTTGTGATTTGGGTGCCCTAAGCTGACCCCCACACCCCCAGTTGCCCCTGAATGAACCCTGAACAGTAACACAACAAACTAGATTCATGACATTGATCTAGACTAGTTAACTACTGTAATGATCATCCAATACAACTGGTTGTCAGCTTTACAATTGAGTTGTACAGTGTGAAATTGTGAAGAACGACTAAATGGTAAATTAGTTAACCTGGTAAAACCCAATATACTGCCCAATATACTTCCCTTATTATGGAAACTGACAGTATAACACAATTTAATACTTTACATTCACATACATGGGACTCACTGCATGTTACAGGATTTCCATCCAACAATGTACCTGTATGTAAGAAGAGTTTTGTTTTTGGATAAGATGAATTAATGGAGCACACTGCCATCTAAAGGCTTACTGAATTAAACTGTTCCAATGAGAACTGTATAAAATAAATTCTATGGGAAGCCTAATTACTATAATAGGCTACAAAAACACTAATTATTTATAATACATTCTCTAGTCTTGTATCCAAAATGAGCGCTACCAACAGAAACAATTATTGACACATTTTGAGCCAGAGGTCATTTCAGGGAACAACAGATACAAAGCAGAAATGTGCAGCTCCGTGTCTGACTCAAATAGGCTATTTTGATGTGAGGCGATTCTGCCTCTCAGTCTGTCCTGTCGTGCAGGGTGAAAACACAGCCATCCATGGATAATCCCAGTACATTATCATCCTGAGGTCAAAACCCATAAAGCAGCCTCATTGAAATGGTCTGGAGATTATGTAATTTAATCCCATAAAGATCACCTTAAACTGAAAGCACAACATCAGACCCATGCAGCTTTTAGCAGCAATACCCCTCATTTCTCTTACTGGGAAATGGCGATTATAGGCTGAGCTCAGGTGAGGCTGTGCTGCACAAATCTTCACCTTATGAGCTGCAAACATTCACAAAAATTGAAGCAGATGTGGAGGTTTTTTTTTATTGTTATTGATATTGGTTTATAATACAAAACATACATAAATGGGCCACAGGAGAGAAATCTGCATGGACTTTGAGATTCTCATTGTGTGGTCTGGGTGACTTCCTCCACCCCTGCACGTTGTAGTTACAGGTATTTACACAAAAAAGTCACCAAAGTTGTAAAAACCTAATGACCACTACTTGCAGGATTATTCATCTGTAACTTCCATATTGTCTAAAAAGTATTCTACTTTGTCTCTAAACTCTTCAGGTCAAGTTTATTTTGCAATTTTATCTCAAAGATGTAAGGAGATCATGACAGGCGAGGTGTAAAATTCTGCTCATATTGAAATAAATATGTGTTTCATATTGTAATCATGAGGAGAAAAGCTGGAAGCAACGTCCAAATTCGAGTTAAACTACCCATCGTTCATCCTCTGCCCTCAATCCACCGCTCATCTTTTTTTGGGGCATTTAAGTTTTCATTGGTTTTGTACAAGGGTTGGTACATGGCAGCAATCAAGCCCTAATATAATTTCAGGGTTAAGGGAGTAAATATTATTGCAAGACATAGTGAGGGGAAATAAAAATAAGTATCACACACAGAAGAGAGAAATTCAGTCCAAAATATAAGGAAAAAAACAAAGATTTTGGCTGTGTTTGCTATCTAAACTGGCTCTCTATCAATCTTTAAACCCAACAATGATCCCAGAAGGAATACCCATCTTACTAGTTAGCTTTTAATCTATTAAGCATAGACTCATAGGATGCATTTCTACCAAAGATCTTGCAAATCTGCTCCAAATCTAAAGCTGTTGTACATGTTCAAACGGCCAACAGTATGTATAGTTGTGTGTGTGAGTGCATGCGTAATGTTGGTGAGTCACTGCTGCTGTAATAGATTTCGCATTAGCTGTGTATCATCACCGCCAACATGCATATTAAACAGAGCCTCCTTCAGCTAACAAGATAAAACAGAAGCGTGGAGAGTACATACTGTATTTATTATATCATGGGTTCAAGCACCGAGCAAACATTCACACAACGTTTTCCCCTCCTTTCCTTCCTGTTAGTCTCGAATCCCAATCTGAACACGTCATAAATAAGCAAGACCGTCGCCTCGTCTGTCCTCTACACTGCAGATATCTGATGTATGGCTTTGCAGCACAAAACACAAAGTTTTGTAACAGATGGAGGAACAAGCTGAAGGCTGAGGGGAAAATAAATCCCAAGATGTTTATGGAAAACGCAGTTTTAATTTATAACTGTAAAAGGACCAAAGATATGACTTACATGCTTCCAGTCATTAAGGAAATGCTCTCATGTGTTAACAATAATTACCATTAATCAAGCACCTGCGGCTAAATGATTAGCAACAACTCCATGCAGATGAACTTCCCTTGCCTCCTTTTTCTCATTCTGTCTTTCATTACTTTTAATGTCCTGTTTGTGTCTCCTCGCCCCTAATTACAGGAATAACACACATCACATTATCCACACACCAGTGGAGATACAAACAGACAACTTGGGGATACGAAGCTTCATAATGAAAGCAAAACAGCCAGCAGATATAGATGTTCTATGTTGTTGTCTATCTGCAGCCCTCTGACACACACACACACACACACACACACAAACACACACACATAAGTCATACAAACAAGACAGAGGTTGGCGTGACCCTGGTCTCAAGGTCCCAGTAACATTTTATGTCGAGTACACATAAAAATGAACATAAAACATAAAAATGACACGCCTTTTACTCTTCATATAAATGTAACATAAGACTACAGTTAAAGTATATGTTTTTAACATCTTTCATCGGTTCACTGGTAGGACAATAAACAAAGCAGGAAGTATTTACAGAGCGCAGGAGACCACCTGGAAAAAGGACACAACTTGTCAACATGGGGAATCTTTATATCTCCCCCTAGTGGTGAAAAATGACAATGACAGTAAACTCTGACCCCAACTTGTCCCGACTGACTGAAGCAACTATTTATCATTTCACTTATATTAATCAGCTCACTGTGTGTGTATAAGTTAAATTTCTAAATGTGAAAATATAAGTAGCAAAATAACAACATGTATATGTGTATTAATGTGAGCGACTGACAAAATGAATCATCTCGTTCTCCTCTCTGTCTGCCTCTCTCTCTGTCACTTTCTGTTTCCTTCCTGCGCTCTGTTCTCTTGTGTTTGCGTGTAGACATGACTGCGTATGAGTGTGACTTTGTGCGACTGTGTGTTGTTGGGGTTGTTGTGTGCGTGTGTATGCTGTCATGGGGAGTCCAGCTGCACAATGAATGTGCTCTGTGAGCCAAAAGGACATACAGTCCTCAACACATCAGCATGACCAACGCCTCAGCAGCAGAGCTCAAATACATCTTCTAAATTCATCTTTCATTCAACATGAAACTCTCACATCAACCACAAAACATTAAACATCCAGTGTTTAACATCTGAACATATTTCTGACTCTAGATATTGCTGGGAGCAAAGTACAAAATGGCTAAAGATGACACATCTAACATCAAACAATATGATCTTTTTATCCAGGCCTGCATTTCTGTTTGAATTACAGCCTAACAGAGCAGTTTAGTGCCCTAAATAACCAGGAGATTGAATCAAATCTATTGTGAGTCTTAGTGTGACTTGGATTAGTGTGTTATTTGGTCGCATAAATGTTAGATAAGATTCTTATTCGTCTGACCTTTTGGCGTACAGTACCATTTCAAATTTCACAAATTACACTGAAAACTCAATTACCATTTAAAAACGCCAATATACTGCGGTTAAAGCATTCAAAACAGCCTCAGAATAATACATTTATAAAAAATCCGTGGTTGATCCAAGAATGTAGACAAATCAATGGGATGTCCCACAATCCAATAAATCAACATGTCAATGAAGTCAGTGTTGGTGTGGCTGCGTTTCAGTAGGGACGAACAAACTGCAGCTATGAGGAGGGTCATTAAAACTCTAAAATCAAAAATATGTACAGTGAGTGAACTATATTACTGCGTTAAAACTATAAAGTGCTACATGACTATCTAATTTTTAACACTGGAAAAGTATTTTGAATTTGATCCACTGTCTGACTTAAACTTTTGTACATAAACTCAAGCATCTCCTCTCCCATAATCTAAGAAATATATGCAAATATTGTTCATTTTAAAAGTTTAAGTGCCGGACACGCTGCTTGTATTAACACACCTTAAACTCTGATTTAAGGTGAACACAAAGAAACTTTTCACTTTCAGCAGATGAACTCTGAACGTGCATCATTCTGCTCAAACATCCAACTGAGAGAACAAGAAATAAAGCACAGTTTTTGAGAGGAGAGAGACTTTAAGCATTGACATCTTAAAGGGGAACTCCTTTTGAAAACTGACGGTATTTACCAGACAGGAAAGGTCTCAGGAAAGACGCTACCGAGTTGCATTGTGGGAAATGTAGGATCCAGTGTTTTGGGATATCTCGGCCTCTGCTGCATGTCATCAAATTTAACCGTATCTCTTTTAACCTGTCAAATCATCAAGTTTATTGGAAGTGAAATAAATCCCTTGAGTACGTTTTTGAGTTATGTGACGCCACATGGGGGTTTTCACATGTCACTTCTTTGGACATCTTAAAAAGTTTTTAATTCTCTGATGGTTTGATCTGTTAAAATATTCAACATAAGTGCTGAACTGAAGGGTTCCAGCTCTAATAACACACCTCCCTCTGTCCCACTTTATCTTCTCCTTGTTTCTTTTTTTTTTTTTAACCTCGTTCAAGGTCTTTCTTTCTCTTGCTCCGTATAATGCTCTCTCTCTCCTTCAGTTTTTCTCCCTATGTCTCCCTGTGCTTCTCTTTCATGGTCTTTCATTCTGTCTTTTTGTTTCTGCCTTTCAGTCAGTTTATCTAAATTCCTCACTCTTTCTCCACTTCAGCTTTCTTTCTAAATCTTTCTCTCTTTCTCTTCGTCCTCTTCAATCTTTTACCCCCTTTCGTTTTCTCTGTCAGGTTTGATCTATCAGTCCTGCAGTTCCTGGCTGCGTCTCTTAAGTTTCCCTCCCTCAACTTTTCAGTGTTTCTCTGGTAAAATCTTTTGCCTTCTTTCTCTTAACCTTTCTCTTTCTCTTTATGTTTTGTGACCTCACCTCACCCCTGTCTTCAGTTAAAAAGTCATTATTCCTTTCCCCCGTACACCTCCCCCTCCTCTTTGAACCCTGCACTCTTTTTACTCCTCCGCTGCCTCCCTCTCTTTCTCTCTCTCTCCCCCTCACTGTTTCTTTCCTCTCTTCATTACCTTTTACATGGACTGGATCATTCACTCTTCTCTCTCTTTTCCTTTACAGACTCCCTCCTCTTTTCTCCCGCTCCAAATTAAAATTCTGACACTCTCTCTTTCACTATTTGTTTTACACTCCCCCCCCCGTCCCCCCGTCCCCCTTTTATATCCAGTGTCAGTGTTTCTCACCCCCACCGCCATTGCTTTTTGCTCGCCTTTTATAACCATAGAAACAGAGGAGACCACGTCGCCATGGCAACAGGGGAATAGACAGGGGACTTGGGCCGAGGCTTCCTTTCAGCTGCCTGTGGAGAAATGTGGAAGGAAGAGCAGCAGGCAGGACGGCGGACGCCTAAGTTACATGCTGGCATTGACGTCTGGGGTCCTGATGTTCACGTGCATAAATGAACGCACGGTCTGACACGCGCGCACACACACACTCACACACACACACACACACACACACACACACACACACACACACACACAGATATAGATCATAAACACTTTGTTCTGTGCTGCTGTCGTCTCGTTTCCAGTTATCCAGTTTGGTTTCTTGTCGTATTAAGAATCTTTTGGTTTTTTTGCTTTAAATCTTTCTTTAAATTGTTGTAAATAATCTCAACATTTGTTTTGTTTTGTTTTAGTTTAGTTGTCGGTTTTGTTCTCACTCTTCTCTTCTTATTCCCTTTTTAAAAACCTTTTTTTAAATTTAATTGTTTAGTCTGCGTCCTCGCTTCTGTCTTTTCTCTTGCAGTTATAAATATACACACACTCATACACATAAACTTCTGTGCCCTGCGCAGACGTTCTTGGCAGCAATAACTGTCTTGCATAATTATAATAATTATCACAATTGTTATTATTACATCCATAGATTTTTCTATTATAGTTTTACTTTTTGTCTTGTTTTTTTGTTTGTGTAGTTCTTGTCATTTGTGTCCTTGCTTCATGTTTCTACCTCTGTCTGTTTATGTACTGTCACTTTGCACCAATAAAATATATAATAATAAAAAAACAAATCATCTAAATTTACACAATTTTCTGTCCTGACCACGTCCTTTCTGCTCTCACTGCAAATAACCAAACTAAACAAAGCTATACATATATAAGCACACATTACAGACATCTTAATGTGCTTAACTATGACATCTCTCCTTGCAGGCCTCTTTCTTACTAGAATTCATAATTCCAGAGGTGAATAGTGAAACTCTTGTTCACATAAACAGAAAAACCAGCAGCTGTTGGGAAGTTTCATTGACATTCATGCACAGCGGGCAGGCTGAGCGGACCAGAGAGGCTGAATAACAGAGTCAGGACAGCAGCGTCTCTCTTTATCCTCAAAATTCATCTCTCTCACAAAGCACCTTGTGTTTCCCTTCTTTCTCTTTCCATTACTTCTGCTTGATCTTACTAAAGTCTTGTAGGAAAGCAACTTTCCCTCTTCTTGCTTCTATTTCAGTTCTTTCTCTAACAAAAATAAATATTCTAGTCAGAGCAGATCTTTTTGTCCTCTTATTTTTGGATTCTAGCTCTCTGTATTACTCATGGCTTCTTTTAACTTTTCTAACCAATAAATGCTGCTGTTTACGTCTGTAACTGGACTGTTTATCATGTAGCCTATTGGCACAAGCGGCATAATGTATTCATTTTTCACATTCCAGCCTTTGCCTGAATGGAAATTGAGGTCAATGTAAACACACAGTCCATATTATGTAAAATGTAATATCATCACAATAGCCTTCACGCCTGGGTGAGCACCGGACACGCCTGGGAAATACTGGATGTTACCAGAGACATGAGCTAATGTTGCATCGCTCTGAGCTTACAGAGTGAATTTGGCAGCATCGCAGACTCCTGCTTTGCTATTAATGTCAAACCCAAAGAGAGGAGAAGAATTTAATAATTTCGATCAACATATATATATAAAAATCAGAAGTTCATTTAAACTGTTTGAATAGAAACATTTTATCTAGACTATAAAAAAATGTCATTTTCTTCTGTTTGCTTCCCCCCCAAAAAAAGACTTTTACTGTGCAAATTTCAAGAAATTACAATATTTCTGATTTTGAAAACACACAGAGGTGAAGACCAGTGTGAGCCTCAGTACAAGTTCTCTCACAGCTCTTCTCATATATATGCAATGCTTTACTCACTAAACATTTGCAGCTATGTTGCCTTCATCAGAGTTTCATTATATACAGTCTATCAACTAGTCATGTGACTATATAAGAGAAATTACAGTACAACATAGCAATTTCTACTTTAAACCAAATTTTTCAGAACTGGATAGTCAAAGCTCATCCATTTCTTAATAACAATGATTAGGCCTGAATAATAAAGGAAATCTAAAGGTGACCTCAACACATTCCTCCTTTAAATGGAATTCATATTAGTCTCAAAGTCCAAATTTCGCATACAAAGAACTTTATTATGAAGTAAACAGCCGACTGTCCCGGTGCCCCAGATCCACTGTGGGCACCTGTAAATGACTAGATCAGCTGAAATGACCAGGGTCTTTATCTTGAGCCCCTGTGTGGTAGAAGGGCCTTGTGTCAAAAACTTTTAAAAAATTAAAAAAAAAAAATCATGGTGCACATTACTAAATAAATCTGTTTTATTTGTTTACTTAGCACACAGGATACATGCGCAATTCACAGAGCAGTAATGGTGATGAGGGGTTGTCAGTATAATAATAATCATCATCTTTATTTATGTAGCACCTTTCTTAACAAAGTTACAAAGTGCTGCACAAGTCAAATCACTAACATAAAACATCAATCAAACAATATGAGCCCAGAGCTCATTTTTGCCCTGCAAATGGGTTTAGACAGAAATCATCAAATCTAATTGCTCATTTAACCCTCTCAGGCTTAAACCCACAGACATTTGGGGGATGAAACATGGCATAATGGAGACGAGTTGTGAAATTATAAATCAGTTTGTAAGAGCAGGTGCTGCTTGTTGCATTCTCCCTAAAGAAATGTTTCATAATGAGTCTAGAGAGTCTGTATCACACTGCACACACATAGTATAGTATTGGCTCTACAAATCAGCAGCGTTCAGAGATGTTTGTTAGGTGAGCGTAAAGTAGATTTCCCACAGCAGAATATTGGCAGTGTTATAAAGGCGTCATCTGTGTTTAAACCCCTGGGTGGTTTGTGACGGCGCCAACGTCAACTCAGCTGCTACCTGCTGCTGTCAGAACCGAATAATCTCTACACAAAGTCTGACTCGCTGACTCAGCCCAAAGGTGCTGCCAGGAAAACACCCTAATTGTCCGTTTTAATAATCGCACATAATAGTTCTTAATGTTTTTATTCTCTCACGCTTTCAGAATTGCCCTCTGTTATGTTTTTACCTAACCCGACCCCCCCACACACACACACACACACTTTCACACATAAAACCACTTGGCGTCCAAACGTCAGCACAGCTGTTAATTTCCACTACATGCCACATTTCGATCCAGAAGACATTAAAAAAGAGGAGTGGAAAAATTTAGCTGTTTGTCTCACAGAGCGTTCATTAGAAACATATCATATGAGGTCATTTGGATCGACTCCATCATATCTGCCGGCAGCCATGACAGATGGAGAAAACCTGACCTAAAAATTTTAAGATGTACAATTCAACAAAAACTAAATCTGTTCGTTTGCTTTTATCATTTCTGCTGTAAAGAGATTTTCCTCTTTTATCTTATGTGCTTACTTTAAAAAGACCAACTCGGTGGAGGACGGCAATAGTGAAGGTGAAACTAATGTCGAAACATTTTGTGCTGAGAGATTACTGTATGTGCTCAGTGAGAAAAGATGACCACAGCACATCAAAGTGACGCCAGCCCTCTTTATCTGGACTCCAGCATGGTAACTGATTCCACATCACTGCTCAGATCTGGTTGTAACTAATCTTTCACATGTAAACAGTTAAGAGTGAGTTTTTTTTTTTTTCTGATCATCACATACTGATGTCAGAAAGAGAGTTGTGTGTCCTTTTAAATGTTAAAGGACAGGTTCATAAAGTCCTCTTGCTCATACTGACCATTAAAAGATCCGTTCATAAGGCGCTTTCAATGTAAGTGATGGGGGACAAAATCCACAGTCCTTCTTTTGTGCAATATCGTATTTAAAAGTTTATTTGAAGCTAATATGAAGCTTTAGCCGTCCAAATTAGTGAAATCAAATCATCATCTTTCAAAGTTACAGTCTTTTTAGTGCCAAATTCCTCATTTTTGTTACTATTCTTCCACTGCAGCTGATCAGGGAAACACAGAGAAGGAATTTTTTACTAAAAAGACTGTAACTATGGAAGATACTTTCTGGCCAACTCAGACACCTGAAACCTCATTTTATCTTCAAATAAACTTTCAAATTGTGAACTGTGGATTTTGGTCCCCATCACTTACATCATAAACGTGTTTGGAGAGGATCTTCTAATGGTCAGTATGAACAGGAGGAATGAATACAGACAGCAAAACCTGTTTCAATGTTCATTTGGGCTCCTGATTGTTGTTTTAAGACAGATTATTAAAAATTGTGAACCTGTCCTTTAAGCCAATTCTATTTTTGGTAATACTCTCAGGTTGCTTTACAGTTGTTTTGTTGTTTTGTGTTTTTCTCTGCAAGTGTTCAGCTTAGTTTTCACGTTTCACATTATGTAGAACATTTACTGATTTTTTTTAACCATGAAGCTGCCCTTTTTTTAAATCTCTTTCCTTTCATCTATTATTATCCCTCTTTCAGACTCGGTGCATGTGAGTGCATGTGTAAATGTGTGCACATGTGACCGTCTCTCTTTTACACACAAACACGCAGTTCTACAAATATGCACACACACTCTCCTCCTTCCACTCCTGTATTGACACGTACGTTTGTCACTTTTACTCTCGTCATCATCCGTGCGCATCAGTTGATCTTTTTTTCTTTGTTTCTGGAGCCATGATAATCACCACAGAACAGCCTGCCTGCTTCCTTAAAGAGATAAACTTATTTATTAGAACTTATTATGTATTTAAAATGATTTGTATTCATATAGCAACACTTCTTGTATTCACACTAACACAATAACAATTAATCAGACACACACATACATCAGTTCTTTACACAGAAATTCTCCTGTACAAAATTAGGTCAAATTAAAGGTGCAGTGTGTAGAATTTAGTGGCATCTAGCAGAACAGATTTGGCAGAAATGGAATATAATATTCATAAGTATGTTTTCATTATTGTATAATCACCTGACAATAAGAATTGTTGTGTTTTCGTTACCTTAGAATGAGCCCTTTATATCTACACAGGGAGCGGGTCCCCTTCCATGGAGGCTGCCATGTTGCACCGCCATGTTTCTACAGTAGCCCAGAAGGGACAAATCAAACACTGGCTCTAGAGAGGACCTTTCGCATTTTTCGTGAGTTTTGCGGCCACTGTAGGTTCTCCTACATGCTTGGAAGTGGGGGGGGGGGGGGGGTTCAGCTGGTTGCAATGTGCAACCTCACCACTAGATGCCACTAAATCCTACACACTAGTCCTTGAAATCAAAAATTAAGTCCTGTAGCTGCCCCTCTGTTTCAACAGCCAACGTCTTGGCTCACAGAAACTGTAAATCTTCCCTCCGAAGATTTACAGACAGATTTGGGGAAAAGACGAGACTCAGCTGAAAGCTCCTCTTAAACCAGCTGTAAATGCCACTGATTGTAAAACCAGATATCTCCCAAAAACACCACACAAGCTTCTCTTGTGAACGGACACAGAAGCTTAGAGACTCTAAAGCATTAATGCTGTAAGTCTGGTGGCGTCTGCCAACTGGAAATGTTTCCAATGCAGAAATGTCATTCATCAACGTGTGCAGTATAAGAGCATTAACATACACATACAAACACAATACACACAAAACTCTCTCTCCCTCTCTCTCTCATCTCTGCAGTGACATCATCCCCTTCACCCTGTCCTGACCTACATGCTGTTTCCCTTTCTATAAAGTAGGCTTTTACTATCCTGTCATTGCCTCACCACTTCAACTCTCCAACCCCCATCACTTCTCACAAAACTGACATTTACAGTCTGCTGCAAGCTTATAACTAAATAAACGAACAAAAACTTGCACATAAAACAAATGGACAGCAAGAGTTGGGGATGCTATTGAACTATTTGCTGATCATTTCCAGCTGATAGTGTGTAATGTGGATAAAGTCTTCTGTTTATTAGAAGGTATACAGTATATTTTATCACAATATCAGAATACAGTATACACTACTGTTGGGATATATGCATTTTCTTAAAACTCAATTGAGAAACTGTTTATGGACAAAAATAACAGATGGGAACTATGGTCATTAGTTTTTTAAAATATTATTATTATATTGTTTATTTAAAAAACTGGAGAAAATGTATCACTGCTGTTTGTCTTACCAATCTTCAACAGACAGGTAAAAACAAACTTTTGTTGATATTTTTATAGAATAGCAGCTGCAGCTGAGCAGTGCTGTTGGTTGGCTGTAATGTTGGTGATCTAAGTGTTTGCATCGACTGAAAGCTCTTCAACAGAGGTATAACTACTATGTATGCTGAGGACGCTGCAGACATCCAGCCACTGATGTGCATTTATGTGTAAAAGCCTCAAACTGTAAATAATAAGCACAATTATGACATATTGCTCAAATCTATGTGAGCTGAAAAAGCCTCAGATTATATGATGCACAGCACTAAACCCGCTTTTATATCATTTATCTCAATTATCAAGATGGAATCCCCGCCTCTACTAAAAGAGAGGAAGCTGTTAGCGTGCTACCAGTGTCTCATTACGCGAGCAGGGGAACCCTGGTTTCTCCAGAGGACTGACTAACCTACATTTCTCCTCCATCTTCTGTTACTACGAGTAAGAGAGGAGAAACAAGAGAGAGCAAGAGGGAGGACATTCATCCTGTGGCGGGACAGGAAGAGAGAGTGAGGTGAACGTAGCTAATCTTTAACTCTGACATCTGAGTCTAAGGATGCACTTGATAAAACCGCTTCAGGGTTAATTTCTCCTGTTATTAACACTGTTTGTACATGATGACTATAACTCAGATGCATGTGTTATATGACATTTACTATTATTGTAATTTTAAGTTGCCTTTTTAACATTTGGCCAGTAGCAACAGATGAAACTGTGTTTTTATGCAAACTCACAGTTCTTTTTTTATGTTGATTAACAAGCATCTCTGTCAAATAAATAAATAAAATGACATTTACTAGATTTCATGTCTCAGTGTTCTAAACATGAGCCCCAAAGGTGGAGAAAAAGAAAAAGAAAACACAAATATTCACCCTTTTTTGAACCATCACTTAAAAAATCTTAATAACAACGTTGAATTTGAGCCTTACAGGACTTTCAATAGCAATTATAGACATATTTATCCCAACAACATATTTCTGCTAAACTATAAGATGTCATCTCCTCTCATCTTCTGTGACATTTACTGAATGTGGAATTTTAATAAGACGTGTCATTTTCTAGCATGTGAGCCTTTAAGCACAACCAGAAGGAATTAAAAGATCAGCGTCCAAGAAAATGTCAGCAAATGAGAACCGAGTGGACAAATTCTGTAACTTTGGCTCAATGCTTGAAAAAATTTCAAGACATCTGATTATAAAATGAATAATAGTTTGGAAGTCCTCTGTAAGAAATGTTTGAAGTAACGAATCAAATATCATTTTTTATCATTTTTGGATACAGATCCTTCATTAAACCTCATCAGTTTTATTCTGTGTTATTCAAATCATGCACGAATTCCCTCTTTACATCTGACATCTGAATATTCTTCTCTCCACATCTCACATTCACTATTTGGGGTGAGCAGCAAGTCATCAGTCAATCACAGGGAGGTGAGGTTTTTTAATGTTTACTGGAAAAAACTGATGAGCATTTCAATCAATTGTTTTTTCTTCAGTATGATTTCACAAAATACCACAAGAGTCAATGTCCATTACAGACGCTTTCACTGTGGGTTTGAGGTTGCTGACAAGACACTGAGATATCATCTTTCTTATTATGATAGATGTTTATATGACCTTACATTCATTTGGCAGGCGCTTCTTGCTCAAGAGCAATTCAACATGTGGAAAGGAGAAACAGGGCAAGAAGGAAACATCAGTTTTCATGACAAATTTAGCATAAATCCAGTGTTTTCATGAACTGACCACTGAGCACACTCACTCTTCTCAAGCAACACCCTGCTCCACATTCACACTTTTACACACATGCACCACTGGAAGCCTCTCAGAACAACCACAGTCCTCTTGATGTTGAGTATTTCTCCTCAACAGTTGTTGCCTTGCTCTAAGGACCACTGAAAGTATGTAAACACAGCAGGAGTGTGTGATTCGGGAACCGTCAGCGGTCTGGTTTCTCTCTTACCTGCAACACGAACGACCGCCCTCTCCGCTGGGTCCAGCACTGAGTCCTGGCTCTTCCTCTTCCTCCTCTCGTGCTTGGACAGGTTCCATGGCAACGTGTCTCCTGGGGGCCCCACAAGTCCGGAGGGGCATGGGGACAATGACCCCCCTGAACGCTCGCTACGGAAGGACGGCTCGCTGACGCAGGAGCGCTCGCTCAGAGTATCATCATCTGACGACTCCATCTCACTTTAGGGCTGCAGGAAGGAGAGCGTTGAGGAAAAGGAAGGAGAGGAAGAATAGAAGGAGGGATGGATGGTGGAGAGAGGGATGTAGAGCAGGAGGGGGAGGGGAAAGAAATAAGGTCAAAAGAGTGGAGGAGGAAAGACGGGAGCAGAAGAATTGTGGGAGAGAGAGAGAAGAAGGAGCTTTAGAGAAAGTGGAGCTGTATAATTCATCGCTGCCTTACAGTGTGATCACGCATCATGAATGATGCAAAGTTTCAACGTAACAGCAATGAAACAACAGTAATACAATAATGCAGCGATCAGGATACTGAAAGAGAGGAAGAGGAAGAAACAACTGGGTTAAACTAGTCGTCGTGTCTAGACAACAGTTAAAGAGTTCAGGAGGCTACAATGATGGCAGCCTGGAGGAGGAAACAACTGCTCTGAGGAAAAGATGAAAGCAGAAAGCACGAGACACGAAGATGATTACTGAGGCCTGCTGGAGGACTGATGATGTGTGAACTAAGATGAGAAGACATGAATGAAATTCCACCCCAAAATGAATTAGCTAAACAAATCTTAGCCTATAATATATGAACATTTTTGTTGATTATTAATTAATAATTATTATATTCCTGATTTATAAAATTCCCCACTAGTTGGTCCATTAGGATTCTTCAGAGAATCATCTGCATACTGGCCTATTCCCTAAATTCCCTAAAAATCCTTAAGTACATTTTTTAGCCGTGCTAGCAGCATAGCGGTCGATCAGAGTGAAATATCTCAACAACTATTGGATGGATTGTCATGAAATTTGGTACAGATATCCAAGGTCCCCAGAGGATGAATACTTAAGACTTTGTTGAAATGACTGACCTGACTTTTTTATCTTTTTATCCAATACTTTGATTTATGACCAAATACTTCCAGTATGCTCACACAAACACACTGAAGTAAGACAGTGAACATGTTAAACATAAACCGCTAAACATCCAGTAATTGTCATTGTGAGCATGTTAGCACTTAAACGCTACCATTTAGCTCAAAGCAAACACAACATCACAGAGCTGCGAGTGTGACTGTGGTCCTTCTTGTTTTCTATAATAAAATTTTGTTCTAAATCAAGTTCAAATTTACCACCAATTCCTTTAAAGTGTAAAGTTACACACCTAATAAATATTTTACTCTCAATATAACTTCTAGCATAAAAAGATATATCTTAGATGTATTAAAACCAGATAATTATGCTCACAAATAGTGACTTTCTGAAAGCTTCAGTGTACTGTGTTATGTAGTTATACAGTGATACAGTACATGGACACACATTCACAAACATCATAAAAGCACACACACACTAAGGCCTAACAATAAAGTTTTTTAAAAAAAGCTCAGAGCTGATTAATTGATCATATGGATGATGCTAGTTGTGATTGAGGAAAGACAGCTCAGCGCTCTGATGGAAAAGAGGAATTTCTTTGCAGTAACTGTTCAGTAGATTTGGCTGAGATGAGGAAAGACTAAAGAGAGGAGATAAGATTTCAAAGCTTCTCTAGTATTTCTATTTTTAAAGAAAGTCAATATGCCAGTAAGACAGGAGAGATCTTTCTTTTCTTTCTTCGTCTCACTTTCACCCACTGCTCTTTCTCTCTCTTCCTTCTTTCTCCACTTTTACATCACTCTATCTGTTGCTCATCCATCTTTACACGGACTCTGTCTCTTTAATTTGAATCCTGCTTTATTGTCATTAAGTTTAAATTCAATACATATTGATTATAATGAGGAAAAGTGTGAAACAGTAAATATGTGTTGTAAGCATGAGTCAGTGTGTGTGTGTGTGTGTGTGTGTGTGTGTGTGTGTGTGTGTGTGTGTGTGTGGACCCTGGGGATCTGATGCTCTGTTCTGTCTGTCACAGAATCAGTAAATCAATACCTCCAACCTCAGCACACCAGTGTCCTGTGAAAATGAATTGGCTTTATTGGCTCTAATATTGGAGCTCCACAAAGTGTCCCAGCAGTTCAGCAGGTTGGTGAGCGTCTGCTGTGTTTTGGTTTTAATTTGACTCACAGACTTTTTAGCACATTTTACTATAAAATTTAAATATACTTTAACTGCTAATCATTTTGTAAACTATGCTTAAAACTTGCATTGTGTAATCTATCAAAGGGATCTGTGTCAGTTACAAGGTAAATAAAACCAACTTTTCCATTCAATCTGGAATTACAACTGCATTACCAGAATATAAAAGCAAACAAAATGTTCAGTGTGTTGGATTATACGACTAAAGCAAGTTCGCTAATTGATATTCAAAGCTTATGGAAATCAATGGAGGCTGTGTGGAAGACAGGAAATATACACAAAGAGTCTGCAGCCATGTTAGCAGCTCTGAGAGCCTGCAGGCACAGTGTTGCTTTGAGCTACATGCTGTTTATCATCATTTACCATGTTTACCATCTCACTTTTCTTGTTAGCATGCTAACATTTGGGATTTTGATGGGAATGCCATTAGATTTGCAGGTTAATAAACCAAAGCATTAGATAAAGTACTAGATGAAAAGTTAAGGTATCATAAAGTTGTTTATAGTCATTCTGAGGGGGGCATGGATGTACCAATATATCAAATTAAATGGCAGGCAATTCAATAGTTGCAGAGACATTTCACTAAAACCAACCAATGGATCACCAAAGTCAATGGGATCCATCATCTGGGAACCATGAATGACTGTACAAACTTTGTATTAGTCCATCCAAGAGTTGTTTAGATATTTAAATCTGGACCAACTGTCTGACACTGCCAGTCCTAGAGCCACGTCAGCCATGTGACTAAAAATATGAAACTCTACAGCATACATTCAAAAATGGTCAGCCTTAGTGTGCAGGCAATTTGTATTTCAGGAGCCAAAACTTAACAATAATCAGGGCAAGACAAACATCCTCCATCACGACTGGCAGGAGACCTCACTGTAAACAAGTTCAAAGAAAACTAAAATCCCTCTTCAGCATCCAAACTGCAGGAGTAACTGATTTCCTCGCTTCTCCTTTATCTTCACTGTCTTCAGATTAAAAACAGGGAGACTCTCTCGGATGTAGCAGCTCCAGGTAACAACACGAATCCGTAAAACAACCTGATTTTGACATCTCAGGTTGCTGAGATGAAACATATCTAATTTCAAATAATCAGTTTCTTAAAACAAAGCGAAAGAAGGCAGATTATTATTATGTTTTGTCTGCAACACAAAGGTTAAAGGTTGCGAGAAAGTCTGACATTAATGACAATAGAAGCATGTTGATCACTCTGAATGGATGCCAAAATCATTAAGAGAACGTACTTACAGGTACTTATCAGAACTTACAGGTTTTAATTATCAAAGTAGAAATAATTCTGAGTATTTGTATTTGTCTTGGGTTTTCTTTGTTGGATAATTGCCAAATATTTATCTGTGTGTCACAATTCATCCAGTTACAATTAAAAACCGTTACTCCTGCTTCTGAGAAACTCCTCTAAGCAAACAAACCGTGTGTTTTTACTGACCGACTAACTTCTGCTGGCTGCCAAAGAAACAGCACTTCTGTCTTTTTTCCCCCCCTGAGGCTGCAGCAGACTAAACTGTGTAGTGACCTGAGCGGTGGTCACAGGGTGGGAATGTTTCTGTGTCCGATGTGTGAGTCCAACACAACGGCAGGGATTTCCATCTGGGTTAGTGCTGCCAAAAAATCCTCCTCCTCCTCCTCCTCCTCCTTCTCCTCCTCCTCCTCCTCCTCCTCTTCCCGCTGCTGGCCCCTGGCTAGACCGCTGGCAAAGCCCCACTTCCTGAATCCCCGTCTCCACAGCAACGCTTCTAGGAAGAGGTTAAAGCCTTCCCAGAATTCTCTGCGGTTCTCTGGTGTATGGTTGTGTGTTTCAGTCTCTCGGTTCTTGTGGTTGTGTTTCTGCGTGTGTGTGTGTGTGTGTGTGTGTGTGTGTGTGTGTGTGTGTGTGTGTGTATAAGTCAGTTTCCCTGCTGCTTGCTCACAGTGAGTCAGTGCCACTGCAACTAGCGGTTTTATAAATAGGGCCCGAATGGAAGCTTCAAAGCCACACCGTGTTATTACAGCTCTGTGAGGGGAAAATTAGACCTCTGAAGAAATAAAAAAAAAAAAAAAACTACCAGCAGAAACACTGGTGAAGGAGTGTGAGACAAAGTGAGATCACTTCCTTTCACTTCTTCGAAACCCCTGACAATGTGTTTTCTCTGAAATTATTTTTATTGGCCTACAAGATATCAGAAAACTCTAAAAAATGCAGATGACGTTTTTTTTTTATACTTGACGTCTTTAAATTGCTTGTTTTGTCAGGCGAGGAGATTAAGTGTATTATCATAGAGTGAGTTTACTGGTGCACTAGTATCCTGGTTATGTTTTGCCCATGTAAACACCTTCTCCCAGTTCTGAGAAACCTGGATATGCTACCTGGAGTGTTCTAATAGAAACCAGGATACTGTTTCACGTAAACACCTCATCCAGGTTTTTGAACAGTCTTCGATGGTACAGAAGATAGCGGCTGAGACGGTGAGTAATCGAGACACGACTGATGATTAGAAGCCTGGATACTGTTAGAATTGTGTAAACAGGGATATGAATAACCAGGTTTCTCATCTTCCATGTAAACACCGTATCCCTAATATGATCAAAACAAGGATATTAGTGCGCATGTAAACGAACTTATTGAAAACAAAGAAGACCATTCACATTTTAGAAGCAAGTACAAGTAGATTCTGGTCATTTTTAATTGACAAAATTACTTAAGCTAATTCATTTTCTGTCCATCCATTAATTGACTAACCAGCTACTTGTTTTAGTGCTCAAATTATTATCATTTTCTCTAATATTATTATTTTTTCAGTCTTTTAGTTAGACTTATTTCTTCGCCTGGTTTCAGCCTTATTTATTTTTACTGACTAGGTGATTATTTTCATTTTCAGGTAAAACTTTTGTTAGTTTTTAAATTAATTGTTTAATCTGTACTATGTAACAGAATTGTGAAAAAATGTCTTCTGCTTATTTTGTCCAACAGTCAAAAACGTAAAGATATTCAATTTATAATTTTATAAAATGCCAAAAGGAGCAAATCCTCAAATTTGAAAGGTTGGAATTGGTGAATATTTCATTTTTTTGCTGGATAAATGACTTAAATGATTAATTTATTATCAAAACCGTTGTTGATTACTTTTTCTGTCAGCCAAGTACTCAACTAAGACTTAGTGTTGAACTCGTTGACTTATATTCAACACACAAAAATGAAGATATACTGTATACAAGCCAGCATGCAACAGCTCTTACACACACACTCACACACACACACACACACAAACACACACACATATAAATGCCGGGATCTTGGCCGCTGCCTCTTCCTCTGACAGCGTGCAGTGGCTGAATCAGACCATGCAGGGATGCTGGATGTTTGTCTGGCCTGATTTATAACTCACAATCCAGGGTTTGCATTCACACTGTTTGCTCCCACAGTTTAGCCTGAGTGTGAGGAGAAAAAGCGCAGGAGTGACATGAAACAGACGGAGACTTTGACAGAGATGTAGCGGTAGCAGTTAGAAATCCAGGCAACGGAGTATGAAAGAGGAAGAGAGAGAAAAAAAACAAAAAGAAGGTCAGGACAGAGACAGAGAAAGAGAAAAGCAGACATTTGAAGAGTAACGGCCATAACTGCCAGTGCATGTCTTTGTGTCATTCCAGAGCAGCATTCCTGCACTCCAACAGCCACTGATAGGAGTTTCACTGACATTCGTGCTCAACCGACAGATGTAATGCTCAATTCTGCATCATAAACTCCTTGCTGAGCTACCTGAGCAGAAAACTTATATGATATACAGATGTTATTACACAGTGTACATCCAGAACTGGTGTTAAACCAAAATCTGTGACCCTTCAGATTCTGTGACAGCAATAAATGGACTAACTGGTCCTATTGACTGGTCAGGTGTTATGGTTCAACAGAACTATTGGCACCCAGTTTCTGCTATTCTGCAGTTCTGAAAATTTGCGACTATTTGAATTCTAACAAGGCACCATTTTTGGTAACAGTTCTAAAAAATAATATACGAGATCATTACATAACACTTTCCAGTGGTACTAAAGCCGAAATTCCTACTCAGGTCACAGAATCTTATGATTCAACATTTTGGGAAATGCACGTATTCGCTTAACCCGGAAGTGATTAGCCTAGCTTAGCATAAAGAATAGAAGGAAGTGGAAACAGCTAGCTTGACTCACTCCAAAGTTCAACAAATACACTTTCCAACAGCTCTAAAGCTCATTAATTAACATTACATCTCAGTTTTTAATCCGACCACAAACAGAAAAGATTTCTCGGACGCACACAGAGACTTTGTCTCCACGTCTCGTTACTACTAACTCAAACAGTTTCAGCACGTAACTCTCTGTAAACCACAATTTTCCTATTTGGATTTTTTTTTTTCCGTTTCTGTGTACGGACTAATCAAAGATATTTGGTCAGCATGGGTGCTGGTAGGTGTGCTTTTGAACTGACAGAGCCAAGCTAGCTGTTTCCAGTCTTTAAGTTAAGCTAAGCTAATAGCTAACTGTAGCTTCATATTTACAGTAAAGGCATAAAAGTGGTATCAATCTTCTCATCTGACTATCAGCATGAAGGAGTATATAAGTATATTTTCCAAAATTTCAAACTATTCCTTTAACTTGATTATCTAACATTACTTTATGCTTTTCTCTTTGTCATCTTATTATCCTCTAATCTTGCCTGGGTCACGTTTCTTTATCTTGAACTTTTAAATCACATACAGTATAAAGGTTTTGAATCTGCATTAACTGATATTATCACCCTTTAAGTTGATTTAGCGAACTTGTTTACACATCCAGCAGTTATGTGACAACAATATCATTGATTTGGCATCTTGTTTCTGGCCACCTGTGTAATAAGCTTGTTTTGATCCACATGAACTCCTGTGGGAGGTATTTGGCTTTTTAGCTGCTAAATGTTCCACCACGCTTAACAGCTAGTCGCTAACTGTGTCTGATTGGTGCTGGGCAGGTACTGTACTGTGTTTAAATGTGTTTTTTGGTGTAAACAGCTGCCTGCTGTGGATCTAAAACATAACTAATGAGAGCAAAGAGACTGAACCAAAACAGTAAAGCTGCAACAGATAAAGTAAATAAAACCAAAACATTTTGCTGAAAGATGCAAAAATGTTCCAAGGAGAACTGAAGAGTTATGTAATAATTCTCTGTGGGTTCATCACTATGAGGGACCCCTTTCACATACAAGTAGTGAAGTGATTCATTGTTGATATAAATATATAGAGACGGGTGACGAATTAAAGAAAAAAACTGGTACAGGTCTGAATGCTTGACCCCTACAGTGAGGGGATCCGTAGGCTCTGTTATGCTTTGGGGGTCATTTTGCTGGTATGGTTTGGGTCCACTTGTCCCCTTAGAGGGAAGGGTCACTGGTAATCAATACAAAGTTGTTCTGAGTCATCACCTTTATCCTATGATGAAACATTTCTATCCTGATGGGAGAGGTCTCTTCCAGGATGACAATACTCCCATTCACAGGGCACGAGGGGTCACTGACTGGTTCAATGAGTATGAAAATGATGTGAATCATATGCTGTGACCTTCACAGTCACCAGATCTCAACCCAGTTGAACCACTATGGGATATTTTGGACTGACGTGTTAGACAGCGCTCTCCACCACCATCATCAAAACACCAAATGAGGGAATATCTTTTGGAAGAATGATGTTCATCCCTCCAGTAGAGTTCAGAGACTTGTAGAATCAATGCCAAGGTGTACTGAAGCTGTTCTGGTGGTCCAACATCTTACTAAGACACTTTATGTTGGTTTTTTTCCTTTAATCTGTCACCTGTCTGTAAATCAAAGCTGCTTTAAGCACAGTTGTTACATTAGATATTTAAAAAAATATACGTTATTTAATCAGGAAGTCACACTGAGATTGAGATCTCATTTGCAAAGAAGACCTGAGTACAGAGCAAAAATATTGATAATGATAATAATGTTTATGGTAATAACATAGAAATACAACAATAAAATAGCAGAGATGTAAATATACATTCATATAGACAACATCAATAAATGCATCATTGGTGTAGGTATAAAAAGTCACACCTAAAATCAATAAAACCTCTAACCAAATTTTTTGAATTGCTGTATCGATATCAGTGAATCAAGTTTCAGTCTACTCTGTAAATTATTCCAGACGAACGAGGCAAAATATCTGAAGGGTGTTTTTCCAAGATTAGTATTTACTGCAGCAACATATGTGTCATTAAAAGTGTAGATTGTAAGTTCAATATGTCCAGCTTCCCTCGAAACGCAGCTCCAAGCCATGATGAGTAACACACTGACTGAATGGATAAATAAACGGCGAGACTCGGCTCCCCCGCACACACACACGTGTACATACATCCATACACAGAAAGCATGCATATACTGTATAAACACACACACACACACACACACAGACAAACCGGCCTGGCAATAATACTCACTACTCAGCATGAATGGACAGAGAGTGAGATGTAATTAAAGTGAGAGTGAAAGAAGAGCAGCAACACTGGAGGCAGAGTGAGACAGAATAAAAGAGACACACTGAAAAAAGACAGAAAAGTGTGTGTGCAGAGGTTAACAAATCACCAAGGACAAGATAAGAGTGAAGAACAAGAGGAGCAAACAGCCACAAAGGAGTCGGTGGTGCTGAGCTTTTATTAGAAAAATACAATCATGTGTCATCTTACACACACATACACTTATCAATAATTACAGCTCAGCGACACCATAAAGAAAAACACAGTGGAGATAGGAAATCTCTGTGTCTCTCTGGGTGTTTTTTCTTATTCTTTCACTCATGATAAGATGCTGTGTGCATACAAAACAGCTGCAGGGAGAATAAACCGACACCAGGACTCTTGGCGAGACGGCAGACAGACAGAGCGAGAACGGAGGTGGCGGTTCGGCGTTTTACAAAAGGAAAGCGAGACGATTTTATAATATGAAGATAATGCTGAAGTGATTAGTCTATTAGCAAATAAAGAGAAGATTATTTGATGGTTTCTATTATCAATTTAAGTCATCTATCAAGCAAAAATAACCAAACATTTGCTGGTTCTGTCCTCTCAAATAGGCAGATTTGCAGTTTTTCACAGTTTCATATAGTTGTTAATTAAATTTCTTTTGGTTTAAGACTGTTGGTCGGACAAAAAAAAAGCTATTTGAAGACGTCACTGTTCACTAATTACACTAATCTACAGACTAGAACTGATAAACCTGACAAATAGTTGTAGCCCTTCATGTAAACAAAAGAAGAGACTTTCCCCCCTGTAATCATGACCTCTTTATCTGTTTCTGATGACAAACTGATTCAATTAACAAAAGAAAGAAGTGCCCTGTTTCAAAGAACATGATGTCATTTGCACAAAAAAGGGACTTCTGATTAAATTAGATTACAAACATGCCACATAACAACAGTGCACCTCTTTATCCCTGTAGCATCAGAGACACATTGGTGCTTTCCACCTCTATAACTACGGTAGTAAGGGGGTGTGTCTGTGGCCTGTGCAGGGGGGAAAAAATGGTATAATTTAGTCAGTACAGAATTGAAATGTAGTATAGTGTAAATAGGCTCTTTGTGGCTCATGTCAGATCGAGAGAACAGTAAGGCTGCTAGCTGAAGGTCCAACATAAGGCTGGATGGAAGAGTTTGACCATCTGGTACAAAGCGGCAGGAGGGAAGCCCTGAATCTCTCTCTCCCTCTCTCTCCGGCTGCACCTTACATGATATTACTGAGGTTTTCCAGACAGACAGACAGACAGAAAGCCTGCAGTGATGGAGCCCACTGGGGATTCATATATACAGCAGGTGGAGGTGATGATGGAGGGTTTTTAATCTGGATATAATTGGCTGCAGGGATTGCACAGATCAATAAAGACAGCCTCTCAGGGGTGTGTGTGTGTGTTTGTGCACATGAAATAGAGCTATTACTGCAGCTACATGCATGTATGTCACCAGTCTTTTTTTTTTTTTTGTGCACGCATTCCTAGCTTTCCCTTTCTCTTTGAACGCGAGGAGGGGGGGTGGTGTTTGCATGAATGGACATCAGAAATGGAGACCAAAACGCGTTGTGCACGCAGGCAGGCAGGCAGGCAGGCTGCAGACTGGAAGCACGGGGCTCTTTGTCCACACCGCCCTGCTTGGAGGCATAACACCAACTAATTACATTTATCCATTTGTGACTGCTGACGAAGTGCAGTCTGTAGACTATGTATACTGCTGCTGCTGAGTCTCTCATTAGTGGGAAGAACCTCGGCAGCCTTCTCACGACCCAGAAACCCTCTCGGACTGACTGGCCGCTGGTGATTTCCAGCCCAGCCCTCCAGCTCAGAGAAATCACGAGCAATGTGTGGTTAGAAATTGGACGTTTTCAGGCAATAACACACTATGTTAGATTATTATAGTGAAACCACATACAGTACGTCTTTTAATGAATGTCAGTCAACGTAGAGCCACGATCAACATGTTATTGATACGGCAAAACGAGCAGAGACACACTATAATGCCCAGATCAGCATATTAATATCAATAAATGTTGGATTAGGTTACAACCCTAATTAAATATAATCCCTAAATTGATGTTGAAGTGTGTCTTTTGGGTTTAAAGTGAGAATAATATTCATTTTGGAGGTGGTTGTTGTCATTCTAATAATCCATAATCGTATTGATAAATAATTAATATCATCACCTGACTCGACAGGTGTTGATAATATGTGTGAGCGATGATTTCAGCATGCACTGCTAAGTAAAGAGTTGAAAACACCAGCTGGCCGCAGGAGCTCCGGAGCCGCTTACCTTCACCGGGCAGCAGCGGTCCTGCAATCCGAGCACAGAGCGAGGGAGGCCGGGGGGATGCTGCCGGCCGCTGCTCCCTCTCCTCCGGATGGAAGGAGCGACGGATGGATGGATGAAAGGGTGGATGTTTTCCGCTCCACCGATCGGGGGTTTCTGTCACCACGCTTCCTCCAAAAGCCGACACACACACACACACACACACAGCCAGAGATGAGATGAGGCTGGGAAGAACAGCAGGCAACGTGATCCTGAATGGTAATGGCTGTCCTATTCCTCCTCCTTTCCCCCTCTCTCCTCTCGCTCTTCTCCTCTCGCCTTCAACAAACCCCCCCAACCAGCCCTCCTCTCTCCACAACACAGACACACACACACAGACACACACACAAACACACACACTCACTCTCTCTTTCTCTTCAATAGGCAGTTTTCACAGCTCCGACACTTAACCCATGTCTATTGAGAGTGTTAAGTGTCGCGGAAATTGAAATTTCGGTTGCACTCCTGCGTCATCCGTGGCTCAGCAGCACAGCCAAACGCAGGCCGAGACGCACACTCAGACTCACACACTCATACACACTCTTTTTCTCAATTTTGAGTGGAAAAGGGGGGGAAAAAAGGGCGTTCACATTGGCATATTTGGAGCGGCTGCTCATTCACATATATTTCAGGATTACATAAAAGAAGGAGCGCTGGATCTGATCTGCGCTTTCACATCACATGAGATAGTATTAATCTGGGTTTTTATAATCCCCCCCCCCCCCAACACACACACACACACACACACACACATACACCAACTCATCCTCCTCCCCCTTCCTCAAACAGCTGGAGGAGGAGAGGGAGTAGCTAAAAAAGTAATTGATTACAGCTGGAGAGATAGAGAGGGGAGCCGCTCCCAATCAGCAGGGAGATGATCTGCCCAGTTCGGGCTGACTTACACATTTAACCAGAGTCCCAGACTACCAAGGGTGTACCGAGCTCCTTGTGTGCATGTTAATACATTTGTCATTTTAAGTGTAAATTGTATTATTCCTCCTGTCTTTGATATTTACACACCAAACAATTGATGATAGGTTGGATACAGGGCAAACACAGGGTGGAGTTTAGTGATTTTGGGGCCCTGGGTGAAGCAAAGACTGGGGCCTCCTGGATCTCAACGCCCACCTGTCCTTTCTTTAAAGCTGCTTTTATTAACAGTGGAAAAAATGTGTCGCACATAGTGAGTAAACCCACGGGAAATCACCCGACTCCACAGTTCCTCTTAGCTTTATCAGTGTTTTTGCATCTTTAATCTCATTGTTTGGTTTTACGACCCACAGCTACACTAGCAAGGGTTTCCATCCAAATGTAGTGCAATCTTGCCAGAAACTCAGCAAAAGAAAATTCAATCCACTGGCTTTATATTAGTAGGTGAAGTTGGGTTGTTGAGATAAACAGCTGGTGGCCACTGCAGAATAAGAAGGCGCCAGTCAAAACCTCAATCAGTGAAAAACAATGTAGAAAACATTATATTTATGTCTGTTTCCTTCATTACTTTGAGGAGTATTACAGTCTCTTCATCGCTCCACACAGATGTGATGGTTTCGTCTCTTCAGTAAGACATTTAAGTCACATGTTTCTTGTACGTCGTGATTTATTCGATAAGTCTGTTTTCATTACAGTTTGTCACATTTTGCTTCTATCAATACAAATAAAACTATTTCCATGTTAGCCAAGATCAAAAACATTTATGTAATATTTCAGGTTAGCTACTAGCTGGTGAAGATAGTGGAGCATTTAGCTGCAGAGCCAGACATTAGCCTTCAGTAGTTGGTGGAGACCAAAGCAGAGCTAAAAGAGAGTCGATATTAACCTTTTTATAGACATTTTGACATGTCACATGTGACATTTGACATGTGCTACCACTTAATAGAGGTTTTTCTGGCTTCAGTTGTCTTTTCATGCTTTTGTAATGTGTAAGATGATTTAACTGAGCCCAGATTCAGCTCAGTTCTTTTCATAATATTTGTATTATGAAGAGAAATATATATTCAATATACTGACATACTGAAGTGGAACTATTTATACTATTTATATTATGAGTTAATAACCATGATTGTGTAAAACTTTCTCTCATTTAACCATTTGGAAATTTGTTTTAAGATCATCATTTGTAAGAGTAACAAGTAAGAGCAGAGTACAAGTACAATATGTGTGCAGTAATTTCCACTACAGAGAGGTTTTTGTTTGTCTGCGTCATTGAGGCATTAAGTAGCTTTTATTCTTTACGTCTCTTGCGACAAAAGAAAGTAAATGAGCTTCAGGTCACGTGACATTATGGAACCAGAAGTCTGGCGTGCAGAAAACACCTCAGAGTCTGATTGGAGAAGAGATGTTTATCACGTTTCACGTTTAATGTTTAATGTGAAATGTTCTTATATTAGTTGATGTGTCTTTTGCAAGCCTGTCTGGCACTCAGGTTGATGAAGGCACTGGGTCAAACGGGTATCACTGGAGGAAAAGCTGCGTGTATGTTGGGGGTTGTGTTGGGGTCATCGGTGTCTGGGCTCTGTTGCAGGATAATCCCGAGTCTCTGCATCTCTCATCCTCCAACCATCGCAGAGAGCAGAGAAAGAGAAAGTACTGCAGGATTATCTGTTTTGCTTCCGCTTTAGTCAAACAGCAGCTAATGGTCTGACCGGCTACATGAACTGTTGGCTGCAGTGACGATAAAGAAGGGGTAAAGTTCACTACTTTCACTGCCGATTGTTTCGTTATCTGTTAATTATTGAACAACGCTGCATTGATTATCCTGCAGTATGAAAAGTTGCATGCCCTGACATGTATCTAGCGGTCAGTAATGATCTTTTGGCCAGATTGAAAAAGGCTGTGAACCCAGACAAAACTTAATTTACCCAATTGAAACCATGTGATAATGTGAGTCATAGATTTACAGTTAATATTGTATAATGTTCTGCAATGCAGCCACAATTATCTCTAAGTTTCAATTTAATAAAGCCAATTAAGATTTGAAGAGGACAATGAGGCGACTGCCTTCAGACATAAACTTATGGGAAAACTTACTCATTGACACATCAGCACACACACACACACACACACACACACACACACACACAAACTCAAATACCTCAGTGTTTAGTTTAATGGATCAGATTTTAAGACGTGACATTTAGGTTGTGGAAATACCGCCCAGGGGCCACTTGTCTGTTTCTGTTAGTGTCAAACATCCTTCGACTTCAGCTCGGCTTGATA
The DNA here is from genome assembly GCF_914725855.1 of Thunnus albacares. NCBI lineage: Eukaryota > Metazoa > Chordata > Actinopteri > Scombriformes > Scombridae > Thunnus > Thunnus albacares. The sequence goes on along the minus strand of NC_058124.1, from coordinate 22,932,530 downwards.
TGAACAGTTTAGGCATTTAGCTCATACTTGCACTAGTTTGATCTGAGATGCAGCTTCAGTACTTGTTCTCAAACTCAAAGAGAGGACTAGACAGGAGCAGGAGATGATTCTGGTAAGTTATGAATGCACAACAAGCTTAGTTTTTAATTTGTTGTTTCTTACACACTTAACAGTTTTCATCCTTTAAGTTTTATCTGATAACTCAAGTGAAACAACCTATAATCAGGGCTGGAGCCAGGACTTTAGAATAATGGACGTTTTAAGTCCAAATAGGAAATTGCAGGACTTGCCACCAACCAAACTCTGTAAACTTTTCTGAGTATTAAACATATCCTCTGGTCTTTGGCTATTTATGTATTTCTAATGGAGAATACTAAATGTGCCTAAGAATAGTCAGATTTATTCTAAATATATGATAATAGCACAATGAATAATATACTTCTAAATATGGTATAATAGCCCAAGAATATTATACTTTATTCTTAAGCTCAACTCTCTACACATACAAATGAATTTGGGAACTTCAACCTGGAGACTTTGAACAAACATGATTAAAATAAATGCAGCCACAAAACCGTAAAGAGCTTTAAATTAAGGTGTTCACCACAAAAAAAAGCAGAAATGTTGCAAAATCTGAGATTACATAAAGGCTTCAAACTCTGTGAATCAAATTTCCCTCCTGCTTTATGTGGTCTTGGCGCCATCCTGTGGCGGCTCATTCAGCCCTTTAATCCCATCAGTCAGATAAACGCTGGTAATTGAATCGAGGATGTCAAGTAGCATCCATTCATATGTGTCTCTCATCGGAGTGGTCCAGCAGCCCCCTCGGGAGTGCTTTTCTCACTAATCTGTTTAACAATTGACTACAATCAGATCAGCAGGTTAAGAAAATAGACTGTAGTTTAACTTCGATTTACAGCCGAGGCCGAGCTAAACACACTGAACAGACGACTACAACTGGAGAAACGGTATTAAATCATTCACCAAAGGTCATAAAATCAGCCGTGGAAAGATATTAATATGCGTTAGTTTGCTGCATATCATCACACACAGGTTGACTGGTTTGAATTGTTTTTATAATGAAAGCTTGGAGCGTTTGGACCATTTAGATTCTAATCAGGATAATAATTAACAGTTGACACCTAATGATCCACATTCATTTTTGTGATCAAACAAATAAAACAGAAAAAAACATATATGATGTTTCTACCTTATTACAATGTTAAAATTATTAAAGTAATAAACATTTACAGATGTTAAAATAATACATTTTCATACCTATATGACTGCAAATGTTTACACAGAAGTTATATTATTGTGATTTGTTTTTTTTTTTTTTTTGGTGTTGCTTCTTTATTGTTTGAATTTTGTGTAGACCTCATTTTAACTGTGAATCTGCCAAACTGGATTATAATTATGAATTAAAGAATAAAGAATTAAGATCTACAGTATCACAGACTGAGTTTTTACCACCTTGGAAAAAGTGTTTTTTTAGTACTGAGTACTATATTTTATACAATATAGTATAAGTACATTAAATCTTTCAAAACTATGTCAATGAAAATATTTTTATGCTGATTTAACCTTCAAATCTCCTCAATTAATCATGTTTTTATCTTTTTTTTGAGTTGAACAAAAATCACCTTCCTGTTACCACAGTATTATTACTATTAACTATTTTCATTTTTTATGTCTGCACATATCTCAGTACACTAAACATAAAGAGAAAGAGAAGAAGAGATAAAAAAGAAAAGACAAGAAGAAGTCAGTGAATGATAACATTTATTTGAAAACTTGTACAGGAGGAGCGGAAATACTTATATGTGATTTACTATACACAAGAGCAGAAGTGCGGACAGCTTTGTGTTCCCTCATGGTGACTGGTCTGTCTTGCCTGAGTGGCAGGCGGGCGGCGTGTAGGTCCCCTCCTTCACCATCTTGTCACGCTGCTTACGGATCTCGTACAGCCTCTGGTGCTGCGGGGAGGAAGAGGAGAAGAGGAGGTGAGTGGTGAGGAAGAAAAGACATTAACAGAATCTCTGACATGTTTTTGTCCTCAGGAGGATGAAGTCAAAGATGGAAGTGATTTTTCTTCTTCATGCACCACTAGTCACAGATCCTTTTGCTCTTAAAGAACGCCGCCCTCTCTGAGTTTACATTCAGCTTATTTAGTCTTCAGCTGATCTGCAATTCACGACGGACCCTGAATTTGTCTTAGCTGACATTCATCCTCAATCAGCACTTCAGCCTGCTTCTTCTCTGTCATGTTTTGAAAGAACGAGACGTGGCTAAAAAGCAAATCGAGGCGTCTGGATCCCGGCGAGGACGTTCCTGCTGCTGCAGCACATTCACAGCGAGCAGCAGGCGGTGCGTCTGTCAATCTCTCCTCTGCTGACACACACACACGCTGCCGTCAAGGCTGACCGCAGTTAAAGTCCGACATTATTCAGTGAATTAGATGTGGGTTTTCTTTCTGAAAACACTTGTTATTCATTTCTAGTCTTTTTTTTTTTACCTTTAAATGTTTTTCTTTATTCCTTCTAGATATATGCTACTTTCTCTTCGTCTCTACCATCCATCACCACCTAATGCTATTCAAAAATCAATTTAAACATCACTTAGTTTAACAGAAATACCAACTTGTTAAATATTAAAGCCACATAAGAGCTATAAGCCATTTGGAGGCAATTACACACATTTTATTTAATGTGCGGAAGCTTGAAAAACATCAAAGTTGAAGGACTAACAGGTGACCCAAAGGCAGACACAGAAAAGCTTTCATGTTTTAGAAACTTTGTACAGAGCTTATGAAGAGCTGAGTCATGGTGTTATAACATTAAAGCACCATAATGCAACTAAGCTTCTTTGACACTGACAGACAGAAAATAAATCTTTATGGTAAAAAAAGGGAAATCTGTTTGTTTATTTGTGTCAAAAATAAATTCACTCTGCTTCAGTCGTGTACAGCACTGAATGTTTGCAGTTAGTTAAGTAACACTACACATCCAGATTTTACTACAAAGATTAATAAGAGTCTCTCATAGACATAAAATTAAAGACAGAGCAGCGGACGGTGCACAGGGATTAATAACCGTTCATCTTTTTGTTCTGACACTGTGGTGACATCTCGGGAGGCCGACAAGAGAAAAACTGATTTACTTTACAACAGATCAAATGATGAAAAACAGGCGCCGCCAAGGACGACCAAACCCACAAGTCACAGCGTGCACTGTCATTGCCTGCTGGCAGATGATAGTGCGTGAGCTCTGTTCCAACATGCAAACAAGACATAATATCTATAAAAAAAAGAGCAGTCTAAGTGACCTTTACTGCAATATCTGCCCCCCGGTGTCTCAAACAATGACTCAGCTTTGCTAAAAACATCATATTAATATGATCACAGTCTGGTTTCTGACTCTGTGTTACTGGTCTGTTTATTTAACAGACTGGTGTTAGATCAGCGCTCCTGTTTTAAGGTATTTTGTGAGATTAAAACCAGAAACTGTTAAATGCACACAGATGTTGTTGAGTAAGAATCTGTTCAAAATCTTTTCAAAGGTTCAACTTTTACCACAAACCAAATGCAACAACTAAATTAGGTATTCTGAGAGATTCGGGAGCAGTTTTATCATTTATCATTCATCAATCTCACCGTCTTCTGCCTATGCATGCACTCATAGAAGTCCTCGAACTCCAGCTGGCATTCCTTCTTGGCGCGGGTCTGCCCGATGCCGTGGGCACATTCGATCCACTCCTTCTCGAAGGCGTGGCAGCGAGCCGCTCTCTTGTTGGGCTGCGAGCCGCTCTGCAGCAGCATCCAGCGGTCCAAGTTGATGCCGAGCCGCGACTGCAGGTCCACGAAAGGCATGGTGCTGATGGAGGGGGGGACAGGAAGAAAACAATGACGACCAAAACAGGGTGTAGTGGAGGAGACAGATGAGGGGAAGGCAGTATAGAAACAAATTAGCCTAGAAAATCTGGCCTTTCATAGGTTGAGGCGTGGTGATAGCTGACGAAATGTTTGGTTTGTCCACAATCATTTTTACTGAATAAATGAGCTGTGTTGATTGGTTATTACACTGATAAGAAAACCTCAACCAAGGCAGTGGTCCACCACATACCTGTAGACTGCAAAGCACAATATTTTTTAGAGTGTAGAGTAAAAAAAAAAAACAACCTCCATAAAGAAAAGTGCTCAAGACCTGTTTGAATACCATACAGAATGCAATTTAACACCTGTTTCATGATCATTCTGTCAAAAATAAGGAAGTATGATGGCAAACCAGTAGGGAGGATAGGGCCTAGAATTTGTTATTATTATAATATCATAATTTTTCAGTACTTTCCCAGCAGTATATAATTTAATATAATTAATTAAATTAACATGACCTACAGGCAGAAAAGTGTCAGACAGCTAGTTAAAAATTATGCATTTATTAAAGTTCACTTGTGTTTATAAACTTGTAGTTTATAGATGTATAACATCACCTGACAGCCAACAGAATCAGAAACAAAAACATTGTATAACCAAGAATACTGGTGACGACAGGCAGAAGAAAACATTCAAGACTTCTGTGAATTAAATTAAAGACTTTTTAATACATTTTTAAGGCCTTTTTTTTTGGAGGAAACTAAATTCAAAGCTTTTTAATATTTTTTAAGACCTGCAGATACCCTGAACAGCTGAGTAGAAATGAAGACCCACTTCTCTCTCACATGGTGTGGGGCTGGCTGTTCTGGCCTTTAAAGACATGTGATCTTTATCGTTTAAGCTTGTTTTGGATTTATGATCTTTTTTTTTTTTGCTTAATTTCAAAACAAAACAACTTAGCAGCTGAATCCCTGTCGGCATGAACTGAACCACACTGTAAAAAGCTAGAGCCATTTTAAAACATCTGCTTGTAAAACTGTTATTGTTGTGTTTGTCCAAATTAGGCCTTATTCCGAATGTAGCATTTTACAATTAAGACATGTGGGACATGCTGATATTATCCAGGTTTTAGGAGCATTCTTTGGACATGTATACAGCGCATTCGGAACATGTGTCTCAGTTGGGGTTTTTACCGCAGTTTGTGACACACGGCCTCTTGCCTGTTTACAGTCAGCTCTGTGTGTTGTAAACAAACCGACTAGCCAACAGTTTGCAAGGTTGGGATAGAGATGCATGACGGGCTGGTTGTGTAACGCACCCCTGCGCAGGCAAAATGACATATACTGGAGGCACGGCAGGCAGACAGAGGAGAGGAATGAGAGGAGAGTGGAAAGCTGCTCAGGGCGGGATAGAAAAACAGAGCGTGCCTTCTCGGTGACGGGGACGGAGGGGTTTGGTCATTATCCTGACATACAGCCATGGTCTGACGGTAATAACTCGGTGTGACGCATCAAAAACATTCAGCAGTGTAGTAAACAACATGGGACAACCTTGGTTCTGGATGTGCCTGTAACTATAAATTTATAATACCAGTCAGATCTGTATCTCTTATAAATATCAGGCATCAGCTCACGAATGTTTTTCACCTCACTGGTTTACTTCACTGCCTGCGGAGATCTTGTTCCCACCGGAGCAGAGTGAAACCCTGAAAACCCTCTGCATGTAAACACGACTATTAGTGGAATATTCAGTTTCATTAGGAATGTAAACAGCTCAGTAGGAATATTGTCTTTTTTGGAATAAGGGCAAAAACCAGAATATTTTGTGCATGTAAACACAGTCACTGTCCGAGGAAACACAAAGAGGGAATTTGATGCTAAAAAGACCGTAAATGTGGCAGATATCCACTTGATATGACTAACTCAGATAAACTTTTAAATGCATTTTTGCACAAAATGACTGTGTGGACACACTGTGGATTTTGGCCTCCATCACTTACATTGTAAGTGTATTATGAAGAGATCTTCTAATGGTCAGTATGAACAGGAGGAATGATTACAGCAAGAAAAACATGTTTCAAAGTTCATTTGGTCACCTGACTGTTGTTTTAAGACAGACTTGAAAAATTGTGAACCTGTCCTTTAAATAAAAAATATCTTAAACATATCTTTAATATACCTTGAAATTTAAGCATGACACATGATAAAACACTAAAGGTTAATTATTTGTTTCAGTCTAAACAACATCATAATAAGAGGAAAAACTGCTTGGACAGATGCATACATTTTTAAAGGCAGATGTAATCATAAGTCATTATTAAAAAATAAATATGATAAAATATTAAATACATTCACTCATCCCCACTGTTTTACTGTTTCCTTTCACAAAATCACCTGTTTTTAAAAACACTGATAGACATCTGACATCATCTATTTAGCTGTTAGATCCAAAAGAATCAAGTTTTTTGTAGAATTTTACTATTTGGTGACTCGGCGACGCTGTAGTTAGCTTCTGATCTGGAGTCAAGGGGAAAGATTAGGGAAAAATAAATATTTGATATTTTGCACCACTTACACTTATGAAAGAGTTTTAGACATCGTAGCAAAAGCCTCAACACTGTTCAAACCCACATACAGATTTGTGAAACCTTTATTTTGCTTATCAAAACAGAAAAAGGGGAGATTTCACTGCTTTTTTTCCCCATCCAGTCCACATTAGACCAGGTCCAGATCAAAAACCACTATAATCAGACGTGTCAAATCTGGACTAGATTACCATGTAGACTCCAGAGACTCATTAAAACACATTTTCAGATCTATGAAACCTTTATTCTACTTATGGAAACACAAATATTGGCGATTTCGCTGTTCTTTTCCGCCCATTCAGAACACATTAGACCAGGTCCCGATTAAAAACCCATATTAGCTTCTGATCTGGACCTGGTCTAATGTCTTCTGGATGGGGAAAAAAGCAGTGGCATCGCCCTTTTTCATTTTCATAAGAAATATAAAGGTTTCACAAATCTGAATGTGGGTTTAAACAACGTCAAGGCTTTTGCTACGATGTCTAACATTCTTTCATCAGTGTAAGTGGTGAAAAAACAGAGAATTAGACGCTAAATATCATTATTTATGTTTCCATTAACTCAGTATCAGAAGCTAACTTCAGCATTGTCTCATCTCTACTGTTTTTACCACTTCCTTTCACAAAATCACTTGTTTTTAATAACACTGATAGATATTAGACATTATCTGTTTATTCTTTTGCAGGATTTTACTATTTGGTGACTCAGCTATCATGAAACTCACGAACAAACATTTTATCCCTTATTACTTTAGACTAGCTTTAAGATTAGCCAGTTAGCTTCCCGTAGCTAACTACCACCGAGCCAGCAGGCTACGGTTTCCTGTTAAAAACACCCCAATGTGAAAGCTTTACATCGTTAATTTAGATCAAGCAGTTTGCACAAAAGTCGTTTTTGTGCGATGAATTTGTCACCGGGTCAGATCTTTGTTAGCATGTAAGTTAACGCTGTTTCCCCTTCAATGACAGCCTCCAGACGGCTCTCATTTAGCTATAATTACACACTGACGCTATGTTTAACCGTCGAAGTAATTTTAGGATATATCAAATCAGTCAAAGTGCTGTTTAATTGCTGAAATTATACAGAAAAGTGTCTAATTTTACCGTGTTTCGTAGGAGTCACTTTAACCTTCCTTCGAATCACACGTTTTGCTTTACGGCTGCCCAAAACACGGCCGTAAAACAATACATTGTGTCGTGAAGACTTTCTGCATTCATCACATTAACGGAGCTTTACGGCCGCCTACCGGATCAGACTTCAAAGAAACAATCAGTAAATTAAAATTTAAGTGAAACCATTTTTTCTAGGTAGTAAATTAAATGACTATATTGTATGTTTTCCATTACGCCTTCTCAAGCAGATTTTTATTTTCTGTTTGAATAAGTGAACATGAAGTATATTCTTGGGAACAAAATGCCAGTGAGGTTCACAAACAACACATAAGAAATAGAAAGAAAATTAAATAAAAATAAAGAAATTATAAAACCTACAATTAATAAAAAATAGATACCTAAAATAAATTTTAAAAAGAATAGAGTTATATAGAGACATTAAAAACAATACTCTCATTAACAGTGTTCAAAGTCTTCTTATTGCTGCAAGATTTAATGTAAGTACTGCTCACATTCTTTATGAAAAAGTGAGAAGAGAGGGTTTCTTTGTTTTGTTGGTAAACTTACTCTTATAAATATGAAACTTATAAGATAATTATAAGATCGATGATGTAAGCTTGTTTCTCATTCTTTCTGTTGTAACTTAAAAACCTAAATGTTCATATTTATACAATAAAGCATAATCAGCCATAAATGTAACATTAATAAACTTAGAAACCTCTTGCTACTGTATTTTAGTGTAGTAACAATGCCAAAAATAAATGAAGCACAGTTTCAATGTGCAGAGCAAAATGAACATGATACATTAACATCATTCTTACATCTTTTAAGAAAAAGCAGATTTACTAAAACAAAACTGTCATAATTGCCTCATTCAATGATGATATTAATCTCTTCTGCTCCTCATTATATACACTTCATGCTAATAGCACTTGTTGAGCTGATCCTGGTTGATTGCATATTCTCCTGTTGATTGATATTTTATAATGTGTGACCCCTTCATGTCTTGAGCGTAAATATTTATAAAGAATGGTTTCCTCCTTATGGCTCATTCTCCCAGTGAAAACATGCTTTTTATTCTGCATAGATGCTTTCTTGTTTCACTGTCATCCCAGAAATTTTACTACAAATTTTGCATATTAACATACAGTAAATTTAAAAAGTTAACCTCAGCTTTACTCAGTGGAACTTAAATAGACAATATGCAGTGTTCATGACCGTTTGGCTTGTAAATTCACATCTTTAGAGCCTTCTACACCTAAAGGAAACATATAAACTCTCAATATAATATGTGAACGATTTTAAATCAAATGTTTTGTCCCCATAGAGATTTTCTGGAGTTGCTGCTTTTTCATTGCTGATCAACTATCAGAACCAATTACAACATTATCTGTGTGGCTGTGAAGAGTTTTTGAGGTATATTAGTTTCAGTTGTTTTAAAAATTTTGCATTTTTTCTTCACAACCTCAATAACTTAAGATTTCTTAAGGATTTTTTGTTTTTCATCCAACTTAAAATTGTGACCGGGGACATTTCATACTGCAGTATTATATTGTAATGTGTAATTATAATATTATACTGTATTATTGCCCACCAAAAAATTAAAAAAAAACATTATTTTTTTACTACTGTGTACTTGTGTAAAATCTGCACACATTTATGTCAATTTTCAACAAAACATACTGCAACATATTTTTCCTCAATATACTGAATTTCTGTAATTAAAAAAAAAAAAACAGTTTTGCGGCTGCAACTGACACATCTAAAGTATCTCTAAAATTATTTCTCTCCAGTGGTTTCTGTCAGCCGCCCCAAATTTTCTTTATCACAGCAGAAATTTTGACTTGTAATAGCAGGAAAAGCAAATGTGGAACTAATGACATTAACGACACAATTAAGCAGTTAACAATGTGATTAGTTGCATCTGTGTTTGACAAGTTGAAATGTCTTCTGTAAAAAAGGTAAACACCTTCAGTTTCTACTGCTCTGGATAATTATGCACATTTATTTATCCTCATGACTTCCGTGAGTGTCAAATATTGCAAAATTTCATCAATGATTTTAATCACGATATAATTAATATATTATAAACAATAGTTTTTCTGACAGAGAACTCAGCATCTTTCATTTGATTTTCACTCCCAGTAAAAGTGACAACAACAACAACAACTCTTTGCTTTGGTGCAACATTAGATTGTGTTTATTTAATTTTTTCCCCAAAAGTCCACAAGATGTCTTCCACAGTCCTGCATGTACAACCCCACACAGGGCAGAGCTTTAACAGTGACAGGAAATACACAAACAGTTTAATAACACTTAAATATTGCTATCTATATACTCTAAACCTTTTTCAAATAAAGACAAGACCACCTGTGTTCTTAATGGGACATTTCCATAAACACTCATTCAGACTCTTTCAGGAAGTTCGGGTTTCTGCCCGTGGTACATTCGAGTGTTTCCTCACAGGCAGGCAGGCAGAAACAAGTGATAAGTGCAGCAGACCAAACAAAGCACTGTCAAGTCATATAAGCAGCTAAATCCATAAAGCTACTCTGAGATGAAGAAGGTTCCCGATTGGTTTCCTCGTAGATTGAAGGAAAACCTGGTAGAAAACCTTTTCTTTTAAACTGAAGCACAGAGGTGATACAAAGCTAAGAAACAATTCAGGCTAGTGATTATGATTAAGAAGAGCTTATCGGCATCGATATTTGAAGTGTTTGGCTCCAAAATGTACATTTGGAAAAAAATGACACTGACTTTTAAAAGCTGATTAGTACAACATAAGTTAATAGAATAAAATATAAAAAAATAGGTTCATTATAGTCCTTGGACCACAAAATTGATTTAAAAAAACACATTGGATTCCCTATAAATTAGAAATACTGAATGATAAACTTGACAAAGCATTTTTATTTTCAGAAATGGTTTTAAGATCTTTTTGGAACCAAACTCTTCTTTAGTTATATCCAACATAAAAGGCCTTCTGGTAGGTGATTCATTTTGGTTGTACCACAGACTTTTGTATGCAAATGAAGTAAACTCACTTACAGTATAGCAACAGATGATGAATAGCAAAAAAAAAAAAAAAAAAAAAAAAAAGATAAATAAGATAAATTCAGATAAAGTGCACAAGTGCTCATTCAAAAAACAAAGTGAGACAAACAAATACATTCATCAGGAGTCCATTCATTCACTGTAGGAGCTGTTACTCTCTCTTTCTCTCTCTCTCACACACACACACACACACACACACACACATTCACACAATGTTCAAGTGAGTCAGACAGCCAGTTAACACGTCAGAAACTAAAAACCAGTTGGGTCTGTTGTTGTTGTTGTTGTTGTAGTTGTTGTAGTTGTTGTTGTGTTGGTCAGTGAGTGTCTATAAGGCAGTCAGACAGCCAACTGTTAAACCTCGGTCCAGTCACATGACACACACCAGAACCACACAGTGAGAGAGTTCTGACAACGACAGGCGTCAGTGTGCACAGTTTAAAATCCTGTCTGAGTGAGCAGCATCAGTTTAAACCAAATCAAACACCAGCAAACGTTACAGATGAAACGATTAGTCGATTCATAAATTTGTCGATCAACTACTCTGATTAGTGATAATCGTTTAACCTTATTATTTTTTTAAGCCAGAAAATTACAAACATTCTCTGGTTACGGCTTCATATGATAGTAAACTGATTATATTTGGGTTTTTGACTGTTGGTTAAAGAAATTAAGCATTTTGAATAAGTTGGCTCTGGAAAATTAAAATGTGTTTTTTCACTATTTTCTGACATTTTATAGAAAAAATTGATTCTTGATTAATAGAGAAAATAATTGGCAGATTAATCAATAATGATAATCATCGTTAGTTGCAGCCTTTGCACAGATACAAACATTATTACTGCAGTTACAGCACAATGTTTCTTATATATGATCAACAGCAAAGAACTTTAACGTTGAATCTCTTCTGTTACAAAAAGGATTAGAAAACATTTCATAAAAAAACTTCAGGTCCTCTTATCTTTTTTTCAGAGCTTCCTTCAGTTGACGGAGTTCGCTCAGCTCTCATGGAGACTCGTCGTAACGAGAGTTGTCATCCTCATGACAACTGAGCAAACTCCATCGACTGAGTACCGTGAAATGCAGGTAAAATCTCCCGGAAAAAGCTAATAAGTGGACCTTGAGTTAACTTTTTTTTTGCCAAATGACTGATGACTGATTATATTTTACGCTGAACATTGAAAACATTATATGTTTTGTCTATAACTGCAAAGAAATAATCAATGAACCAATCAAAAAACAACTGAAATAGAAACACCAAACTGCTTGAACGTAAGAATAGTCAGAAATTGGAAAAAACTACTTGCCAAAGCACTTCATAACCTATTAATCTATATTTAAGTTAATATTCTTACAGTATTTGCATGAGACAAATTAGGTATTTTCTTCTAGAAGAATGTTTTGCCTCTGTTCAAGTACTTTATTTACTTCACTGTATTGTTTGTACATGTTAACATAGTCTTGAGTTAATATATCTGTACCTCACATTAAATTTGAAGTTGTACTGTTGTGTTAATGTGTTGCCATGAATGTAACTTCTTCTATTTTTTCGTATGGACGGTTCAAGCCACCAGAAAGCAACTGTATCGCTTTCTGTATTGAAGTATGTGTTGAAAAGTGTTACTTTATAATATAGTTGAAGGTTGCAGACAGTTCAAAAGACTTATCTATTAAAGAGTTACCTATTTAGATAAAAAAAATAGTAGAAAACTAGCAGGACTGTTTGTGTCTGGATTCTTGAGATTAACATATTTTATATAACTTTATCATTGGATTATCTGTGAAATGATAAGCATTAGTTTTATGTGTATCTCAGTAGGATGAACCTGTTCTCTGTGCTGGGTTGTCCTCAACTACTCAAAATGGCCAGAGTGTGAAAAAGGTCCTATACTTTCACTACACTAGACTAGAAGAGAAAGAAATGGCTTCGCTCACCGCGTTTGACCGCAGAGCTCTTTAGCCTCGCCACGTCATTGTCAGAACTCATTCAGTTATTTCTGTAATTTGATAAACACGGACTCTTATTTCTTCGTCCCTATTTCCACTCTCCCAGTCCTCCTTCTCCTCCTCCTCCTCCTCTTCCTCCTCCTCGTCTGTGCAGGGCAAGTAAGATTCAAGTGCAGCTTTGTCCTCTCAAGTAAACTTTCACCAGTGTAACAGAAACTCGCTGCCTTTTTTAAAAACCTTCCACACAAGGTATGGCTCATGCAGACACATGCACACAGCAAATAATACACTTTCAAGGTTGTCTGAATATAAATAGAAGGGGGGAAAGAGGAAAATAAAGCCACAATAGTTGAGTACAAAGTCCACATTCATTCACACATGTGTTATAAACGTCCCCTTTGACCTCAGCACGCACAAACCTGTTTTCCCCAACAATCCTCCTCCCTTTGCTAAGCTTGGTGACATTTCACCTTATTTCATCATTTCCGTTTTGCAATAATTCTTGTGGAAAATTTGTACCTCTTGTGTTTTTTTTCTTTTCTTTTCTTTTTTTGCTTAAGTAGCCAAGGCATTTTGCACCAAGGAGTAAACATAAATCATCATCTTATAAATCTCAGAGGTAGAACCCTGACAATTTACTCGGTGAGAAGATTGACAGGAAGATTGATAAGACAGACAGACAAAAGTAAACAAACGCTGTCTGTGTTTAAGACGGTGTCTGTGAGTCGCAAAAGCAGCAAACGAGAAATGACAACAGAAAAAATAAAAAGAGCTATGAAGTAAGAGAGAGCTCAAATGAAAATGTCGGGGGGGGATCGGTTCGTTTTTTTTTTTTTTTTTGTGCAATCCTGAGAGCTGCTGTTCTCTCAGACGTAGAGGATGACGTTGCTGTCTGCGGGACAGTGAAGGCCTTCGGTGGAGGGGTTCAGGGCTCGGCAGGAGGGGAGCTGGGGCTGCTGGCCTGCCGCTGGGTGACAGCTTTTCGGGTGAGGCGAGTCACAGTCGTCCGACGTCAGCTCCGCGATGTCGTCCGATTGTGTGTCCGACATCTCCAGGTCACTGCGGATGCTCTCCGGCTGAGCCAGGGTGACGTCTCTCAGCCCCTCCCTGATTGACGCGCCCGGTGACAGACCCAGCGCTGAGCCAGACAAAGCTCCGCCCCTTCTGGAGCTGCAGTCCTGAGGCTCCTCGCCTCCGGAGGCCGTCGCCATAGCAGCAGAGCCCGGGGGCGGGGTTAGGTCCTCTTCACTGGTCAGGCAGAGATGGCTGGGTTTGGTCTCGATGTCCACCTGGATCTCCAGGTTGGTGCACTCCCTGCAGAGACAATAAAATGAGTCTGATGCTGCTGCAAACAAATCAGGAAAGATCACACAGAGATAAGGACATTTATGCTCTTAGTTCAATTTTAGAGTCCATAGGATTAGATTTGTTCTCAAAAACAGGAATTTTTTAATATGTAATTAAAGGATGGATGTGTTAAGTGGACTTAAATTAGGAGATGGAAAAGACTACAGCATACTTTTTTTTGGAGATTAAATTCGTTTTTCCCCAGTGAAGGGTTAAGATAAAAGAGAGTATTTACTAAAGATTATTTTGTGTTGTATAATAAGTATCTATGGTGATCTATTTCAAGATGGTTAACATGCTCTTGTGATTACAAAAAACAAGGATATCAACAAGAAGAGGAACAAAGATTTCCTTTAACAGCAGCCAAGTGCAAATATGTTTATCTACTGCAAAGTATCTGCTAAGTAAAGTATTATAAAGAGCTTTAGGCAGTGCAACAGAGGAGACATGAGACACATTAGATCATGATGGCGTCAAACTGCTAAATCAACACATTAAGTTCACATCACATCCAAATTAAATCAGGGCAGAGGTGAAGAGAAGAGAAGAAATAACAGAGAAGAAGCCAAACACACATACAGTAGGTGATGCAATAAGAAAAATTAAAATTCAAGACCAAAAATAGGAAGCAGAGGGAGATCAAAGATATCACAGAAGAAGACGGAGGTCTCACCTGTCAGGTAGTGTGTAGGAGGAGATGATGGATCCGGCCATTCCTCGGGTGCTGGCACAGTCGCTCCCTGCCCCCAGGCTGCCTGTCTCCCTCTGGGCTGATTCTTTAGCCAGCTCCCCTGCCTGCACCTCCAGCCTGGAGCAGAACAAACATACATATTAATCAGTTTTTAGTGTTAAGTAATGCAATACTATGAATACTTATTATGAATCATGTGCACTGCACTCAGACAGTGTCAGAAACGTAACACATCTATTATTAGCATTAAGTTTTTATCACCTCTGCAGACGCAAGTTGTGTTTTCACCCAAGTTATTCACTTTGTCTCAATGTCTTTTTATGAGCAAGATATATCAACAATTCATTTACACATTTTAATGCAACTGAGAACCAACTGATTAGATTTGGGATTTAGATAATTATTGTTTTTTGTCTTTTTTCTGTAATTGAAAAAAATACTTGATTTTTATACACTAAAAGTATGTTTGCGGGGTGAAGAAACTAATGAAACAAATGATGTATTTGGATAAAAATAGTCCTGATTATTAAGGTGCCTTTAAGAAAAATAACATTTTAGAGAGACAAGTACAGTATATTATGTTTAGTTTATAATTAGTTACCCATATAGCCTCCTTCTTAAGGAACAATGAAACAATTAGAAATGTGTTTTAAAAAGAGTAATAATGTCATTTTGGTTTATTTAGAGCAGAATGACTTGAACTTGAACTTGAGAGGCTTTGCGTGGCCTCATGTCTTATCCTCACCTGCTGTACTTGCCGGTTCGGGTCCCCAAGGCGCCGCCTGCCAGGGTGTTGAAGTGAGGCGTGTCACCCAGAGCCCCGGGGGCCACAGAGAGCCCCTCGCTGGGGGAGGTGGTGCTCAGACCGCTGACCGCCCCGTCCAGACTGCTCTCACCGAGGCTCGGGGACTTGAGGGCTCGCCACGCGTCCGCCACTGCAGAATGAGATCAGAAGATTCTTTATTGTACATGTGACTGCATTAATAACCAGATCTGAAGATCTGATGAAAGAGATCCTGTTTCTCCGCTTTGCAGAAAATGTTGTTATCAGTTTGGTGTCCTCACCTGTGATCGGTCCGTCATCTTCATCGAAGTCAATCCGGACGCCCCTCCCCTTCCCTCTGCTCACACCACAACCTCCTCCTCGACACAGAGAGATGGGCACCACACCGTACACGTAGGCCAGCATGATGGGAACGCCGATGCCTGAGGAGGAACAGAAGAAGAGATAATAATGTTAAGGAGCTTTCAAATTTGAATCCAACACTTTGTACTTTGGATTTGTACTTTTAGAGTCTCAGAGAAAGTGTTAAAGTGTAAAAACAAGGCAGATTTCTTGTGTCTTTGTATAGTTTTTTGTTTGAAATTCAGAAGTCTGTATCACTAAGAAGTCTTATGATTGGTTTGGTTGCAACTGTTAGTCATTATGCAAAAGCATGACTTGTGAAAACATGGTGTGTTTTAAGCTCTCCACGTGTTCTGCGGTGAGTGATGAACAGCGGTTAGTGTCTAGACGGTGATTAACAAAGTGTGCTCAGTTTGTTTTGACTGCAAGCTTCAGAAATCCACATTGCGTAACGGATGATGGTCCTGTCGAGTCTCTTACCCACGCTAACAGCTGCGATGACGGGGGCGGTGATGATTGACAGGGCCACGCCCCCTGTGATGGCCAGGTTCCTTCTGTGGCGAGACGTCTTCTTCAGCTCGTAGTGAGCGTGGATCTGCAGCAGAGGAGAGGCATCATGTTAAAAAAAAAAAAAAAGGTCTCATGAATGTAACAGTTTTAAATAGTCGAGTTTTATCTCGCTCATATTTCTCAGATCTGGTTTTGTTGTGTTGTTTGTTTTTATGTAACTTTGTGACGCCTTGCATTATTGTACGCTGCCATTTTGGCCAGGTATGTAGAAGTTATAATGTTAAGAAACTTCCTGGTTAAATAATGGTTTAAAAAAAGGGATTTTAAATATGCTGGAGAATATTTTTTCCACATTTTCTTTATTTGTGTGCCGTTTCAAAGCCATCTCCACTCTGCCATGAGAATCCCACTGTGTTTTTGGTTAATTTAAAGATATAAAAATATCAAAATATCCCTTTAAAAAAAACACCCTATGTAATTTGTGTGTATTTGTAGAACATAATCACCTCCTGAGGTTGTTAAAAAAAACAACTTCCCTAAAAACAGTACCATGACATGACCTCTATGTCCTCGATGACCCTGCTCGGCACTATGGGAACTATAGTTTCTCTGTAACAAACCAAACGATCTGCAGCTTCTAACTAAAACACTTAACATGAGTTTTAAAAAAAGAAAAAGACTTGGTATAAAATAGTGTGTTCTTCCTGCAGGGATTCATTATGAGTCATCACTGATCTACATTTAACACACAGACCTATTAAAAGCTTCTTTTTGAAGAACAACATCTGTGTCATAGAGGAAGAAGGTTGTATCACCTCGATTAGCGTAATAAAAACATTTACATACATATAGGTTTCACACAATTTTAACGCCTGACCGAGACAACCACATCTCTAAAACACACGGTCAGATATAGGCATGAAGGAACCGCACACAAAATGTGTGTTAGGGTGAAGTCACAGCTGATGTAACTTGTTGACCACTTCCAATCACTAAACACGATGCCAGATCTTCAACGGGCTTTAACAGAAATATGAAATTTCTCTATTGTCCACAAGAGAGTGCTACAGTATAATAACTCCTACCAAATGCCTTTTATTCTTTAATTCCCTTTGTCTTGCAGTGACTTGCATGACCACACTGGCTTTTAGCAAATGCTTTCTTGTCTATAACGGTTTCCAAAAAAATCCTAACTGAAAACATACCAGCGTTATCAGTTTTAATGCCAACAAGTACATGATTTTATCACAATCCTGCAAATACAAGTACTTTCATCAACCAATCTAACAACCAAACTGATGAAACAAACAAAAGGCAGCTAATGCAGACTGTTTCCAATAAGGAGAAAAAGCAACAGGAAATGTAATATTCCTTCTTGTGAATCCATTCGGGTCATTTTTTTATATTTCAGTTGCTTTAAACTCGAGCTTTGCCTCAACTAAATATCACACAACAGAAAACTTCATCAAAATTAATGTACATATAATATATTGTACATATTCAATAACAATTTATTATTGTTTTTGTACATTTTACAGACCCGGGCTTTAATAAAAATGTGTGCTTTATTAGTCAGATACGGTTCTTGTTTTGAGGCACTGGAGTCTGTCTAATGGACAGCAGGTCAGTGTCATCAATGATCAAAACAGAAACTAGTCTCTGTTGCTTAGAGGAAATGAAAATACTCTCTGTCATTTCTAGGAAACCTCTTACATGTGTTAACAAAGAGGAGGGCATACTTAAGACATGACAGGTTTCCTTCTCTACACTGTTGTAAATTCCAGATAAGTGAAGGATTGTGAAATAATGACTGACAGGACTACAAGCTATTTGTGTGTGTTGCCACAAGTCTGTGGTTTTCTACTTCGGGTTTCTGTAGTAGTTTGGAAAAAGGTAAGTGACCATAAAGATTAGTCTTTTCAGTGTGAAAGACATCTCAATCAGTCAGATTCAAACAGAAAAAGAGATCAAATTAGACATTTGAAGCATCGATGTAAGCTGATCTTTATGAAAGTGGAATCAAGATAGCAAGATTACGAAAACGTCGATAATGTTTCATAATGCATCTTATCAGTTCCACCTAAAAAAGTCCCCTCTTTACGTTTTATTTTCCGTTTCCTTTTCACAATCTTTTGCTCTTTTACCAAGAATTTAGTTTCAATGTGAGTCTTGGTCATATTTTCTGAATATGACCAAAAGACATATTTTAAAAATCATGAACAAAAATGAAACAAGACATAAAAATTCAACAGAATTAAGTCACCAAAACTTAAATCCTAAATCAAAATAGCATGTATACAAACACGGTGTTGCTTTTATGCTAGATTTCAAGGACTTGTTTTAAAGCTTTAACTAGTTATGCTCTGTCATACCAGTATACAAGTTGTTTCTACCATTATTGTGCATTTTTAAACATGGTCTATATTAAACATAGCAATGAAATGCTTGCTTGAAAACCCTTTTTATATCAGGGTTAAACAGAAAATACCAGAAACGACAGGAAAAATTAAAAAGTTGACAGTAAACATAATAAAAAAGTGACTTAAATAACTAAAACTAACTAAAAACAAAAAGAAAAAATTACTATAAAAGATAAAAAAGGAATCTTAAAGTCATTCAAAGCTCATACTGTAGTACTGCACTCTTCACTAGAGATTTATCATACTTCTCTAGCAGCTGGAGCTTCTTATTCTACTTTTGCAGGTGTCTCACCTTGCGGCCGACGTAAACGGGGATGCCGATGACCATGGCAGGGACAGCGATGCCTGCGATGAGGGTGATGCCGACTGGAGCTCCAATCAGAGTGCCCAGCTGCCACAAAATCTTCTTCTTCCTGCTCCAAGGCTTCTTCCCCCAGAACGTACAGCCAGATGGACTGATGGAGGGAAACACAGAGGGAGAGTGGAAGAAGAAGGGAGGGATGAAGGGCAGGGAAAGTGTGAGGATGGGAGAAGGGAAAGATGGAGAGATGAGAGAAAATGTGGTTAAAATGTAAATATTTGAAAAAGCTGAAAAAGTCAAACACAAAGTTGATAAAAAAAAGTAAAATGAGAAATTTCCCTACCTGAGGTAGTGCAGGTCAGAGATCTCCTTCATGCAGAGCCAGCAGAACTCGCAGCCGCAGACGGCGCAGGTCATGTGATTGCAGCTCCCATCGTTCATCTTGATGATGTAGGCACCACAGCGGGGGCACGGCTTGATGTCATCAGCTGAGGACAGAAAGAAAACAGGATCAGGGTTTAGTGACATCGCTCATCAAGACGTGAATGATTTAAACACTTTTTTTTTGAGTTGCTAAAGGAATAGTTAGACATTCTGGGATATAAGTGTATTCGCCATCTTGCTGAGAGTTAGATGAGAAGATTGATACCACTCTCATGTCTGTATCTAAATATGAAGCTACAGCTAGCAGCTGGTTAGCTTAGCTTAGCATAAAGACTGGAAACAGAGGGAAACAGCTAGCCTGGCTAATAGTTTCCACAGACTTTCTAGAGTCTCCATCAATGGCCTGGCAACCTCACAGTGATGACAAGACTCTAGGAAGTCACTGCACCCAGACAAGAAATAGTCCCCACTGTAAACCTCAAATTATCATTTTAACACTTCAGTTTCTGTAGATTAAACAAACAAGATGTTAATTAGTGAGTTTTAGAGGTGCTCATGGGTGGATTTTGAGTGTCAGATTAAGCCAGGCTAGCTGTTTCCCCCTGTTTAGAGTTTTGATGCTATGGTAAGCTAACAGGCTGCTAGCTGTAGCTTCGTATTTACCGTACAAACATAGGAGTGGCATCAATGTTCTCATCTAACTCTTGCAAGGAACTAAATAGGCGTATTTCACAAAATGTGGGGCTATTCTTTTTTCTCTGCACTGCCAAATCTCAAAGTCTTGCAGCTCGCTGTGGTTTTGAAACTCAGCTGTGAACTTATGCAACTTTCGAAACATCAGCAATGACGTGGGAGAGAAATTTAGAGCACCACAGACGCAGTACATCTTTAATACTTCAGGCCACCTTAAATAACATTGAACTCTGCAAACACAAAGCTGCTTTTTCTTTTTTTGTAACCAGTTCAAATGACTACACAACCTAAGCTTACTGTAATTTGTATGTATGCATGCAAGTCAAAAAGCTGCAATTGTCCACTTAAGTTCTCTCTCTTTGTCTTGCAGTTTGTCCCATAATGCATTTTAAAAGAAAGAAAACCAAAAAGCCACAAAAAAGTCAATTTGTGTGTTTGAATTCTGGATGCTAGGAATGCTCTTTGCTCTTTAAAGGGCATTTTGGCATTTTAAATCAAAGAGACTCTGGCAGATCTGGCCGAGGCAATGTGTGTGTGTGTGTGTGTGTGTGTGTGTGTGTGTGTGTGTGTGTGTGTGTTTGTGTGTGTGTGTCTAGGAGTAGTTGTTATTGTCTGTGTACTTTGTATTCTGCAGACACGACTCCACACACTCTCTCTTTGTCTCTCTTTCTCTCTGTCTTTTCGCCCTCGCTTTTTTCCTCTCCCCTCCTTTTTTCCATTCCTCCTCTCTGTCTCTTCTCTCGTCTTTCCTCCTCTCATCTGTCCATCTCTCTTTCATTCTCATTCTTCTCCTCCACTGTCTCTGTATATCTGTCTATATCCAGTTGCCTAAGCAGCGAGTACGAACTGACAGACAGGCAGACGGAGAGGGAGCGGGAGCGGCCTGGATTTTTTTATGACTCAGTTTCAGCCTTCTGGATTGTTGTCAGTTCTTCTGAATACTTGGCAGCGAGAGGCAGACTGGAAGTGGTGAATTAAGTAGAGAGAGAAAAGATTGACTGGAGACAGACGGAGGGATTTAGTTAATAGACTTTTAATCAAAATGGGATTAAAGACACACACACATAATGTGCATCGAGATGTTTGCATGCACGAGCACGGATGTTTACAGACATCTTTATGTTTGTATCTATCATCACAACAGTTAGCGTGTTAAAGGACTAGTTCCACATTCTGAGAAATTCGCCATTTTGCTTTCTTGCAGAGAGTCAGATGAGAAGATTAATACCATTCTCATAGTGTCACATGGTATCGATCTTCTCATTTAAATCTTTGCAAGAAATGCTGTATTTCCAAAAAATGTCTAACTATGATGATGTAAATAAATTTAGTAACCATTTTAAAGGCATAATTGCATTTCACTGGGTTATAAATTTTCATATTATTTTATACACACAATTGCATGTGTTGTACCTGAGCAGCTTAAAGCTCAGTTATAAGATACTTCTGCAGTTTTGTCAAAAAAGACAAAAAACTATTTGAAACAATTTGACAATTTGAAAAATGTTTAATATGTTGTAGTTCCAATATGTAAAAAGGGGAAAAAAAACTATTTATCTATTATTTATTATCACTTTATGAGTGAAAGAATGCAATGATAGAAATCCCTCTTTTCTAATTAAACCTGACAGAACTTTATTTGTCTCTTTGACATTTTAAAAATATTTCTGTCTGTGTCTAAAAGTACTTGGAAAGTTCCTGATGATCTAAAATACCACACAGTCACAAGATGGGTTTTATGATGTGCATTTACAAGTACAGTCCAAGATTTTGTTATAAAACCCCCCAGCTCCAAATATTTCTCCTGGTTCTTTGCTGATTTTCTGAAACTCAACTGAGAACCGTGTGTCAGTTTTTTAAGAAACATATCTTTAACTGATTATTTGCAATCGCATTGTTCAAAAACAGCAAAAAGGGGAAGATGTTTGCATGTAGCAAACTTAAGCAGCATCCACAGAGCTGGTTTTTCAAAGTTATTCTGTGGTTGAACTAATGCGCATGAATTTCCTGTGAATAAGAGAACTAAAAGCACACTGAACACCACTTTAGTCAGTAAATTAAATCAACATGCCATTTTAAAAATCTGCCTTAACAAAGTTTAGATTAAAAAACTTGATGATTGGTGACATTTGAAAATGCTGTTATGACCGGATGCAGGGTGTAACAGTCATGAAACTGTCAAGTGATATAAATAGTGTCACATGCTTGGTTGAGTGCTGCTCACTTCCCCCAGCGGTGGGAACATCAGGGAACCGCTACAACAGACGCAAGACGAGTTTGACTCAGCACTCTGACAGACATGTGATAAAGACTGGCAGCAACAGAGAGACAGAGACGAAGAGCCCCATAGATCTCAGAGGTGTGAAAATGTATTTTCGATACGGAAATGCTGAGAGAGAACACATCTGCTCAATGTGTGTGTGTGTGTGTGTGTGTGTGTGTGTATGTGTGTACTTCTGTGGTGTCTATAACTTATGATCCAGTCACTCTCCAGGGAGGCTGAGGAGTCTATGTTCTCCTGATACTCACCGGGTCCCTGCTCCTGTGTGTAGCTGGGCGAGTGGTTACTATGGGTGTGCAGGGATTGCGCCCTCTGCTGGCGGGCCGAGTCGCAGGTCTGGTTGGGGTGCCAGGCCTGTTTGCAGTGGTAGCAGAACTCGGCTCCGCAGCCCTCTCTGCGACACACCAGCCTGGGGCAGCTGGCGCAGCCGGAGGCGATGACTGCAAACCTGAGTGCAAGGAACAGAAGAGACAGTCACATATTTATTATAGATATAAAGTCTCCAAAAATGTTAAAGGCTTGCCAGTACTGCTGATCCCGCTGAGAATCAAGACCCCAGCACTGATCTAAACACCCAGACCTCCACATATAAAACAGTGGGCAGCCGCATGAGTTTACACAAGCCTTATGGTATGCTGGCAGGAAACTGGGAAGAGCCAAAGTAAACAAATAAACAAAGAACATCTAATAAGCCAGAGATCCAGATTTTTTTCTCAAACCAAGCAAGAGCTAAAAGGTGAGGAAGAGGACTCTGATGGGATACCGATACTGTCCTGCTTCTGTTGAATGTGTAAGGGGAATTTGTAACAGTAAAAGATCAGATTAAATTCAAATTATTTCATTGCAGTTGCCACAATCAGTTGATTAACTTGCAGAGGGAAATCATTTAGTGCGGAGCTTTCATGCAGAAGTCACCACAATTTCATTTAGCCAAATATAACGAATCACAAATTTGCTTCAGGGGGCTTTATGATCTGTACTGCAATACAACATCCTTTATCCTTAGACCTTCGATTCGGATGAGGAACCCCCCCCTCCCCCCAAAAAAAACCTTTAACAGGGGAAAAAATGGAAGAAACCTCAGGAAGAGCAACAGAGGAAGGATCCCTCTTCCAGGAAAGATAGACATGCAACAGATGTTGTGTGTGCAGAAAAGACCAGATAACAGAATTACACAAATACAGCAAGAAAAACCAGGGCGACAAATTGAATTTTGATGAACTTTGACAACCTCATTTGCACCATTGATCCAACTGCAATACTCATGTTTGAGAGATTTGATAAATCCAAAAAGGATGGAGCTGTCATATTAGCTGTATTGCATCATCCAAATTAATTTGACCCTGCGCAGTACACAGTACAAAATGTTCTGCAAAAGAGATGCAGCGTGGTTTGCAGTCAGTCATGAGACAGGAATCGATGACGAATAAATGCAAAGTCATGTGACCTGACGCTCAGCAAATACTTTGTCCTGTTACCAATGATAACACTGTGAGATGATATAATATTAAGGTTTATTCTTGAAAGTTTATTTTAAAGTCTTGCTGCCTTAGATCTTAAACTTTTGTTTAGAAGCACCACATACAGTACGTAACTGCTTGTTGCAACACATGATGCTCACAGCGAGTGAAATATTCAACCTCATGACGCCATATTTGGCTACATACTACATAATTCAGTTGTAAGTTTAGAAATCCAGCAAACAGTTAACTCAACCACAGTTTATAGGAACTGAAAACCTTCAATACGACCGCTAATGGGCACATCACGTAGCCTGAAAGCTCTTTGTGGACTGAGAGGAGAGATCATCTGATCAATGGAGGACTCACTTCCTAACAACGTTGAGAGAGAAGAAGAAAGAGGCGGATTGAGGACAATCAATATGGATTTCACAAAGTTCAATATTGAGAAAGGAGACAGACAGGAGCGGAGTGAATACAGCTGTGATGGAGTATTCTTAGCAACTAGACATTAAAAAGTCCAGAAGGGTCTCTGTGTTAACCTTCAACTTGCATTGATTGACTGTGTTATGTAGGGGAGAGCTGAGTGTGACAATCGAGATGACTTTGTTATGGATTTTTGTGGTGATAAACTCATGAGAAAATAGAAAAAGAAAAATTCAAAATCTTGCAACATTGGCAAATCCCTCTTGCTTCCTGCTCGGCCCTCGTCTTGGCTTAATTTCCACCGAATTCCATTGAAATTTGTTGTGTTTTGAAGATATCCACACAGACAGAAAAACAAATGGGACCCAAAACTAACTTCCCCGGTGGAGGAAAAAACTGAGAAATCTTGAAAGTGCAGACCTTTTGTCTGTTAACTCTAAGCTAGCGAACTATTAAGCGAAAAATGGAAAACATAGCAAAAAGTGTGTCACTTTGTAACAATAAAGACAAAGAAGGAAATTAAAGAGAGAGAGAGAGAGAGAGGCTGGGATATAAGAGCTTGTCACTCACTGAAGAAATCACAATAGAGGCCTGTCATGAAATACTGTCACCAAGCTAAGTGGGAGAAAACATGTTGGAGGAGTAAAAACAAAAGCAGGCAGGGATTTTAACTTTTTTTTTTGCCTTTTTTCTATCCTGACAAAACAAAGACTATGCCAGTTTTCTGCACGTTAGTCAGGATGTCGGAGTTGCACTATTAAAAGAAGAGGAAAAAAGTGGAAGACACGATAACGTGACGAACTCGTAATTGTTTTGGCACGCCTCCAACACGGCAGCCCCAACATGTCCCTCATTACCACTTCTTTCAACACAGTGACAGGCCCGTTCCGAGGACGGAATAAATTATCGGATAACAGAGAAGACAAGAGTTTGCTTTCTCGGGACAAGATGAGACAAGAAGTGGCATTCCTGCAGAGAGATTTCACCCCAGCGCCTGTGAGGATATAAACATCACTTTTGTCTCAAAACATACATCAGCAAAAAGCAGCACAGGTTTTTTTTTTTAAAGAAGCTTTTAATCACAAGAAGCCTCAAGGGACGAACGGTCACTAAACTGACTCAATGCTTACATAAATTGTATAAACTTCTGGTTTAAGTGGGTGAAACAAAAACACTTAGGTGCCAGTTTTGTATTTTTTCTGCAACATCAGCTCCCTGCTTCAACCTCTCCTAAACAAAACTGTGTTAAATGAGTAATGAGTAAGCCTTTCACAAGAAATCCAATTTTTTTTAAACCATTTCCCTTTTTTTAAAACTCAAACTAACCATCATGTGAAAACCCTATTTTAATCATCTTAAGTCCAATTTCTTAATGTTTATACTGTGACATTCCTCTGTATTTTCAGTGAGGTCACACAGGGATTTGTATGTATGTATTATGCGCTTAAGATCTACACTGTGATACAAGAAAAAAAAAATTCTAGAGAGGAAGAGAGATGGCATGTTTGTGCTCTTGTTCTTCTGGCTGGCTAACTCTGGGACTTGTTGCGGTACAAAGCACAGGTTGCCACGACAGCTTTTTCCTGGGAGAGCATCCCACGTCAGCGCTGCTTCACGATTGGTGGATTTTTCGAGAGAGCAATTTGGACTGACATTTCCAGGGTGGAGGAGCGGAAAGAAAAAAAAAAAAAAAAAAAAAAAAAAAAGACAAACAGGAAGAGACAGAGACAGGTAAAACAAAAGGAGGGTTAAAAAGGGGAACGTGAGATCAAGAGTGGAGATGTAAAATGTGAAATGCAACACAGATAGAGGCAGAGACGGAGGTAGAGGAGGAGGAGGAGGCGGAGGAGTTTTATGAGTGCTGACATGCTGCGTGTTCAGAGGAAACGTGCACAGACAGTCCTGTCGGTGTTCAGCTCCACCGACAACCACCTGGGAATCCTGCTGAGCCTGTAAACGCAACGTTACAACACACTCACTCAGATGCGCACTAATAGCAGGCTGTATTTAACACCAGGATGAACTGAGCGTGCACACGGAAACATGGAAAACACAAGCTCACATTACGTGTCAGTCGGCAAGAAAAGCGCAAAAATACAGGACAATGTCACACACATGAACGCTGAGTCCAATTAGTACGTATTGATCTGTTTAATTAAGTCCCGATTCCTGTTACCCATGGCAACGTTCCCTCTATGCCACATCGATAGTCGCCATAGCAACTGACAGCCAGAGGAGACGGCAGAGGGACACTCTTTGTTCTCACTGGATATTCAGACGTGCCTGCCATACACGCCGGGACCTTATTGGCCGGACGAGGAGAGCAGGTCAGAGGTGAACAACTGTGCTCTGATGGTTAAGAGAAGTCAGAAAGATTTAGTAGATTTTCCTGAGCGACAGTCAGAGGATTATGTTTATTTTTTTAGAGTGAAGAAACACTGAACCTTAAAGACAGAGGAAGTGTTTTGTATGTTCTGTGTAATGTGTCGCTCCTCCGGTTGGTTGTAGATATCTATCAGTAGCAGCTGTGCAGAAAAAAACCCTCTACATTCTCTGTAATTTCAGTTGAGTGAGTTTGTCTGATGCTTATCAAAAGGTTTTATGTTATTCCATTTTAAGGTTTAGTTTTTAAAAGCTCCTTTAGCTCAAGATAACATGTCTCAAATAAATGAGAAAGCAGCTAAATGCTCCACTCTGTTCACCAGCTAGTCGCTAACTTTCCCTGTCTGCTGTTTGGCAGGTTGTGTACAGTGGGTTTATTAGAGCCCTTTTCTGCTGAAAACAGCTGCCTACATGTGGAAACTATTCTTCTGAAAGCAGTGAGAGTGAAACTGTGGGCCGTAAAACACAAACAATGAGCCAAAAGATGCTAAAACATTCTTTGTTAGCTGAGGGAAATCACAGAGTCGGGTCGAAACTCTCTTTTCCGTCGTTACAAGTGACATCTTTCACATAACACAGTCATTTAATCAGCTGACAATACATAAATAATTGAATAGTGCAGCTTTAAAAGTTTAGTTCACATGAATATCATTTAGGAGTTTATCATCTGCAGAACAGCTGCATAATGTGGGAGGTTATCTATGCTGTCCTGTTCTGTGTAATTCAGATAATTTACTGTAAACTTCAAACAACCATTAATTTTTATCTACTCTAATGTCATTTATTTATATTACTGTACTGGAGAAGGCAGCCTTTAAATTTTGAATTAAATCAACAGTGTCAGATAGAGAGATAGATTTGCTGAGTGTTTATGAAAGACTGTTGTATTTTCCATCTGTCTCTTACTGTATTATATATTATTTGCTGGATAACTATCAAAAAAGATGAGATACAAAAACCAGGTCTCATCTGCATGACTTTCCACAAGCAGGGAAAGATGCTACACACACACACACACACACACACACACACACACACAATAAGCCCATTCTCAGCTATAAGTATAAACATTACATTTACACTTACACCGAAGAAATTCACACCTATTGAGCTGTTTCTGTCGAAGCTTCCTCTCCAGTGGCTGACAGTCTGAAGCTGCAGCTCCCAGGTGTGTGTGTGTGTGTGTGTGCGTGTGTGTGTGTGTGTGTGTGTGCGTGTGTGTGTCTGCCTCCTGCCCAGGCTGTTTGTTGTGAATAATAATTTGGACTTAGTCAACTTATCTGATTTAAAATGGGGGTGAGTCAATGCTGGCGTCAGACAAAAGCTTTGTCCCAGTAAATATGTAGGTCACCGTTTGGCCTCCCCTCCTATGATACTACTGACGCACACGCACAGACACACTTTGGTTGTGCTTTTTGTTTTTATTACAAGGAAATTTTATTGACTTACAATCTGTCCCTTGTGTTTTTCCCCTAACCCTCACAACCGTCACACTTTAAAACCACAACCTTTACCCAAAACCTATCACCAATACCTTCTTCAACCCTAAAATCGCCATTTTTCTCAATGAGTACTGGCCAGAATGTCTTCAGCACAATCCTACAGAAAGCAATACAGTAAAAGAGAGAAAGTATAGCGAGATAAACAACCTGTAGCATCAATCATAAATGCCTCTGGTGGTTCTTTTTCATCCCACTTGAGGGTAAAAATGATCCCACACATAGATTTATGCTCAGGCTCAGTCTTGAACTGAGCACATAACAGCTCTTTCAAAAAACAAGGAACTACAAAAACGTTTCTGTGTGGTAACTGTTGTTTTTTCAGTTGTTCACCGTGAAATTTGTCATGAATATTCATGGTCCCCAAAGGATTATAGAAGACCTTTTTGTCTAGAGTTACTGTAAAAGTCTTTCTTTGAGAAACAAAATATCTCAACAAACGTCGGCCAGATTTCTGTGGAATTTGTTTCGGTTATTCACGCTCCCAAGAGGATGAACTCTGATGTTTTGGTGACTCCCTGGATTCCCTTCCTGTAGTGTAATCATCAGATAAACATGTCCACTTCTACATCTGGACTATTAAAATCAAATGAGCAGACTGCCAAGAAACTGACATTGCATCAAAGTGATATTACATAACAGTGTGCTACGCTGGTTTACCTTCCTGTTTTACATTAGAATAAAAACAGTGAAAGGTTATCTGTGACACAATAACACAAGTAGAGAAGAGTTTAACATTCACTGAACTGACTCAGTGATGTCAGCATGAATGCTAACACAAGCAAACATAAGCTACAGGAGGATTGAGCAAGGATGTCTTTTATTCCTTATAAATTAATCTTTTCATTAGTGAGAATAAAAAAGTTTTATTTCTTTTTTCAAAAGTTACATAGCCTGGCTTTAATGCTCCCCAGAGGATGAACTCCTATGATTTTAAACACTCCATAAACTTTCCTCTGTCTCACTATGTAAAATTAATCCTTTTGATTTTAATGTCTTTCCTCTAGTGTTGCCTTATTCCAGTGTTATGAAAGATCTGTTGAATGTACCTCTATGTATACAAGAGTTTTGAGTTTTTTTTCTCACCTATCACACACTTTATGTGTGGGGGGATGACACACTTATAGAGCGAGATGTCTGCAAAGATACCGCAGAAACGCTACGGTCTTCCCCTGTGACAATACCTGAGTTACTGTTCAAAACCATACCAGTGAAAAAAAAAAAAAATCACTGAATATCTGTTTCTCCTTCCACACACACACACACACACACACACACACACACACACACACACACACACACACACACACACACACACACACACACACACACACACAAGCAGACAAACACAAACACAATGAATCACTCCTGCTCTCTATGATGAAACAAACGCCTCGCATTTGTTCCAGAAACCTTAACAAGAGCCCGAGCTAAACACCAAACCCATCTGACTCCCCCCCCCCCCCTCCGACACGCAGCCCTCTAACCCAGTTACGGATTCTCTTCTCAACTTTCGCATTCAGCTTACTCGACCTGTCTGTCTCTTTCTAAATGAGCAGGTCACGCTGGTTTCTGTTCCCTTTGACCTGACAGAGAGATATACGGTCATTTACGCAATAGTGCTAATCTGTAATCCAGGCAATTACAGCACGAAGTGTGAGGAAATAACCCAACTGCGACTTCCATATTTGTCCCTGTCGAAGGGTTTTTTGGGGGGAGTTTTTCCTCATCTGAATTGAGGATCTAAGGATAGAGGATGTCATATGATACACAGATGCATTACAATTTTTTTTATCTAGGCTATATAAATAAAACTGACTTCAAACTGAACAAATAAGTATACAGTAAAGATTAGTGAGCACAGTTTGTGTGGAGTATTTCTATAAAACTGTAAAAATACACTTTTATCGGGGGTTGACCTGATAACCAACAACCACTACTTTATCTGATTTACTTACTTAAAAATTAACTAACATGAGCTACTAGCCTTGTTCAGTCAAAACCAGAAGTTAAAGCAGTCACTTCTTCAAGTATCACAGTCTTAATATATATAACTTTGTTTATATATCCAGCCTAAATGAAAACATGTTATTTCACAGAAGTGAAATGACTTGCGGGAACACTCCTTGCATTTAATTAAACATCTGTTATCTGATAATAAAGGCTCTGCTACATTTCACTTTTCATCTCAGGCGTACAGTGCATTTCCGTTTCTCACGGTTACATTTTGTTTATATAAAGTGCACAAGGTGAGTTCACTAAAGAGCAACAGAGTTCATTTCATTTCCGGGACAAAAACCAGTGAAACCTCCTCTAAAGCTTTTTCATATTTTTCAGCTTAATCTCCAGTTGAAGACACTTGATAATATCAAAGAAACAGGAAGATGGAAACAAACAAAGCTAAAAGTGGCACGGATGAGCCAGATCCCAGACCAGCACCTTGAATGCTTCCAGTAACCTTCATGAAGTTATTCTAACCCCATTTCCAACCTTAAAACAGCCCTTTTTTCCTCTGAGGTCTGGCCTGAATGTCCCCTGCATACTCACACAGTCCACTGAACCTGTGCTAGAACAATAGACTGATTATTCAATTAGTCAACTGACAGAAAATTAATCGTCAGCAATTTTGATAATCGAATAACCGTCTTTTTCTCAAGTGAAAATCTCAAACATTCTCCAGTTTTTATCTAAACTTTAATATCTTTTTGTGATGGACGTTTTTTTTAAACTACTAAACGACTGATTGATTAGTTGTGAAGATAAACAACAGATGAATCGATAATGGAAATAATCCTTAATTGCAGCTCTACACTGAACACATGACGCCCGGCTGCTATTTACTGCAGCGGTGCAGCAGGATAAATAAACTTCAGATAAGAGCAGTTGATGATATTATAGAAACATGAGCCAGATCAGATCCAGACCAGCACCTAGAATGTTTCTTACCCGCAGTCTGGCGCCGGGCACCATCGGCAGTCTGGATCAGAAGCGAGGCACCTCCGCAACAGGAACTCCTCATACTTCTCCAGCAGGGCCGCGTCATCCAAGATGTCCGCCACCTGCCGCGGGGCCAGTCGCTCAGCACACTCGGGGCAGCTGAGCTGGACTCGGCTCTCGGTGATTTCGATGCGGAGGTACTGGCGCAGGCAGCACAGGCATGAGCGGTGGCTGCACCCCAGCAGCTCGGGGAGCTGGTCAGCGGGCTGGCGCACCAGGCACAGGGGGCACTCCAGGAGGTTAGCCTCCCCAGAGGAAGGAGCTCCACCTAGGGACGGCTGGCTGGAGGAGAGCGGCTTAGAGGGGGTGCTGGAGGCAGCGTCCTGGGGGGTCGTGGCGGCTGTGGTGGTGGTCGTGGTGGGCGTAGCAGAGGCCTGGGCGGGCGCTGAGCTCAAGGCAGAGGGGAGAAGCTGTTGTTGCGTGTGGTGATGGTGGGATAAAGGGGTGGCCGCCGCTCCTTTGGGGCCCCTGCTGCCTCGTGAGCCCCGTTTGCTGTGGAAGAGGCTGTGGAAGGAGATGCGGCCCTGGCGTTTGCCCGCCGCACGGCACTTAGGGTTGGGGACGCCGCTCACCGAGGAGTGAGGCGACTCTGAGTCCTTTTCTGATCCCATTTTCCCAGAAGAGACAAACAGGGCAGGTTACTGTCCCCTGATACACGTTAATGTATCACAGAGGGACACTTGGCTACACAAACACACACTGTCACACACACAAGGGAGGATTTGTCCCCTTATGAAAGCCAAACTGGAATACAAATGCTATTCAGGCTCCTGACAGAGAAACTTGAGTCATTTACCTCTTTCTGTTCCTTTTGTGAAAAATGCAAACGTTACCAGGAAAAGACAGAGTGAAACGATGCAGAAGCAAAAACAGAAAATGAAAGAGGTTGCGCAAGTTCAAAGTGAGAAAAAAAAAATCCCTTTTGGCTCCCAGAGTTTCTGTCAAACTTGGCGGTCAAAAGGTTCACAAAGAAGAAAAAGTACCTAGTCTTTCATCTCCCAGGCAGCTGTCTAGGTCAAACATTACTGTGATTCTCACTGTCAAATAAAAAGATGAATGCCTGTTTCAATGAACGGCTCTCCTTCTTTAAAAAAAAAAAAGAGACGACAAGAAAAAAAAAAAATGTAACAGGAAAATCCAGAGTTCAGTCTGAATGTTGCAGTAATTCCTCAGTTTGGATTTAATTCTCCTCAGCTGCGTTCAGGTCCTCTTCTCTGCTCGTCTTCCTCTCATTCTTGTTATACGTCGGTCTCTCTGAATCCGTTTTTTTTTCTGTCAGGAAGAAGAGAGCAGGAAGTTAGCACAAAGAGCATGCTCAGTATGACACACACCTCTCTTCTTCCCTCTGCCTCTCTCTCTCTCTCTCTCTCTCTCTCTCTCTCTCTCTCTCTCTCTGTCTCTCTCTGTCTGCTTTGCTCTTCCTGAGTTTTGATTTGATCATTAACTCTTGTTACCCTCAACTGACAATCTATCTGGGCTAATTACATTTAAATAGACAGACACACACACACACACACACATACAGGAAAATGTTACGCCATATTTGCTCCAAAATTAAAAAAGGTTAAATAGGACAAAATTCTATAAAAGGGAAACGAGTTAGACCACCAATTAAATACATGACATCATCAACCAGCCTGACCAATCATGTATTTATGTGAAACCAGTCTCTCTATCTCTCTCCATCACGCTGAGCACCACAAGCTCTTCCTCCACTTCACACTGCGCTGCTGGTGTCGTTGCCATGGTGACGCTCACTATGAGCGAGGCAAACAGCGACCTACTCTGTGACTCTGGCACTCACGTATACGCACACACACACACACACACACACACACACACACACACACACACACACACGGTGGTTGAGCATAGACTGGTAAATGAGTACACACAGATACACGTTTAAATATGAGTGCGCACACACACACACACACAAGCATAAACACACAAAGAAAGATATATTTTCTCCATATATAGAAATATACACACAGTTTTAAATCCAAAAACACACACACAATAAAAACAGACAAGAAAACACACATAAAAAGACACGTGTTTGTACATTCATTGATATAATGCATTCACTAGTCCTTCACGCTAATGTAAACCACCACAACTAAACCGCAAACCTCATTCTAACCTTGACCTTTAAACCAAGTCTTAACCCTCAAACAGCCCTAACAGGTCTAAAATTCAAATTTGTTCTCACAAAGACAGAAGTAAACACACACACGCGCACGCACGCACGCACACACACACACACACACACACCTAAAGCTGAGCATAGGTAAGATAAATAAGCAGGTAAAAGACTAAGACAAAGATACTTGTTATACACTCCCAAAATGCACAAACACACAGAAACACTTTTTCTTGCTATATATACAGAAACATACAGACATTTTAAAAATCCAAAACACACACACACACACACACACAATAAAACAGACATGAAAACACACACACACGACACACACACATTGAGCATAGACTAGCAAATTATTGCACACAGATATACATGTAAATATACACTCCCAAAATGCACAAACACACACACACACTCATATGCTAACACGTTATGTGTATATATCTATATACAGAAACATGAACCCATTTTCAAATCCAAAAACACGCACATACACAATAAACAGATATGAAAACAAACACATACAACACATAAAAAGGCATTTTCAAATCTGTAAATGAACAGCTAAAAACCATCAGCCACACACACACACACACACACACACACACACACACATACACGTAGCATAGACTGGTAAATACACACAGATACACATGTAAATATACACTCCCAAAATGCACAAACACACACACACACACACACACACACACAAGCATACACATAAACACATATACACAGAAACATACACACAAGACATTTTCCACATCTGTAAATGAACACACACAGCTAAAAATCATCAGTCACACACACACACACACATCCCTGAATGAACACACACACAAGTGAAAAGTGATAATTATGCACACATACAAACACCTACGCATGATAATTATATCCCGTCTCTCCACTACAATTACAAGCTGTGTGAGGTCAGAAGTGTCTGTACAAGACACTTAAACGCTCCAACGTGTTATTAAGTGACATGTTATGTTTTAATTGTACGTGTATTTCTGCTGGCGTGTTTCTGTTTGTCATGTTTTAGATTCAGCCGATGGCTTGAAGATAACATGTTAAAAATGCATCATCATCATCATCATCGTCGTCGAGCAAAAACAAATTCCTGAAAAGTCGACATCTTTGAAAAAAAAAACCGTTAAAAGTTTTCAGTGACACGAGCAGAGAAACTAAACAGAGGTGGAAACGTCAGATGATGTTACGGGTAATATGATCGAAACTAAACTTAATCAAAAACACTCAAGATGAACAAACACTCTCCCACAGCGGAGCAGATGTTTTCTGTTTTTCTCTTTTTGACCAGCAAATGGCTGACTTAGTGTTCAAAAAATCTGATTATGAACACACACACACACAAACACACAAACAGAGGGGAATGCTGACGTCAAAGCGTCAGTTGATTGGCAGATTATCTGACCAATCACTAAGCAGCAGGCAGACAGAGCTAAGCTAAAAAGTAATTAAAAAATAATTTCCATTTCATAAGGAAAACAGAACCGAGGCACTGATGTTTAACAAACATTTTTACATAACTTTGGTGTTTTTATACATTTTTAAAGCCACTATGTGTAGAATTTGACTGACTTAAGGTGGCTGCACACTCCTTCAGACGTGCTTTTCATGTGAACAAACAAATGGTGCGAGATGAAAAGTCAGAAGATCACCAAAGTTATTACAACTCATCCTGTTGGAGACATGAATGTGTGCACCAAACTTCATGGCGATCCATCCGATAGTTGTCGAGACATTTCACTAAAAACTTTAAACTGTCTCATGGTGGCGCTAGAAGAGAAGTCAGGAAAAAGTCATGAATGTCTGCATAAAAACAAAAAAAATCATGGCAATCCGTCCAGTAGCTGTCGAGATGTTTTCGGTCTGGACCAGAAGTTGTAAACTGACCGACCCACAAACCATGAATAGAGCTTAAAAGGAAAATGGCTTAAAAAAAAACATTTACTTTACCCAAGGAAGTTAAATTAATGATGGGAAGAGAAAGTGGTTTTCAATGTCAGAGACCAATTTTAATCCCAAGATCAAGTTTGGGCAATTTTGACATGAGAGGCATTTTAATGCAAATCCACATGAGTCCTGAGAAGACTTCCAGCGTTCACTATAGTCAGAATATTCATCTAAACCGCTCATTATCGTCAGCTTCACACTGACTTTAACTTTGGTGGTTTCACCGTTGTGATTCACCCTGATACCTCACCGAGATAGAAGAGACGCTTCTGATGCTCTACCGGGAAGTAAAAACAAAGAAGTAGTCAACCTGCCGCTATGTTCAGTATCTACAGCCTTCGAGCAGATATGAGATACTGATAACCTACATTACTGTGCCAACACGCTGCTGGCTACAGAAAGAGGAAGCAAAAATACATCTGAGTTGAAGTCATAAATCAATAAAAGAGGGGTTTTCCGAGTAAATAATGGGTTTTTTTTTTTTCACTCATCATCTATTTCTACACACACACACACACACCTACATACTGTAACAACACATTCAATAACGGTTACCCTGGCAACCACCATCACTCGCCTTCATCTCAAGGTCAAACTAGGTCTTCACCGAAATGTGTGTGTAAGTATAAAAAAAAAAAAGCCCACAGCTCCTAAATGTACTTTCACACCAGCTGAGTTTGTAATAGCCCTCGCCTCTGCTGCACCCAGAGCATCACACACACACACACACACACACACACACACACACACACACACACACACACACACACACACACACACACACACACACACACACACACACAAAGGCTGCCATCTGTGAGGCTGTGTGATATTTGGACAGTACCAAGCCGCTGAGTGCTCGATGCTTTTTTTGTGTTGAGATCATAGTTTTGATTTTAACGCTGTTTGACAAACACGAACAGTAGATCTGTGTGTGTGTGTGTGTGTGTGTGTGTGTGTGTGTGTGTGTGTGTGCGTGTGTGTGAAGCTTTCATCCCGCTCCAATACAGGACTCCCATTTGGTCCAGCAATCAAAATCTCAGTTGGGCCCCTGATACATGAATCAAACTGGTGAAACTTTCATCTTGTGTCAAAATATTCAACAGAAGTTTGTTAATGTTTCATGATAACAAGTTGCCTAAACGCCCTGATGAAGAAACGCCTCTCTCCCTAACAGACGTCTCTGATGACAACACACACACGCACATTTCAGAGTAGGTAACATCAAACGACGCACATCTGAAAGACAGATTTTCACATCTTGTTAGATTATTTTATCTGCCTGCTTATTTCTCATGTTTAAAGATTAAACTCTCATTCATTTGAATGGATAATTGGACTTTTGGACCCTATTGTTTATATTTTAGATGTTATTATAACATTAATAATACGTACAGCTGGTGAATCGATTCCACAGCCCAGATGTTGTACATAAAAGGGGCAGTTCACTGAAATGAGCCATAATTAATGTTATTACTTGCACCTGTGCTTTTCCTGCCATGAAACGCCAAAATCTTTACTGTGAAAAAGGTTCATATTTTTCTGGTTTCGACTGAAATGTGCCCATAACAAACTAAAAAGTACCAGAAGTTGACATATCTGGTCAGATTTTGTAATCTTGTCTTTCACAGGATAGTTCCTGATTTAAATAAGGAACTTTCCAAAGAAAGTTTTTCATTTAGCCAATTTCAGACTATTTCAACTGTGGTTTGTTTTGTTCAATGAAAAAAAAAAAAAAAGGATTTTGTTGAAATTATGAGAAACTTTTAACTGTTCACTTATCGATTTTTACAGTTTTACATTTGCCTTTTGTAAAGCAAACTGTAATCACCGATTTTGATGAGTGCTATATAAATAAACATTATGAGTATTATTACATGTTCATATTTCTCAAAGTGAGGTGTCGCAAAAAAGTTTCATTTTGGTATCGATATAAAAGTTCAGGCACCACGCTGCCACCAGTGATGAAATATGTCAAAACATTTGTTGGTCTTCTGTTTCTGTCCTTCCTGTTTAAAACTTAGCAGCATTAGTGGTGAAAATCTTTGCACTTGAGAGAATTTAACTAAACATTTCCTTATGAAATACCTCACCAGCATTAACATGAACATGTAGGAATTGCAAACTGGCATTTGTTAATTAAATAAACATAATATTCCTTCATATAGTAAGAATTATTATATATTCTCAGTCTTTAGATATGAGAGATTTCTTTGGTTCTTTCCCTGATGGTTTTACTTCTCTGATGGTATTCACATGATGTAAAATGTGCACTTATGATTGAATAATGATGCTGATGCTTTGAGTAATAATCCAGATAAATAAATCTTATGAGTGGGGGCTAAATTGTGTGTGTGTGTGTGTGTGTGTGTTCATACCGTGGTTTGGCAGATGGGCCTGAACAGCCTGAGAGCTTCACAATCTGGACTAGATTTGTTATCAACACGCTCACACACACTTTGTTCCACACTTGTCCTCCTACTCCACTGCTGCTCAATTCAGCTCTAACACACACACACACAAAAACAAATGTGCACACAGACAAACACACATATACTAAACCTCCTCTTCACACTCTCGATGCACTGCAATGCATTTTTCTTTCTTCTATCCTTTCTCTTGTTTCAGTGTCTCACTCTTTCTCGTCTCTCTCTGACACACACACAGACATACAAACACACACAAACAAACGTTACTAAGGCTGCTTTTATGCACTGCCTCCCCCCACCACCCCTCCCCCGCACTCTCAGACCTGTTTTCTATATTAAAGCTTCAGAGAAAAATTCTGTTAAGTTGCTCCACTTCATCCAAAAACTCAAGTTTTTAGTTTTCAGTCATGGCAACAAAAAGCTGAGTGGAAATAAACTAATGCTCATGAGTCTGTGTGTGTTCATTTGAAGATAAACATCATGCAACGTAACCCTAACTTGGACCAAGATAAAACTGTTGCTGAATGCTTCACAGCAGCTTCTTCCAAGTGAGGTGATTGGTCAAAGTTGGGTAATTCCCATGATGCACAGATAATCTTGTGTCATAACACCACTTCTCACCTTCTCTGGTTTTTCTCACGATGAAGGTGCCTGCTGGTTCTCATCTTTGCCAACCAGCTGTGCCAGGTGTATGCAATTAACCACAATTAACAAGCTGGTAGGATGGGGAAAAAACTGCGGCACTCTACGTTCCCAAAGCAGAGACATGCTGCTTTATAGGTTGGGATTTTTCTAAGTCTCTCCTGATTGGCTCAAGCTGTCTAATACTTTAGTTAATTTGAAAACTTCAGGCAAAAATGCTCATGAAAGGTGGTAAAGCTGTTAATGATTCCCAGAGGATGATTCATACAGATGAAGGTGGCAGCATGACTTTTGTTCCAGGACACGAAACAGATCTAAATTTCCACTAGATCAACATTTTTGTCCATGACAAGTTATGTTGTAAAGTAATAAAATCTGCTGAGGATTATTTTCTCCATTCATTGATTAATTGTTTGTCTATGAAATGTTGAAAAATTATAATTAAAGCCCTCTGTGATGCTCTCAATTCGTTTTTTTTTTTTTGCCTGTCTGACCGTCCAGAACCTTTTTAAATGACTGTTATATATGTCAAAAGAAAAATAGCAAATCATCATATCTAAGAATTTTGGGCATTTTTTTCTTGAAATATTGCTAAAATGATTAATCGATTATGAAAACAGTTGCTGATAATTTTTTATCATCAGCATGTTGTTGTTTAATGTTTAATCCAACGTACGCATACTGTAGTGAACTAAACACTGCAGCCTGTAGAGGCCACTAGTGAGGCTTTTAATCTTGTGTCTTTATAGGATGTTACAGTAAAACTATAATGCTCAGTGTTTCTAAACCACTATAATGAAACTTTATGGACCATTTTCAAGTTCGTAATGAGTTTTTCTGAATTGGACAAGAGAGAGAGAAAGGTGGAGAGAGTAAGAGAGAGAGAGAGAGAGAGTGAGAGAGAGAGACAGAGAGAGAGAGAGAGGCTGATATGTTCTGCAGGTAATCTCTTCTCAGACAGACTGTTCTGTTTTAGACGGTGAATCTGTGCCTCAGCACTTTGGGATCCTCGAGTCTCTCGCTGCAGGGCACGGCCAACCTACATGCTGCAACTGGCTGCACACACTCTGCACATCCGTCACACTGCTGGTTGGACGATTCAACCAATTTAAAGACGTCACCGTGGGCTCTGGGAAATTGTGACGGGCACTTTTCACTATTTTCCAATATATTGTGGACTAAACAATTAATCAATTAATAGAACGTTAGTTTCAGCCTGAGTATGTAAATGCAGGCATATGCAAACACTGAAAAATATCAGTGTAGCAGCATCTTCACCAGTTTCAGAAGCACTTTACTGAGCATAAAAACTACAGAAAAACAAGACATTCATTAGAAATGTCTCAATAAGAAATACAATGTTTATTAAATAAATTAACCATGAAGGATGAGCAAAAAATTAAGAATCAAAGAAGCCATTTAACTGAT
Organism: Thunnus albacares; assembly: GCF_914725855.1. NCBI lineage: Eukaryota > Metazoa > Chordata > Actinopteri > Scombriformes > Scombridae > Thunnus > Thunnus albacares. Next base: position 22,892,823 of record NC_058124.1, on the reverse strand, counting down.
TAAATAAGACAAATAAACATCTAATAAGAGTTTATAAGACTGAACAGACTGAGCTGGTGTACGCTCCTCTGGCAGGTTACTCCACATTAGAGAGACAATAATGAAGAAAGACTGGCCTCACACACACACACACACACACACACACACACACACACACACACACACACACACACACACACACACACACACACACACACACACACACACACACACACACACACACAAACAGATATGAGCTTCAGAGTAATCGGCTGTGTGCTACAGGTGTGCTGCTGTGAAGGCTGATTGCTGTTATGCAACAGATTGATTCACTGCCAGCGTCGACACGTCTGCACAGGATTCACACGGCAGCACACACAAACACACACACACCATGTGCACACTACAGTACATATATGTGCTTGTGAATGTCCACACACACATATATATGCACAGGCACAATCCAAACAATTCAGTTTTACAAGAATTTAGTGAAGTAATGGAGGAAAAACTCTGTCACATAGTCACAGATAAAGTATGCGACAACAACATTAGTCAATCATCATCTTCTGTCAACTGATTATATCTTGAAATATTTAACTAGGTGTGTGTGAGGTTTAAGCAAGTAGGTTGTTTGTTGTTGTATTCAATGACAGAAAGAAAACAAACACAGAGATCCATTGACCTGTTGCAGTGAACTGTAGAACAAAAGACTCATAGATCATACTCATAAAGTAAATAAATCACTCTGTAAATTTCCTGTTTTCAAATTTTTTGTACTAAAAGTACAGAAGCATTTTCTGCGAAAAGTTCTCATTATGTTTAATGGCCCCTATCAGAGTGTTATATTTTATTTATATGATATTAACTACTTTTCAAGCTTTTAGGAAGTTTAATGCTTCGTATTTTATAAGATGATCATATATTTTAGATGTAAAATCTGAATCTTCAAAGGAACTAGAACTGCAGCTGAGAAAGAAGCACAACATTTCCTCTTTAAATGTATAAAATAGCACAAAAAGTAATATTCAGACAGGGCTGCAACTAACGATTTTCATTATCAATAAATTAATCCAGAGAGCCCGAGATGACGTCCTCAAACATCCTTGTTTTGTCCACAACCTAAAAATATTCAGTTTTCTGTCATAAAAGACTAAAGAAACCAGAAAATTATCACACTTGAAGGCTGGAATCAGAGAATTTAGACACATTTTTCTTAAAAAAATTACTCAAAATGATTCATCAATGATCAAAATAATTAGTGGTTAATTTAATATTTGGCAGCTAATCAATTAAACTGACTTATCGTTGCAGCTCTATACTCAAAGTACAAGAACAGTTACACACTCAAGCCTTTCTCCAGTCACGTCTCCTTCATATAATCACATCACGTGTTTGTTTTTCTTCATTCTGCATTTCTGCCAAACGCAATAAAATTAAATGCTCTGAGGTTTGTGTTTCCTGAGAACTTCAATCCTGTTTATTGCGTTTTGCAGATTCCCAGGAAAACAGGCTGCTCTGGCACCAAACTTTGTTCCTCTTCCTGCTCTACGCTTCAGCTGCTGCAGATCTGCTGCAGGAACTAAATACCTCAAACCAACTAAAATACCTAAAAATGTCACACCCACAAGATGCACAAACATGCTGCTTCACCCTTATACATACTGTCAACAAACACACAAAAACACTTGGTGCTAATACTGTATATTTATGATTAGCACAGATTTAACATGCCGCTATTAATTCAAACCAAGCATGGAAAAACATGCCCTGACACACCACTTTACCAGCCTGTATTTGTTATAAAACATGTTCACATGATTAACTTTTATAATACTCAACCGAAAGCACACAAATAACAAAAACTTAGATTTAGCCTTTACATACAGTCACTCACAGTCACACAAAACAAAAACATAGTTATCTTAGAACTAATCAGACTAAACTGATTAGCCTGCTGCTGCCCCCAGAGTTCAAGAGCATCTTATCAACTTTGGAGAGGAACGTCAGCTAAAAGCCTGTGATCCAAATTGACTGATGACATTGTTTCAACATGAACAGACAGAGAGAGCTGAGGTCCAGCAGACGGCTCAGCTCAGCCTCTTAGCTTGTTTGTAGTGATACTTAGTAAAAACCCTGCTAATCTGAGAGAGCCGGGGGCCGACAGTCTTTTGCCAGAACAGGTGGTCCCGTGCTCAACCATAATGCATTATGTGTGCCTGCGTGTGTGTGTGTGTGTATTTGGGGGAGAGCTAATTAGAGACTATCAGCTAATAGGCCCTGTATTTTGCAAACACTCCTGGTTTAACCCAAATATGTCTAAAGTTGTAACTTCCACTGGAGCATCGGAGCCCTGGAGGATGCTAGGACAACATTTTATTTTGAAATGATATTTATATTTAGGTATAAAGGTGAAAATGGTTGTTTGGAGACTGTTAAGCTAAGACAAAGGTTTTATGTGGCTAATAATCTAATAAGGACTTCAATCTCTGCCTGTAACTCCCACTGATGAGCCAAAAAGAGTTTTCTAGCTTCTGCGTTATGCAGCCCACTGAATATGCATAGTAGTGTTTTGCAGAAGGGCAATAGTGTGTCGGCCCATAGACACTTTTCTGGGCGTTTTATACGTATAAAGCCTTCATGGATTAAAAACTCATACAAGAAACAGTAATAATTGATCTTAAAACTGGCAGCCAGGCTGTCAATAGGGACCCACGTCTTCATGGCGTCGTGCCCATTCATCTTGATTAAGCACGTGCCGACTCGAATTCTTAAGATCGGATGGCTTTAGAAATTGTTGAAGTTTATTTTCACAACGGGCCTTTATAATATAATATAGAAACAAGAGTCGCTTTTCTGTATGTTTTGATCTGTATTTAAGTCCCCCCTCTCTGTTTGGGCAACTTGGTTCCTTCCAGTAGCAGCAGAGCTTGTAGAGCTAAGCTGCAGCTCTGGAAGTCGTACAGAATAATTCACTTCAACCGATCTCAGCTCATGTCATGAAACAATATGACTTGTTTGTTGTTTTTGTCAACAAAAAAAAAAATTACATACAGAGATTTTTACAAACAGTCAAGAGTTATATAGTTTAAGTAAAACAGCTACATGTTTGTGAGCAGTCATGAAATGATCAACATCTGGCTGGTTAGTGAACCAGCTAATGTTACTGCTGAGTTTAAAACCTTTTTATTAACATTTTACTGAAAATAATTATTGTGAATAATTTAAGTGTCATTCATTATAGTTCTAGAAGTTCTAGATAGGTACTGATAGGGGGAGCAGTTTCATGATAAACATAGAACACGACGCAGATAATTACTGGTGACAACTTGATATGAACATTAATATAATATACAATATCTGCATTAAAAAATTGTGCCCTGTCAGAAATACTGAATGCATGACGGCCCTGGTTGGAGTAGCTAATGAAAGCTAGTGAGCACAGTTATTATGGGGTTTTATTGTTTTACCTGCACTTTCCCAAGGACACTAAAGTACTCATTGTTCTGTTGTCAGGCATCATCCAGCCCTGAGGTCGTTAGGGTTTTAATGGACCACAAATATCACCAGCACAGATTGCACATCCACATTATTAGTGGCAAAATGTTCCCTTTAAAGAAGTGAGGTCAAGCGAAATGTCCTCACTTTGGAGGATCTCTGTATATTTGTGAGAACATTTGGTTCTCGTAGAAATACAAGAACACACACACATACGAGTTAACGCTGCTTCTAGTGAGCAGAAGGACCGGCTGAGTCCCACAGATTAGATATCACAACTGATTAACTGGGTTATAATGACACATTAGAGCAGAAAGAACTGGGTGCTAGCCTCATGAGTCAGTGTTGATTCACAGTGTTCTGGGTGACTTCACCGCAGTCTCTTACCACACAGCTGCCTTCATCAGACAACCTTAAAACTTTAGGATCATTTTCGTTTTATTAATTATTCAGAACGGCCCTGCCCTGTTTCAACATCCAGATGTTATACTCACATTCACACATTCACTTTCACACCTGAGACCTGCTCAGTCCAACTGTAGTCCTAGATAGGATGTTAGTGGAGGTAAAAGGAAATTTTTCAGGTAAATATAACTAAATATAAATGTCCCTGGTTCGTGTCCAACCAGGAAGAGGAAGAGGACCTGCTCCCTATGTAGATACAAAGGGCTCATTATAAGGTACCAAAAACATGACAATTCTTATTTTCCAGTGATTATACACTAATTAAAACATACTTATGAATATTATATTCCATTTCTGCCAAGTCTGTTCCACTAGATGCCACTAAATTCTACACACTGCATCTTTAAGGTCCACTCACTAGTTTTTGACTGATGAACACTTCACAAGCTTCAATATCCAAATTAAAAAATGAACTTTCACACTAAAATGAACAAGTCTAGAGCCATGCTAGTGACTTTGTGAGCTAAATGCTGCTGTTTACCAAGGTTCACCAACTTAGTTTAGCATGTTAGCATGCTACAATTTTGCTAAATAGCACTAAACACTGAGTACAGCTGAGGCTGATGGGAGTGTCATTAGTTTTGCAGGTACGAATGATTAAGAGATCAACAAAGTTACTACAATTCATCCTGATGGGGACACAAATGTCTGCACCAAATTTGATGGAAGTCCATCCAATAACTGTCAAGAAATGTCACTCAAAACTACAAATGTCAACCACATGGTGGCGCTAAAGGGAAGTCAGAGGATGACCAAAGTCAGTGGGATTCATCCTCGGGGCGCCATGAATGTATGTACAAAATTTCATGGCATTGTTGAGATATTTCAGTCTAGACTTCACTACTCCGCTAGCGTGGCTAAAAACAAATAAATTTCTTACCCTCATGTTTGCATAAATGGTAACAGACAGCAACTTAGCTGGCACATCTCCCAGCCTTTCTCTGAAGCGACTGGAATGAACAGGAAACTAAATTTTTAATGGTCTTCAAGTGGAGCAAAAAAAAAAGGCCAATGCTCTACAATCCAAGTCTTCTGAATTCACACGATAGCACAAAACCAATATTGAAACTAAAACCCACCAGAGAAAACCACAAGTGTTCACCAACTCATATTAATGCTCGGCTGGATGTAATAATAATAGTAATATGAACACGCAATAACTATCCACAACAGTTCCAATTGGATTTTGTGAGCAGAGAGTTGCCTTAAATTAGTGGTGATTAATACTACAAAAGATCCTTCTCTAATGGTTAAGTTTCACACTTCCGAATGCTGTTTACAACAACACCACAATCTTTTACAAGTGTCTCATGCTCTTGCCCGTTCATCATGCGTTCAAACATTAATTCACAAAGCCAATTGCTCCACTGAATCACCAGAATGGTGCCAGACGCAGCTGTAGATAAAAAGAGTACACCTTATCGGTCTGTAGAAAATACCAAGAAGTCCAAGATACCATGATCAGTCATTGCTGGTGCCTTTTCAAGTTGAAAGCTTAAGTGGACTGTTACGGTCATAAAATTAAGCTGTTTCACTTCCAGTAACAGTATTTGTTCATGGAAAAATCTAGTTGGATGAAACTAGAATCATTATTTAGTCAAACACAGCCTGAAGAGAGCTGAAGTTACTCTCGCACAGAACATGAAGTACTTATTGTTTACTGTCAATATTTCACACATCGACAAGAAACACTTTGCGACCAGCAGAGCCACCCACACAAGGTGCTGTATATAGGCTGTTATTTTGTAAGCAAAGTGATTAGATTTTGGCTCGTACATGTGGGCGAGTTGATGGAATGATATCACCCGTAAGGGAAGCAGCCCTTCGTTCTGTGGAAAAACCATGCTCACAACCAGAAATGATGGTCCGCTCTTCCCTGGAATACAGCCTACACACAAGATATGCACTGTGTGTGTGTGTGTGTGTGTGTGTGTGTGTGTGTGTGTGTGTGTGTGTGTGAGAGAGAGAGAGAAAGTGAGAGAACAAACCTCTCACCAAGAAAACCATCCAAATATCTGGCAAAATGTTGCTCACCCTAAGATTTTTGTTTCTTTTAACACCCTAAAATGAACACCAAATGAATCTGAAAGACATTTGAAATGTGTGTTTGTGTGTGTGTGTGTGTGTGTGTGTGTGTACGTGAGTAAGTGGTTGAAGATGTGTTATCTATGATGATGTTTACACACCCTTTTTCACTGGAAGTGGAACAGTTGGAACGGCGGACAATTTCCATATGGACACAGTAATGACGCTGCATACACGACGGCAGAAACTAGTGTGTCTGTAATCTCTCCTCTGTCTTTCTGTTTATTACTGACTGAAAGAAACTCTTTGTCAATGAAAAGTCACTGAATTTTTTGAGTAATCGGTTAAATGGATTCAATTTAAGAGGAATTTGCAGAAGGATCTCTTAAAATCTAGTGCTTGTTGAAGAAGTGGAAGCATATTTGTGAATATTCCTCTGATACAAAGATGAGATGAGAAGGGCTGGATATCAATGGATATTTTTGAGTTTCAGTAGCCTGATTATCAAACTGATTTGCAAGTTCGTTTCACTTCATTATTCAGTTTGACACCATTCTCTGGTTTCAGTTAATGTTAATTGAAGAAATATGCTATAATCAATATGTTTTATATCAATAATAGGTCAAGTAATTACTTGTATTTGAAAAATGTCACTCAAAAAGCTCTAAAAACCTGCTGTAACCTGCTGTTATTTGCGTTAAGTCGACTAACAACAGCTGCGTCCATCTCATCCACGCTCGTTCCTGTTTTCAACATTTTTCTTTTGCTTGTTTTCAGGCAAAAAATGTAAAATTTGCAAACTTAATCGGGAAATCTTTGAGTATGCAAAGAAGTCTTGACCAAAAGCTTCAATGCTAACTTTTAAGTGCTTTCAATACTCTGGTGCAACAGACACATTAAAAAAATACTAGGTTTGATTCTACCAATAAAACAGGACAAGATAGGACAGCGCTATCAGTGAATCGATTAGTCGATCAACAGAGAATTAATTGTAACTATGTAAATATTCAATTAATCATTTAGATCATTTTTGAGCAAAAATGCCAGATATTTGATGGTTTCAGGTTTTCAAATGCTGCTTTTCTTCATCTTACATTACAGTCTATTTTTTTGTACTTGAGTTTTGAATTGTTGGTTGGACAAAATATGACTTTGGAAGACATCACCCTCACTCTTAAGATACTGTTATGACCAATTTTCACTGTTTTTTTTTTGTTATGTTTTATAGACAAAAACAATCATCAAATCAGGAAAACCTTGAACATTGAATCGTAAGGAATAAATGCAGTTGGAGGCAGATGGGTACACAAATGGAGGGATGGAGCATTTTCTCTCTTTCACATTGAGTGTCATTAACACCACTCTCACTCCCCCCGCCGCCTCCTACCACTACACATACACACACACACACACACACACACACACACACATACGAGGTACATTGAGAGTTCAGAGCGATGCAGTTGAAGGTGGAGGTAGAGAGAATCAGGCTGGGAGCTTCTATAATTAGAGGGGGCATTCAGGAGCTATACTGCTGAGTTGTTGAATGTTTAATGTCAGGCCTGCAGGCGCTACTGTCGCAAAGAGCATACCTCTGAGCCCCTTTACACCACCTATTAAAACACACACATACTCACAACTACCCCCCCACCACCACCCACACATACTGAGGCCTGCACAGAGACAGATGATGTGAGCAGCAGTAACTGTAGTAAACTGGACAAGTGTAGATTCAGGTTTCAGAGAGGAAACGGCAGCACAATGCACGGATACAGACAGTACATTTGACAACTGAGTGTGTAATTCCCAGCTATTGTCTGTAACCTGAGACGAGTGCTGATACGGGAACCCAACCCTCCTCTGGATGAGGTAATGTCCAAACACATGTCACGAGCACGAGGAACTGCTCCCGACACAAACCGAGAGGACAGAAATCAGACTGTTTGACCTCACATCCTGCATGAAATGTGCTGGTTTTTTTTAAGACAGTCTGGTTAGGATTAACTTTCAACAAAATAATAACATATGGTGCATGTTTTGCAATCATCATATGAAGGATTTTATTTCCCCATCACACCAAATACAGTGCAAATGTGGAAAGATGTTGCGGTTTATCAAATGATGACTTTAAAATCTTGAGAAACAAACCAGAGAAAATGCTATTATGTCATCCTAAGATCATTAAACATTAAAGTTGGTTTTGTGAGCTATCTGATATGCTGTAGAGCTGCACCTGTCCTGAAACAACCTTAAATGGCTTCTCCTTGTCAACTCTATGAGCTGTTTTGAGGCAGAATTGGGGCCAATGAAAAAATATTCACAGAAACCAGATGTGAACTAAGATATCCAGGGTTTAAGGTTAGTTTCCAGTACAGTTCTTCCATCAGTGCTGCTCAAATTAGCATCTGCAAACAACTCTTAGCCTGTACTTTCAGTGATGCACCAATATGATGAGACTAGATTGTATCTGCAGTGAATAGGGCTGCAACTAATAATTATTTTTATCTCTGACAAAAATAGTTGCTGATTCATTTTCTTTCAGTCAACTCATCGATTAATCGACTAATAATTGCAGCAAAATCTGCATCATGTATGTGCTAATATTGATCTATTTTTTAATATAAATGCATCACAAACACACATTGTTGATACAGATCCTTTATATCTGGTTATAAATTAATTGTGACCAATATTGCACACATTAAAAGACAATCCCAACTTTGATTATATAACATGTTGCCTTTCACAAACTTTTATGTAATATTAAATTATTTGTAACATTATTTTACATGTGTGCATATCAAGTTACATGTAAAACTTGAAACATGTCTTTTAGCACATGCTAAATCATGTCACATGTAAAATGTTTGTTTTATATGGAGGGAAAAGCTCAAATATACATGTGAAATGTTGATTTTCACATATAAAAGTTTGCATTCAAAACATGTCTTTTATCACATGTGAATGTTTCATTTAACACATGTGACACTATCCTTTTCACATGTAAAGTTTGCATTCACATGTAAAGCTAAAAACATGTTGTCTTTTTTATCACATGTGAATTTTATGCTACACATGTGATTTCCAAGTGTGAAACTTAAGTTCACATATGAAATGTTTAACTTCACACGTGACACTATCCTTTGCACGTGTAAAGCTAAAAACATGTTGTCTTTTTTATCACATGTGAATTTTATGCTACACATGTGATTTCCAAGTGTGAAACTTAAGTTCACATATGAAATGTTTAACTTCACACGTGACACTATCCTTTGCACGTGTAAAGCTAAAAACATGTTGTCTTTTATATCACATGTGAATTTTACGCTACACATGTGATTTTACGCTACACGTCTTTTTTATCACATGTGAATTTTAAGCTACACATGTGATTTCCAAATGTTTCACTTCACATGTGACACTATCTTTTGCACATGTAAAGCTAAAAACATGTTGTCTTTTTTATCACATGTGAATTTTACGCTACACATGTGATTTCCAAATGTGAAACTTAAGTTCACATATGAAATGTTTCACTTCACATGTGACACTATCCTTTGCACGTGTAAAGCTAAAAACATGTTGTCTTTTTTAACGTGTGAATTTTGAGATACACATGTGCTTTCCAAATGTGAAATTTAGGTTCACATGTGAAATCACAACATCACATGTGAAACGTTTCAGTTCACATGTGAAAGACTGAATTTCACATGTGCTTTTCTCAAAGGGGAAAAGAAACTTCTTATTTCATGGTGGACAAACTATCTAATAGCGAAACTGTTTCCAAACAAACAACCTCAAACATATCTTTAGCTGTGCTGCTATTTCATGTGTTATATCTGTGAAAAAATAATATTGTCTGAATAATTTCCGCCATGCTGATTTGGTCGAGCTGTAGTTCTGGTATCAAATCATGAAAAGTAAAAGTGGAACTGATGCATATTAACTCCTCAGTCGGGTGGGGTTATTGCATCAGTACACTTCAGACAACTAAGTTAGTCACAGAATGAGCACTCGGCTGCCCCCGACGTCAACTCCCATCCACTCACCACTTAAAAATGTTAAAACAAAGGTAAATAATGATCATTTATAATTGCTGTTCTGCATTAGAACCAAGAGAAAACCTGTCAACACCTTCAACAAACACTTATCATCTATTAAATCTAAACAAATCTAACACTTTCATCTGTTATACACTAAATCAAACATGTTAAATAAAGAGTTATTCAGTCATACTTTAATTATAAAACATGTCTATTGTTATATGAAAGTGGTTACATGGACACAAAGAATAGCTTGTTACGACTTACTACAAAAATTCACAGCTGTGCCTATGACAGTGCAACTCTTTAATGGGTATTTAATTACACTTGAGCCAGACCTCACCCTTTCTAACCCAGACAGTTGGAAATATTAATAATTTATAGTATTGTAATGATGTTCACGTGAAACCTACATTATATAAACGCTACCAGAACACAATACAATATATTATGATGCTGAAACATACAAAATCTGGCCTCAAATAGAAATAAATCTCAAAAATATTCACATAATCATCCTGAGTGTCAGCAGTGCTCAGTGCCTTTACCTCACCTCCTCTAACAGGCTTCTTTATCATAATATCTCTGCTGTATTGGGCTCCGCTGCTGGCTCGTGTATCCAGCTTTCTCATTAAATTCATGTTTGAAAGATGTACTTTGCCCCTCATAGGAAAGACACACCATGTCCTCAGACCAAACATCAGCCGGGGAGTGGCAGAGCAGACAGGAATGTTTTAAGGGGGAAAAGCTAGGGGAGCAGTTTAACTCTCAGACATCCTGGATGACTTGGACAATGACTGTACAGAAGATGAAGACATTTTGGTTTTTTTTATAGTTTCTGGTTATTTCAAGACATGAAGCAGGATTTGTATAATCCCTCCATGTACAGTAACAGCCTCATAGCTAACATGTTTTATGAGATTTTTGTCCTTTCTGTAATGATAATTTGGCTGTTTTCAGCATGAATGGAGCCTCCTCACTGGCAGATAATAAATGCTTGTGAATAATTATACAAAAAAAAAAAATCAGTTATTGTAGGGTTGCATCACTCTCTCCTGTTTCTATAAATCCAGGTAATTGAAATCCATGACATCTCTAACATACAGCAGCACAGACAAGAGGGTTCACTACCGGGCACTTACCGGATTTCTTCGACAGGAGAGGCTGGGCTGCACCTATCCCGGCTTCCCTCCCTGCGTTTTCTCGCTCTTGTCTAGGATCTCTACGTGGGAACAGTCCCCGTGTTACCGTGCCCGCCTCTCTGCTCTCGGGTTTGGGGGGCTCCGGGAGCTCGGCGTTGAAGCTCTGTAATCTCTGCAGCTCGCTCTCTCTGGCTGCAGCCCCGCCGCCACCACCGCCGCTGCTGCTGCTGCTGCCCGCCCCCCCTGACGTCATGGAGGAAAGCCCCGGTCGGTGACATCACGCCGTCGACAATTACGGAAACCCCACCCCGTGGCATGGCCTCCCCTCAGGAGCTTCAGCTAGTTCACTGGAAAGCCAAATGTGCATGTGTGTGTGTGTGTGTGTGCGGGAAAGACTGGACAAAAGGAGAGTGGCTGGAAAATGTTTTGTTTTGTTGTGAAGTAAAACAGAAACTATTGTGCTCAGTTTAAAAGGTCACTGTGCTTTAAAGCTGCATTTATCAACAGTCTGACTGGTTTGACCCTTAAAATCCACCGACTGAATCACACTTTATGCCTTAACGTGTTTGACTTTTGTCTGTTTTTTTGGTAATGTTTATATCAGACAATCAGAAATCTTCTCTAACATCATGTTCCTGTTGTTTGCCAGACATGTTCACACTGACGCAGTACATCTTCTGCAGACATAACAGAAGAGATGGTGTAGAAAAATCTACAATCTTAAGCACTTTATCTTTTTGGTTTGAAGTTAGAGAGAAAACAAGTTCATGCGTTTTTATCAAGATTACAAAAAATGAGAGATTTTAACTGAATTTAACAGAAATTGTCTTCAAAATTTTACCAACAATTGAAGAGTTTAAAAATAGGCGTGTCCTCCGCGCTGAGACAAATGTGTAATTTTGAGCTGAATAAATAAAATTTTATTAAGATTAGTTGATACTGGACAAGATCAACATTGGTATTTCCCCAGTTTCACTGCAATCGTTCATTTTTATCAGTGTATCACCTTTAATTTGTTGTAAAATCATGTTGATGAGCCAAAAAACAGTCTTTATTTTAAAGCTTATTTTCCTTCTGCTGCAAGTTTCATTCTGAAATAAGAATAGTATCTGCAGGCTGTGAATAGACTGAATAGCTCTATGAAGGAGAAATGAAATACCTTGAACTGAAGTTTATATTTAACCTACAGCAGGAAGAAGGAAGAAACTGAAACGGTCTCAATACGCTGCCGACTGCACAATAGCACTTCCTTCAGTAATAATAGTAACGGTTGAGGGTGTTACATGTGCAGGTCATAAATCCCTTTGAGACATTTTTTTTTTATTTTGGGCTACAAGAATCTAAAGATGAGTCAATGTTGGACAAAAATAAGATGCAAACCTACTGATCAATGCACGACCTTCAGTTTGTTGACACTTTGGCAAATTCAAGTTGACTTGTTGCTTTAAATGCAACACGTCTTTATCTTTAATTTGCTGCAGGTTAAGTTCTGAAACAGGAATATCATACAAGATTAGCTACATCAGACAGAATATGAGAGAAAACTTTTGGGGAAAATGTTTGAAAATCTTTGTTGTTGTGCAGCTGACTGGATTTTCAACCCCTTCTCGTAAGTTACATCCCTTTTTTTCCAAACCCAAACAACGAAGGTAGCTGGAAATGACACGTCCATGTGAACCAAAATGAAGGAATTTTACTATTACAATATTTGTCTATATTGAGGCTTCTGTTATTTTATATTTTCATTAACATTAATGCTTTTCTTGTGTTGTACAACAACAGCAAGAACATATTTTATGTAATTTCTGGCTTCTTGGATCAGGAAAAACAGTCTCAATTTGGGGAAACAAGTTAAAAATCAAACATTTTTGCACCCAGATGATTAGAAGTGCTATGATGCTCCGCTCTGTGACTTTAATGTAACTGTGATACATGAGAGGAACAAACTGAGGCTACATTAGGGAAAACCCAATATTATGACTAACACAGCGGGAGAGTGTTGAACAAAACACTGTGAACAAGCGTGTGATGATTGTAGAAAAGGATGAGATTTATTAGAAGGGGAAAACATGAGGAATATGGCAATAAAATGGCTTTGCTCATTCCTGTCATAATCTACTGGAAATACAAACATGCTGCCAACTGGGAGCCCGACAGCACCACATTATTTTATCTATTAGCTTTAACTTATGGAACATAAGGATTCCTCTTATTTTCTGATTCCCTCCCTCCAACCACTGACCCATCCCTCCGTCTGTCCACCCACCCGAGCTCCATTGCCAACTCCAATCCTTCGCCTCGGTGGGAATGGAGCAGCTCACGACTCAACCAGCTGGAAGACAAGGGAGAGAGAGGGGAAGAAGAGTCTTTACAGAGTGAATTTACAGAGAAACTGCAACACGACCACGACTAATAATTTTTTTTTTTTTTTTTTTTTGGTCATTTAAATGCTGGAACCGTCAAGAGAACTGGACAAAAAAAATGACTCCCGTCCATCTGCGAGTGCAATTAGCGTTCACATTAAAGTGCAAATTCAAAAGTCACATTCGTCTAGGTTGAACAAAACATTCACAGATTACAAAGAGTGATACATAAAAAAGGAGCCAGATATTAAGGGATATTTAGCATGAAAAGTCTTGCTAAGCTAAATAAAAAAAGACCTGAAATCTGCCTACTGGGACTGCTGAACATCTGCTACTGTTTTTCATCAAAACAACCCCCGAGAGAAAAGAAACACATCAGTATTCAAGGGAACCTGCAGGTGACAGAGTCTGCATGCTAGATGTTTCCACTGAACACAAACACCAGGTGACTACAGAGCAGAAGCAGGAGTCAAGGACAAATCCCCCAAGAATGAGGTCATAGGAGTGTTCAGAGGCTGAGCTGTGATTTCCAATACGTCAGTTATTATGGAGGGGGAAAATAAAAAAATCAATTACTTCTCTGTTGGGAATTTAAGATAACTGAAATGTTTTCCCACACCACTCCCCATTGTATGAAACAAGAAATGTCTTTGGAACAAAACATAGTGCGCAAGGACTGAAAGTGCAAGTGGAACAAGAAGTGAAAAGACACCTTTGGGAGCAGCAGAAACAAAAGCTCGAATTCAAAACATTTCCGAGAAGGTATTTTTATGAAGGTCTGAGCGTCCAACATCCTTCAGAGCTCGCCTCTTTGATCCCGATTCCCTCCACAGAAACTGTGATGTCAGAGACCCGGCGGGTCAAACCTCACCCTTAAAAAGTTAAATTTAGCTCAGTCTTAAAATACTTGTTTTTGTTTTTTTTTTTTTTACAACTGGCCCCTGAACACTCAATGACCAAAAAAATTACATTTCCCAGTTTTAAAACACATTTCACAATAGCTACAACAGACTTAATTTCTTTTAAAGTGCTTATACTTAAAGTGCGTTTTACATTCTAACAAAAAAGTCCTGTAACCTTTTTTTTTTTTTTTACATTTTTTTAAGCAAACTGTTTGACAGATTTGTACATGAAGAGTAAGACACTCTTTGTTAAGCATCTTTGCTCCAGTCTTTTACATGACTTGGTGTTAAATACTAAATTATAGGCAAATAAGCCACTTTTCAATGTTCAGTTGTGTGATGGGAAAAAACAGCAGTTACTGTCATTTCAAGAGTTTTTTTTTTTTTTAAGATCATGTCCGTGCATAAAAAAGAAACCTTAAGGTGCCTCCACACTGTGCCGTAACAGCAATCTTTTAAAGATCATTTTATGTCACACTGTGCGAGACGCGTCAAATAAAACCTTCTTCAATCTGTGTCAGACTGTAAAATATCAGTTATGAAGCAGGTCAGACTGTGTGATGAATGCCGTCGTGTTTCAAAGTAAATGGGAAAAAGAAAAATGCAACCAGAAACACGTTATTAACCAGACTTGGCCGTAGTGCTGCCATTTCTATACATTAACAAAAAAAAAACCTCAAGAGGAGAAAAGTGTGAAGCAGAGAAAAGACGGCATTAAAAGTGAGTTTGAGGGAAATATGTGTTTTAGCTTTAGCATTAAACCAGCTTGTCAATGTCTTCCGGGTCATTTTGTGTCGTATCCTGATCGGTTGATTTGTAAACATGGGTCGTAGTCACACTGTGGGATTTTCGTTCTAAATTTCTAGAGTTAGACGGATAAATCGGCTCGGTCAATATATTGGCTGATACGCAAAAAAAACTGCAGAACAAAAACACCAAACTAGGTTTAAGATTATTTAGAAACTCTCCAGAGAGCACTGACAAGACGTTTCTTTTTACTCAGTTAAATGGTCCACTCACTCTGTATCTTGGTCACATAAATAAATAAATAAATAAATAAATAAATAAGTAAGTAAGTGTAATTGTGCATTTATGTTAAATTTGCCAGAAAAGTTCCTGCACACCATGAGGTCTTTGTGATCGGTGTGTGGGATCAAAAAATCTTGACTTAAATGAAACCAAAGAATCCCACGCACAGACCTTCACCTGAACTCACTTTATTTAATAACACAATGTTTCTGTTGTCAGATCTTCGTGTTACGTCGTGTTATTAAAGTGAGTTCAAGTGATGGACAGAGTGTGGGATTCTCTTGTGTTCTTTTCAAGTAATGTGTTTATGTTAAAAAAACAAAAACAATCTGCCATTATGGATTTTTTAAACTACAAATACTGAAATCAATATTGGCCACGACATCCAGTATCGGTCAGGCTGTGTACACTTCGACAACGTCAGAATCTTAATGTTTGGTTGCTAAAGCTCTGACGTCGGCTGTCGATGGACTCACAGTCTGATCTAGGATAACGGTTTTTGACTGAGGACCAAATATTACACCACATTTCTCACCGATCATTAACTTTCATGTAGGAAAACCTAAAATTGCAGATTACGAGGTCCTAAAGGAGTTCAGCATGCATCGCAGCAGACTACATACTGGACTTAGATGACCCTATTAAAGGTCAAGTTGACCACATAGTTCCAATAAACTTATTAAAAATATTTCTACAAGTATTCTTTTTGTGAAGTCTGGCCTTATTTCAATTCTAGTCTCCATCTATTTCTATTACTATTACAGTTCTTACAGTACAGAGAACAAAGTGTCAGTGTTTCTTTAAACATCCAGCATCACCAACGTTAACAATTAACAGTTTCGTCCCATTAAATTCCTGATAAGAGCGACAGGAAGTCACATGCTTTGCCATGAGGAAAATGCAGCCAAAACTCTATGAACCTTACAAAAACAAGCGCTGGTGTCGCACCAGGCTGAGCCGACGTCACACCGTTTAGGCCTTCAAGTAATGATTCAGCTACTTCAGTGAAAACACAGTACAGTCTGTTTCACTGTGAAGCGCATATTGATTTAGCAATTAGCCCTATCAATCAAACACCGAGTTATTTTTCCAACCAGTCTGACGTCTAGAGGGTCGTTCATGGAGTGCCGCAGCGTGAAAGCAGAACGGAGGAGGAGAACAAGGAGGGAAGAGGAGAAAACAGGACAAACAAAGAAAGGAAAGAATAAAAAAAAAAAAAAAAGAGGAAGGATGTCCCAAGTGAGAGTTAGAGGAAACAACGAAAGTGTAATTTCATCACTTCTGTTTTGAGTTTCCTTGGCTTAGTTCACATATTTGGTTATTATTTTCACATTTTTTATACTACACAAATTATATTTTGGATTTTGGGTTTCATTAACTTGCATTTACTCAGGTTTGTCATGGTTTCTTTGAGCCGACGTTTTAGCAGTAACACCTAAAATAAAAATGTTGCATCATTTTCTTTTTCCTTCCAAACTGTTTAACGGTCATTACGGTGTCACGTCACCTTATGAAAAGCGACGGCTTTGTTTCTCTCTCAGTGCTATAAATCAAAAAACAATTTGAGGATGTCAAAGGCCACTGAAAATGACTTGCAAATTGGACAATCCACATCCAATGCTTCTATTGTGTTTCCACCTGTAGGGAAGTAAAAGAGGAGGAAATATAAGCTAGATTGAACAAACAGCAGTTCTACTGTATGTGCACAAGGAAGAGAAAAGGGCAGAGTTACCGATTAAACAAGAGCAAACCTGTCCGGCGAAGGCAAACAATATGCAACAAACGTCAATATTTTCAAACACATTCTGGTGAAAAAGGAACATGCACGGCGCTCCGCTCTGCTAAAATGTCAAATCCTTAAATCTCATCGTTTCTATATTAGGTGAGAAGCAGCAGCAGCAGAGTTTGTTTTGCGATTATTGATCACTTCTACATCGGCTTGTTCTCTTTCAGACTTCATTTTGTGATAACGAGTAACAAAAATAATCCTTTCTGTTTCTACAACAGGGATCACACTGGCGGAACGCTGTGAATTTCTTGAATCACGTCGCCACATTGAGTCTCCGTCTTCCGTCTTTACACCTTCGCAAAGTTACATTTTGTTGCCGCCGTGACACTCGATCAACTCTTGTATAATCTCCAACCTTGAGGGGAAACTGGAGGGGATACAGGAACGAAGGAAAAGGGTTTTTTTTTTTTTTTGTTTTTTTTTTAAATGAAGAACACTTGGTCTTTACAGGCGGTAGCGCGGACCGGGGTTTCCGTGGCAGCTGAGAAGGCCGCTACGATGGAGGCGAAGACGACGTTGGGGTTCTTGGCGGCGTCGATGGCTGTGTGCAGTCCCCTGGCTCTGTAGTAATCCACCAGAGGGACCGTCTGACGGTGGTAGGCGTCCAGACGGGACCGCAGCGTCGTCTCGTTGTCGTCACTGCGGCGGATGAGCGGCTCACCTGTCACCTGGGTGAAGACGAGCAGGGAGGAAACACATGAGAAGAAGGACAAAAGACAAATAACACGAACAAGGTGACTGAGGTGGTGAAACCTGCACAACGAGTTTCAATTCATGTCTAAAATTAGGTCAGTGCTCTTCAGTTTCTATACATCGATCTCGTCGTGGTTTATACGGCGAGCTAATCAAGTGTCGCTTTATGCCTCTCGCTTTCTTTCGCTCTCATTCACGTCACATCTGTTGTGCTCTTAGAAACCGCAGCCTTCTTTTCTAAGCTCGGGGATTGTGTGTCGCTTTGAATGTTGCTTTGTTAGCAGACGAGCCGCTTGGCTTCACATGTTACATACGTAAACATCACAAAGAGTAAAAGCACACTAAGTAGGGATGCACCCATCCGGTTTGTCAGATCGGTATCTGCACCAAAACCGACCTCATTAAGCAAATCAGGTATCGGCCAGACATTAAATACAGATTCTTTGTTATGAAATTCAGTGTTTCCGCCGTCGGTTACATTCATTCAGTCACAGCAGCACCACAATAATCCCTGGCCTCATGCTACTTTATGTAAAAATGATCCCAATGGTTTATAGATTTTAGATTTGGGGAAGAGAAGAGCACCTGTATCAGATCTGTAATCAGAATCAGATTAGAAAACAAGAGCGATTAGAGCATTTTTATCATTAAGTCTCTGTTTCACATTCCCTCAGAAACTGTGTTTACGGAAATCTACATTAAGAGCAAAGATTTAAAGTATAAAATGTGGGAAATGTGGAGGAAAGTTCTGCTGAGACCTGAACCCTGTCCTTGTTTGTGTCTTTAAGATCTGACTTTACTAAAACGTTGAGACTATATATTCATATACAGTACAGAGACTATATTTTAGCTTCATTTCATCCATTAGTGATCAACATCTCACCAGGCTCCTGTGACGTACTGGCTACAGCCTCTCCTCTCAACCAAACCCAAACTGAACCTGAAGCTTTATTTAACAGTTGGTAGCATTTCTATGGAAGCTGTCAAGATGTCTACACACAAACACTATAAAGACAAATCTTTACTGCAATTCATACACCAGTGGGGAATCGTCAGGGGCCTCACAAGGAGGCCTAAGAAAAATCAAAATCAAATTTTTAACATTTCCCTAAAAATTACAAGTCAAAATTAATCTTCCAAACACCACTACAATTTGTCTTTGGTGGAAAAATCAAGTACAGGCAAGAAATGAATCAGGACCTGACTTTGGCTGGTTTCTGGGTCTAAAACATGTCAGAGATCTCTGAGATAAGTAGTTCCTCTGTTCATTTATAGAAGGCATTGCCAATACAACTAAACAAAGCTAAAATCTGGAGTGACATTAAAACTAAACAATCAAGATTGCACCTCTAACACGGTGACAACTTCTGCCAGCTAAACGGTAACAACTGAGGGAAATGGGAGATATTTATTTATGGCTGCTTATTAAGACAATTTTCACAATTGAACTTACAAATTACAACAAATTACAACTAGTGAAGAGTGGAAGAGATTTGAAGATTTGGAAATTACTGTGTTTAGACGGCCAAAAAACACCACTCGGTGTATGTGGCGTTACACAGAGCCTCCGCCAAATCCACCTCTTGGAGGCTAAAATTCCACATTTGAAGAAAAGTTCATCTATAGGGTTTCCTGCAGGACCTTGTCGAGCTGGAACGGCAATTATTTGATTATCAACCTCAGACTTACGTCAACTTCAATTTCCTCACACGTCCTGATTGCTTAATGTGACTGATTGAGTCATTTTTCCTCCACTTTTCCCGACCAGAACACCGAGTATGTTTGCTATTTTTCCTGATATTGAGACATGCTGCATTGAATGATTACAGCGAAGGGAAAGAAGTGCGGCGTGCCAACTGATCCGTACGTCAGCCATTATATTATATTGGACATATCTCATTATAAATGTACATGTAGTTGGTAGATAAAGGTCTAATCAATAACCTCGCTCGTTAGATATATATGACCTTTGCTCTGTTTTATTTTAATCCTCCTCCGCTCGAACAATGTGTTTTGCTTCCTGTCACTTTAGTGTGATGTTTGAGCTTCACTGTGCAGATTTATGTGCAGAGTTTGACACTAGACGGCTGTTTTCACTTTCATCTGCTGAAGGAGGGAAAGTTTCTCTGCACCTCACCTGAAATCTCAGTTTAAAGCGAGCAGGATGTGACATCACAACTCGTTTGGATCCAGTATTTGACTTATACAAGCGTGATGTGGAAACTTTAAACCTCCAGAGCACAAACACTAAGAGCGGACTTTACAGTGAAGTAGGAGACATCATGTGTCCAGCAGTTAAACTTTTAAAATTAATAATATTTACATATTCATTGATTCTTGAATTTTTAATGAGGGAGAAGGAGAGAAGACGTACATTTAAGAATTTTAATAAGGTAACTGAACCTTTTTTTGGAAAACCCATATTAGACATAAATTATTATTCTATGTAGAGCATTTTAGATAAATCTTAAAACATGTCTGGAGGGGATCTATAAATATATTCCTCTGGCGTTACATAAAACACTGCAAGAAACCTTCAGCGGTCATCAACCTCTAAACACAATTAACCGAAAGACCTTTTTCACACAAGTCATTTTCACGTCACAGTAGGAAAAGCACACACGTATGTAAATAATAAATTTAATCTTCAGTTTCAGGCTGTTTGTGTTGTGCACGCTGGCTCACAGAGACACATTACACCTTTCTGTTCTTAGTAACATTTGTGTGCTTTCCTGCTACGACGAGTCAAAATCTCTGCTGTGAAAAAGGCCTGTTACTCTCCCACTCAAGGACAAATAGTCGCTTTCTCCAGCAATCTTCACAAATGAAATCCAAGGCTGATGGCTTTTAACCAGACACATCTCAAGTGTTTTTTTAAAAAAAAAAAACAAACAAAAAAAAAACAGAAAACGAAATGTCCCGAGCGATTTATACAACCGGGATACGTCAAAGCACTTAGTCTGAAGCTGGCTGACTGTCACCAATTCTCAGCCTGGCAGTCACTTTAGGTAGGTGGCAGTTTAGCCAGAAGTGGTTTCTAAGTGGGTTGATAGTGAAACTACTTACGTCATCCTTCATGGGCTCTTTGGGGGGGTTGAACTCCTCGTGGTAGGAGCGGCCACTCGGTTGATGAATTAGTCTGGGGAAAAGGAGGGAGAGACGGTGAGAGGACAAGACAAGGACGGAAAAGAAATCAAGAGTGAGAGCAGAGGAAGAGGAGAACAGATGAGGGTTAGACGGCTACGGTGACTCACTTAACTACTTAACTGTCCTTTTTTTCACATCCCACTCCCTGCCCCTGTCCTACTTGGGCTTGAAAAGGCAGCAGCCGGGGGCCCCTTCCACCTCACAAAAGGCGTGCGGATAATGTAGAGCGGTTATCACGAAGAAAGGGGACAAAACACTGCGCTGCATTAACAAACATCAATAAACGATTTCACAACTCCCCTTTTTTTTTTGTAAAGCGGTAACACGTGTACGGATGAAAGTCTGCCTGTTCCATGTGTGGGTCAGCGTGTGATATTAAGCGCTTCTGAAACCATTATGTAAATCATTATTTGTTGCTCAGCGGAGGCAGAGGAGCAGGTGGGATGGAAACCTACCAAGAAATAACAATAACAACACTGCTGCCAATTAAGCTGTTAAAAGAATTACAACTTTCTCTTCAGTTCTTTGGCCTCATCCTGCAGAGCTTACATAAATAAACCGGTGCCAGGTCAGACCAGAAAGTTACACAATAAAAACGGATTTGAGCATCTTGAAGGATGTAGCGACTACTGTTGAATGCAGGAAGTTTCCTTTGCAGCAAAATGGATTAAAGGAGGAAAGCTCTACTGGTGTTATTATTTCAATGTAGCAAAAAATAAATTACTCATGACAGCAAACAGTCTGAAAGCTGTTGTGTAGAAACGTCTTGGATTTGTCACCATGGATGGAAAAATCACAGACTAATTTGAGGTTAACCGACTTAACAGAAACATCACCATGACTACAAATCCCATGTTAGCACTCGTGTAGCTCCGCAAATGCACAGAACAATGTCACTTCTACGACATGTTTTATTCCCTCTTATCCATTTTATTTATCATTGTTCTATCTAGTTGTTATTTTATCTTAATCTGTTTATTGCTTTTATTGTGTTTTCATCTTTGTTGCATGAATTGGTCTCAAATTGTTCTCACTGTTTATATTTGTTCTGTCTTATTATCAACTTGTCAGTGATCTGTAAAGCGCTTTCAATGCACTAACCTGTACAAAAGGGTGATTGACGGGTTAGGAACAGGCTGTGTGTGGCTTTCCAATTAATTAGAGTGATTCATGTGTTTGTTCGTACTTGTTCAAACTAAATTCTTTTGAAGAAGTGACAACCCTATCTGGAATTGCTTTCGGCAAAGTAGAGTTCTATAAAATTGGGTGGTGCGATACTGTTTGTTTCTGTCAAAAGGTCAGAAAGTTCACAACAGGTGAAATCTGTCCCGAGGCGATGTGTGAGTTTACTTTGCCTATGCGAGCGAATCCGCAGCGATTCCAGTGAAAAAAGAAACAGGTTTGAGTCATAATTACAAAAACTGGTGTGACTTGTTTTCAGACTATTAAACATTAATCATCAGTATTTTAACTTTATTGTTTTAACTGTGTATTCACCTTAGTTCCTGGCTTCTGAGAGTGAGGAGTTCAATTTTCTTAAAGGGGACGTATAACGCACATTTACTCGTTCTTTACTCAAAACATAAACTTTTCAAATACATCTGTACACGTTCGAGCCGGAATTCGATCCAAAATATGCGGAGCGGACGACGTGAACAGCCCGTGGAACAACCTTAGCAACCGTGGCTAAAAATACGGACGCCATTTGTGGGCATGCGCAAACAATCTGACATCATCACGAGGAGAAAATAGAAGTGACTTTGCAAACGGAGCATTCAGAGCAGGCTGAAGCCCTGACTTTTGACTTGCAGGGAGCATTTTACATATGTTCACCTCAAGTTTTGGAGCTTTGACCATGTTTAACAGACACCCGACATACTAATAGTATTTTAAAAAATGACAAAAAGCATGAAATATCCACTTTTAAGCACCCGTACCTATACTGACTTTTGGTTTCCTTGTTGACTCTTTAACTTTAGAAGTTTCTTCTAATAGTATAACCATCAAACTAATGAATTGCTATAAAGTTCTGTGTTTTTCGCTGTAAATTTGAGTCTTTCCTGAGCTGTAGCTTGGTTCTAATAATCACACTGAGGTTTTTTTTTTTTCTATGCACATTTCCCAGTAGACATTCATGAAAAGTAGCGTTTCACCACACAGTTTAAAAGCTCGATTGGACATTAAGCAGCACATTTCAGCAGGGACGGACAAGGATTCAACCTGCGACCTTCCAGCTGCGAGACTGCTCTCAAACCCCTTCAGGCCACCTTCTCTGTTAATCGCACTCATTCACGCTCCACTTCCCTCCAACATTATCTCACTGTCCCAGACTCCTCTGTTCACATGAATCAATCTACCTGCCCGGGTGGATTTAAGCACGCGGACAGAACGAGGAGTTTCTCAGACAAAGAAAAAAAAAAAAAAGCAGGAAAAATCATAAACCAGTGTTGTGTACTGGGCACGTGCTTGGGGGAAATAAAACAGATTGAATGTCTCTGGTGTTGAATAATTAATCGTCTGTCACGCCGGCTCCTACCTGCCACAGATCCTGCGGACTAACAGAGAGTCGTCGACAGCAAACTCGATCACGGAGTCCAGATTCTCGTGTCTCTTGTCCAACAGGTTATCCAGCTAGAAGAGACGAACACACAGGAAGTCACATATGGTTGACTGATGGTTATTTTTCCCAGCACTTCTTTCCCCCAATATGATGACTCATATCGGACAAAAACATCAGCCGAATGCCTAACATGGTGAAAATGTTGCCATAATAATGTATTCCTGTTGTTGAGGTAAAAATGTGAATTCTCAGACGCTGAGTGGTGTCGTCGCTTGAGACACGTTATTACAAACAGACCTTAATCCCTAACTTCCCCTCTATTATCAGTTTATCTAGTTAAAGCTTTAGATATGTATTTTTCTTCTTGTCGACGTACATCCTGGACCATTCAGTGTTTAGGCATTTTATCTCGGGGTGATGGTGAGGCGTTAACAAACACCATCTGGATCTGTTATTTGGGACCCGGTCTTTACTGAGTGTGGACTTCGATTTGCAAATTTACATTAGTTTTAAGTCAGACCACCATGCAGGTTTTTATTGAGTTTATTCTTCTATTTCGAGAAGGTCTCACAAGACTTAAGGTTGTAGGATTTTCTGCTCATGTGCAGAACTTTGAAAACTTTCCATTTAAATAAAAAACTTTGAGATGATAGTTAACTCTGACAGTTAGGTACTTGATTATTGTACTTGATTTAAATGAACCTACCATATTTTTAAGGATTTCTTTGGCATTTTTGCTTTTGGAATTGGGATTGTATTCAGTATGAGCTGACAGGAAATGAGGAGAGGGATAAAGGGGGGTCAGGGTTTATAGTACATGGTCTTAAAACCTCAGTCCACCAGGGCGCCCCCTTTGCTGCGCTCTTAAACTCTCTACATAAATAAACTCTACTAAAGATAGTTTACATGACAGCAGCGAGGAACAACTGTAGAAACACCAAACAAATCTAAATCCTAACCATCTCTGCTTGTTTGACTGTGCGAGGGAATCCATCCAACAGGAAGCCTTTCCTGCAGGCCGGCGTGTCCAGGTTCTTCTCTATAAGCTCCACGACCATCTCATCGCTGACCTGCAAGACGACAAAAGACAATTTTGTCAGCTTCAGTTTGATCACCGTCTATGTTGGCTCGAATCTCACTGCCAACAAACATCAGTATGCTCATTTATTTCACCTTCAGCGTATAAAAGGATAGGTTGGATGAGCATGTGTGATCTTTTAAAGCGACATATATTAACGGTTACAAAACAGGAGCAGACAGTCATTAATAAAACAGAATAACAAACAATACACAAGGTGCAGGCTCAATTAATTCATTTTATATATAATTTTACCTCCATTAGCAGATATTGTTTTATACAGTCATCAAAAATACTTATCATACCACTAATTTTCTTCATATATGGCTGAGTTCTAACTTGGAGGAAGGGAAACTTATAAGGAAAAACCCGGTTTGCCGTCTTATAGCGTCACACGCTGCATGCTAGTGTGTTCAACATCGGCGTCAGTTAATTAAGGCAAATGTAAACAGTAACAGGAAACAAATCAAAAGATCAGAAATGTGAAGCGATGTGGGACTGAGCATGAGGGGCTGTAATGTCAACAGCTCCACCAAGAGGGCAAAGGGTAAAAGAAAAACAACACACACACACAGACACACAGACACACAGACACACTCAGGTCATGAGAAGAAGACATGCAGAAATGTTACCAGTTTGCCAGCATCCATGGTCTCCTTGAGCCTTTTGCCCAGCTCGGAGCCTGAAGCCACCATGGCCCTCAGCATGTCTCCAGTGGCCAGGTGGCAAACGCAGTACTGCTCTGCTAGTCGAGGAGCCTGCAGGGAGGGAGAGATCGTTCACATTAAAGCTCTTTATAAATAATCAAGCCTAGAAATTATCATTACAAACCAGTCAAAATTCAGAACATTGTGGCTGTGGATTTGAACTTTTATTCTACTGCTATACAGAGACAGACGTCTGTATTTATGGCTGGTTAAAGCATGAAAGCAGCTTTAGTATTTTTCTAGTAGTTCAGTATGTAACCCAGTTGATGACAACTACATTTTAGAACATGTTCTCTGTATACTGATCAGGTGAAATTGTGGATCCTTAAGAGATTAAGCTGGATGTGATGCAACAACACAGCATTAAAAAGCAGCTCTTCAAAAAGGGATAGTTTGCATTTTTTTGAAATGGGGTTTTATGAGGTAGTTATCCACAGTCAGTGTATTACCTGCACTAGATTTGGGTCACCAACCCTCCAGCTCGGAGAAGCAGGCAGGAGTACTTCTGTAGAACTTATTCCTACACGTGCCACACACTGTATTAAGCCTCAGATGAGCTGGTCAGAAAGTGCTGCTGCGGCGTAATACAGAGCACAGCGTGTGTAGGAATACGGAAGTTCTATGGTTAAGAAAGTGTGGTGCTAAAGGAAAGGGTTGTCTTTCAGCAAGGTAAAGCTGTGAAAATATTCTAAATGTAGCGTAAACTTAAACTGATAGTGGGTTTTTTTTAGGTGGCTAGAATACATTTTGCTGCTGGCCCCGTCCACAGCAGTACATCACTTAACTTCCGTGCCAGGACTCCTGTATGCTTCTGCAAACTAGGAGCGTGCAGACCCAAATCTACTGCAGGCAATATACTGACTATAGAAAACAACCTCATACAACCCCACTTCAAAAAATACAAACTATCCCATCCATATGAAACAGTTTTTTAAAGTTGTGTTGAATATTAACCTCAAGAATACAGTCAAGAATATCCGTCTATCCAAGACAAATTAATTTACAGAACACTTAAAACATATAACAAGAATGCCACAGAGCAACGTACTGAGTACAGAGCATTCAAACCAGATTACAACACAGGTTAAAGAAACAAGAGACTGAACAAACGGGAGTAAATGCAGAACACGTGTCTGTGCTCTTCAACACACACATGTGACTGATCTGAGAGCACTACACGCAGCAGAGAGGACAGACAAGGTCATTTTGACATTTTTAGTGACAACACTTCACTGACTTCTGGGTTTCTGTGGCCTATAAAGTTGCAACACAGATTAATCTGAATTATGTAATTATGGAAAAGGGTTCTTACAGGCAAAAGACCAGCATGTTCTACTGGGAATGAGTCACTGCCCTCTACACTAACTGGCACTCTCACTGTCTTTAGTAGATCTCTGGTGGATTTTTCATATTAGTCAAAGTCAAAACTGCATATCAGTATTAGTTAATATACTGCAGAAATTACATGATATTTTTCACCAGCTTTAAAACACTTAATGGTTCATCCCCACTGTTCATTACTACATTATTAGAGGCCCAGCTAACCTACCTGAGGCACTGGTTTGACAAGAATAGACGCTGCTGAACTTCCACCAGGACATTCTCTACAACAAGACCTCTCTTGTGTTCTGTCACATACATGATGCTGGAAAACTGCAGGCTAAGCCGCCATGCTTAATGATGCAGCTTTGGTCACAGGTACCTTCGCTGTCCTGGCACTGTGTTATGTGGCATCAACAGCCAGCAGAACGATTTCATTAAGATAAATAGTGATGCCGGTAATTATTGGCTGGACTGGCCACGGACCGGCCCTATAATCGCGGTTTCCTGCTCTGATGCTCTCAGCTCCAGTGTTAAGTTGGTTAAAATCCTGTCTTGTACCAGCATCTCTACCGTCTCCTCCTCTACCGTCCAGTGTGATCGACTCTCCGGCTGACAGCGCCGTCAGCAGCCGGCAGGAGAGATGCTCCGCGATGCGTTTGGACTTTATAACTGAACTAATTACCAGGACACAAGCTTTTTATTTGAAAGACAGCATTACAACACGAGTCTTGCAGGTAAAACATGCAAACTCATGTAGCGGTTATATCAGTTTAGTGTGGGGCGGCTGCTCTGTAGGTGCGCTTGATTTGACTGTAACTGCAGTGACCAGGCAGACACAAGCCTCCAGAATTTGCAAACAAAATGCTGTCAAAACTTTCATTTACAATTTCCACCGCAGCCTCCTTAACCATGAAGGACGCAGAAAAAAGGTGCATAGAGGCATGAGGGAGAGCGCACAGTTAAAGCCCCCAAAATAACCATCATTCTGACAAAACACTCAATACAGAGTGAAAAACAAGAAACATCCTCAGAGTGAAACAGATGAAAGAACAGGCAGAAGTTAACAAATAATCAGAATCGTTATAATTAGAATTAAAAGAAGTTCTCTTTCAAATCAAACATCCCAACATATGAATGGAAAGTATTGTTCTTGCAGCTGAATTTATTTTTGTTTTACTCAAACGGTGCTTAACCATGACATGTGATGCTACTTCAGTACACTTTAACAACAAATGTTACTGGGACCATGACAGAAAATTGCAGATGAACATTTAATATCTAGGAGTTCACATTATAGACACAACCACTGACTATCCCTGTAACAAACTGGCCACAATTTCACACACTGACCACACGCTGTCCAGCTATACACTAGGTTTTGACCTAGTCTTGTTTTTACTATCAATTATCTTTTATTGTCTTAGTGAAAATTCTTGTTTTGTGTGACCACCACTCACTGTAAATCTCAAAGATATTTAATTTACAACGATATAACAAAGAGTAAAGCAGCGTCTGGAGCCAGAGAGTGTTTGTCATTTTCTAATTTATCTAATTAATTGCAACTTTAACAGTTAAGTGATCATCAAATCTGTTGCAGATTAATTTTCTGTTGATCAACTACTTGATTCAACTGATCATTTCAGCTCTAATACAAAACAAAGACAGTAAATCCTCATATTTGAGAACCAACACTCAGCAAATATTTATAATTTCTGTTTGATAAATTAAGTTGTTATCAAGTTTGATTTCAGCCGCCTAGTGAAGAGGCTTCAGTGTGAAAACCACATCAGACACAAGCGGCAAATAGACCCACAGTAACACTTTGTTACTGAGAGTGAACAGTTAATACTGCAGAAATGATAAATCGACCTATTTATAGGTTGACTGTCTGATAACCAATCTATGCCAGTTTTAATAATGTATCAATGCAATCTCTGCATTATATTACTCTGAACTAAATGGCCTTGTAATTTTTGCTCATTTGGCTTTGATAAACTGAGATAAGCATCGCAAACGTTTTTATAGTCTGATTAAACCAACTTATCAAGCAATAGCTGACCAATAACGAAACTAACCTTTAAACCAGTTCTGCAATTAAAGGTTCACAGTTTTTCAAGTCTGCTTTAAAACAACAGTCACGTGCCTAAATGAACATTGAAATAGTTTCAATGTTCATTTGAAACTACTTTAAACTGTCTTGACAGTGTCTTGACTGTCAAGACTTTAAACTGTCTTGACAGTTTAAAGTAGTAACTTTATAATGGAACTAAAAACATGTGGTGTACACATATTGTTTTGAGTGCCTGATATAAATTAGGTTACTATTAGTGGTGGAAGAAGTACTCAGTTTAGTCCAGTGGTTCGCAACCTAAGGGTCAGGCCCCTCCAAAGGGTCACCAGATGAATCTGACGGGTTGTGAAATGATTAATAGGAGAGAATATAATAAAAAAAACAAAGTTCTGATACACAAATCTGTTTTCAGTTTTTGGACTTTTTCCTCTAATCTTTGATTTTTGGTAAAATGTCATTTGACATTTATTGAAATGAAAGCATGTGAGAAGTTTAGAGGGAAAAATCACTATTTGGTGGAGCTGTTAACAACTCATAGACATCTGAAATGTGACCCTGACTACACAGTGCTTTTTGTAAGACGTCAAAAAAGTTGGAAACCACTGGTTTCATCTTTAACAATGTGATGTATTTTAAAAGCTTGTTATATTATCCATTGTGTCAAATCTTCATCTGAAAGTAACTAAATAAATATAGTGGAGTAGAAAGTACAAGATTTCCCTCTGAAATGTAGTGGAGTGGAAGCATGAAGTAGCATCAAATGGAAATACTCAAGTAAAGTGCAAGTACCTCAAACTTGTACTTAACTACAATACCTGAGTAGAGGTGTTTCATTACTTTCCACCACTGGTTACTATGATATTTAATTAAATTAATCATAAACCTGACGAACATATTGAGAAATAATGCAACCATAGTGAGTAGTAATAACTATATCGACTGTAGTTAGCAGATATATGAGTCCAGCTGCTAACTGCTGCTGTGATATCTCATAGAAACAAGTAGATTAGCATTAGCTTGTATTAGCGACCATGCGCTAACGGCTAACAGCTAATGCTAGCTCCGTTAGCTCACCTGAGTTCCCTTCCCGGCTCCGGGAGGTCCGAGCAGAATGGCACGGATCCCCTCCTGCATATCGGCTACTGCCTCTTTCAGCTGCGTACTGGGGGCCATGTCTTCACCGGGAGACCACCGGGGCAGAAACTTTACCAAACTCTGTCCTCGGTGTCCTGCTGACAGTTCAGCAAGTTGGCCAGGAGAGGAAGCGCCTCCGCCTCTTTTTTCACTACAACGCTGAAACCCCGCCCCTCCTAGGAACGCGTGCGTCTGATTGGCCGTCAGACTGTTCAGTTAATTGTTTTGTGCGCCGATTGGCTAAAATTCTTGCAACGCCTACCTTCGTAACATCCGATAAAGGTTTCAGTCCGGAATGTTAAATATTTAAAACAAAAACCAGAAAGTTCAACGGACTGCCAATTTATTAATTTTACTGGGAACATAATCAATAAATCCAAGTTTATAAAGTATTTTGAGTATACTGCTTGGAACAATAATCACCACTTTAAAATCATTAAAATTATATCTCCTCCTTCTCCCTCATTAAAAATTCCTGAACCTATAAATATGCAAATATATTTCATTTAAGAAGTTTAACTGCTGGACACAAGAAGTCTCTTTGTTCACTGTAAAGTTCACTATCAGTGTATGTGCACTAGGATTGGCTTGCAAACTAGTTGTGATGTCACAAATCATGCTTGTAGATTGGCCCCTTAAACTTAGATTTCACGTGAGCTTGTGAGAAACTTTCCATTTTCAGCAGATGAATGTGAGAACAACCTTCTAGTGTCAAACTCTGCACATACATCATTCTGCACAGTGAAGCTCAGATATCCAACTGAAGGAACAAGAAGAAAAACATATTTTTGAGTGAAGGGGGACATTAACTCATGTTCCACTCAAGCAAACCTTCATTTATTGATTAAGACTGTGGGGTACAGCTGAAAGCTCCAGAAAAATCTCTCTACATTGAGTGTTAAAGATCATTTGTGATGTTGGAAATTGTACAAAATAAATACAAAAATAAATAAAGGTCTGTCTGTCTGTCAGTTTACTGTAAAATGCTGTGAAGAGAAGAAGTTGAGGCAGAGCAAAAATGAGGAACAACAAATAAGGGTTGTAAAAGGGTATAAATATTTCTTCATCCGTTTGTCAAAGTGTGAAAGCTTTGTGTTTCCTGTTCGTCTTTTTCTTTTTTCTTTTTATATTATACTATATTGTTGTTGTTTTATTAACATCCAACTTTAAGATTCTGTGTGTGGGTGTGTTCATGCATAAGTACACGTGAGTACTCACAGTTGTGTGTCTGATGTTTAGATCTTAAACTGTTATGTGTGCAGAGACACCTTGAGTGATATGTACTATAAATAGAATTAAGTTGAAGTAGAATAAACAGCTCAGAGCTCTGGGTAAGGGAAGTTAGAGCCTGCTCAAGATGTGTGAGTGTGTGAATATGCACCAGATGCACCTGGGCGTCCACTAACTGAAATGTTTCACCGTGTGAGTGTCTTTAACCTGCAGAAGTACTTTGTTAATTTGCCAATATTTTGCATGAAATTGAACTATCCTGTACATACATCCTGTTTTTCTGATTTGCCAAAGAATCTGACTCCTTGAAAAAATGTAAGGATATTTGAAAGTTGTTTTTTTTTATTGACACATTAACGTTCCTACAGGCAAAAATTGTTTTATTATGTGCAGAGAGAAGGTGTGAACGCAGTAATACTAACATCTGTGTAAACTAATGCAACAAATGCCATTTTTATGACATTTATAATCTTTCATTTCTGTCATAATGATATCAGAGAGCTGTTGGTTCAACTGGTAATTTCTGCATTTAACAGAATGTTCAACAGCTTCCCAACAAGCGGTGTCAAATGGAGGGTCAAAGGTCAAATCACTTACTGAGAAAACCCCATATACTGATCTGAGATGTACTTGAATGCTCCTAAGTGCCTTTTAGGCTCCATCTATTTTTTGGAGGAGGAGTAAAAAACTGATTATGTTTCAGGAGAGTTTCAGAAGGTTTCTGATTGGTTGTGATGAAATAATAATGTACAATACCATAGCAGATAATCTTAAAACAAATGATAACTTTAATTCAAATTTTGATACTACTATTTTTTTGGCATCATCCTTTTACACAAAGACAAATCTTTCACTTCTTAAGAGTAACTGATGTTAGCGTTAGTCAGAGTTCAGATTCCTGACTATCTCACTGTTTCCATGAAACCCTCAAACTTAACCAAAAAAAAAAACAGACTACATAATAGAACACAACATCCATCTCTGACTTCATTGATAAAAAAAAAAATTTTAGTCCGAACAAAAGGGAAGTGACACAAATTTCGAGGAGCAACAATCTTGATAAAGCACTTCCTCGGACTTGAGTCAGACAGGAAGATTTTTTTGTGAAACTCAAATATAGTTCTCTCTCCTTCGTGTCTCTCAGAGTCACAGATGGTCACACAGCGGAAAAATGCCTGAAACTGAAGTACTCTACTCTGATGTTAAATTCACAAAAAAGAAAGGAGACACCACTGGTAAGTCTTAAATACTATTAATGATGAATGATTGATTTCTCCTCACTCTTACATTTCTAAGACTGCTATGAAAGCTGTCAAAGCAATGCTTCCAAGAGGAGTTTCTTTTGTTTATCAGAGCTCGAGTTAAACGTGAATATTTATAGAATAAATGGAACTCACAGCTTCCACACTCACACGGATGATTTTAAGAGTTAACACATGTTTGTGGCGCATTTAGCAGCAGTTTGAGGTTGTGTTTTTGTGTTGCAGAAACCGCTTCCTCATCGATTGAAGCCACTTACTCTGAAGTCAAGATCTCGAAAACTCAGCCATCCACCGAGCTGCCTGGTAGGTAATAAACAGAGATAACTAAACTAGAGGGTGAACTGTCACCTCCAGTCAGTTACCATAATGCCTTTTTGATTTTGGGTGCTTTAAACGAATGCTGCTGTTCAATCATACAGAGCTTTCTTCATTAGATCATTAAAGATGAGCTCAGTCCCTCGAAACAAAAAACATAAGATTATATTAAAAATACAAAAAGTTCAGGGCAGTAGATTTGATTCCTTTGATAAATTGTATTACGTAAAAATAAAATGTATGTGTTGTGTACAGCAAAATGTATCAAAGAAATCAAATTGCCAACCTGAGTTTTTTTGATATTTAAAAATACTGTATCCTCATGTAACTTTAATGAACTTGAAACCACCTTCAGCAATGTATAATAATGTTTAGTTCAGCTAAAAGGAGGATGAACTATATTCTGAAGTTCATTAAAGGCTCAAGAAGGGATAGATTTGAGATATATTCACAGTTGTAAATGAATAATTTTAGGTAAATTAGGAAAATTGCCATTTTGTGTGTTTTTCACTACTGATTATAGTATATATTTATAGTTCTGTGCAAAGGTTTTAGGCGCTACAAGTAAAGTTAGGGTGCTTTAAGAAACACTGCCATGAATAGTTTTTATTTATCAATCTCCCTCTTTCAGTTTGTCTTTCACTGCCTCTCTGCTAACTGTTAACTGACAGACTGTCAATCAAGAAACAATGAAAGAAACTGCTGAGTGAAGAGAAAGTCTGTCTGTCAGTTTACTGTAAAATGCTGCGAAGAGAAGAAGTTGAGGCAGAGCAAAAATGAGGAACTGCCAACAAATAAGGGTCATAAAAAAGGTTATAGATATGTGCATAAATATTTAGTCATCTGTTACTCAAAGTGTGGAAGCTTTGTGTTTCATCTTTTTCTTTTTTCTTTTTCTTTTTATGGTCCCTAATAGTTTTACTGGGTTGGTAAACAACATCAGATTTTACCATAATATTATATTATATTATATTATTGTTGTTTTATTAACATCCAAATTTAAGATTCCGTGTGTCTGATGTTTAGATCTTAAACTGTTATGTGTGCACAGACACCTTGAGTGATGTGTACTATAAAAAGAATTAAGTTGAAGTAGAATAAACAGCTCAGAGCTCTGGGTAAGGGAAGTTAGAGCCCGCTCAAGATGTGTGAGTGTGTGAATATGCACCAGATGCACCTGGGCCTCCACTAACATTTCACTGTGTGAGTGTCTTTAACCTGCAGAAGTACTTTGTTAATTTGCCATTATTTTGCATGAAATTGAACTTTTCCTAATCCTGTACATACATCCTGTTTTTCTGATTTGCCAAAGAATCTGACTCCTTGAAAAAATGTAAGGATATTTGAAAGTTGTTTTATTTATTGACACATTAACGTTCCTACAGGCAAAAATTGTTTTATTATGTGCAGAGAGAAGGTGTGAACGCAGTAATACTAACATCTGTGTAAACTAATGCAACAAATGCCATTTTTATGACATTTATAATCTTTCATTTCTGTCATAATGATATCAGAGAGCTGTTGGTTCAACTGGTAATTTCTGCATTTAACAGAATGTTCAACAGCTTCCCAACAAGCGGTGTCAAATGGAGGGTCAAAGGTCAAATCACTGAAAGTTGCCCTGGTGATTCTCTGTGTTCTCTTGGCAGTTGTGGTCATCGCTCTTTGTTATGTCTGTAAGTTTGAGCAGTTTTATTAAAGTGGGTTGATGTAGATTAACCTTCAAAATTCATAAGATATCTGCAGTAGTTATTATTCATAGTTACATAATCAGATAAACATCATCAGTCTAATCTTGGAAAGGAGTTAAGTTTCCTCTGATAAACAGACTCCTGCTCATTATCGAGCACTAACTGAGTTACTAAAGGAGTGTTTAAAGCTTTACTGAGTACTTTGGTTTTAAAAACAGATTATGATCACATGCAAACCAAGGAAATGTACCAAACATTGACAGCCAAGTATAAAGATCTGAAGAAAAATGTCACAGGTAAGAGTTTGAGTTTGACTCTTTCTACAAGGTTCTGTCCACATTTTTCATGCAAAACTGTTAACTCCATCTGCTGTTGGCTTTGAAATAAAATCCCTCAAAGTTTAAATACATTTTTTTAACTGAGTTACTAAATGAGTGTTTAAAGCTTTACTGACTACTTTTGTTTTAAAAACAGATCATGATCACATGCAAATCAAGAAAAAGTACCAATCACTGGAAGAAATGTACCAAACACTGACAGCCAAGTATATAGATCTGGAGAAAAATTTCACAGGTAAGAGTTTGAGTTTGACTCTTTCTACAAGGTTCTGTCCACATTTTTCATGCAACACTGCAATGTAACTTTAATGTTACTTTACACATTTTAGATTATAGTATATTTTCATTTCAGCTGACC
This sequence comes from Thunnus albacares, assembly GCF_914725855.1. Lineage (NCBI taxonomy): Eukaryota > Metazoa > Chordata > Actinopteri > Scombriformes > Scombridae > Thunnus > Thunnus albacares. The sequence continues at coordinate 22,857,681 of NC_058124.1, read as the reverse complement.
AGTTAGATGATATAAATTTATTTTCAAGTTGTTGTCAATTATTATTCTCAACTTTTTTGACTAGTGTGAAAGATTGTTAAAAAAGACAGGATAAAAAAAAATGTCACTTTCATCAATCTTATTTAGAAGAGACACTGAAATTCACTCAAAACATGGTGCCACCTTCCTGCCCACAATCTCCTGAAATAAAACCAAGTAAGTGATGGATTCTTCCTTCACACTTTTGTAACCTCTGATGATGATTATAGAGGCTATAATAGATTGACAGGTAACAGAAGTTAGATAAACAGTGATTTGTTCCACCTGACTCAATTCCTTGCTGTAATCTCTTCAAAGATGATTCATGCTCGAAATGTGACAAAGGCTGGCTGCAATGTGGAGGGAAGTGCTATTATTTCTCCACCACAAATTCATCCTGGGAAGAGAGCAGACGTTACTGCCAAAGTCACGGAGGAGACCTGGTGAAGATAGACAGCAGGGCTGAGCAGGTATAAAACACTGCAGCAGGTTCATGTAGCACACTGACTGTGTTCTTGTGCATTTTTATCACATCCTTATGTTTCTGAATCAGTTAACATGGTGTCTCAGCACAGAAAAGTCATGTTACATATCATCATTTCAACTTTTCCTCTTCAGATATTCTTGACAAAGGAACTGAGTGACAAAATGAACTATCATGAGGACAAGTTCTGGATCGGACTGACAGACTCAAAGGAAGAGGGCGAATGGTTTTGGGTGGACGACTCACCACTGAGCACAAGGTTTGATTGTTGTGAAAACATTTCTAAAAATCAAAAAATCTAATCAACTCGTTTTTATTTAACCAAGTCTTTCTGTTCTCCATCCTTTAGTTGGTCTTTCTGGCGAAAAGGTGAGCCGGACAATTGGGAAGGGGAAAATCCTGAAGGAGAGCACTGTGTGAGGATGGGAGAGAAAGGAAGACCTGCAGAGCTGAACTGTTGGTCTGATAAATCCTGTGACGTGCCTCAAAGAAGTATTTGTGAGAAACAAGCAGAAAAAGGATTTAGTAGGGTTATGTGTTTCTGAAATCCAGTTGAGCTCAGACTTCTCAGACTATTTACAGTTTTTATCAGTTGCTTTGGCACAATTATCAGATAAAAATCATGATTCTTACAACACAGTGTGCTATTCTCAAACCTGCAGTTCATTTTCTCACAACTGTATTCACATTTCTTGTTTGTCGTTTCAAATATATGAGTCCAAATATGTTCAGATGATCCAGTGATGCATTGAGTTAGTGTCTCTACACTAGACGTGTATATCAAAATGTTCATTGTATGCAGAAAACTGTCCAAACTTTTCAAATATACATATTTCAAAAATATAATAACAAATTGCCGTTTTAGTGCAGCTTTTCACATGTTAAATGTAGTTTACAGAGTATCTCAGGGATTCCCATGTGATATGGAGGGGAGCGTTACACCATGACAAAAATATGTTGCTGGAGGACATTTACAATGTTTCTTTTTAAATAAATACTTACTTATGCACATGCATTTCTGTACTGAGGCCTTTGTTTTTACTGTACTTTCATTTATGTATTGTCTTTTTTTACATCACTGTTACATATATACTTACTGTCATTAGGGGACATGACAGAAAGGTGAACCGTGACAGTAAATACACAGTTGAAAACAGTATTTGTATGACATGAGTTTATTCAGTTGGCTGTAGAGGCTATTTGACTTTATTATTTGGTTTGTGTGTGTAAGTCTCAATAAGAAATTACATTCTGTCACACTGTCACATACTAAACATGTCGAGGAAGTTATTTACTTTAAAAACATAAGTTAAAAGTTTTGAGTGCTCAGTATAAAATGGTGTGGTGATTGCTCTTAGTGTTCACAGAGCTCTGACAGTGTTTCAGAAAATGGCTAAAAGGATAAGGCTGGCGATTTTCTACATTTTTCTTATTGTTAACAAATCTCATGTTTGGAGCCAAACCAACAATGAATTGATCTACTTACAAGTATTGTATGTCTAAAGCCTAATTTACCTTATTCCTCTGTGCTGTAGACCTCCATTGTTGCCCAAGAACTATTAAAAAACACGTCAATTAGGCAAACTGTTGCACTGGGTCGCATGTTCCTTCATTACAAGGGTTTGGTCACGTTAGTTTGTCTAGAGACGGCTCCAAAGACTAATAATAGCGATCATGTTTTCAGCCTCCGGAAGTTAAACGCAAGTTACGAAACACCTAAGTAACAATTAACAAGCTGGAGGCAGATCTAGCAACCAAAGAGGAACTCAAAAGAGGAACATGAAAAGAGAAACTATACATCATCTTAAAGAGATACGTCTCCAAAAGAATTCCCTGGAGACCCCACAAATGGAGCGCTTCTGGAAGGCGGAGTACACCTCCATGACAGCAGGATGGGAGGCAGGCAAAGTAGCGGCCTCGGAGCTGAGAGATGAAACGCTCCAGGTGAAGCTGCAGATTCAAGATAAGTGGCAGAAAAAGGTGAAGTAGCTGGAAGAGCCACTCAACCAGAGAGACACTGAAATCCTGACGCTCAGGAAAGAGAAGAAGAATCTGTCCGAGAGGCTGACGGAGATCTCCATCCAGCTGAGCAGCAAAGAGACTGAACTCCTCCAGAGCCAGAAAACTTGGCAGAACAAGTGCGACGCTCTGGAGGAGAAACTCACAAAGGAGCTGGCTGAGACAGAAGAGACCTGGGAGGCCAGAGTTAAACAGATGGAGGAGGAGAAGAAGAAACTGGAGGAAATTTGAAAAAGAAGAAGATGTTCAGATGTTCCTGGTCTCGCAAGAAGAAGGCGAAGACAGACAGACAGAGGAGGAAAAAACAAAGAAGGAAAAGAAGGAAAAGAAACAGACAGAAAAAGAGGAGAAGACTGAGAAGAAAAAAGCTTTTTGGAGCTGGATGTAGAAGAAGAAGAAGTGTGACAGCGACAGTAACGTGGAGGAAGCTGCTGGTTGTTCAGCACAGGCCGGACAGCAGTAGCTCCCTCTTCCTCCCCCCTTCACCTCTCCACCCTCCCTCCATCTCCCTCTCTCTATCCTCCCTCCTTTCCTCCCTCACCCCCACCCTCTCTCCAGTCCTCCCTCTATCTTTCCTAACCTCCTTCCCTCTTCAGGGCGGCACACTGGCTCAGTTATCAGCACTGCAGCCTCACAGAAACACCTCCACCTGACCAGCTGCTTATTTCTGTGTGGAGTTTGCGTGTTCTCCTCGTGTCTGTGTGGCTTTTCTCCCAGCACTCCAGTTTCCTCCAACAACACAAATACATGCAGGTTAGGCTGATTGGAAACTCTGAATTGCCCCCAAATTGAACAAAATACCTGATTAAAATTCAAATATAAAAAAATATTTGACAGTGTCTGCCTCCATCAGTAAGAACATATCAGTACAAATATATGACTTTATACTGGGAATGTTAGAAAGTAGAGGCTCTCTTATCAAATATTATGTTTCTAAGTTATGATATAAACAAGATTAAAGCTCCTTTCAGACAGAATGAACATCACAGGAGGAGATGAGGAATGAAATATTCTCTGTGCTTCTCTTTAATGGTTCCTGACAGCATTTTAATCGTAGGGAAATGACAGGATATGGCCTGTAATAGACATGGACATTCAGCAGGACAGAGCAAAAAGCCAAGAATATCAATACATGTTCATGTTTCACATAAACATGTATAAATATCATTCAGTGTAACTTCTTCTGCCCTCACTATGCGTGTAGGTGCACAGCTCTGCAGCGAGTTAAACACACTTCCAGTAAAGGTTGAATACAGCAGGTTGGGGCACATATCCACTTGATATGACTAACTCAGACTGCTGACGCCTCATATAAGCTCCACATGATTTTTAAATGAATTTTCACACAAAATGACTGTGTGGACACACTGTGGATTTTGGCCCCCATCACTTACATTGAAAGCACAGTTGAAGGGGATCTTTAAACAGCCAGTATGAACAGGAGGAATGATTACAGATTACTGAGAACCTCTTTCACTGTTCATTTGGGCATCTGACTGTTGTTTTGAGACAGACTTAAAAAATGTGAACCAGTCCTTTAATATTCTGTTCACTTTTTGTTCTGCTGCCCCCAAGGGGCCAAAAAGATGAATGCAGATTTAAGTTGACTCTTGTTTGATAGATTGCATCCACTCCTTTCACTGGGAAATCTTTGAATATGTAAATATTTTTCATCTTGAAAGTTTAACTGCTGGACACAAGATGTCTCGTAATCCGCTGAAAAGTCCATTCTCAGTGTTTGTGGGCTGCAGGTTTCAAGTTTCCACATCACACTTGTGTTGTTTCATACTGGACCACGATTGGTTTCCCAAACTAGTTGTGATATCACAAATCATGTTTGTAGATACACACCTTATACTCAGATTTTAGGTGAGCACAGACTTTTCCCCCTGAATACAAACTCTGCACACACATCATTCAACACAGTGATGCTGTGTGTAGCTTCACTGTGTTGAATGTAGTAAAATGTAGTTTCTTCAAGATGCTCCACAAAGGAAGGGATCACATGTAACAGATGACAGACAGTGATTGAACATAATTTGTGCTAAATATAATCTGACACATTGTTTTTAAAGGGGTCTGCATGGCAGTAAAAATGCATTATTATCTCATTTCAACTGTCTTATTTGTTGTATTCTCCTGCTCCAGTTCTTTCTTTTCCTGCTGTAGAATATGTTGTAACTAAAGAAACTTGCAACTGAATATATAAAAAAGGTAAAAAGACCACAGCAATAAAAACAGATTTAAAAAAAATATTCTGCAAGCAAAGATTCACAGTAAAGATACATCCAGAAGGGGGCAGTACGTCCACATCTGCTGTACTTCTAAATTTGTGTTCATGAATATGAAATGTTTTGTTACTGACTCTTGAGACTCTAGAGCAGGGGTCAGCAACCTTCAGCGTACAAAGAGCCATTTGAGCCCATTTCCCACCAAATAAAACACACCTGGAGCCGCAAAATCTGTTTGATCCCTAAAATGACGATTACACCACTTATAGTTACACTTATGAGTGAATATCTAATTAGGGGTGCATATTTCGCATTAACAAAAACGTATGAATGTATTGTGTTTTCTAAAAAAACAAAAAAACAATCAGTGGTTTAAGTTAAAATATTCATTCATTCAACATTAACAGCTTTTTTGATATTTTAAGGGAAAACATATTTTTGCTAGTTAGTTAGTCAACTATGTTATGGACAACCTGTCTGCCATTACAGACTGACTAAATGCTTTACTATTCTGCCATATGTACAATGATTTTTTTAGTTATTTTTAAGAATTTAATATTTTGCAGATATAATAGTCATATGCTCATGTAACATACACGTCTTGCATGTTACATTAAATACATTAGTTGTGCTTTAAATGGTCACTATGTCTAACAGCAAAATCTTTTAATATAGAATAGAATTTTGTCAGTAATTTTACCTTTATTTAATATTTGTAAGTTGTACATTTTGTGTTACTTTCATTATTTTATGCTGTTATGTTATATTTAATATTTAATACTTGGCTGCATAGTATCCAAGGTAACGATGCAGCTATAAAGCCCATCACCGGGGGAACAAGTCAGACCGGGCTTGTATCGTCCAGGTGAGTGTGTGACTATTAAATGAAAACCTGTAAATAATAATGTATAGCTGACCTGAGATAGACTTTATTACTAATTATAATTATATTGACATTCAGAGTGATTATCTATGTGAACTGATTCATCTGTATCAAGAGTGTGTTTGTGTAATCTGTAATATAGTGAGTTTTTGATCCTGATCAAGGTTAGACCGTTGACCCTGTAATTTGTTATTTAACGGTTATTAAGCTTCGTCACAGAAATCATTTATTAGTATTGTAAGTTTCCTTTGATTATGATTTTATTTATGTTAAATAGTTTTATTGAGACCGGGCTTGTATCCCCCAGATCCCGGAGTGCTTGTAAGCAATAAACAGACATCATTGAATCGACATCGGAGCTGTCTGGGTGTCTTCGTTGGAGTCAACTGATGTTACTAACTGTCAGCCGTTAGTCCACCATCATCATCATCATCACAACACAACGCAGAGACTGTAGGCTGTCACTATTATCAGCGATATAAAACAAACTTAACGGGGGTATTATAACCCCCCGTTACACTCGGCACTGTCATTAAGGTCAGGAGTATTTTTAATCATAAATCTGCCTGACAGGTCATTAAGATAGTTTTAAGATATGTTATGCAAAACTCCAACCTGTGTGGATGTACGATGTACCTCAAAGGAGATCAGAAGCAGCATGTTGAACGGCTTCCCGTGCCTGGTGATCTCCTGAGCTGCTACAAAACTAACCGAAGTGCATGAATTTGTAGACTTCATCCACCTCTTCAAAGTGTTTTTGCTCTGGTCAGTTTTCCGCAGCAGTTCCGAAACTGTTCTTTTTCGATCATCTCCAGTTGGGTATTTTTCAGCGAAAGCTGAGTGTTTGTTTTGGAAATGTCTCTCAAGGTTTCATTTGTTGTTGTTCACCAATTTCTCCCCACATATTAAGCAAACAGGTGAACCATTCTCGTCAACAGTAAAAGCAAATAAATCTGTCCATGAAGCATTAAAAGTTCTATTTTCATTAGAAATCTTTCTCTTTTTTGGATTTTTCCATCGTTAGCTTACCGGGGTAGACCGCTCAAAAAATGCACTTACCTGTTGCCCGGCAACGGCCCGGCAGGTGACGTATATTTCGACCGACAAAATATTAAAACACGTTTTATTTTTATATTACAAGATCACCTAACTCTCCAAAATAACAAATATTACATTAAAATAAAATAACTAAATAAAATAAAATAAAATAAATTAAATAGCCATTATTTATTGATATTTTGTTTCAAAGCCACAGGGAGCCAGGGCAGAGAATTGAAAGAGCCGCGGGTTGTCGACCCCTGCTCTAGAGAGTCTGACTCTATATTCATTAGTTGCCGTTGTCCACCAGTCCACCAGATGCTCTCAGACTCTTTCTCTGTTTGATGAAGACTGGACTGAGTAGGAGATGTGTTACTTCTGTACTTAAGTTATTTTAATGTATATTTGGTTAAGCTATGCCAGTCAGTGTGCAGAATCATTTCTTATGATGTTCTGTTGTTCACTTTGTTGCTGCAGCTCAGCAAAGACAGACTGGACCTCAGTAGTTACGCTGAGTAACAGAGACTCTGTGGCACTGGACTGCTGAGAGAGTCCAGGAGTATCAGGAGCCATGGGGACCACGCCTCCTTTTGGAGACTCCTCATGGAAGATACTGGGAAAAGGGCAGGGATAATGAGGATGATGCAGGGCAGGTGAAGAGGGAAGAGTGGAGGGAAAAGCAGGCTGGGAACACAGGAGGACAAACACAGGGCAAACTGAAAACTAAAAACACAGCATACACATGAATATAACTTAAATACACAAGTCACACTGAGCAGAAACAGCACAAACACCTCAACGTAGCATTGACAACCTTAGCATCCTTAAAGAACTCAAACATACATTGCTGTTGACATAAACATCAAACAACAAGTTTGTCAAGAGGAGTGGCCTGCATGTAACAATAAAAATAGGACTGAAAGACAACTGTTGCTCTCAGTTTCAGTTCACTTTTGCACATAATATCTATGAGGGTCAGTGTGTAGCAAGCAACAGTCTTCAGTCACATTTCCTTAAGATAAGTGTCAAAGCAAACTTCAGTGTCAACCTGCAGGGCCTACTGCCACTCAGTCCAGTTCAACAAACTGGGAAAAAGTCCGAGGGCATCTGGTGGACTGGTGGAGGGACATAGAGCCAGACTGGGACAGAACCAATGATACGGGGAAAGGTCAATGGTGAGTCTTAAATACAAGTCTGTCTATCTATCTATCCATCCACCCATCTATCTATACATGCCAAAGCTTTTCAGAAAGGTACTAAATACTTCCACAAGGTGTTTTCATTTGTTATAACTTGAGTAAAATATGAACTTTTACAGAATAAATGGAAATTTTATCTTCCGCAGTTACACCAATTATTTCAAAAGGACCCAACAGCAGTTTAGTGTTGTGTTCTTTTGTTGCAGAGAAAGCTTCCTCAGTGACTGTCACCCTTTACTCTGAAGTCAGGATCTTGAAAACTCTGCATGATGAGTCACACAGAAGGTAAAAACTAGAAATGGAGGTGGTGGTTAATCTACTCGGAGGGGAACGATGACCTCTGACCCCTACAGTCAGACCCCAGAGGTCATCATCAGGCAAACAGCCACCAGTCTAACTGAAATTGAGTTTTTTTCCAAGAGAAAAACATGTATTCTTCCTCTAAAAGACTGTAATTTAAAGTAATTTCAAAGTGCTTGAAACCAGCTTCAGCTTTGTACCTTATAAATATTTATTAACATTAGCATTTCAACACAAGTATTTCCTGTTTTTACAAAGTAAACTTGTTTGTGCAAGTTTGTGGTTAAACTTCTTTACCAGAGACACCACCAAGATCCTCTTGATGACCACTTTTAAGTTGATGAAATTTTCTGCAACTTCAGAATTCTCAAATACATCAGATTTTTTTTCCATATAAATTTGAGGTATATTTACAGATATGCTATTTGTTTAAGGTAAAGTTGTATTTGTATTTAGTGTACTTTGGATTATAATTGAGGAAGTAGGCCTGCTTTACTGCTTTAACAGCAGCAGAAGAGGTTCGTCACACAGGCTTCAGCTGCTGTGAATGAAATATAGACATACTTCCAAGTTTGACCAAACCTTATGGCAAATATAATCAAACTTTAAGTTTTTAATCAGACCATGTTTGTGCAGCTTTATTTGTACGTCATCTCGTTCTCCTGTTAAATCTCTCCTGTTTTTCTTAACTGTCTCCTTACCTTTTGCTAAATTACTTGTCTTGCTGATTGTTATTTGTATGCAACCAGGAGTGTTTTTAAGGCAAAAGAAGTTAAAAGTAGATAAATAGTTTTTATTCTTAAAGCTATAATATGTAACTATTCCACATTAACATGTTTAACAACAACTAGACCTATGTTATATGTTTTGTTGAGTTGTGTACTTACATTATCCCAAATGTTTCCAACAATTTTCAAACGCAGTGAAATCAGTCATTTTAATCAAGGTAACGGACCGTTTCATTTGGCCCCTGTCAATGGCGTCATCCTGAACGATGGAACGATGAACACTGGAGTAATCCTATCCCGGAGGAGCTTGTTGTTTAACAATGAAGACAACAACTCCCATGATCCCACGCTACTTCACACCGTCATCACACTCCGTCTTTTGTTATTGTTTTGATTGAGAGACCCCCAGTGGCTGAAATTACATATTATGTGTTTAAATTTGTGAGTAGGAGTAAAAGTGAAGGATTTTTACTTTAATCTTACACTTAAGTTCAAAAGTTTACTCTTAGCAGTTGGATAAATACTGGCCTTGTTTACCTCTGATGTTGAAATCAATCAAATTAAATTATCTCTAAATAAGGTTTGTAACCATGTTTACATGTTCTTATAGTGATAGCAGTACTCATATAAAGTGTTATTTTTGTGTATCAACTATATGTTTGTTGTTAAGTTGTTGTTAAAGATGATTCAAGGCCTGAAATGTGAGAAAGTCTGGGAGCAATTTAGAGGAAAGTGCTATTATTTCTCCACCAATTATTCATCCTGGGAAGAGAGCAGACATCTCTGCTTAAGTCATGGAGGAGACCTGGTGAAGATAGACAGCATGAAGGAGCAGGTATAAAACACTGCAGCAGGTTCATGTAGAGCACTGACTCTGTTCTTTTGTATTTTATCACATATGTGTGATTGTGAAGCAGTTAACATGGTGTCTCAGTACAGAAAAGTCATGTTACATATCATCATTTTCATCAACTTTTCCTCTTCAGACAGTCTTGGAGAAGAAACTGAGTGACAAAATGAACTATGAAGGGGACAAGTTCTGGGTCAGACTGACAGACTCAGAGGAAATGGTTTTGGGTGGATGACTCATCACTGAACACAAGGTTTGATTACAGTGAAAACATTTTTGGGTAACAGGAAGTTTTTCACACAGCGGTGAAATACCAGAGATTAATGTGGAAGCTCACAACCCTAAAGAGAGCAGTGGAGAAAGGTCAATGGTGAGTCTTAAATACAATGCTCTATCTATCTATCTATCTATCTATGCCAAAGCTTTTCAAAAAGATACCGAATACTTCCACAAGGTGTCTTTATGTTATAACTTGAGTAAAATATGAACATTTACAGAATAAATGGAAATTTTATCTTCACAGATTATTTCAAAAGGACCCAACAGCAGTTTAGTGTTGTGTTCTTTTGTTGCAGAGAAAGCTTCCTCAGTGACTGTCACCCTTTACTCTGAAGTCAGGATCTTGAAAACTCTGCATGATGAGTCACACAGAAGGTAAAAACTAGAAATGGAGGTGGTGGTTAATCTACTTGGAGGGGAACGATGACCTCTGACCCCTACAGTCAGACCCCAGAGGTCATCATCAGGCAAACAGCCACCAGTCTAAACAAAATTGTTATTTTTCCAAGAGAAAAACGTGTATTCTTCTTCTAAAAGACTGCACCCTCATGTTATCTTAATGTGCTTGAAACCAGCTCCAGCGTTGTATCCTATAAATTTATATTAAAATTAGCAAAGTATTTCATGTTTTTACAAAGTAAGCCAAGTTTGTCGTTAAATTTCTTTACCAGTTAATCACACGTCATTCATCCTGTAAGATCCTCTTGATGACCACTTTTAAGTTGTTGAAATTTTCTGCAACTTCAGAATTCTCAAATTCATCAGATTTTTTTTCCATATAAATTTGAGCTATATTTACAGATATGCTAATTAAATAGTTTGAGGTAAAGTCGTATTTGTATTTAGTGTACTTTGGATTATAATTAGGAAGTAGGCCTGTTTTACTGCTTCAACCGCAGCAGAAGAGCTTCGTCACGCAGGCTTCAGCTGCCTGAATGAAATATAGACATACTTCCAGGTTTGACCAAACCTTATGGCAAATATAATGTAACTTTAAGTTTTTAATCAGACCGTGTTTGTGCAGCTTTATTTGTACATGCCATCTTGTTCTCCTTTTAAATCTCTCCTGTTTTTTTTAACTGTTACCTGCCAGTCAACAAAGAAAAACAGAAAAATAAAAAGAAAGAAAGAAAGAAAGGCACTGGGTGTGAGGAGATCTACAATTATACCATTAAAGGAGTGAAGACAGGAAGGCAGATAACAAATGAGGAAGTTATCTGACACACAAAGTATCAAGTCTGAAGGTCTCTTTACCTTTTGCTAAATTACTTGTCTTGCTGATTGTTATTTGTATGCAACCAGGAGTGTTTTTAAGTCAAAAGATATTAAAAGGTGATAAATAGTTTTTATTCTTTAGTTTGAGTAAAAGTGAAGGATTTTTACTTTTATCTTTCAATTAAGTTCAAAAGTTTACTATTAGCAGTTGCATAAATACTGGCCTTGTTTACCTCTGATGTTGAAATCAATGAATCAATGAAATTATTTCCAAATAAGGTTTGTAACCATGTTTACATATTCTTATAGCGATAGCAGTACTCATATAAAGTGTTATTTTTCTCTATCAATTATATGTTTGTTGTTATATTTGCTATATATTCATATGTCAATGCATGTAGCAAACACAATAAGTGCCCAGTTCAGAGGACCACGTCTTAGCTGTCGTGGTCATTCGGCTTCAATAATATTTTATTAATAAGAGATTTTTGGACTATGAAAAGATGAAAATCCAAAATTGCAGACAAAATAATTCAACATTAAGGTTTCTGCAGGTACAGTAATATGAACATTTGTGTGATCCTCTAATAGCAAAAAAATGCTACCTCATAATATTCTGTTTCTGTGGAGATTATGTCAGAGAGGTTTTAAAGGACGGGTTCCCAGTTTTTCAAGTCTGTCTTAAAACAATAGTCAGTTTTCAAATGAACATTGAAACAGGTTTTGCTCACTTTAATCATTCCTCCTGTTCATACTGGTTATTATAAGATCCTCTCTAAATATGTTTACAATGTAAGTGGGGCCAAAATCTACAGTCCTTGTTTTGTGCAAACATTTATGGAAATGTTTATCTGCTTATATGAGGCTTCAGCAGTCTGAGTTAGTCATATCAAGTGGATATCTGCCACATTTACAGTCTTTTTAGCATCAAATTCTCTCTTTGTGTTTCCTTGTTGAGTTGCGGTGGAAGTATAATAACAAAAAGAGGAACTTTGCCACTAAAAAGACTGTAACGTTGAAAGATATCTACTTGTTTTGACTCATTTGGATGATTGAAGCTTCATATTAGCTTCAGATAAAGTTTTAAATACATTTTTGCACAGAAGGAGGACTGTGGATTTTGTCCCCCATCGCTTACATTGTAAATGTATTATGAAGGGATCTTTTTATGGTCAGTATGAACAGGAGAAATGATTACAGCAAGAAAAACATGTTTCAATGTTCATTTGGGCTCCTGACTGGGAGACTTGGGAACCTGTCCTTTAAGTCTGGCTGCATTATATTGTACAGGTGTGCATGTTGTTGTGTCAATACTCTGTACCCAAACTCAAGTCTAATTTACATCTCAGTCTCTTCTAACTGTAACAGGTGAAGCTCTTGACTCCCAACAACATGCAGTGTCAAAAGGAGGGTCAAAGGTCACATCAGAGAGAGTGGCCCTGCTGGTTCTCAGCGCTCTTTTGGTTGCCACTGTCATTGTTATTTATCGTGTCTGTAAGTTTGTACAGTTTTATCAATGTAGTTTTACTTTTAGAACAATCAGGTGGCTGATCTAAAATAACTAAACTTAGCTGAAAGACTTTTATCACCTCATTTACAGTTTTTCTCAGTTGCTTAAAGCACATTTTCTGAAACAATGTTGCAGTTCTCAAAACACTAAGAAATAAATCACCACATCATTTTATACTGTGCTGCGCTTCAACTGTCCAGCAAAAGACCAACTCAAGATATTTATCTTTATTGTCAAAGTAACTTCATCAATCAGTGCTTCTCTGCCAGCAAGTGATGTTTCTTATTGTCTTTGCTCAGGTCAAGACAGTTAAATGTCAAAGGATTTATGACCAGAGTCCCTTTACCTCTATAGTACATGCACACAGGTCACTTATTTCACTATTGATGGAACCTGTATTTAACAAGTCCACAAAAATAATTACTTGGGCACTTGATTTAATCATTTATTTAATCATTTCGTGATCTCAAATTAGTAATTTGTGCTCTTGATTTAATAATTCAATAATTGTTGTGAGTGTACAACATGCAAGCATGAATTATTAAATCAAACAATACTAATCAGTCTTTTTTTTTCATTTTGGAGACATGCATAATCTCATTAACATACACTAACCCAACAGTAAAATCAAATATCCTTTACAGCCAACTGAATGTGACCCATGAAATCTTCTGATACAAAAGTCAAGATTTATAGTGAATTGTGTAACTTAAAATAATGCCTGTGAAGATTCACACAATGAACATAAACTCATCTAAAAGGAACAAAGTTTCTAATGAAACAGCAGAGTGATCCGCTTAACATAATTGTACTTTTGAATGTGTAAAAGCAACAATAAATGCATACTCTGATGCTAGAAAACCTGTGAATTGAAGAATTTCATTTTTGAAGAGTTATGAAATTTATCATTATAGAGTTATTTGTGCCAAAGCTACTGAGAAAAGCTGTAACATTAGTGAGTTTTGTCTTTCAGTGAAACTAGATTGTCATCATTGCTCATTATCAAGCACTGATTAACAAAAAGATGTGTCTCTTTTCCCCCATCAGCTATGGTCAACATGCAAACCAAGGAAAGTCTCCAAATGCTGAAAACCAAGTACGAAGATGTACAAAGACATCTCAATGGTAAGACTGTCAGAGTTTGAGTTTGAAACTGTCCACAAATCTAACACAAAAATGTCATCTTAAAATACAAAGTTTTGGATTTAACTTGGATTGTCATCCTTCTTTTCTCATAAAATGTTGTTTTCTTTTTTAATTTTCAACACACATAAAATACAGATCTCAGGATAAGTTGAAACGTTACAGCATCATACCTGCATCAAACAGACAGAAGACAGACAGACCTTATCATAGGCCCCTGTCCATTGTGTAACACTTCTCTCACTTGCACCATGCATTCTAGCCACTGAGAGCTCTACAATGATCACATTGAGAAATGTGTTCAGCCATTGTGTTCATGTAAGTGTGTGAGGAGGTTGCCGGTGGAGAGCCAACATCTTCTTAGCTGCGGAGCTTGGATTGTCCTCCTAACTTCAGTAGGCCAATGATCCCAGTTATTAATGTATTTTAATGTAATTGCTCTTTCTATGTTGACAATAGTGTGAACAGTTTTGTTAACACAACTGAAATTGATTTTCTAAATCATTTTCATAACAGACAGGCTCTAATAAGTAATGCATTTTCCCTTCACATTTGTTCTCTGATGCTGTTACACCCTCTAATAATACTACAAACAGACCCAAACACAAACAACAGATACAGTCAGTCAGATGGGATCTATTTTATTATTTATTTTGCATCAGTTCATACTGAATGTGTCAGTAAGTTGCAAGGTAGGTGCCTTGCTCAAAGGCAGCATGTTGTATCTATGAAGGTTCATTAATTTGTTCTAATTGTTTCAGCTGCTCTCAGATTCAAACTCTTCCTTCTCAAAGTTTCTGCTGCCCCCAAATTACACAAATATAAACTTGTTAAACCTCACTGAAGTCTTCATGAGAATCTCTTCAAAGGTGATTCATGCCTGAAATGTCAGAGAGGCTGGGAGCAACATTTCTAAATAAGAATGATGAAAGTGACATTTCTTTTTTATCCTTTCTTTTTCAACAGAGACACTCTCTAGAAAGATGGTGCCACCTTCCTGCCCAAAAATGACTGTTTAAAGCTTTACTGACTACTTTTGTTTTAAAAACAGATCATGATCACATGCAAACCAAGAAAAAGTACCAAACACTGGAAGAAAGGCACCAAACACTGACAGCCAAGTATAAAGATCTGGAGAAAAATTTCACAGGTAAGAGTTTGAGTTTGACTCTTTCTACAAGGTTCTGTCCACATTTTTCATGCAACACTGCAATGTAACTTTAATGTTACCTTACACGTTTTAGATTATAGTATATTTTCATTTCAGCTGACCAGTTAGATGATATAAATTTATTTTCAAGTTGTTGTCAATTATTATTCTCAACTTTTTTGACTAGTGTGAAAGATTTCTAAATAAGAATGATGAAAGTGACATTTTTTTTATCCCTTCTTTTTCAACAGAGACACTCTCTAGAAAGGTGGTGCCACCTTCCTGCCCACAACCTCCTGAAATAAAACCAAGTAAGTGATGGATTCTTCCTTCACACTTTTGTAACCTCTGATGATGATTATAGAAGCTATAATGGATTGACAGGTAACAAAAGTTAGATAAACAGTGATTTGTTCCACCTGACTCAATTCCTTGCTGTAATCTCTTCAAAGATGATTCATGCCCGAAATGTGACAAAGACTGGGAGCAACATGGAGGAAAGTGCTATTATTTCTCCATCACAACTTCATCCTGGGAAGAGAGCAGACGTTACTGCCAAAGTCACGGAGGAGACCTGGTGAAGATAGACAGCAGGGATGAACAGGTATAAAACACTGCAGCAGGTTCATGTATCACACTGACTGTGTTCTTGTGCATTTTATCACATCCTTATGTTTCTGAATCAGTTAACATGGTGTCTCAGCACAGAAAAGTCATGTTACATATCATCATTTCATCAACTTTTCCTCTTCAGATATTCTTGACAAAGGAACTGAGTGACAAAATGAACGATGCTGAGGACAAGTTCTGGATCGGACTGACAGACTCAAAGAAAGAGGGCAAATGGTTTTGGGTGGACGACTCACCACTGAACACAAGGTTTGATTGTTGTGATAACATTTCTAAAAATCAAAAAAATCTAATCAACTCGTTTTTATTTAACCAAGTCTTTCTGTTCTCCATCCTTTAGTTTGTCTTTCTGGCGAGAAGATGAGCCGGACAATTGGGAAGGGGAAAAACGGGAAAATCCTGAAGGAGAGGACTGTGTGAGGATGGGAGAGAAAGGAGGACCTGAAGATCTGAACTGTTGGTCTGATAAATCCTGTGATGAGCCTCAAAGAATTATTTGTGAGAAACAAGCATTAAACTGGATTTAGTAGGGTTATGTGTTTCTGAAATCCAGTTGAGCTCAGACTATTTACAGTTTTCATCAGTTGCTTTGGCACAATTGTCAAATAAAAATCATGATTCCTCAAAACACAGTGTGCTATTCTCAAATCTGCAGTTCATTTTCTCACAACTGTATTCGCATTTCTTGTTTGTCGTTTCAAATATATGAGTCCAAATATGTTCAGATGATCCAGTGATGTATTGAGTTAGTCTCTCTACTCTAGACGTGTATATCAAAATGTTCATTGTATGCAGAAAACTGTCCAAACTTTGAAATATACATGTGACATATATTTCAAGAATATAATAACAAATGAACATTGCCGTTTTAGTGCAGCTTATCACATGTTAAATGTAGTTTACAGAGTATCTCAGGGATTCCCATGTGATATGGAGGGGAGCGTTACACCATGACAAAAATATTTTGCTGGAGGACATTTACAATGTTTCTTTTTAAATAAATACTTACTTATGCACATGCATTTCTGTACTGAGGCCTTTGTTTTTACTGTACTTTCATTTATGTATTGTCTTTTTTTACATCACTGTTACATATATACTTACTGTCATTAGGGGACATGACAGAAAGGTGAACCGTGACAGTAAATACACAGTTGAAAACGGTGTTTGTATGACATGAGTTTATTCAGTTGGCTGTAGAGGCTATTTGACCAAACCAACAATGAATTGATCTACTTACAAGTATTGTGTGTGTATCTAAAGCCTAATTGATCTTATTCCTCTGTGCTGTAGACCTCCATTGTTGCCCAAGAACTATTAAAAAACACGTCAATTAGGCAAACTGTTGCACTGGGTCACATGTTCCTTCATTACAAGGGTTTGGTCACGTTAGTTTGTCTAGAGACGGCTCCAAAGACTAATAATAGCGATCATGTTTTCAGCCTCTGGAAGTTAAACGCGAGTTACAAAACACCAAAGTAACAATTAACAAGCTGGAGGCAGATCTAGCAACCAAAGAGGAACTCAAAAGAGGAACATGAAAAGAGAAACTACACATCATCTTAAAGGGATACGTCTCCAAAAGACCCCACAAATTGAGCGCTTCTGGAAGGAGGAGTACACCTCCATGACAGCAGGATGGGAGGCAGGCAAAGTAGCGACCTCGGAGCTGAGAGATGAAACGCTCCAGGTGAAGCTGCAGATTCAGGATAAGTGGAGGAAAAAACAAAGAAGGAAAAGAAAGAAAAGAAACAGACAGAAAAAGAGAAGACTGAGAAGAAAAAAGCTTTTTGGAGCTGGATGTAGAAGAAGAAGATGTGTGACAGTGACAGTAACGTGGAGGAAGCTGCTGGTTGTTCAGCACAGGCCAGACAGCAGTAGCTCCCTCTTCCTCCCCCCTTCACCTCTCCACCCTCCCTCCATCTCCCTCTCTCCAGTCCTCCCTCTATCTGTCCTAACCTCCTTCCCTCTTCAGGGCGGCACATTGGCTCAGTTATCAGCACTGCAGCCTCACAGAAACACCTCCACCTGACCAGCTGCTTATTTCTGTGTGGAGTTTGCGTGTTCTCCTCGTGTCTGTGTGGCTTTTCTCCCAGCACTCCAGTTTCCTCCAACAACACAAATACATGCAGGTTAGGCTGATTGGAAACTCTGAATTGCCCCCGAATTGAACAAAATACCTGATTAAAATTCAAATTAAAAAAAATTGACAGTGTCTGCCTCCATAAGTAAGAACATATCAAACAAATATATGACTTTATACTGGGAATGTTAGAAAGTAGAGGCTCTCTTATCAAATATTATGTTTCTAAGTTATGATTTAAACAAGATTAAAGCTCCTTCCAGACAGAATGAACATCACAGGAGGAGATGAGGAATGAAATATTCACTGTGCTTCTCTTTAATGGTTCCTGACAGCATTTTAATTGTAGGGAAATGACAGGATATGGCCTGTAATAGACATGGACATTCAGCAGGACAGAGCAAAAAGCCAAGAATATCAATACATGTTCATGTTTCACACATAAACGTGAATCAACATCATTCAGTGTGACTTTTTCTGCCCTCACTATGCGTGTAGGTGCACAGCTCTGCAGCGAGTTTAACGCACTTCCAGTAAAGGTTGAATACAGCAGGTTGGGGCACATATCCACTTGATATGACTAACTCAGACTGCTGACGCCTCATATAAGCTCCACATGATTTTTAAATGAATTTTCACACAAAATGACTGTGTGGACACACTGTGGATTTTGGCCCCCATCACTTACATTGAAAGCACAGTTGAAGGGGATCTTTAAACAGCCAGTATGAACAGGAGGAATGATTACAGATTACTGAGAACCTCTTTCACTGTTCATTTGGGCATCTGACTGTTGTTTTAAGACAGACTTTAAAAAATGTGAACCAGTCCTTTAATATCCTGTTCACTTTTTGTTCTGCTGCCCCCAAGGGGCCAAAAAGATGAATGCAGATTTAAGTTGACCTTTGTTTGATAGATTACATCCACTCCTTTCACTGGGAAATCTTTGAATATGTAAATATTTTTCATCTTGAAAGTTTAACTGCTGGACACAAGATGTCTCGTGATCCACTGAAAAGTCCATTCTCAGTGTTTGTGGGCTGCAGGTTTCATGTTTCCACATCACACTTGTGTAAGTTTCATACTGGACCACGATTGGTTTCCCAAACTAGTTGTGATATCACAAATCATGCTTGTAGATACACACCTTATACTCAGATTTTAGGTGAGCACAGAGAGACTTTTCCCCCTGAATACAAACTCTGCACACACATCATTCAACACAGTGAAGCTGTGTGTAGCTTCACTGTGTTATAGATACTAGGAAAAGGGCAGGGCTAACGAGGATGATGCAGGGCAAATGAGGAGGGAAGAGTGGAGGGAAAAGCATGCTGGGAATACAGGCGGTAAAACACAGGGCAAACTGAAAACTAAAAACACAGCACACACATGAATATAACTTAAATACACAAGTCACACTGAGCAGAAACAGCACAAACACCTCAACATAACATTGACAACCTTAGCATCCTTAAAGAACTCAAACATACATTGCTGTTGACATAAACATCAAACAACAAGTTTGTCAAGAGGAGTGGCCTGCATGTAACAATAAAAATTGGACTGAAAGACAACTGTTGCTCTCAGTTTCAGTTCACTTTTGCACATAATATCTATGAGGGTCAGTGTGTAGCAAGCAACAGTCTTCAGTCACATTTCCATAAGATAAGTGTGAAAGCAAACTTCAGTTTCAACCTGCAGGGCCTACTGCCACTCAGTCCAGTTCAACAAACTGGGAAAAAGTCCGAGGGCACCTGGTGGACTGGTGGAAGGATGTAGAGCCAGACTGGGACAGAACCAACGATATGGGGAAAGGTCAATGGTGAGTCTTAAATACAATTCTGTCTATATATCTATCCATCCACCCATCTATCCATCCATGCCAAAGCTTTTCAGAAAGGTACTAAATACTTCCACAAGGTGTTTTCATTTGTTATAACTTGAGTAAAATATGAACTTTTACAGAATAAATGAAAATTTTATCTTCCGCAGTTACACCAATTATTTCAAAAGGACCCAACAGCAGTTTAGTGTTGTGTTCTTTTGTTGCAGAGAAAGCTTCCTCAGTGACTGTCACCCTTTACTCTGAAGTCAGGATCTTGAAAACTCTGCATGATGAGTCACACAGAAGGTAAAAACTAGAAATGGAGGTGGTGGTTAATCTACTTGGAGGGGAACGATGACCTCTGACCCTACAGTCAGACCCCAGAGGTCATCATCAGGCAAACAGCCACCAGTCTAAACAAAATTGAGTTTTTTTCCAAGAGAAAAACTTGTATTCTTCCTCTAAAAGACTGTAATTTAAAGTAATTTCAAAGTGCTTGAAACCAGCTTCAGCTTTGTACCTTATAAATATTTATTAACATTAGCATTTCAACACAAGTATTTCCTGTTTTTACAAAGTAAACTTGTTTGTGCAAGTTTGTGGTTAAACTTCTTTACCAGAGACACCACCAAGATCCTCTTGATGACCACTTTCAAGTTGATGAAATTTTCTGCAACTTCAGAATTCTCAAATTCATCAGATTTTTTTTCCACATAAATTTGAGCTATATTTACAGATATGCTAATTAAATAGTTTGAGGTAAAGTCGTATTTGTATTTAGTGTACTTTGGATTATAATTGAGGAAGTAGGCCTGATTTACTGCTTCAACAGCAGCAGAAGAGGTTCGTCACACAGGCTTCAGCTGCTGTGAATGAAATATAGACATACTTCCAAGTTTGACCAAACCTTATGGCAAATATAATGTAACTTTAAGTTTTTAATCAGACCGTGTTTGTGCAGATTTATTTGTACATGTCATCTCTTGTTTAATCTCTCCTGTTTTTTTTAACTGTCTCTTTACCTTTTGCTAAATTACTTGTCTTGCTGATTGTTATTTGTATGCAACCAGGAGTGTTTTTAAGGCAAAAGAAGTTAAAAGTAGATAAATAGTTTTTATTCTTAAAGCTATAATATGTAACTATTCCACATTAACATGTTTAACAACAACTAGACCTATGTTATATGTTTTGTTGAGTTGTGTACTTACATTATCCCAAATGTTTCCAACAATTTTCAAACCCAGTGAAATCAGTCATTTTAATCAAGGTAACGGACCGTTTCATTTGGCCGCCTGTCAATGGCGTCATCCTGAACGATGGACACTGGAATAATCCTATCCCAGAGAAGCTTGTTGTTTAACAATGAAGACAACAACTCCCATGATCCCACGCTACTTCACACCGTCATCACACTCAGTCTTTTGTTATTGTTTCGATTGAGAGACTCCTAGTGGCTGAAATTACAATGCTGAGGACAAGTTCTGGGTCAGACTGACAGACTCAAAAGGAAGAGAACAAATGGTTTTGGGTGGATGACTCATCACTGAACACAAGGTTTGATTACTGTGAAAACATTTCTGGGAAACAGGAAGTTTTTCACACAGTGGTGAAATACTAGAGATTAATGTGGAAGCTCACAACCCTAAAGAGAGCAGTGGAGAAAGGTCAACGGTGAGTCTTAAATACAATGCTCTATCTATCTATCTATCTATCTATCTATGCCAAAGCTTTTCAAAAAGATACTAAATACTTCCACAAGGTGTTTTTATGTTATAACTTGAGTAAAATATTAACATTTACAGAATAAATGGAAATTTTATCTTCACAGATTATTTCAAAAGGACCCAACAGCAGTTTAGTGTTGTGTTCTTTTGTTGCAGAGAAAGCTTCCTCAGTGACTGTCACCCTTTACTCTGAAGTCAGGATCTTGAAAACTCTGCATGATGAGTCACACAGAAGGTAAAAACTAGAAATGGAGGTGGTGGTAAATCTACTTGGAGGGGAACGATGACCTCTGACCCCTACAGTCAGACCCCAGAGGTCATCATCAGGCAAACAGCCACCAGTCTAAATGAAATTGAGTTTTTTTCCAAGAGAAAAACTTGTATTCTTCCTCTAAAAGACTGTAATAATCTTAATGTGCTTCAAACCAGCTCCAGCGTTGTATCCTATAAATTTATATTAAAATTAGCAAAGTATTTCATGTTTTTACAAAGTAAACCAAGGTTGTGGTTAAATTTCTTTACCAGTTAATCATACGTCATTCGTCCTGTAAGATCCTCTTGATGACCACTTTAAAGTTGATGAAATTTTCTGCAACTTCAGAATTCTCAAATTCATCAGATTTTTTCCATATAAATTTGAGCTATATTTACAGATATGCTAATTAAATAGTTTGAGGTAAAGTCGTATTTGTATTTAGTCTACTTTGGATTATAATTGAGGAAGTAGGCCTGTTTTACTGCTTCATCAGCAGCAGAAGAGGTTCGTCACACAGTCTTCAGCTGCCTGAATGAAATATAGACATACTTCCAGGTTTGACCAAACCTTATGGCAAATATAATGTAACTTTAAGTTTTTAATCAGACCGTGTTTGTGCAGCTTTATTTGTACGTCATCTCGTTCTCCTGTTAAATCTCTCCTGTTTTTTTTAACTGTTTCCTGCCAGTCAACAAAGAAAAACAGAAAAAAAGAAAGAAAGAAAGAAAGAAAGAAAGAAAGAAAGAAAGAAAGAAAGGCAGGCACTGGGTGTGAGGAGATCTACAATTATACCATTAAAGGAGTGAAGACAGGAAGGCAGATAACAAATGAGGAAGTGGCCATGAAGAATAATTTTGAAGAACTTTAAGTTATCAGTTAAAGTATCAAGTCTGAAGGTCTCTTTACCTTTTGGTAAATTTCTTGTCTCGCTGATTGTTATTTGTATGCAACCAGGAGTGTTTTTAAGTCAAAAGAAGTTAAAAGTAGATAAAAAGTTTTTATTCTTTAGTTTGTGAGTAGGTGTAAAAGTGAAGGATTTTTACTTTTATCTTTCACTTAAGTTCAAAAGTTTACTAGTAGCAGTTGCATAAATACTGGCCTTGTTTACCTCTGATGTTGAAATCAATGAATCAATGAAATTATCTCCAAATAAGGTTTGTAACCATGTTTACATGTTCTTATAGCGATAGCAGTACTCATATAAAGTGTTATTTTTCTCTATCAATTATATGTTTGTTGTTATATTTGCTATATATTTGTATGTCAATGCATGTAGCAAACACAATAAATACCCAGCTCAGAGGACCACGTCTTGGCTGTCGTGGTCATTCGGTTTCAATAATATTTTATTTATAAGAGATTTTTGGACTATGAAAAGATGAAAATCCAAAATTGCAGACAAAAATAATTCAACATTAAGGTTTCTGCAGGTACAGTAATATGAACATCCGTGTGATCCTCTAATACAACAGTCCTGCAAAAAATGCTACCTTATAATATTCTGTTTCTGTGGAGATTATGTCAGAGAGGTTTTAAAGGACGGGTTCCCAGTTTTTCAAGTCTGTCTTAAAACAACAGTCAGTTTTCAAATGAACATTGAAACAGGTTTTGCTCACTTTAATCATTCCTCCTGTTCATACTGGTTATTATAAGATCCTTTCTAAATATGCTTACAGTGTAAGTGGGGCCAAAATCTACAATCCTTGTTTTGTGCAAAAATTTATGGAAATGTTTATCTGAAGATAATATGAAGCTTCAGCAGTCTGAGTTAGTCATATCAAGTGGATATCTGCCACATTTACAGTCTTTTTAGCATCAAATTCCCTCTTTGTGTTTCCTGGTTGAGTTGCGGTGGAAGTATAGTAATAAAAAGAGGAACTTTGCCACTAAAAAGACTGTAACGTTGAAAGATATCTACTTGATTTGACTCATTTGGACAACTGAAGCTTCATATTAGCTTCAGATAAAGTTTTAAATACATTTTTGCACAGAAGGAGGACTGTGGATTTTATCCCCCATCGCTTACATTGTAAATGTATTATGAAGGGATCTTTTTATGGTCAGTATGAACAGGAGAAATGATTACAGCAAGAAAAACATGTTTCAATGTTTATTTGGGCTCCTGACTGTTGTTTTAAGACACACTTGAAAAATTGGGAATCCGTCCTTTAAGTCTGGCTGCATTATATTGTACAGGTGTGCATGTTGTTGTGTCAATACTCTGTACCCAAACTCAAGTCTAATTTACACCTCAGTCTCTTCTAACTGTAACAGGTGAAGCTCTTGACTCCCAACAACATGCAGTGTCAAAAGGAGGGTCAAAGGTCACATCAGAGAGAGTGGCCCTGCTGGTTCTCAGCGCTCTTTTGGTTGCCACTCTCATTGTTATTTATCGTGTCTGTAAGTTTGTACAGTTTTATCAATGTAGTTTTACTTTTAGAACAATCAGGTGGCTGATCTAAAATAACTAAACTTACCTGAAAAACTTTAATCACCTCATTTACAGTTTTTCTCAGTTGCTTAAAACACATTTTCTGAAACAATGTTGCAGTTCTCAAAACACTAAGAAATAAATCACCACATCATTTTATACTGTGCTGCACTTCAACTGTCCAGCAAAAGACCAACTCAAGATATTTATCTTTATTGTAAAGTAACTTCATCAATCAGTGCTTCTCTGCCAGCAAATGATGTTTCTTATTGTCTTTGCTCAGATCAAGACAGTTAAATGTCGAAGGATTTATGAACAGAGTCCCTTTACCTCTATAGTACATGCACACAGGTCACTTATTTCACTATTGATGGAACCTGTATTTAACAAGTCCACAAAAATAAGCACTTATTTAATAATTTATTAAATTATTAATTATCTCACACTAGTAATTTGTACTCTCAATTTAACAATTCAATAATTGTTGTGGGTGTACAACATGCAAGCATGAATTATTAAATTTAAAAAAAATTAAAAACCTGTGGATTTGAGAATTTCATTTTTGAGAATTCTGATATTCATTTGTGCCAAAGCTACTGAGAAAAGCTGTAACATTAGTGAGTTTTGTCTTTCAGTGAAACTAGATTGTCATCATTGCTCATTATCAAGCACTGATTAACAAAAAGAAATGTTTCTTTTCCCCCATCAGCTATGGTCAACATGCAAACCAAGGAAAGTCTCCAAATGCTGAAAACCAAGCATGAAGATGTACAAAGACATCTCAATGGTAAGACTGTCAGAGTTTGGGTTTAAACTGTCCACAAATCTAACACAAAAATGTCATCTTAAAATGTGAAGTTTTGGATTTAACGTGGATTGTCATCCTTCTTTTGTCATAAAATGTTTTTTTCTTTTTTAATTTTCTCAAAGGAGAGCAATGAAATTACAACCAACACACATAAAATACATATCTCAGGATAAGTTGAAACGTTACAGCATCATACCTGCATCAAACAGAGACAGAAGACAGACAGACCTTATCATAGGCTCCTGTCCATTGTGTAACACTTCCCTCACTTGCACCATGCATTCTAGCCACTGAGAGCTCTACAATGATCACATTGAGAAATGTGTTTAGCCATTGTGTTCATGTAAGTGTGTGAGGAAGTTGCTGGTGGAGAGCCAACATCTTCTTAGCTGCGGAGCTTGGATTGTCCTCCTAACTTCAGTAGGCCAATGATCCCAGTTATTAATGTATTTTAATGTAATTGCTCTTTCTATGTTGACAATAGTGTGAACAGTTTTGTTAACACAACTGAAATTGATTTTCTAAATTATTTTCATAACAGACAGGCTCTAATAAGTAATGCATTTTCCCTTCACATTTGTTCTCTGATGCTGTTACACCCTCTAATAATACTACAAACAGACCCAAACACAAACAACAGATACAGTCAGTCAGATGGGATCGATTTTATTATTTATTTTGCATCAGTTCATACTGAATGTGTCAGTAAGTTGCAAGGTAGGTGCCTTGCTCAAAGGCAGCATGTTGTATCTATGAAGGTTCATTAATTTGTTCTAATTGTTTCAGCTGCTCTCAGATTCAAACTCTTCCTCCTCAAAGTTTCTGCTGCCCCCAAATTACACAAATATAAACTTGTTAAACCTCACTGAAGTCTTCATGAGAATCTCTTCAAAGGTGATTCATGCCTGAAATGTCAGAGAGGCGGGGAGCAACGTTTCTAAATAAGAATGATGAAAGTGACATTTCTTTTTTATCCTTTCTTTTTCAACAGAGACACTCTCTAGAAAGATGGTGCCAACTTCCTGTCCACAACCTCCTGAAATAAAACTAAGTAAGTGATGGATTCTTCCTTCACATGTTTGTAACCTCTGATGATGATTATAGAAGCTATAATAGATTGACAGGTAACAAAAGTTAGATAAACAGTGATTTGTTCCACCTGACTCAATTCCTTGCTGTAATCTCTTCATGCCCGAAATGTGACAAAGACTGGGAGCAACATGGAGGGAAGTGCTATTATTTCTCCACCACGACTTCATCCTGGGAAGAGAGCAGACGTTACTGCCAAAGTCACGGAGGAGACCTGGTGAAGATAGACAGCCAGGAAGAGCAGGTATAAAACACTGCAGCAGGTTCATGTAGCACACTGACTGTGTTCTCGTGCATTTTATCACATCCTTATGTTTCTGAATCAGTTAACATGGTGTCTCAGCACAGAAAAGTCATGTTACATATCATCATTTCATCAACTTTTCCTCTTCAGACATTCTTGACAAAGAAACTGAGTGACAAAATGAACTGTCATGAGGACAAGTTCTGGATCGGACTGACAGACTCAAAGAAAGAGGGCGAATGGTTTTGGGTGGACGACTCACCACTGAACACAAGGTTTGATTGTTGTGAAAACATTTCTAAAAATAAAAAAATCTAATCAACTCGTTTTTATTTAACCAAGTCTTTCTGTTCTCCATCCTTTAGTTTGTCTTTCTGGCGAAAACGTGAGCCGGACAATTGGAAAGGGGAAAATCTTGAAGGAGAGGACTGTGTGAGGATGGGAGAGAAAGGAAGACCTGCAGAGCTGAACTGTTGGTTTGATAGATCCTGTGATGAGCCTCAAAGAATTATTTGTGAGAAACAAGCAGAAAAAGGATTTAGTAGGGTTATATGTTTCTGAAATCCAGTTGAGCTCAGACTTCTCAGACTATTTACAGTTTTCATCAGTTGCTTTGGCACAATTTTCAAATAAAAATCATGATTCTTACAACACAGTGTGTTATTCTCAAACCTGCAGTTCATTTTCTCACAACTGTATTCACATTTCTTGTTTGTCATTTCAAATATATGAGTCCAAATATGTTCAGATGATCCAGTGATGTATTGAGTCAGTGTCTCTACTCTCACGTCTCTCTACTGAACAGTATAACTATCAGACATGAACATCAAAATGTTCATTGTGTGCAGCAAACTGTCCAAACTTTTCAAACATACATGTGTCATATATTTCAAAAATATAATAATAGATGAACATTTCAGTTCAAGTGGTAAAATGTTCATCATGACAGACAGTGATTGTGCATAATTTGTGCTAAATATGATCTTACATATTGTTTTCAAAGGGGTCTGCATGGCAATAAAAATGTATTATTATCTAATTTCAACTGTCTTCTTTGTTGTGTTTCCTGCTCCAATTAGTACAGTAGTAGTACAAAACTTTTTCTTTTCCTGCTGTAGAATATGTTGTAACTAAAGAAACTTGCAACTGAATATATAAAAAGGTAAAAAAGACCACAGCAATAAAACAGATTTAAAAAAAAATATTCTGCAAGCAAAGATTCACAGTAAAGATACATCCAGAAGGGGGCAGTACGTCCACATCTGCTTTACTTCTAAATTTGTGTTCATGAATATGAAATGTTACATATTGTCTCATATTAATTAAAAATAGACCAACATCTCATCTAGCTAAAACATAAAAACATCCTCCTCCTCCTATACTAGACATTGACCTGGAAGTTCACAACCCTTAACAGAGCAGCGGGGTGTCAGGGGGAGTAGCAGGAGACAGAACCACCAGACAAGGTGAGCCGGACAATTGGAAACGGGAAAATTCAGAAGGAGAGGACTGTGTGAGGATGGGGCGGAACGGAGGAGCCAAAAACTTGAATAGCTGGTTTGATAAATCCTGCAACAAGCCTCACAAAAGTATTTGTGAGAAACAAGCAGAAACTGGATTTTGTTAGTGTATGTTTGCGGTATGTGTCTCAAATCCATTTGAGTTTAAATTTTCAGCCTATTCATCTAACAATCTCAGTACAGGATGAAGAGCACTGCTTTTTTTGATAAATAATGTAAAGCTTTTTACAATTTATAAACATAAATTAATTATATTTAAAAAGCTATTATAAATCAATTAAATAAGTAGTTAAATGATGCACTGATACATTAAAGATAAAATGTATGTATAAAAAGATCAGAAACATGTTCAATAATGACTAAATTTCCTTGTTCTGTCTCTAAATTAATAATTTAATTTTAAAAAGACAAAATTAACTTTAAAAACGTTTACTTCTTGTAATGTGTATGTTTGCTTTTTTTTTTTTTTAGCTTAATGTAAACATGTTGTTGTTGATTGGTTGTAATTAAAAAATTTTTAAGTCTTCAATTATTCCTGATGAGCCTGATCTAATGTCTACAGTTAATGAGTGAAGAATATACATTCTGTGATGTATTTGGATGAATTCATAATAAAAATGATTATAATAAAAAAAAAACTCCTCTGAATAATTTCGATTGTATTGGTCTGTTGATGTTAGTGTTTTACAAGAGACAACAGTGTATTTGAATATTTCAGACCAAACTACTGAGAACACAGACGAACAGCATCGATGTGGATTATGCTGCAAGAAAAGTTTAATAAAGTTCTACAGATGTTGTGATACGTTTACATCTGCTGTAAAAATCTGTTACAATTGACAGAATTAATTCTCCATCAATGAGAAAGCAACAAGCCTTTCAAACCTACAGAAAGTGAGTGTTTAATACTCAAAAAGATTTTGGTGTCAGTTTCACTTTAGGAAGAGAAAATCTGCTCAGGAAAGAAATCTTTTTATCTTTTGGTTATTTACCACAAGGGGGCAACATTTCAACATCTGGACTTCAATATCTCCTTCAGACATGTTTTAAGATGTATATAAAATACTCTACTTTGAATAAAAATATCTCTGATGTTTTTTTCCACAAAAAAATTCAATTATCTTGTTAAAATCCTTAAAATGAAATCTACTCTTTCTCCCTCATTAAAAATCCACAATCTCTCAATATGCAAATATTTTTAATTTCAAAAGTTTAACTGCTGGACACAAGATGTCTCAGTGTTTGCGCACAAGAGGTTTCCACATCACACTTGTGTAGGTTGAATATTGAACCAGGATTGGCATCTTAACTATTTGTGATGTCACAAATTATGCTTGTCGACCCGCCCATTAAAATCATATTTTCAATGAGCACAGAGAAACTTCCAGCAGATGAAAACAGCCTTCGAGTGTAAAACTCTGCACATACATGATTCTGTACAGTGAAGCTCAAACATTCAACTGTAGGAACAAGAAGAAAAACATTTTTCAGTGGAGGGGGACTTTAAATATACACAACCAAAACCCTGATCAATAAGCTTTGAACCACCATGTTGATTATGAGGACTCTTCAGTTCACGTCAGAGTCAATAACAAACGTTTGTCAGGTTGTTGATTAAAGCGGCCTGAAATGTTTCTCAGCACCCACACAGGGGTTTTTACTTATTTTGTCTGATTTAAGGTGCTGTCACATTAAATTTCCACCATGCGAGTTCACCTTTGTTCAGCTTCGACCAGGCGGATGTACTCGGTTGACCAATAGAAACACTGCTGCACTGTGTTTGGACACTATCACACTGCAAACTGTTTGTGATCAATATTTATTACCTACATCAGAAATATGACATCACATCCTTTTTCAGAGCCGAGGCGGGGAAAGTTCGGTGAACAGAAATGTCATGTGGTCGCACCTTTAGACCTGTGTGTGTGTGTGTGTGTGTGTGTGTGTGTGTGTGTGTGTGTGTGTGTGTACTTGTCACAGGGAGGGAACAGAACTGGAAACATCTGAGTGGGTTTACAACATGCAACATGATACTCATCAGTCTTTGTCTTTTTTTCTTTTTCCATTTTAGAAAGATAAATTGCAAGGTCATAGAAAGTGAGGTAACACAAGGATTTCTTTAAAATATTTTTTTTTAATTGAAAATCAAAATAGAAAATCTCAAATCACAACTGAAAGCATCAACATTCAACTGTCACAAGGGAAACAAAAACCAACCAAACTGTACAAATCAGCAGCTAATGTGAACCTGTTTCTTTCCTCAGAATTTCTTTTTCTCTTTACAGTTGAAAGACAGCTGAAGTGTGCGAAAATCCCCCCAAAAAACCGTTTACTTAATCTGAGTCTGGGGCTGCAGATAGATTGAAGGAATCACAAAACATGAATGTGAATTTATAGTATTTGTAAAAAATAAATAAATTTTGTCAAAACCTGCAAATGACTTGATGAAAGAAGCGTCTTTTCAGCAGTTAAACACATTTTAGGGTCTTTATTTCTGTTTGATGGAATGCATTTCTCTTGAGTTTTCAGACCATTTACAGATTGTTTAACAGAACTCGATACCTGAATGTAAACATAGTCCTCCAAAAAACCTCCCTTCATCATTCTGAATCCTCCTCATCAGGTATAAAAGGCGGGTCATCTGACGTCTGTTGGTCCATACCACCTCTGTCTTCCCTCCACAGCTCTCTGATGGTGAGGATTCGTACGAGCATGGCCTCCATGGTGCGGTCATCCAGAGGCTCGGAGGAGAACCACAGAGGGCTGTTGGGGACGCAGTGGCGATCTGGCTGAAGGTAGAACAGATCAGAGGTCCGCCTCGCTGACTTTGAGCTGGATGGGAGGAGAGAAAACATTTAAATTTTAGATGGTCATTAGGTTTAGACATTTGTTCTAAATTCTTGTGGAATAAATGATAAATCACACGACACACGTCATCAACTATCTGTGTTGATACAAGATCCAGTGTTTTTAAATGTGTCATTCTGTATGTGCACTATATTATGTATTTTAGACTATGTGTCAACACTTGGAAACTGATAATAATAGTACTTAGATCTCTGTAGAATAATAACATTTTGCTAAAAGTGTTTATAAAAATGAAATTAGGTTAAAATGTTAACATTGGAATATCTGGTGCTACTGTATTTGTTTTGATCTGATTGTCTTTTCTGATTGTAAAAGCTACAAAGATCTATTTTCTTTCAATTTCAGATGATTAATTAAATCTTTAAACCCGATTACTGATTATTTTTTGGCCACTTGAGGGCAGCGGAAACATGTCGACACAACACTGACATATCATCACCTTTTAAGTTGATATGTTGAACTTGTTAGCAAACAGTTGCTTATTTCCACAAACAGCAGTTACGGAGCAACATTATCATTCATTTGGAGTCGTGTTTCTGTCCACCTGGTGAACATAAGTCCAATATTCACTCTCTTTTAGCTCTCTACCAACTCCTGAGGGAAATATCTGACTCTTTAGCTGCTAAATGCTCCACTATGTTCACCAGCTAGTCCACAGCTAACTGTGTCTGTTAACTGTTTGGTGCTGAGCAGACAGTGTAAAGACAGCTGCCTGCTGCGGCCGAAAATGACACTACGAGAGTGCTGAGAGTGAACCAAACCACTAAAAATGCATAAAACCATTTAACACTCACCACTTGGAGATGTAGAACTCGTAGAGTCTGACCGGACAGCGAAGAGGGTTCTCTGTGTTCTCCTTCATCTGCAGGATTTCCTCTTCATTTTTTCTACGTTTCTTAGCCGGGACGCCGTCTGCGTTTATAGAAGACACACAGATGCACACACACAACATCCTTAATGTCAAAAACTATGACACAAACATGCATGTGACAAAGCTTTTTAATGCATTTTCTCGTCACGTTATTTATGATGCAGTGGAGAAGGCCAGGAAAGGTGTGTGTGTGTGTTTCAATCAGGTAATCAGGTACATGATCATGTGACGGTTATCTTCCGCATGCCAACTTCTTTTTAGACAAAACTATCTGACTTGTATGAAGACATTCATATTGAGTACGAACACAAAGTGTGACTGTAATAATCAAACCGCACTGATTCCAATTTAAGATGTTTGACATAATTTTCATTATTATTACAGTATTGTCAGGTATTTCATTCTGACCCACAGCTATAACAGTACCTGACTCTGCTTCGTTTATGGATACGGGCGGGTAGAAGCGCAGGAAGGTGGTCTTGGTGTTGTTCTTGTTGGTTTTGGTGCAGCGCATGACGTGTGCGAAGGACAGCTGGCGATGCTGCTCCACCGTAGTGAAGCCGAAGTACTTGCAACAGAAGAAGAGCAGGGTGTTGAGGAGGATGACGGGGGAGTACGCCCCCAGCTGTTTACAGTCCCACAGAAACTCCTCCTCAATACGGAAATGAATATGACCTGCAGAGGAGAAGACAGAGACTTGTTAGAAATGTGGTCGGTTAGAGTCAGAAAAAAAAAGAGACAAAAACGTGGATGAAGACTCACTGCTGGCTGTGATCGAAGGTTTGAAATCTTTCAGGATCTTGGTGAAAACTGTCAAGAACTTGCTGTAGATCAGATCGCTGAATATATTCTCCATTCGGCCGTTGTTAAATAGATGCTACAAGAGGCAAATTAACAGTCAGACATGAGCAACAAGAACTGTGTGAGCATTTACACTGTTGTCCCAAAGGATTTCTGAAGGTGTATCCACTACAGTTTAGTGTATATAAGAAAAAGAGAATGAAATCTTTAAGTCCTCGTCAATTCAAAAGTGGGTTTTGCTTATTGATACTTCACTCGGATGTTTGAGCTTCACTGTGCAGAAGGATTATGTGCAGAGTTTGTTTCCACATTCATCTGCTGGAGGGGTGTTCACCTTAAATCTGAGTTTAAGATTGATGACATCACAACTAGTTTGGGAGCCAAACACTGAGAACGGACTTCTCAGTGAAGAAGGCAGTTTAACTTTTGATATGAACAATATTTACATATTCATAGATTCTGAATTTTTCAATGAGAGAAAAGGAGAAGATGATAATTTCTAATGAAGTATTTGAACTTATTTGTGGAAAAACCATATCACACACAAACTATTATTCAAAACAGGGTTTATTTATACGTCTTAAACATGTGGAGGGGATTGTTAACGATGTGGTGAATGAACATTGCAGGTAGGGGGCGCTGAAGCTGTCAGAGTCTGTTAAAGATCGCTCCCTAGTTCACTGTAAGGTGCACTGGATTTTGGAAACTCATTGATCAGTGTCTCAGTGTTCATATAATCAATAACCTGTGCCCCGATTCAAACACCTTGTGATAAAGACATGATATAAAATACATACTGTACATGCCAACTCACACTGTATGTAAATTGTGGTGAAAATTAAGAATAAACTGCAAAAAACGTTCTTCTGCAAACGCTGATGTGAGGAGTGTAAAGTCTCTGTCGTCTTCAATTGTGAAGCGTTTTGTGACGTCTGTTCTAGAAAGGTGCAATATAAATACATTTTACTTATTTACTTACTTTAAAAAAGTACTGTTGCATTATGAATTAAGAATTGAGGCAAATGTTGATTAATTGGCTTTTTCACTTTTTGACTTTTCTGCAAAAATCACAAAAATAAATATGCAATTTCCAAAAGTATAAAAGTACAAGTAACCAACACATACATGACTTATTTAAGAGTTCAATAAAATTTGCCTGTTTTTTAAGGGCAGCTACAGAAATCAAGAAGACAAACAAGGAGACAGATCAAATCTCACCCTGATACATAAAGTCAGAGATACTATACAGTATGTACAGTATGTGTATTCAGTGTGTGTGTGTGTGTGTGTGTACAGTGTCGGTCATCTTGCCTGCTGTATACTGAGGCAGAGGTAGAACAGGCTGTCAGGTGAGTACGGCTCCCCGTCAGATTGTTTCACCTCAGTGATGAAGCGGCAGAGGCCGTCGCTCAGCTCAGCCGCGGAGCAGCAAAGAACGTCCTCCTTTAACGCCGTGTTGTGTGCTAAAAGAAGAAAGAAGTGAGGGGAAAGTTTTACTGGATGTCAGCCATATTGTATTTGTTTCAGACTCTTTAGATTAGTCTATCAAATGTGAAGAAATCATGAAAAAAAAAGCTCATCGTAATTTCCCAGAGCCAAAGATAATATCCTAAAATTGCTTGTTTAGCTGGACTAACAGCCCAAAACCAAAAGATTTAATTTTCAATGATATAAAACAGAAAAAAGCAACAAATCTTCACAATATTTGAATGTTTTCGCTTGACAACTGTCTTATAGTTAGCAATTAATTTTCAGTAAATTGACTACTTGATTAATTGTTCTTTTATTATTCAGAATAATAATGTTGTTGCTAGTCATGTGAAATACAGTCATCCAATGTTTATGAAATACCTCATTACCAAAGCTTATAAAATGACAGAATAAAGGCAGAAATTGCCAATAAATACAACGCAAAAGTTAAAATTGTACATGGAGCCATATGACATTGTTTCCAGTTTAAGGAGCTATTGTTCCAGTAACAACTTATACTAAAGTTTAAGCCGACTTCAAGGAACAAAAAGGGAGAAAGACAGAAAAAAACATACAAGAAACAAGGTCCAGGTTGGTTTGTGATTCCCTCCACTGTATCCATCTCTTCCAGGCATCAATCCCGTACTGACTGCTCAGTTTGCGGGGCTGGTTAAACGTGGCCTTTGAAAAGTCTCTATAAGAAGTTTCCTCTTTATTTGTCTTAGACAACTGTTGCAGCTTACGACCCTTAAACAGAGAGGACAGACTGAATTACATCACATGCAGTATCTTAATCCTACATTTAATTTAAAAATTCTCTTTGCAAATATAATCTGATCCACAGTTCGGCTCGTTAACAGTTTTTGAACTCCAGGTGGTTTGTTACCTTATTCTTGTTGTGGACTTTCCCCACAGTTTCTTGCAGTAGTGGAGGGGCTGGCACAAGGCTCAGTGAGCTCTGGGGATCCTCTTTCATCTCCACAGCGAGAGGAGGAGGAGCTGGAGGTGGAAGCTCACTGGATGTGCCCACATCTAAAACCAGAGGGGGTTTCTTGTGGGCATGTGGTCGACTGAGCGACCTGAGTCTGGTGAAAGAGGAGCAGACCTCCTGGTTGATGAACGTATCCAGGTCATCACTGCAGCTACTGGTGTGGTCTGAAAATAATGAATGATATAAGTTAAAGGGGTCATATCATGCTTTTTGTGATTTTCTGTTATTTTTATAATGTTATAATGTGGGATTTCTCTGTTAAACATGATCAAAGGTCCAAAACTTGAATGTGTGAATGTGTGAATATGTGTAAATGCTCCCTGCAAGTCAAAAGTCATGTCACCTCTACATTGCCATCAAACTGACGGCAGTCTCTGTTGTTAAGGTTGTTCTATGGGTTGTTTGCATTTTCCATTCGCATACAGCACCAGTGAAAAGTTTGGACACACTTTCTCATTCAAGAGAATAGGAAGGTGTGTCCAAACCTTTCACTGGTACTGTATTTCAGATCATTTTCGGTCTCAAACATTTACGGATGTACTTAAGAAGTTTCTATTTTGAGCTAAGAACAAGAAAAAGTGAGATCTGACTACTATAGTTTGTTAACGTAGCCTCCAGAAGTCTGCCCAGGGCCAGTTTACGGTAGCTGGCCAATAAGAACAGAGTGTGTTCATTGGGAAGCGGACCTTACAGAGACAGGAGTGAAAACTGCCAGTTTCAGACAAAGGCTGAACCGAGGGGCTGCATAAAGAGACAGTGTAAGATAAATAAGGAGTTTTTTGAACTGTAAATTATGCAAAGATATTCACGTAGAGCCCCAGAGTATAAATATAGCCCTGGAAATGTGTAAGGATAAAGCAACAGAGACCACATAGAGTTTGCATTTTCTTTTGTTCTCTACAAAGATCAAAAGTTCCTGAAACAGTGGATGTAAAGCTCTGCAGAAGAGAAGGACACTCCTGAAATCTAAAATAATGTGGAGTGCAGTGCCTCCAATAACAGACTGCTGCTGCTGCATCTGTATCACGTGACTTCACAAGACTGTGCACAGAGCGTCTTTGTGTGTTAATTTCATGTTTTTTGTATACTTTGGTTGTATAAACTAGATGCTGCCCTGTGAAGGTTTGTTGGCAGACATCAATGCACACGTTTGTGTACCAGGCTCAGCTTTAACTCTCATATGACAAACATAAAGACTACATGAAGAGCTGGACGAGTTCCCACAATATGCCCTCTTAATCCAGCGTCTCTTTAAACCCAAATAAGCTCTCCCCTTTATTATACCAGTATAATTAATTCATATAATTAAGCTTTTTGTTACCTTTGTGGGCATGAGTGTCTTGACTTTCTCCTTCTTTTATCACATCTTCGTCCTTCAGCTCGTCACCTCTCTTGTTCCTCTCATTTAGCTTCGCCTCCATCTTAGCCTTGAAGTTGAGCTCGCCCTCGAAGCCGTCGGGGGGAATCCTCTCCTTCATGGATTTTATTATTGACTCTGAGTTGTCCGGCGTCACAGGGAGGAACATGGGCACAGGCAGCTGCGGCAGGCATAGAGAGAACCCAAACAGACCACAGTGGTTAGAAACACCTGAGCCGTTGTTTTTTATGTCATTAAGCCTTTCTTAGATACTTTGACAGTAAAGAGTGACCGAGACCATCAGGAGGGAGAGAGTGTCGATGACGTGGAAAAGGTTGCTGGCTGAACTCAAATTGAGGATGCAGCCGTTACATGTTATATGTGTCTTATATGTGGCTGAGCAAATAATATTCTGTAGTTTTTTCCCCAAATATAAACAGAAAATTAGCAACATATGTCAGCATCAATATCAAAACTGCACTGCACATAATACGAAGAACAAAACAAAAGTAGTTATGATGTAACGCCACATAAAATTAAGGTAAATCAATCAGTTGACCAATCGACAGAGAACCAATCTGCAACTATGTTGATAGTTGATTTAAGTCATTTTTAAAAGCAAAGATATAAATACTTCTTAGACTTCTGAGTAAATTTACTCCTCTGATTCTTGCAGTATTTTCACCTGTATTGTTTGAGTCCTGAGTCTAAATGTCATAAATCAAAACTTCACCAGAGTCAAGGGTACATGAGAGTGATTCGATGTTGACGTAATGTGAGTTAGTGTGAATTAATTTATGGCATGACTGAAAGTCTGAAGCAGCTGAATGATGTGTTGAATTTCAACAAAGCGTAAAACACTGAAGGAATGAAATTTTAAATCAAAGAATGTAAACAAGAACAGAAAATAATGAGGCTCCTTTCTCAGACTAATTAAAAATGTGAATGTTTTAGAGAATCTTCAGATTTAAGTAATTTTCTTGACAAGCACAGTGCTGTGCTGATTTTCTGATGGCAAAACCTCAATCTATCAAATCAACATTCAAGAAAATGTACAAATTTAAAGAATGACAGCATTTTTCTTTTAGTGTAGAGCCTGGGTGTTAAGTAAAAACAAGGTTCATGAGGGGCGTCAGATGTGATTTTCGTACCGGTAACGGCAGGCCAACGGGTTTGGGTGTGTACTGGCTGTACATGTTCATCGGCACAGGAACGTAAACCGGCACCGGCACAGGCAGGACTATGACTTTAGGTACAAAGTTGTCTTCACACAACAGAGAAAGAAAACAGAAACAATATCAGAGCTTTTACTTCAGGAAAGAGTTTGTGTAAATGCATCACAACTGTCTGTTCACTTATCGACATACTGTAGAGAGTTCAGCGTTTAAAACACCTGGATGACGGTTTTACCTGTTTGTGCTTCTGCATCGACTGTCTGTGTTGAACAGGAGACTCCTTTGTTGTGGACTAACGGCGTACAGAGCATGGACTTGTTCTTCAGTTCCTTGGGGACGGTTTGGATGCTGACCTGTAGAACGGACAATTAATAATTATAATGATTAACACCAGCAACAACAACAACCACTATCCCAACATCTAAATGAATGCACTGTAAGTCTTGACTAATCTTATTATTGATTACAGGTTTTCGGCAGTGTTCATCAAATTTGATTTCTGATTTTTTAAGACCTTTTTACCACCACATAGAATACAATTTAATACCTTTTTCACACCCATATCAGTTAAAAAATAACTGAACTGCACTTTTCAGCTGTGTTTAACAATGATGCCTATTAATATAATTAATCAGTTAACACAATGGATGGATTACCACTTTAAAAATAATACAATTTAAGTTAATTTAAGTTTTTGGTCAAATTGACACTTCCTCATTATGAGCGGATGAGCCTCCGAGCTACAGTAGGAAGCAGCAGCGACAGTGTTTGCTGCAGGTCTGATGGTGCTGCCTGAAACAGCTTCCTGCAGCACAATCCACTGTCACACCAGTCTCTCATGTAGTTTATAGATGCATTATGTCTCCCGTCAGCCCACAACCACATAGGAAAAAAAAAATATATAACTAATGTTTCTGTCTACAACAGAAATATTCATATTCTTAAATTAAACCTTTCTTATACCTTCTAGGGACTTTTTTTGAGGAAATCAAGCAGCAAAAAAGCAGCAAATCCTCACATTTGAGAAGCTCAAAACAAATGATGTTTCGCATTTTTGCTTAATAAATGATTAAATAATCAATCAATTATCAAAACTGTTAATTAGTGTTCTGAGGATCATCAAGGTGATTTATTGAATGATCAGTTTGGCACTAAATAGGAATAATGACCTGCTGCCATGTCTGTCCTCAACCTCAGTCATAAAACATCAGCTGTAAACATCTGGTTGTTATTCTTAAAGTTACAACTTGGCTGATTCAATTATGTTAAATTATAGTTTTTTTTTCTACAATTTGTCAACAAAATCAATATATTGATAAACAGTACACTGATAACTGTGTGGAGGCCTTGATATGTGGATATGAGTGTATTCAGCTCCTAAACTTACATGTCCGACAACCTTTGTTTGAATGTCAGAGACAGAATCTGTAAAGATACGACAGAAGAAAACAAACAAATAAACCCAAAACAAAACTGACGTCCACATAAATTAAATCTGTGCAGTCAACAGAACCAAAATATCTGCAGCATGTTAATTTCTCACAATTACACTAATATCTATTCAACAATATATTTGTGCATAATAACGCTGTTATGAGAGAGTATTTGTGTGTGTATACCTCGATGTGAAGTGCTGGTTGAGGTGCTGTGCTGCCCTTTTAGAGCACCAGCAAGCGAAATAACGTTAGCGATGACAGGAGAGGACTCCGCTGCACCTGCAGATCCAGGAGGTGAAGAGACTGTAGGCAGGAAACAGAGTCGTCAGCAGGATCCCACAGCATTTTACTTCAGTAAATAAAAACTAAAGTCAGACTGGAAGTCTTTAATTAGTTCTGATCCTTTGAAAACACAGGAATCTAACCACCTCTGGTTCTGTGAAATTAACATAATTGTAGGATTTTTAAACCTAATTGTGCACACTTCTTTACAGGAAAAAATAAAAATCAGCTACTGGATAAAGTAACAGGACGCAAGTGCTCTACATTGGCTTCAAACTAAATGGAGATCTATTCCAGTTTCATCTCCCGATGGTCTGACTGGTGTTTGGTCCAGTAACTGTTGAGTCCATTTGGGTTTCAGTCTGTTTTGTTTTATAATTAAATTCATATACAGGTAGTGTTACAGTTATACAGTTTGTGTTTGGTTTGGACAAAACATAAAATACCAACAATGATACAAACCTGTGTTGACCATTTGGCCTTTTTTATTGCAGAACAGCAGCAGACATTTCATATCACAGAAGTGTTTGACCTCCCCCAGCATGGAAAGACTCTGCTTTAGTTTCCTTTTGCGACCGCAGGTGTCACAGCTGGCAACCTGAGAGAAAGCAGTACAGAGGATTTGTTCATCATCATCATCATCATCATCATCATTTCTGTGATTTTAATAACTTACATTTTCAGGCTTTCTTACAAGCAGGACACAAAAATAAGCTGGCAGTGATTTTGGGAGCAGCTGAGTGAGTCGATCAATTAAATGAACAAAACTCATTGAAAAACAAATATATTGAGTGTTTTTGCAGTTGCACCACCACAATGACCTGCCACCTCTGTTAGAGACACCTCTAAAGCACTTTTTATTTTTACTGAGTTCAACAACTATTAGCACCTCTGCACCGATGATGTCATTGTTCAGCTTAATGATTTTATTTTTAAAAAACATATTATTGAAATACAATGTACATATATAACCTTAAACAATGGTTTGCCAGCGCTACATTGCTTATACTGAACTCATAAAAATATCATAAACACAAAATATGAGATACAGAAAAGGACACACACACTGGAAGCTTGAAAACAACATTGTTGAAGCCAGGCAGGTAATTTTCACCTCTACTTACGCGGCAGTGGAGCATTTTATAATTTAAGTTGCAGTCTTCAGAGCAGAACTCCATGGTTTTATTTTCATACTGCGCTGTCACCACCGACTTGGAGATGGAGAGACAGTAAGCACACGAGCGACAGTGTTTCCCCCACTTCTTCTCCAGATTATGTTGAAAGAGCATCTTGCAGCCTGAGAGGAAAGAAAGAAGAAGCTCAGGATTGATTTTTTTCCTCATTTTGAATTACACACCTTTTCTAGATGTAAGACTCTTGACTCACTTTCTTTATTGTACTTTTATCTTCCATTAATAAAACACAAAACAAGGGAACTGAACCATAACAGCTGCACTCCATATCTGAATATTATTTACTATTATTTTAAGCAATAACAAGTGCACAACACAAACTGTGTTACACAATTCTGCATGGAATATTTTCATGTCGTCTTACCGTCACTGCAGAAGTAACAGTCTTTGTTGTCGACTCTCTGGGCTTCTCCGATGATCTTTTCAGTCTTGCAGTATTCACATTCACCGATGATGTTGTTCACTCTCTTAAACTCTTGAGAACAGGTCGGACTACACACGAAATTCATTTTGCCCTGTGCACACACACACACACATACAGAAAATGTATTTTAATAAACAGCTAACGCAATAAGAGAGAGTTAAAAGTTGACATGTAAACAATGTCATCATAAAACTGTGAACTATAAATGCACAAAGCGTGAGATTTCTCCCCGGGGTCAAGGGGCATTTTAACAATTGCAGTTAAAGAGAAAAGGGAAAAAGCTTCACTCAGATCTTTCCAGCTAGTTAATGAACTTGCTTTCTTTGTCAAATCATAGTTGTGTTTACATTATCATTCTCTAAAACAACTTATGCCAACTGTGACCTCAGATCACATTCAATGAATGATTCCTCTTTTATTTTTTTAAAAACAGACGCAACAAACCTTTTTCTGGACGACTTTGGGAGCAGTTTTTATGATGCGGCGACACTGGGCGCACGGCAGTTTCTCTGGTGGTTTAATGGAATCACCCTGTGTTTGATCGGGGACTCCTGCAGGGTTTGTTACAACATTCACGTCTTTCTGAGTCTCCTGTGTCACAAAAAAGCAAAGAATATGTTAAGGTTTTAATTGTGTACAGATAAAATACCTGGTATTTGCAGAAGATGGTGATGGACTAAACTTGCCATCAGCAACAAAGTACCATGTTAACTGTAATGAAGGACTATGTCTCCCAGTGCAGTTGGGCTCTTTAATGTCCCTAAAAGCTGAACATGTCAACCTGCTGGTGACACTAGAGGAGAAGTCAGGCACCAAAGTGGATAAGATTCAATGAATATCTGTATAAAATCTGATATTTGTAAAGATATTTCAGTCTGGACCAAAGTGATGAACCAACCAAGTGACAATGTTGGTAGCATGGCTACAAATGGGAGAATCTAATATATATTGTAGTTTTATGTTTTAAATGAGGCTCAGTAAGTTCCTTGAACAGCGAGGCACTGTGGTTTCTGACAAACAGTAAATCAGGATTAAATAGTGCATCTGCTGTAAACCAAATTCAGCTGCTGAGTAATATTCACTTAGTGCTCTAATGAGTATTTAAAGCACCACAACAAGGTTTGTGAGATTGACTCAAAATAACCTTCAATAAGTCCTGATCATTTCATAAACTTGGTACTGGAATTGCCCAAAAGTACATTCCTGTAGGCAGGAAACAGTGTGGATCATCTCCCCCTGACTGAGCGAAATCCTCTGATGGATCCTGCTCTTCATCTCTTTAAGGACTCTTTTCCACTCTCAGAAAAGACACATGAATATGTGATATAAATATATCAGGTTTTGGCTGCACTGGCAATACTTTGGTTTGTGGGCTTAATTAACCCCTTGACATCCACCCTTTTTATAGAATTTTCGCCTATTTGGCATACCCAAATGGAAAAACTTATAACAGAAGAACTGAAGGGCCGTGATGCATGCATTAGGCTTCATTTGACAAGTAACATCTTCTAGTTTCTGGAAAAGTGTTTGTTTAGCATGTGGCTAAAACACAAACAAAACTACATCAGTTCAAATAAGGCTCAAAAAAGTTTTTTTGGTCCTTGTCTACAATGAGTCTTATTTGAATAACAATAATGAGGACATGCTTTACACCTGAACTATGCAGAACACCATAAACCTTCTACATCTTGTCAACCTGTATAAAATTAGGCCTAACCTTATGGGAGCTAGGGGAGTTTATAGTTTGTGGTGTCACTGGTGTCCCCGAACTTCTCCAAACATCTCAAGTTGGCCAAATTGTGCCGATTGCTTTCACTCATTACTGTGTGATGCTTCCGCTTACAACTGGCTTAAGCGGGTCGCCGGCAACCCGGTGGATGTTAAAAGGTTAACAGCTGGTCAATTTGTTGTAAAATACAGAAAATCGCCAGCCTTATCCATATTGCATGTGTATTTAAAAAGAGTATGACATATTCTTATATATAAATTTCAAAATGTTTTCTAGTCTAAAGACTGTATTACCTTAAAAGCCATGGCACAGGTTAGAGTGCAGAAGTTTCTGACGGAGGCATCTGACATGGCGAGGTGGCAGGCCGGCACTGTAGTCCTACCACAGTTACCACAACTCAATGCAGCACCTGTGGAGAAAGAGAGGTTTAATGATGGCCCACATGGAGACTTTCAGTATGTCACAAACATAAATAAATCTAAAAGTGAAAACAAGTCTCTCAGCTTTCATGGGAACAGACAAACTCCACTGCTTTGAGCTTTTAGGTCCCGTTACATTTGAGGTTGTTGAAGGTGATTGAAAACCTGCACAACCTTCAGTTTAATGAAACGTGACCAAAACCAGCAAAATTACTTGATTCACTGAGAGCTGGAAACCTATTATAGACAGCAGCAGATAGAGACAAAGAATAAAAACACAAAGAGATGCTGACTTGATGAGATAAATGTCCAGTACCTGATGCACTGACCGCCTGAATCTTAGATGCCATCAGACAACTGCTGGTACAGAAG
Organism: Thunnus albacares; assembly: GCF_914725855.1. NCBI lineage: Eukaryota > Metazoa > Chordata > Actinopteri > Scombriformes > Scombridae > Thunnus > Thunnus albacares. The sequence goes on along the minus strand of NC_058124.1, from coordinate 22,814,636 downwards.
AGCTCCACCACATCCTCACTGTTTTTGTTTTCCACCATGTCTGAAACCTTACAGGAGATGTGGCACATGGAGCATGTCTGCGGTGTTTTGATCCCCTGCCAAGTAATAAATACACAGAGCATTTTACATTTAGGAATTTAGGTGACCACCTCATCTAGAGCAACTAGGTTGACATTCAACAAAAGGCAGTGGATAGACATGAATGTTTTTACAAAATTTCCCTACTTTTTTAATCTAGTTTATTTTTTTTTGCTTCTTTATTTTAGCCAGCATAGATCATTTTATCACCTCCTTTACTTAAATAATTCTGTTTCATCATCATAAACTAAACAATAAAATTAAACTAGATGCTGCAAGTCTTTAAGAGTTGTAACATAACTTAAGAAAAATATGTGCAAATCTTTTTCATACATTTCATTCGATATTATTTCAGATTTCCTTACCTGTTTGAATTGTGCCAGACACTCTGCGCCGCACAATATTTTGCTGCCGTCATCCATCTTGAGCCTGAGTGGCGTGTTGCAGCGGGCGTTACAGTTCTTGCAGATGGACAGGTTGCAGAAACGGAGGAAGCAGGGTTCACTGCAGATCTTGTGGACTGTGTCCTGCTGTATGATCTCATGTTTGCTCTGCAGGAGGATTAACAAAGGGCAGCGTTAACGCTAAAATATTCTTATTTCAATTCATATAAACTAATATAACAAAAGGACACAGAGTTAAAATGTTTCTATGTGACAAAAAGTGAAGATTTGCATTGTCATTTTGTTGCTTAAAAAGGAGGATATGCTGTATTGAGGAGTAATAATCATGAATCATTCCTATAACAGTCAGTGTTTATTCAATATTACAATAAAATAAAACATAATTTGATATTTGGGAATCTGTTCACTTGTCCCTTACAATGCAGTATCTGCCGCACATGCTGCATTGTGAACGTGACCCGAGTGGCACGATGGGTATTTTGGTGGACATGATCCTCTTGTAGTTGAAGGAGGAGAAACAGGTCTGGCTGCAGAAGTCCTTCATCGTCCCCTCGTTATCCACCGGGGCATGGAGGATGTCCCGAGGCTTCATTATCGCCCTGAGAGTACGAGGGAGGATGAGATCAGTTCAAAATCTACAGTCTTTTACACTGTAATGATGTTTAGATGCAGCTGAGATGAAGGACGTCGGTAACTGTTTGAGTATCTGCAGGATAAGTGCTTTTAACCCACAGAGGATTATGTAGGTGGACGTGCACTTAAAACAACTGCATTGCCTTTCTTTCAACGCCAAATGAAGGCTGCAACTATTATTTTTATTATTCATTAATCAGTTGATTATTTTTGATTATTCGATTAATCATTTAGTCTATAAAATGTCAGAATAGAGTAATAAATTCCCATTCACATTCCCAGAGCACCTGGTATTATCTTCTAATATCTAAAATGACTTTTTTTGTCCAGCCAACACTCAAAAACCCAAAGATATTCAATTTACAAAGATAAAACTGAGAAAAGTAGCAAATCCTCACAGAAAGAAACTGGAACCAAATTTTTGCTAAATAAATTATTTACACCACTAAACGATCACATGATTACAGTCAGTCCACTAACTGATCAACTAACAACTGCTAAATCGTTTCAACACTTCGTCAGATACCAAAATGTATTTATAAATAAATACATTTAATACATTTCTTGAAAATAAAAGAAGAAAAAATGAGACAAAGATGGATCAGTAAAAAACATGACCGTAAGACTCACTGAAGGCAGAAGTAACAGGTCTTCTTAACTGGTTTCATTTGGTAAAACTGTAACAGGCAGGAGGTGGAGCAGAAGATGTCTGTGTGGCTTTTCCTCTGGTAAACAGTCTCTCCGTCCATCAGGACCTTTTTGCAGGAGGAGCAAGACGCAGGCAAATCCATGTGGGTGAAAGTGGGAGCTGTAGACGTGGAGTCTCCCATCAAGGAAAAGACTGAACCGATCTTCAAGCCCTCCTGTCAGCAACAGAACAGCGAGAATATGAACTTTAACCCTGCTGGCTTCGGATAAAACACAACATTTATATATCTACTGCAGAGCTAAGTGACAACAGCAAAACGTAAACACAGGTACATACATGTATCTGACATACCATCCTTCATCATTTAAAGCAGGAAGCTTGAGCAGGACCCAGGATATTATCAGTGAACAGTGGAAATCATGTAATCAGCTCAAATGATATTTTAAACCAGCATTAACTCATTTTTTGTCCACTTCTAGGCTGCAAAAAATAATCTGTAACACATTACTGTCATTTCATCACCTTTTAAGTTGTTATAGCGAACCTTTATGCAAACAGTTGCTTTATTTACACATCCAGCAGACACAGAGCAACATTATCATTCATTTGGCATCAAGTTTCGGTCCATCTGGTGAACCTACAGTAAGTCAAATATTCACTCTCCTTTTGGCTGTTTTTAGTCTCCACCCACTCCTGAGGGAAATATCTGGCTTTTTAGCTGCTAAATGCTCCACTATGTTCACCAGCTAGTCTCCAACTGTGTCTGTTGTTGCTATGAAGCTCCGTAGACGTGAACTACAGAGTCAGGTGATTATTCTCTGTGGCTTCATCACTACAAGCGACATCTTCTCACATGCAAGTAGTCATATGATCCATTATTAATATAAAAATATTGATTACTAAGGAAGAGAGAGTCCTACTTTATTTCAACAGTGATCTCATTTTTTCCAACAACCATGGTTGATGCAGCTTGTAAAAAATGTTTCCCAGTTGCTTATGAACGGCCGTGTTTGTCCTACCTTTGACATATTTGGCTCATCCTTGATGTCTTCTGTCGATACAGATGATGGGAGGTTCTGGTTGTACTCTTCATCAATAGGCTCTTCTTTTATCTTGATGAGGAGTGAAGAGAGAGATGGATTAGCTGTGTAATATCACCGACAGACATCTGTGTTCAGTGTTACGATGATTCTAACTTGATTCTAACAGTAATGATTGCAGCTACCTGAAAAAACCATAAGGTACACATTTATTTTACAATAAGTGGATTCATTTTGCTTGTCATGTGAAAGACTATGTTGTAGTCTAACTTTCTAGTTTTAATATATAATCAGCTATACTGTACATCAGGACCATCCCTACATAAACAGTAAACACCATACTCATGATGTGGCTGCTCAAATCAGAAACTCTGTAATTATAAAGTAATAACCTTGAATCAGTGTTTTACAATTGTTACGGAAGACTAAATTAAACATGATACTCACAAAGTCCAAATTTGGTACTAATGGCTTCACTTCTTTAATGTCATTCTCGGTGTATGATGGACTTTTCCTCCCTATAGAAACAAAACGTGTGATTATGTTTATTGCAAAGAGGCTAAAAAAGTTTAAAAAAAACACAACACAAACTAGTTTTCATTCAGTGTGGAATCGTCTGATATGTTGTTAAAACTGTAGAACCACGTAGGAGAAATTGTTATTTATAAAAAATTATGATCAGAAAGAGAATTTTCTTTGCTGGAGACACTTGAAACACATTCTCATGTCTAGTATAAGTGAGGTCAGCTTCACTGAAGAAATGGGAGCACAAGCAAGAGATTTTAACATTCAGGTTTTAGTGTTATTCATGTTCACTGAGAACTATTACAGAGCTTAAGACAAACTATTCCTTATCTTATATTTGTTAACTGCTGTCAACGCGATTAAGTTATCCTGTGATTCAGTCAACAGGTAATAACTGCGATGCATAAAGGAAATGGAACGAGTGAAAGTTGCGAGGAAGGGAAAAGATTGTTCTGTACGTTACCCGCCACAGTGAACGCCTGGGCCTTGTATACCATCATACATCGGTTGCTACAGAAGAAGTCCAACTTGCCCTCATCGTTTTTGTTTTCAACCATGTCTGATATCCGATGGGAGGTCTGGCACATGATGCACAGCTGAGGTGTCTCAACTTTCTGCAGAGTGAAGAACAACAACGTCAGACACCGAGCAGAATCACGCAGGTTAACTAACCAACTAACTAGAGATGTGAGACTCGATGTGATTGAACTTGAAACTTTTAAATTTTATTTAATAGCTACAACTTTGTTCTTTGAATGTATCAAAAAGAAAAGATTTCATTCTGCTGTTTGCATATAAGCTGCAAATGTTTTCTTCTTCTATTAAATATTCAAATCCCTCTTTATATCTGAAGTGTTATTGAAAGCGTACGTTTTTCTCTTTTAATGTTTATTAATATTTTTTAAACACCCAGCATTTATTTTCCCTATAAAGCTGGAGGCATTTTGGGTTTTTTTTGCCATCACTGTACAAATAAACCGACTACTGTAAATTAAAACGGACTCAGATTGAGTGACCGAGATTTCTGCGTTTGTTTTCTGCACCTCTTTGAATTTGACCAGACATTCTCCGCTGCAGATCGTTTTACCGCCGTCCTCAGTCTTCAACATGAGCCGTTTGTCGAGGCAGACGGAGCTGCAGATGTCACACGTTAACAACGGTAAGTTGTTGACTTTGTGGTAGCTGATGAAACAGGCGTCGCTGCAGACTCGGTGGAGCACGCCATCCACGGTCAACTTGTATTTGCACTGAGGATGACAAAGGAGCAGGTGTCGGTTACTGCATGTAATTATTGAGTAATAGAGAAAAAAAAACATTTATACTTACAACAGGTGGTAATATATATTATTTAAAGGATAAGCCTGGTGATAATCTTTATTTTTCTTAAATAAAATAAAATAGTTCAATAAAATAATTTAATGAACTGATCCTATTAAAGTAAGTCCTTGATATCTTATTACTCTGTACCATAGAGCCCCAGTGTTGTCCAAAAACTATTAAAAACACATCAATGAGAATTGATTACTAGTTTTTCATGCAGTTGCATTTCTCCAAAGATCTAATATTAATACAATGTTTAAAGAAATGGCAACACGTTTATCCAACTGAAAATAACGCACAGATCACAGCTGACACCACAACAGTTATATAAATGGAAATTATTAACACCAGACTCTTGATGAGTCAAAATATGAAGAAACTGTTGCCTCTATGCTACATAAACATTCAGATTAGGACACGTCCAGCACTTCCTGTCCTAGCAGTTCCAAGTCTCTGCAAACTGGGATGAAACATTGAACTTTAGGACTTTTCCTACAATTGAATGGATGCTGCTGAGACCTTGAAATAAAAAAACATCCACAGCTTTATGAAGAAAAGACTACAACTAAAATGGCTCAGCTGGCTGAGAGGGTCACACACTCTCTGTTGAACAAACGTGATCAATATGTTTTCACATTTCACCCTTTCACTGCCAGGCTTTCTGTAACTTAGGGATCAATTTAGTAATCCATTATAACCACTAGACTGCTGTGTTTAAGATTACAGAGATGTTTGTGTATGTGTGTATATGAGCCACAACACTGAACTGGGTGAAACATTTCTTCATTATAAACATGGAAAGTGTTGTTTATTTTGAGTCAATGTCACTAACTCTGCTGCCAGAAATACTCACCACTTGTAATAGTTAAACAGCTGAAAACAGTCCCCAATAAATACACTATTTACTGCTGTTTCAGTCAGTCAGTGTTTCCCAAAAACTACAGTACCTCACTGTTTTAGGAAATTACTTACACTTTTTTTCCTAATAAAACAATATATTTGCTTTGAGATGAGAGTCACAGACAGGGTAGGGAAGTCGGAAAGTGTTGAAAGACAAAGGCTTCGTTGGTTTTGTTCTTCTCATAGGATTTGTTAACAATAAGAAAAATAGAGAACAGCCTTTTCAACCAATGTTGTTCTTTAAATATCATATCAGATCAACATTTGTTGCACAATCCCTTCTGTAAAATATTAAAAGCATCAGGCAATAGTCAGTTCAATTTCTTTTTTCCTTACAAAGCAAAATCTGGCACACATCCGGCACTCTGACCGAGGTCCTTCCAGCGGCGGAGGTTTCGGGGCGGCCATGTTCCTCTTGATTTTGACAGAAGCGAGGCAGGTCTCGCTGCACAACTCCTTCATAGTTCCCGAATCATCCACCGGAGCCAGGATGACGTTATGAGGTCGCATTATCACCCTGAGGGAACGAAGAGGAATGAGATCAAGACGAGAACAGGAGGTTTGTTACAACACAGTGAGTATTAGAGAGACTGTCAGAGGAAAAAATAAGCAGAGATTTCGAGAATAAAGATGAAATATTTCCAGAATAAGTTAAAAATTTATGAGAATAAAAAGTCAATATTTAGAGTAAAAAGTTGTAATATTACAAGATTTTAATACTCAGTCAAATGAGTGGTGCTGATAACCTGAGATTACAAGACGTAAGACCTCTGTGTGGCTCCACACAAATGTCCATTCAAGTGCTTTTCAAATGGGAAACATTCAGACTGTGGGAGACTAATTCACAACATATGACATTTTACTCCCAAAGCAAAATGTTTTTTTCTATTTTGATGGGTTTTTTTCAAATGTTATGACTTTTGGCCTGCAGCTGTGGCCCTAATCTTTGTTATGGAGAAAGTGAACAAGAACAACTGTTGTCTTAATTAATTAATTAATTAATTACTTGAAAAAAATTGTATTGATTCACATTTGATTAACTTCAGTTTCAGCCTCTTTCTCTTCCATACAATTGCACACATAAGCTAAATAACATTTTTGATTTATTTATGGATTTATAAGAGACACCAATGTGGTCCTAAGATGTCATTCATCCTTAGAAATCTTCCTAAGAAAAGGAGGAGAGATGGAAAAGCATGAAAGAAAGCATCCTGGACTTACTGACAGCAGTTGTAGCAGTTTTTGGTGACTAATTTGATGTGGGGATGCCGAACGGAGAGGCAGGAGGCAGAGCAAAAAACCTCCAGTGAGCTCCTCGGCTGGTAAAGTGTCTGTCCTCTCGGCAGCTTCTTTCCACAGTGGCAACAGACAACACACGAGTCCGCGATGATTAATGTCGGCAAGGTCTCCGACGCCGCAGCTGGAGACGCGTCGTTTTGGTTTGCAGCGGAGTCTGAGACCACCTGTACGTCCTCCTGTGAGATAACACACAGTTATGGTACAGTGATTATGTTCTACTGCAAACAATATGTAGTGACATGTTTTTTGTAAGTAGTGTTTGCAAGTATGTTTATTTATTTAATTTTTTAAGTTTTTAGTGGCATGTCTGTTTTTATGCCGCAATTCCTTAAATCCACAATAATTTCCTTCTTTGGTAAACAATTAAAGCAACTTTGACCTTGATTAGGAGTCGTGCATGTAACCCTGCTGACAAAGATCAAATCCAACAAACTTTGTTGTTGAATATAAATTTTTTATTCAATATTTTTTCATTAAATCTTGTAATTTATTGACAAAATTTTGTATTTTTCACTCTTGATTCAGTCTCTTTCTCTTCCATGTCATTGTCTCTTTCACTGCTTTCCTGTTGTGTCTCCAATCAAGTAAATAAACAGAAGAAAGCTTCACTAAAAAAAACATGAAAACAAAGGCAGCAGCAAACAAACACTTCTGCTTTACGTAGCCGTCATCTGTTACAGATTTATCTCATACCTTCACATTTATTGTCACTGTGTGAAATATATTTGTTGTTGTTTATTTGTTGAAATATACTCACAGTATTTGATTTTGCATTTGGTCGCCTGCCTCTTCTCCACTTCTTCAACCGACCCGATTTGCCTTTCTTTCCTGATGGAAGAATCAGAAACATGATTTGTGAGCTGTAGATCTTTCCATTTTTATTGACCTTCATATGATCCTCAGTGCTTCCAAACCACAACAGAGAGAGCAAAGTAAGACAATAACAACAATCTCACAAAGTTCATGTCTTATCACACTGTGTGAGATATGTCTAATGAAGTTGTTACAATAAAACCTTCCTGGTTCTTGATCTCACTGGTACATATAATTTTTTTTAACGTAGTCCTACTTTCAGTTTGAACCTTGAAAAAAGGGCAGAGAGGACAGACATCAAGAAAAACAAAAATGCTATCTTGACAAACTCGTTGTCTGTTACCTTGAAGCTTGTAAACAATTGCAGGCCGTAGCTTGTATGACGTCGCACAGGTGCGAGTGCAGAAGAGCTCCACTGTGTCCTCGCTGCTTTTGTAGTCAACCATGTCTGACACCGGTCGAGATGTGTGGCACATGGTACATCTGTGAGGTGTCTTGATTTTCTGCCAAGTAATAAAACAGAAGACAGAGAGTCAGGGACATCTAAGGATGATCAGTGAGCAGGCGTCTCTGTGTCTTGTTTACGGTTAGTTTGAACACTGATGGTAGACCATATGGGGGCTCGTCCAGGAACAAACGAACCGTTTCTGTAAGATGAAATTCAGCCTTTATGGTTATTTGGGCCGCTTTTGGTTTTGCTTCCTCCAGTGATGACTGAGTTTTCTCAATTTGTTTGAAGGCATTTGGGTTTTGGTAAGTCTGCTATTGCTTTTTATCAATTTGGGGAGAATCATACATGAGTTTTGTTTTTCATTTGGAGGAGGACAAATACTTCATTCTTTGTCCCTTTTGGTTTTGTGTTTTGAAATTAGATAAGGGCTATTCTATTACAAGCTAAGTAGTTAAGTACACAGATGCTGTAATGTCACCATCAGAGTTGATGCTGCTGCAATGAATGGCCTCAAAATACACTATACAGTATGGCTGGGGCTGTTTTTAAATGCTTTGGGCTAAGTTGCTTACTTCAAATGAAACGTTATCTTAAAACACAAAGAAATTATTTTCCCAGTTTGGTGTTGAAGAACTTTACTGGCCTTCACAGACCCGAGACCTCAACCTCATTCAACAACAATTTTGTGATGAACTGAAACACCGACTGCAAGCCGGTCCTTATCGCCCAACATCAGTGTTGGACCTCTCTAATGTTTCTTGTGGTTGAATGACAGCATGTCCCTGCCGCCATGCTCCAAAATCTTGTGGATCCCAGAAGAGTGGAGGCTGTTTTTGCAGCAGCTTAATTCTCGTGTTTATGGAACGAGATGTTCAGCTCATATATGAGTGAATGAATTTTGTCCACATAGTGAAAGTTACCCAATTTTACCCTTTTCTTATAAACTGCCCATTTTGAACATTTTCATATAGTTTATTCTTTAAATTATAAGGCTGGTGGTGGTGTTCTGGTTGTTTTTTAACACGTCATACATACTATACTGTGTAAATTATTCTGTAATTCTGTTTATGAACACAGAAAAGAAAGTTATTGTATATAATTTTGATAATATTGATGCTAATAATCATTTTAGTCATTTATCAGGTGAAAATGTCAAACATTCTGTGGCTACAGCTTCTCAAACATGAATTTGCTACTTCTCACTGTTTTATATCATTGTAAATTGAATGTCTTTGGGTTTGGGACTGTTAGTTAGACAAAACATGCCATTTAAAGAGTCAGCTTGTGCTCTGAAAACTTTCGAAGGAAATATTTTTGAATTTTCTGACGTTTTATAGACCAAACAATTATCACTTGACAGAATAATTGCTTCTTTTGAGTTTTAATGTGATAGGGATGAAGTTGTCGATATATTTTGTTACTGTCAATAAAATCCCACTAAAAGACGAAAACAAACAATGAATTTATCATAACAAGCACCACCTGTGCAGCCAAAGCCTATTATAGCTTACTCCTCTGTGCCCACAGACTTCTATTTCTGCCCAAACACTAACAAACACACACCACCCTGCTACTGCACTGCATAACATGTTTCTTTTATAACCATGAGTACACCCACTGTAGTTTATTTTGAGACAGTTCCAGAGACTAATAATAGTGGCCTTATTCACCATCTTTGTAAATAGTTTGACGGGTAGGCGCCGCTGCGCATGCTCGGAGTAGCGTTTCCGTGGCATTGCGCTGAAATGTAAACATTACCTTGTGTGCTGCATCAACAGCTGGATTTGTGATAGTCTACTATCAGGAAAAAACAGGGGAACTAAATCTAATTAATATAATGCAATGTGTAAAGCTACAGATGCATTATATTACACGTAATCCAGGAAATGTTAATGTTAGAAAAACCCCAAAAAACACATATTAGCCAGTTGCCCTGATTCACTGCTAATCTGTGCAGATTTACAGTTACCTCCTGTTGGGACAGACTTGTTGTCGGTAACGTTACGGTGTCTGATTCAGACTCTGGCCAGGAGAAAAGTGATGGGACAGATCCTCGCTTCAGCGCAGCGTAATAACTTCTCTGCCCTCCGATGTAGTCCTGATGTCTGAAGTGGTCACTGCACACTCGCAGCCCGTGGATCCTGGTCATGAACGTGGTTGTAACTTTCGGATCGAAACGGGGGTTTTTGATGGCTTCCAGCCACTCGCAGCAAAGCGCCGGATTGGAGGGAAAAACGTGAAATTTGTGTTGTGTGGATAATCTCGAGGTGCGGACATTTCCACAGCCCGGTACAGAGCACTTCATTTTCCAGCGCTGGCCTCGGAGAAGATGCAAAGATGAAGAAAAGTCGGAGATTCTTCGCTATGTGCGGACCATGTAAACACTACCAGACCAGCATCGGACCCGACATGTAAAGCACGGTGAAGTCAACCGCCCACTAGAAGCTACTGCTCGTATACTCCTGCAATTACGGTACAGGTGCTGCGAGCAGCCAAAAAGTACCAATAAAAATGAGAAACTCAACAAATTCTGACATATCATAAAAAATTTATCTGACGTTGACGAAATAATCTCACCCCAAGATGCATTTAATGGCTGTTCAGGAGCTTTTTGATCACGCTAGATGTTCAAATTTCCATTTTTTACTGACCACTTTAGGCACAAAACTATCTCACAAGGTCTACCAAATGGACCTCGAGGTGAGATTGTTTTGTAAACTGCTTTTTCCAAGACCAAAAAGGAGTTTTAATGGACCCATGTGTAAGATTTAGGGTGATATTGGCAGAAATGGAATATAATATTCATAAGAATGTTTTCATGTTTTATATTGAAAAGTGAGGGGGACTAAATATTAGGAACACTTTGAAATATGATGCAATCCATTAAATAATAAATAAATGGTGCATATTTCCAACAAGGTCTATGTCATACTGTATATAATTTGAGCTTCAAGGTTTCTACATAGTCTTTATTAGATATGTAAACTTTCATTAGTGCTTTTTGGCCGCTCACTGCTTGTTACCATAATCGCAGAAATAGATGCGCAACAGGATCTGAACAGCAACTGGGCTGACGATCTTTGTACCATAAATATTCACTAGCACACCCAAATGTGTATTAATCTGTGGCTGAGAATAGTGCCTAACAAATGCACCATTTAATCTCGTCTCAGTAAATACTCTGTGGGTTAATAACGATATTAGCTCGCTGCTGGCTGGCTGAGTGCCACAGAGAGGGTAGGAGAGTGTTGAAAGACTAACAAAGACATTGTTGGTTTTGGTGTTTTTATGGGATTTGTTGACAGTAAAAAATATGTAGAATAACCACAGCTTTATCCTTGAAGTGTATTTCACCAGATCACTTTCATTTTGTTATTTTGCTTATTTGTTTTACTGTATTTATGTTTTATTTTAAGTTCTATAGTCATAACTGCAGTATTCTGGGCAACAGTTTTGTGTGTGTGAGGGGATTAGAGGAGTGTATTTTTTATTTAGGGAGCCAGCAGTTATGTAGGGAGAACATAGCACTCAGATAACTTTGTGCAGCGTTTTTTTTGGTATTGTTTCTTTTTATGATTTGTTTCCATCGTTGTATTTTTGTATTCCATCTGCATGTTTTTGCACCTTTGATTAAATCAATTTTCTTCCCCGTTTCCTTTAGATAATAAAGTTAAATGTGATTTGGTTTTGATTTGATTCTATTTATTATATGATAATGGTAGAATAACCTCAACCAGATAATTCCGATTTTGTTATTTTACCTTCTGTATATTTTAGCGGTTTTCCATCAACTCTGCTTCTGTTTCACTGCTGTAGAACTAAACAATAAACTAAAACAAAACTAAATCTGACCAAAAATGTATAAAATATGTTTGGTTTATATTTGTTCTGGTAATTATTCCACTAAGTCTACTACCTTCTCTACAGTTATAACCTTATTTAATTGTATTTGCATATGTAAAGTCTCCTATACTTTCATCTATGAAATAAATTGCTCTAAACTTGCCGACTATATGAGGCCCTGTTGTCCTTGTAATACGTGTGTTTTCTGTCTTTGTCAAATTAGGTGTCTGTAATTTCATTTTTTTCTGCACCTCTTTGAACTCGTTCAGACAATTTTCACTGCAGATGGTTTTGGTGCCCTCCTCCATCTTCAGGACAAGCGGTTTCTTGTGGCAGTAGCAGCTGCAGTTCTCACAGACAACCATGTTGTCCCTGCAGAAACTCTCCAAGCAGGCGTCGCTGCAAAACTTGTGGACAGCCTCGTCCAGCGTTAGCTCACATGTGCTCTATAGAAGGGTTGATAAAAGAAGAATGAGTACAACAAAGACAATAGCTTAAATAAACATTTTTGTTGGCAATGATTTCAAAAGTTGAAGAAAATTCTGAATATATATATTTTCTCTTACAGTGCAGAATTTGTTGCACTTGCTGCAGATTGATTGTGGTGTTCGGGTGGACGCGGGGTTGGACTTGAAAGAGGAGAGGCACGTCTGGCTGCAGAAGTCCTTCATAGTTCCATTAATGTCCACTGCAGCCATGATAAGGTCCAAAAGCTGTGATATCGCCCTGACAGAATAAAGAGGGGAGACGATAAGCGGTTTATTACAATGTCAGCCTTTAACATGGTGAATAAACTGACGCAATGATTTGTGTATAAAAGGATCTGATCAGATAATCAGGGAAAAGAAGATGTTTAGAGGCCTGCGTGATTAGCTAATTTAATAACTTTGAAGGATGTGATTTTCTACAGTAAAGCAAACTTTGATATCTATTTAAAGCAGCTATGATCAATATTTTTATAATAATGAATCAAATGATGATGTGTAATGTGAAAGCGGCCGCTCATAGTGATTCCGCTCAGCTCCACGGAGCTTTATAGCAACTTTCAGCTCATTGTTTTGGTTTTAAGGCTTAAAACTTTACTCTTTTTGTTCACTCTAACCACTCTCATAGCCTTGTTTTCGGCCTAAACAGGCAGCTGTTTTCAGCAAAAAGGTCTAAATATCGACTGTACACTACCTGCCCATCACCAAACTGCATACAGGCAAAGTCAGCAACTAGCTGGTGAACATAGTGGAGCATTTAAAGTGCCAGATATTTTACTCAGGGGTTAGTGGAGACCAGACCGGAGCTAAAAAGGTAAACTGTTTGTTAACAAGTTTGCCATATCAAAATGAAAGGCAGTCAGTGTTGTGTTCCCAGCTTGTTTCCGCTGCCCTCAAGTAGAAAAAAAAACATATTGTAGGTTTAACGTCTACATTTTCCAAAGTGCAGTCCCTTATTAGATTTTTATTGCATTTTTGCTACCTTCTAGGCAGCCATTGGTTTCAATTCATTTGGGAACATTATGAAATTCAACTCGTAGAAACTTGAAATACACAGACTGATAAATAATCCATCGCTGTGAACATTGTGTTCTTTTACTGTTGTCAAAGGTGGGAATCACTGGAGGTTTAAACCAGCAACTTAAAAAAAAACAGCGCACATTTTTCACCATGATAGATTTAGTACCAAGCAAGTTTTAAGCCTCCACTAGTTCTTCAAAAATTGAAACCACTAAAACATGCTTTTGTACTGCACAGGCTACTACAGTACATACAAGAACACCAGTCTAGTCCTTTGAGATTAGGTGATGTATTTCACAGACTCACTTGAGACAGTAATGACACGTCTTGGTGACTGTTTTGACGACAGGGAACATTTCTAATAGGCAGCTTTTTGAGCAGAAGACGTCTGTGAATCCTTTCTTCTGGTAAGCCGTTTGGCCTAATATCATGTTCTTCTTGCAGTGGGAGCAGGTCATCTGCATGGCCTGATATACAAAAGAACAGATTTTAAAAAAACATGGCTTGTTTGATTAATCTTATTTTGTTGGGTAGGTTTTATATACACAAATGCAAATGAACTAAAGGCAGACAAACACATGACATTAAAATAGTAATACAACACTTAATAGCTGTGAAACCTTGTTTTTTTTTTTAAAGATTTGACCTATACTGTCATAGAGTGCGTACTTTTTCATGTTTTTTTTTTTTTAAATCTTTGCACTCAAATGATTAAAAATGGTTCACATTGGCCCCAAAGCAGGCTAAATAATTACATGTCCAAATTAGAAATGTGAGAAATATGAAACTGCAAAAGATTTTTAAAAATTATTTGTAATTTCATCTCTTGTTAGCATGATAACATTTTCTAAATTAGCACTAAACACAAAGTACAGCTGAGGCTGATGGGAATGTAATTAGTTTTGTAGGTATTTTACATTGAAGTGATTACAGTTTATCATTTGACGAACATGAATGTATGAATCAAATCATGGAAGATCATCCTACAGTTAGAGACATTTCACCCAAAAACACAACTGGTGGCAGTAGTTGAAATGTGAGGCAAACACCAAAGACTCAGAACTGTGTTGCTCTACCTTTGTGTAGCTAGCGTGGGTGTTGTCGTCGTCATAGATGGGAAGATCTTTCAATGGCGACTTGAAAGAGTGACACAAAGATGGTAACTGGGACATGTGGACTGGAACCTGTAACTTCTCCTAGGACAAAAAAACAAAAACAGCCTGTGATGCTTGTTCAGCAAAGGATGTGTACCTTGAAGACTACACCTTATATTACAATAGAAAATTAATTTTTTTTATTCTTTGACTGTATACAGTATGAATAACCTGGAAAAACCAGAGGAAAATAAATCCACAGCTAAAAGTGAGCACATTCACGTCAGCCATTACACAGTAGAAAAATCATGTGGTTGTCAAAAGCGTGAATATAAATAAAGTTTTAATTCATACTTTGAACCAGTTTTTTTAGTTATGACAGAAAACAGCAAGAAATTGGGAGACTCACAATGTCCAGTTTTGGGATTAATATCTTCACTTCTTTCGTCCCAGTCAGTGCAGCCAATAATTTCTTCTTCTTTCCTGTAAGAAAATTTGATAAAAAAAAGTGAGAAATGAGAAACAGTTCCAATGCCACAAAGAACACCAATACTTACACAACACCATTTTATGAAAAACAAAACAAAAAGGTCCCTTCACTATTAATTTCTTTTTACAGATATACAAGGTGCCTATAAAAAGTATTCACCCCCCCGTCCAGACTGAAACAACTAAACAACTACTCTTTGGATTGCCGTGACAGTACAGACATTCATGGTCTCCAGAGGATGAATCCTGATACTGATTCCCTGACTTTTCATCACCAGGCCAAAGTTTTGACTTATTCAGTGAAAAAGCTCGACATCTACTGGATGATATTTTATACAGACATTAATGGTTCCCAGAGGATGTATTCTAAAGACTTTGGTGCAATTTTTGGTCAAAGTAAAATTTCTCAGTAACTGTTGGATGGCTTTCCATGAATGTGTCCCTCAGGACGTATCCAACTGGATTTGATAATCCGCTGACTTTACCTCAAGTGCCACCAGCAGGTTGACATTTTTTGGGTTTGAGTGAAATATCTTTACAACTATTAGATGGATTGCTTGTGACATTTGCTACAGATATTTAAAGTCCCTAGAGGATAAATTCTATTGACTTTGGTGATCCCTTCACTTTTTAATCAAGCACCACCATGAGGTCAAAACATAAATTTGTCAAATACTTTAGTTTATGACAAAAAATACCTGTAAAACTAATTCCCACCAGCCTCAGTCGAACTTTGTATTTAGTGCTAATTAGCAACTGTTAGCAAACAGATAAATGGAAAAACTAAGATGGCGAACCTGGTAAATATTACCTGCTAACCGTCAGCATGTTAGCATTGTCATTGTGAGCATGTTAGTGTGCTGATGTTAGCATTTAGCTTAAAGCACCACTGTGCGTACAGCCTCACAGTGCTGACAGCATGGCGTTAAACTCTTAGTCCTGTTTGGAGTTAAGGAAAATAACATGAAGAGGGGCAAAACTAATTCAAATCATAAATCTATTGAATCATAACCAGCACTAAGATAAATCCTATTTATATGTCTCATACAAATCATTTCATGAGAACACAATACAACTGAGAAGCACAGCATCAATGATTGTATTCTAACTTCAGATTATTTTACCTTTATTTAAGATGGCAGAAGAATCCCTGCGATCCACATCCATCCAGTTATTTTCTTCCCCTCCTTTCTTTTGATCTTCTTTCTCCTTATTGTTCAATGTATCAGTGTCCATGGTGTCTTCCAGGTAAATGTCAGGGGTGTGTTTGTTGCCTTTCTTCTTATTATCACTGCTGTGTTTGTCCCTCTTTCTCATAACTTTAACATCTGTTCTCACAGGAGTTGCTGCTGGGCTGTTTGTGTCACCAGCTCCATCATTTTCCACATTTCTGACAGTGTCCTCATCAGTGTCTATGTCCATGTCAAAGTCCACATTCATGTCTTCATCATCATCACTAAAACAAATGTTTGATGCGTTGTCATTGCTACGAGACGGTGTTTCCTCACGTGTGTTGACAGCACAGCTCGGAGACATTTCCTCTGACCTGTCATCCTTCTCTGCGTTCACCTCGTCACTTTTTTCTTTATTCAGCCCAGAAGACACCTTTTCACGCTTAGTGCTCTTGCGTGGGCCACGTTTCTTTGAAGAAGAAACTCTGCAAGCTCTGCTGGGGGGGTTTTTAGGAGCTGAAAAGGAGCGTTTTGAAGAGGAACGAGCTGGAAGAGATAAAGGCAGAAGTTATTTTTGTTGTTCACTATTTACTTTTTATTTATGGGTTTTATTTCCATTCTGCTGGTGAAGTATAAATTCATAGATCTTATAAATAATAGATTTTGACATTATGTGAACAAATCTCTTAGACCAAGTCACCAAACTCCTTGTTAGTTAATAAAGGTCACATCTTTTGTTGAATCAAAGTCACACTTTAAGTAATTTGAGTAAAGAATCAGCATATCTTGTTTACATGTATACTGTATTTGAGCACCCACACATCTGATAAAAGAAAAAAAACAAATGTAATGTAATATAATGGATTTATTTTGCTTCTTACTGTCCTTCACTAAGAATTCTGCTGATGTTACAACTTTAGTGAAATGGAAACATAAAAAAGTGAAACTAGCTCCATGGTCACCACACAACTGATATAACAAGACTTCTCCTTAAATGGCTTGAGAGCACCTTTCAGCAACCTCTCTTATGTGTAATGTAGTTTTAAAAAGGAGCATGTCTCAGTAATGTTTAGAGTAGAAATAGCTAAATCTATCACCTGCCTTTGGAGGTAGTGGCCTCGTCCTGAGAAATTTCTGTTGCATTTTGTACGTGATGCATTCACTGAAAAGCTTAAATGACGGACAGTAAAGGAGTAAAAAATGATCTTTTATTTTGTAGATCAATTACAGCTACATTTTCATTCTTCTTTCATCTTCTACCATATTACTGTAAACGCTCCTCATCTGAAATGTTCTCTCTCTACCTTCATAAACTGTAAGATTCACTGACACAGATACAAGTTACCTTCTTTTATTTAAAGAAAACAAGACTTAATTTATAATAATTTATAGCTTGAGACTGATAGCCAGAAAGTACATACATTATCTCAAGCATCATTGTTTTGATGTGGACTTTTAAACTAATCCTCCACTTTCTCATGTGCAGTAGCACTGAAATTTCTAATATCAATTTTGTAAAAAGAGCTAAATTAGGTAGAGATGAGAAAATCTATTGAATTTAATCCTCATTAGTGCACAAAATACCTTTAAATGTAACACCATTTCCAAATGTTTTAAATTTTTCTGTCTTATTTTGGATTTATTGGTGGATAATCTTTTGTCAGTAAAACAAATGTAGAGTGATGTAATGTGAATTTTCAGCTTCGATGCCCTTGGAAATCTCTGTTGGGGAAAACTACTTTGAAACAATGTATAATACAGACCAGTGGCTACATGGAGAGTTCATGTCTGTGACATACCGCTCAGCTGAAGAGAACTTTCTGATTCTTCATTGTCGTCCTCAGCATCACTGTTTTTAGGGTTGTCCTGCTCCACTTCCGGCTCCAATTTATCTTCAAAGGAAAGCAAGATATGTATACATGTGTCATGCTAATAGGGCTGGGCGTAATCAATATTAAGGCACTAATGTTATTTCTTCTGCAAAACTGATATCACCCTCAGCTAAAACAGAAAACTTAAATAACTAATTTTGATTTTACTGATGTTAAGCCCCTTATTGACTAAAAAACACACTGTTGTCTTGGCAGGTTAGATATTCTGTAAGGATTTAATTGGACACATACCTGGAATCTCAATTTCCTCAAGAGTTTTTCTTTGGAATTTCTCAAGAGATCCATTCTCCGTTGCCAACAGCAACACTGAAATTTTTGCAATGTCGACAGCTGCCTCTGGTGACTGATAGTAGTCCTTGTCCGTCCGAATATCACAGCCCAACAGTTTGGCTAGCTGATCGAGTTCGTCATTCGTGAGGCTGAGAATCTGGAACACTCTCGTAATGTACTTACGAAAATACGCAGACCTGAGGTGCTCGGGTTTCTTTGCCTTACACCGATCTGTAAAAGTCCTGACGCACTGGTGTCCCTGGTAGAAGCTCATATAAGTGGCAACAGGTCTCCCAAATAAGAAGGGATTATTTTCATGTACACCACATGATTCTCTCTTGCTCACAAGCAGTTTTATTGCACTGAGCAGTTCAGGGGTAAGCATAACAGCTACTTTTTTGCCACCATTGCTCGTAACATTGATCTTCATGGAGCCCTTGGTCAGAATTTGCTCAAGCTGTGACTGGCAAACAGCAGCATTGTCATGAGGCTCAGTCTCGTCCCATTTCTTGAATGACTTGAGTGTTACTTTTGAAACTTCTAACGCATTTTTGTTTAAGACTGACACTTGTGCAACCGTGACTCTGAGAAGTGCATTATAGACCTGTGGGCTTTCATACATCGTCAGGCTTCCAACTCCAGAAGATGCTGTCTTTTCCATGCACTGGTAGAAGAGCTGAACATCCTGTATGAACGGTACAGTTGATGGGCTGTTGATTTTTGGTTTAGATGGGGATGTGGATACCCATTCTTCGGCACACAATTTTACAAATGCCTCCGCTTCATGTATTGTCTGTTTATCTGCATCTTCTTTTAAAGCCCTAGCAAGATTAAGGTCACCAATATTCTTCAGTGAAACTCCCAATTTCTGGAAGACAGTTGGTCTCTCGAAGGAGTTCATCTCCTCATTGAAACCTGTGACCTCTCTGACAGCTTCAAGAAGTTTGCTGAAGTTTTGGGGTTTGATAGCTTCTTCAAAGCTAAATATTGACTTTGTTTTCAATGTTAACAGGAGTCTTCCCAACTCCCTCACCCTCTGTTGGATGTATGTATAATTTTTTGCTTTACTTTCAGTATTGCGGAGCAAATACTGTGCAATCTGCAATATGTGGAAATCACTCTGAACTACAGATGCAATATCATCTTTCTTCAGTTTATTGAGGATGCTGCTCAAATCTGACGAAAGTTCTTGGGAGTCTGTTGACTCCGCAACAGCTACCATAGTTGAGATTTTAGCCCTGACCCCTAATGGAGATTTCATACATTTCTTTGAAGGACACTTTTGCAAATGCCGCCACATTACCTTACGAACATACGTGCCTTTACAATAGAGACAGACTGCAAACACTTTTTTATCAGTGTTGAGCATGCTCGCTTTCCTTCTCACTTTCAGTTGTCCAGAGTGACTCTGCAGAACCTCCTGATTATGTTTGTAATTTCCTCTGTTTCGTAACTCATACAGTAGTCTTTTCCGTTCCTTGGAGTTTCGGGGTAATGCAAACACTGCAGCAATATCAGCCTCTTCATCTCTGTGGGTGTAAAGGTGACGAGCAATTTTGGTCTTAGATTCCCCACAAACGTAACAGAAATTTCTGTTACTGGAACAGTAAGGGTCTTCCAACTGTGATGAAGCGTCACTGTGTGTGGAGTCGCCATCAGAGTCTGACCCATCAGGGCTGTCATCACCCTTGTCCTCCTGCTGGACGCATGAAGCATCTGTGGGTTGTTGCACAACGCTCTGCTCTTTATAACAATCAGACTCAGTGAAATCTGGATTGTTCTTCTGGTTGGTGTTGCTGATAAAACTTCCATCACTGCAGGATTCTGCAGAGCCGCAGGCTGCTGAGTCCTCAACCTGGAGCAAGTAACCACACACAAAACCATGCTAATCATGTACTTTCACAAAATACCATAAAATATTAACTGCTCACATTTTAAACTTTTTAAACATACCCAATGTGGGAGCTGTATTCCATGTTCACTGTTTTAGACTTCACTCTTTAGCTTGCTCTCGTCTCTTTCTCTGACTTCTCTGTCCCACTGACATTAGGCTTCATCAATTAATGTACATGTGCTACTATTACAGCTGTATTGATGCTGCTGTAGCCAGAGACACATTAACACTTCAGTTAATGTATTAAAGCAATGTTTGATCACTAGGGGACTGAGAGACTCAAAAAACAGAAGCAAGCCCAGCATGAAACATGGCATCATGGGCATCCCATTGGAGCCCACTTTCTGACTACCTGACTGGTGTAAGTCAAATAGTTACTAGTTTTTTAGCTCTGGTCTGTTACAGACTTAACCAATGCTGTTTCTCTGCTGCTGCGCTGGGAAACTGGTTTGAGTGTGAACTTAGAGGAGAATATTTGCTTCTTCACTAAATTTCATATCTAGAAATGTACTCAAAATAAATTTGGGTTTTGTCTTGCTAAATAAGCAATTTTATGAACTATAGAAGCACTTTTAAGATATGAATTTTGTAACTTGCATTGATTTAAATAATTGTCAAACTGACATGTTAAGGTTTGCAGTCAGTGTATAACAGCTAAACCCACCAATGCAACATCTAACTACAGCTTAATACAGAAAAATCCATTCAACACATACCCTTTCACGCCCTTGTGAAGACGCAGCAGCATTTCGGTCTGTTTGTGACCTACTCAGTCCTTCACCGGATTCCTGTAAATATGAAGAAGATTAAGAAGTCATGAAGAAATCAGCAAACATAACATATGTCCTTCACAGAGTCCTGTGTGTTGTCTTGCATTAACTTGAATTAATATGCCCTGTGACGGCAAGAATGTGCATAAATATCCTTTACAAAGGCTGAAATGTACACGTTTTTTACACCACTGGAAACCCAAATCCACAATAGCCTTCTAACTATGTAATTTAGGGTCTTATGTACATAATAGTAAGCATCTAAAATGCATTAGAAATTTGTTTCAATCCAAATTCGAAATATTGTTATTTAAATTTTTGTAAACTTTCCTGACATTGGGTGGTTATGCTCGGGCGTTTATTACGGAAATTACTCAATTAATTCTGCAAACCTATTCGTTTAGCAAATAGATTTACAGAAAAGTTATCAGTTTATGTAGCTGAGACGATGGCGGTGATTATTGGTCTGCAGTGGGTAGCAGAAGTAAGACCTGATAGAGTAGTGTACTGTGTATTGACTCTGCTGCAGTTCTTATGAGCTTACAAAGCTTGAAATCAATCAGGAAAGATTTATTGTTTGAAATTTTGCGATGTTTATTTAAAGTTAATTTAAAATTTCAGAGAATGGGAATAGTGGTAGAATTTTGTTGGGTACCTGCACATATGGGATTAAAGGGTAATGAATTTGCAGATAGGATGACAAAAAGAGCACTAAATATGAGACATAATGGACGTTCTGTTTGGAAAAGGAGAAGGGAAAGCACTAATTAAAAAGAAATTAATTATTAGAACTTTGGCAGAAAAAGTGAGACGAGGACAGTAAAGGTGAAACACACTATAGGATACAAAAACAGTTTGAGTGATAAAAGAAGAAATAGAAGAAAGGAGGTGGTGCTATCCTACTGAGATTCGATCACACTGGTTTAAATAAGACACTATTTCTATTAGGAAAAGTGAAGTGCACATTGTAATATAACTGAAAATGTTGAACACCTATTAATGCACTGTGTCAAATATAATGAAGAGAGAGTTACAACAAAGGGTGAGAGAGGCCAAACTGGGGATGGGATTTGGAGGGGATAGTAGGAACTAGTGGTGATAAGGTGAGGGAAATTCAGAGAGGGGTAGTAGAATTCTTAGTAAGCACTGGCTTATTTAACAGAATATAGTATAGTTTTGTTTTTTTTGTTTGTTTGTTTGAGTAGGCTATTGTAAACTGGATCCCGTTCTACATACTCTGGTGCGGTAGGTGGCGGTATGCGCCTATAACTTGGTATTGCAATCCGCCAATAAATGCAAAGAAGAAGAAGAATTCCACGAACCAATGGAACACGACGTGACGTGCCGACGTAAGCGTAAAGTCTTATTTCCGGTTTCTGTGTTTCTTGACAGCGTTCCTGCATCTCTACCCTGTCAATTTTTCTATATTCTTCATTACTGCGACTAATTACCCGTTGTACATTTAAAAGTACATTAGTTCTGCTCAAGCACTCTCAGCTTTCTCCTTCTTTTAGTGAGTTTCTCGCTGTTAAAACAGTTGTTATCACGCTTTTCAGATCTGCTAGTTACTTTAGCTTAGCTGCTAGCGATGGCTTCCCTCCCTCCCTCCTACTCTCCTGCTCTCTCTTGCCCGGTCAGTCTTATGTTTAGCTATTGCTCTGCCTCATTTAGTAATAATGGTGCATGTAATAAATGCAGTATGTTTACCATATTGGAGGTAAGGCTCAGTGAGTAGGAAGCGCGGCTCTACTCCATGAAGACCCAGTCGTTAGCTAACCCCCAGTGGCCGGTACGGATGCCAATCCAAACATGATCTACCACGCCTACATAGACTTAAATGGTCTAATCAGCAAACTGCGCTGAACTAGGTTTTCTAAGAGTTGTGAACGTTTATTTTCACTCAGATTTTCCGTTGATATCATATATGCATTTTTACTATTTCAAGCCAAATTTCCAAAGGCTATAACAGTTAATTAGGTACACTTATACAATGTAATGCAATCCAGTACAACTTCTCTGTTATAAATCCTACCTTTACAAAGCTTATAATGTTCAGTATCTGTTATATGTCAGATAGATTGTGGTAATTTTTGAGGTGTTGTATTGGACTGAATTAAATTGAGAAGATTTTCTTACATTTTGTCCACCCATTTATATACAGAGGAGCAAAGAACAGTAAAAACATTTGTTGACATGTCTGCAACTAATGTCAACAGATGTACTTGAGTTGCTGAGGAGGTAATAAAAACAAACAACCTATTTCTGTCAAAAATAAGGGATATATTTACAAGTGTGTACTTGTGCACACACATTTGTATACACACACTCATTACATTATTATATTTATTTTATGTCTTTGCTTGATTTATGCTGACTACTTTACTGCTTATTTTTGTGGATTACATGACTTTTGTATTTGTTTATAATGCATACTGAGGTGACATTCCCTCTATAAGCCTCTACGGGTTTTTATAAATCTCACCTGCACAATTTGCTTCTTCTCTTTTGTTGTTATTGTTTCTGCTGCTTTGTTTTACTGGGCAAATACATAAATAATAATAATATTTAAAGCCAAATTCAAAAGCAAGGCATGTAATCTGACATAAACGTACCCTTGAGCGCCATGGATGAGAGGAGTCCCCATAGTTGTAAGTTATCTCCTCGCCTGCAGATATTTTCTTCACTGCAAATAGGCACAAATGTGGTTTTCCTTCACAGACAATTTTCTTCATTTCACAATTGGGACTTATGTGATCGTCATTCACAAGTCTTCCAAGGGTCCCGTCCTCTTTAGAAGCATCAATGCTGCAAGAAAAATACTCTTAAAATTGCTGCTTTTTATCACATTGACTGATGGTAGCAACAGATTTTGTCATTCTGTGAAACAAGTCAATCTTATCAGTGAATAAAATATTTTTTAAATGCTTTACATCTTTTCCCATTCTGTGCAACTTGTCCAAATGCACACTTGTTAATGAATGTTGAACTATTTGATCTTTAATAAATCGTTAATTTTTTTAATAAATTGAACACATAAGAAAATCATGCAGTATGCGTATGAGGTAAAAAACTTAATTTAACGAGTTATGTATGCATGCTTGTTTACACTTTTTTACATCAACTGGGATTCTGTGAATTTTTCCCTATAACATAAACTGATATTGATCATTTAGAGACAAGATAACTGCTTTTACCAAAAACAAAAAACTAACTAAAAAACAATCAGTAAACTCACCGCCAGTTTGTTCCATTCCACGAAAAGTCAAAGAAATAACTGTTCAGAGTATCACCACATTTCTTTTTCCTGGTTTCTGTGTGAGGGAAGATGTTCCCCCGATACTCAACAACGAATGTGGATGGTGCAATGAATTCACTGGTGAACACACCTCTCCCTACAAAAGAAAAAAGAAAAAACAGTTTAGGTGGTATAAAAACAGTTATTATACAACTGTCCCCTTGATAGCTTGTTCTAATAAAACATTAAACACCCCAAACCATGTAGCAATTAAACAATAATCATAAAACATGCCTACCCTACAGAGAGATCTGTCTTTTATTACAGGATGTGGCAGAGGTATGTAAGTGATAATCCTCAACTTTAAGTCAACTGTAGCTGTGACGCTCTAGTAAAAAAAAGTTTGTAGCCATTCTGCCCAACCAGACAATTACTTTTTGAGTGCTGATCAAGGTTTTGACTCTACTCATGTAGTTTTAATTCCAAGATAAGAGTGAGCTATTCAAGACTACTCCATTCAAAATCAACAAATTAATCCTTCATCTGCGTTTGAAGAAAAAACTGAAGATCATTTCATCATGTTAGCCTGGATTTGTTAGGTGGTGTATATAGAAGGATTTTCAAGGTGTCTTCTGTGTTCTTGCTAATATGGTCACAACCTGACAGTGTTTTTAAGAAAACTTTAAGTGTGTGGTTTTGTATTTGGTTTTTTAGGGGTGGGGATGCATTAGAGAGAGAGTAGACAGGAAGCGATGGGGAGAGAGAGCCGGGGAGTTGACATGCAACAAAGGTCCGCTACCGGAATTGAACCACACACGTTGTGGTTATGTGGCATGCATCTTTAGGCTACCAGAGTGATGCAAGGTTTTGTTTTCTAAGATGTGCTTTTGCAGATAAGCAGGTCAGAAAAAAGGGTTAGAGTATCAACTGCACTTAGAGCCTGGAGTGATGCATATGTTTAAAATGGACATCGTAGCTTCTCATACCACAAAAAAATGATTAAAACTGACTCCTCCTGCCAGTTGTAAATGACTACCTGGAACATGAATGAATGGACTGCTATGGGAGATGCATCACCTACCTTTAGACGGGTCAATAAACCTTTCCTCTAGGGACGGTTTGTCTCTGTAAGCCTTTATGTGCTCCAGGGCATCTTGCTCAGGAGTCAGTTGACTCCCCTGTTGTGCCACAACATCTGGAAAATTTTCCAAAATATTAAATAGCATTAGCAAACTTCACTTAGTCCACTTGTGTGACAATAACACCTTTCTTCTGTGGTGTCTTTATTTTACAACTCACCACTGCCCGAGCAGTTCTGTCACTTCTGGTGAGTTTAAAAAAAACGGTTTTCTATAACATTCTGGACATGGTTTGATCCAAAAATAAAAATCTTTAAAGTTGAGATATCACATTTTAAATTCTACACATGTAACGATATTTCACCCAAAGACATTTTTATAACTGTTAAACAACTGAATAGTGATTACAAACATTAAGTTTGATCACAAAGAAGTCACACAATTCTAAAAATACCTATAAGCTAGTTTAAAAAAAAAAAAAGTTTGGTTGGTATTTTTAATATTAAGGAAACGACAGAACTACTGATTATGCAGTTGTAAGCAATCATGAAAGGTCCAATGGCAATTATTCATACCTTATATACATTTGCACATCCTATACACCATAATATTACATCTTTACTTTTTTCTGTGCTACACAGAATACAGATACATGAATTGTATTTTGCCTCAGCCCCAGGTCACCGGCATGGCATTTTGGTTGCCTCATCACCATTCTTTTTAATTCTGTTTAATCCATTTCAATTCAGTTATAGTGCATCACCTTTGAGATGATTCTGTTTTTCTGTTTATTCTTTTACTATCTGCCTTTCATGCAGTGAAATCCCAATGAGGATAGCAATATGCATTATCAACTTCAGTGACTGTGGCAACCTAAGCAGAGAAGAAGAGTCCCGAAAGAATGAATATTACAGATCAGGAGGCAGTGGGAGCGGTTATCTTCATCACGTACCACTCTGCTGAGGAAAGCAATCTGATTCTTCATTGTCCTCCTCAGCATCGGCGTTATCAGGGATGCCCTGCTCCACATCCGACTCCAATTCATCTTGAATAAAAAGCAAGATACAGTTTATATACAAATGTAGCTTAAGAAGTGATTTGTCTCTTCCAAACAAGCACTGGCAGGTTATATTACACTGGAAACATACCCTCAATCTCAATTTCCTCAAGAGAGTTTCCTTTGAATCTTTCAAGAGACCCCTTTTCCATTGCCAGAAGTAGCTTTGCAATTTTTGCAAGTTCAACAGCTGCCTCTGGCAGCCGATAATAATCCCTGTCAGCCCGGATGTCATGGCCCAGCAATTTAGCGAGGTGATCCAGCTCGTCATTCTCGAGGTTGAGAATCTGGAACACTCTTGCAATGTGCTTGTAAAGTTGCATCGACCTGAGATGCTCTGGGTTCTTCGCACGACACAGACTTGAAAAAGCCCTGATGCAGTTCCTTCCGTGGTAGTGGCTTGTAGCAGAGGAGTTAGGCCTTGCAAATAAGAAGGGATTGTCTCTGTGCACCCCACATGCATCTCTCTTGTTCACAAGCAGCGTTATTGCACTGACAAGTTCAGAGGTCAACAAGACAGCAATGTTTTGGCCACTCTTGCCCAGAAGATTTATTCTGATGAAGTTCTTAGACAACACTTGGGTAGTGTCGTCCCTTTCCTGAAATGTCTTTAGTGTCATTTTTGAAACCTCGGGTGCACATTTGTTTAAGACAGATGCCTGTGCAAGTATCACTCTGCAAAGAGCGTTGTAGACCTGTGGGCTTTCATACATCTTCAGGCTTTCAATGGCAGTAGCTGATGCTGTTTCTAGGTACTTGTAGAAAAGCTGCACATCATGTGTGAATGGTATGGTAGATGGGTTGTTTACTCTTTGTCCGCTCTGAGAAGCGTGGGCTGTTTGAGAGAAAAGCTCTGTCCATTGTTTTGCACACAGTTTCATGAATTTCTTTGTGTCCTGCATCATCTGCTCATCGCCATAAGCTTCTGCAAGGACAATGGTGCCGATTGCTTTGAGTGAATGCCCTATTTTTGAAGCAAGACCTGGTATTTTATAGCACTGCATCTTTTCATCGAAACCAGCAATGTCTTTGACAGCCTCAGCAACTTGGTAGAAGTTTTCAGGTTTGACAGCGTCTTCAATGGTAAATATTGACTTTTCTCTCAGAGCTAGCAAGAGTCTTCCCATTTCTCTCAGCTTCTGTCTGATATAATCATGTTTATTTGGATTATATACATACTTCTCGGACAGATACTGAGCCAGCTGTAATAAGAGATAATCATTTTGAACTGCCAATGCAACCTCATCTGGTTTCATAGTCAAAAGCATCTCCCACACATCAGATGTAAGTTTTTCAGAGAATGGTGACTCTGCAAGAGCAATCTCACTTAAGACTCTAGTCTTGCCACCTGTCGCAGAGTTTGTTGTCTTAGAAGGACATCTGGCCACATGCCTCCACAGCTCCTTACGCTGAAACATGCCTTTACAATATAGACAGTGCATGCATGTTTTAGCATTGATTAACACAGATGTCGGACGTCTTCGCAGTTTCAGCTCTCCACTGTTATTCCTCAACACGTCTTGATTATGTTTGTAGTTTCCTTTGTTCCGCAAATCATCAAGCAACTTCTTTCGTTCCTTGGAGTTTTTGGGTAATGCAAAAGCTTCGGCGATTTCAGGCTCTTCATCAGCATGTGTTAAAAGGTGTCGAGCACTCTTAATCACACCTTTCCCACAAACATAACAATAATTTTTGCTGTTGTGAGTAGAGAATTTGGGGTTTCGTGTAGCCTCACTAGGTCCATCATCTCCATCCCAGCTGAGTTCATCAGAGCTGAAAGCAGCCTCGTCCTCCTGCTGGCTGCATGAAGCAGTCATGTCTTTAAAGGAATCTGACTCTGTAAAAGGTGAGTTGTCCCTGAAATCCAGATGACTGGTGATGTTGGTGAAACTGTCATTGTCATGACTTGGCCCACTGACACATTCGTCATCATCATCAAAGTAGAATTCATCAGAACTGGAAGCTTCTGAGTCCTGAAGCTGGAAAATATGATTAAGAAATTTTATAGAGCTCATAATAATAATAATGATATATATAATAATAAAACCTAATATCTACTACTTTGCCAGTATGCCATTAAAAATTTGGGGGAAAAATTGTATAAATTGTATAATAACCATTGATATTCTTGAATTTTTTTCTTAATCTCCTCTGTCTCATCTTGTCCTGGTCTAATTTTTTTCACTGAGCTGAGGTAGGCTGGAAGCAATGTGTATCCATTTCTATTATTGCAGTACAAGTGTATTTGCTGGAGTGGCAACAAAAAACAAAGTTCACAGGAGGTGAAAGCGTTAAATGTTGTCTTTTAAATACTGTTTCATTCTTTGATGTTGTTGATGAAGAAGCATATAAGTCCATGTTGAAAGAACTTAATTCATCATATGATTCCTGTAAATATCAACGGAGATGGAAAAGACATGAAAAAATATAAAACATAATAAAAAAATAAATTAGTCAATAAAAAATTTAATGGACAACAACTTAGATGGTTAAATAATTTCTTTATTGCTGGTTTTAGCTTCTCAAATGTGAGGATCTGCTTTTCTCTGTTTATATCAGTGTAAATCACTGTCAGTTGAATATCTGGGTTTTGGACGGTTGCTCAGACTAAACAAGCAATTTGGAGTCATCATCTTGGACTCAGGAAACTTGTGCACAACATCTTTTTTTTTTTTTACTGTTTTCTGACATTTTATATACTAAATGATTAACAGATTAATCACAAAAAACTACATAGATTAATCAATAATGAAAGTAATTGTTAGTTGCAGCCCTAAACATAACACATTTCCTGAATCACTTTGTGTACTGCATTAATTAAAATATACTCTGGTTTAGCAAAATATGTGTTAGGATTTTCTTTAAAGGGCTGTATTGTACATATGTTGATTTTGTGGGTTAGGTGACAAGACAATATATACTGTCAGACAATACACATTTGTCTACTGTGGTATCTATAACTTTAGCATCTCTGTGTATTAGACTATTGTGGGCAATGTTGCAAATCAATGAGCAGAAATACTTAATGGCTATATTCAATTATTAATTTAATTTCGCATCAGTGTATTGATGTACCTTTATTTATTTTTATTTAACATATTTATCCCTGTTTATTTTGTCTATTAACAGTTGTTCTAATAGCTTTTTTCAGAAACTTAACTGAATTATAAATATCCATATTGCAATATAACATGATAGAGAATTTTATTCATCCAAGTCAAAAACTTGATTTAATCAAAAAAAAATTCTTTTAATTTTAATTCTGATACAAAATCAAATGTGAGGTTCCATTTATAATATTAACTTACCCTTGAGCGCCATGGATAAGAGGAGTCTCCATAGTTGTAAGTTATCTCCTCACCTGCAGATATTTTTTTCACTGCAAATAGGCACAAGTGTGGCTTTCCTTCATAAACAATTTTCTTAATTTCACAGTTGGGACTTATGTGATCATCATTCACAAGTCTTCCAAGGGTCCCGTCCTCTGTTGAAGCATCAATGCTGCAAGCAAAATACTCTTAATAAAATGTCAACCATCCTTAAAATTACTACAGTTGATTATATTGTTTTCTTATAGAACATATTAATAATCTGTAGGTTATCTAACAACAAGGCCCCTTTATGATAAGGTGAAAAACAAGCTAGATAACTTACCACCAGTGTGTTCCGATCCATGAAAACTCAAACAAGTAATTGTTCAGCGAATCACCATATTTCTTCTGAGGCCTTCCTTTGTGAGAAAAGATGTTCCCCCGATATTCAACAACAAAGGTGGATGGTTCGATGGTTTCCCAGGTGAACACACCTCTCCCTATAAAATGATAAGATAAAAATTTTAATTAAAAATTAGTCCAGCAGGTTAATCCTGGTCAACCATTCCACTGCCCACTATCATACAACTCCTGTCCTTTGTTGTTTAATCTGAGACAGTTACTGGAGTCATGATGTGACCATGATGGTTGTATTACTTTGCATTTAGTATTCTGCCTGTATACTGTATACTGCCTGTTTACTAAATGCAAATAAATAGTGTGTAAAAAAATATTTTTCTGTCTCTCTGTGACCCTCAATGTCAGTTATTAAATGCTAATTACTGTGACACACTACACAGTCATTTATGATCAAAGCGTTCCAGAAATTATTTATCATTATTTTATTACATTTGCCCTCAGTCAGCCTTATCTAACTCTAAACTGTGATGCTGTACATTTTTCCAACATGTCTTAACTCCCAAAGAACATGAATATACCTGGCTGTTACAAAGAGTACTCCACTGATTTAGCATTGCACTCCTAAAACATTACTCACGATGGACAGTTGTTGTTGTTTTTTTTAAAAAAGGATCAAAATCACCACAGATATCGTCTTTTTTATTCCATTCTTTATTGTGAAAACCTGGTACCTACATTACCCACAGTGCAACTTAACTTGATTTACTTAACTGTACAGTTTTGGGCGTGTTATGATAGTAGCAGCTAATGTAGCCTTGAGCCACTAGCCAAAAGCAGATTTGAGGAGCAGGCTTCAGAGTTCTGGTAACTTCGATTATTTTTAACTCCACATGAAGCTCACTCTGAGCCACAAAAGGCTTTATATACCTTTTTTCACATATGCAGTGGTACTCCCTAAAAACTGTAAAATCAGTGGAGTTCCCCTTTAACAATTATAAGAGGGTGTATATGGGCATAAGTGGACAATATTCTTCTAGTAAATCTATAAAAGTTTCATACATAATACCTGAAAGACACTTAATTCACTCCAACTTCTCCTCTAACCCAAACATTGATGATATTTTGTTTCATGAGTCATTCTTCTAACACCATAACACATCACTGTGATACAGTGTCAGGGACCCTGCAGCCTAAGATCCCTGTAATGTCAATACAGAGATCTGCCTGCTATGGGAGATGCAATACCTACCTTTAAAGAGGTCTATAAACCTTCCTTCCAGGAAAGGTTTATCTCTACAAGCAACTATGTGCTCCAGGGCATCTTGCTCAGGGGTCAGTTGTCTTCTCTCATTTTCCATGACAGCTGGAAAATTTTCCAAAGATACTAAATTAATATATATATGAGATTGGTGAGCATACTACAGACAATAGAGTTGTAGCTGAGTTTTATTGATGTCCTGTATTAACTTGCTGATCTTCCATGGCTGACAACAATGTAAACATATTTCAAAACATTACATCTAGAGCTGCAACAACTAATCGATTCATTGATTAGTTGTCAACTATGAAATTAATCACCAACTATTTTGATAATCGATTCATTTAGAATCATTTAGAGTCATTCTCTAAAAGCAAATGTCCAAATTCTCTGGTTCCAGCAAGCTCAAATGTGAATAATGTGTTTTTTAATGATAGTAAACTGATTATATTTGAGTTGTGGATTGTTGGTGGGGACAAATGAAGGCATTGGAGGACTCATCTTGGGCTTTGGGAAATAATGATTAATATTTTTCACACCTTTCCGACATTTTTGAAGTGATGAAGCAACAGAGACCATAGCTCACGTGGATATGAGCATAAATTTATGTTGACTTGAAACTATAACAATAAAGATAACAGCACATCTAGCTATCTGGTTAAATTGGCTGTTGCACTACTGTAAAAGGTATTATCTAATTGTGTTTATATCAAACCAGCTTGGTAAGATAGTTGTACCTAACTGTTATTAAATGTAAGGTGCATATACCTTGCTATCCTACTAACATTGACTAGCTAGTAGTGGTTTTACCAACACCTTTTCAATTGATTTTGACACAAATATATGTAATTTATAACGTTTACCTTTGCTTCAATTTCCAAAAGCAGTAGCAAGAGTAGCTAATACATTAGCAGCCATCTCTCTTTTCCTTCGTCTTTTTTAGAGAGGTCACGTGACGACGACGTTGTAGGATCTAGGGCGAGCGGCGGTATTTGCAACCAATCTGTGACTGCAACGTCACTAACTGGCGATGCCAGCGGAGGACCATCAAACAGACGGAATTACTGGCATATATGGTTTACGGGGACATACGCGAAGAAGACTTCCATTTTCCCCATATACTGTCCCCATATTCAGGTACGCACACACACACAGTATATAATACAACCGCACGCAGACATTCAATAACTTAAAGCTCAGCAACTAAGACATGTTTTATATTTTTATTCAAAAAGAACATACAATATAGAAAATATTCAAGAGAACCATATTGGTAGATACCCTAAAGACTGGGGGTTAACATAACCAAGGTATACATGAAGGGATAGTATTTTATTTTTACACACTTAACACCAGGGTCATATGCAAAAAGTCAGTGTCTCAGAAGATGTTTTGGATGACACACATGTCCAAAATGTCCTCAACATCAGACTGTTTATTTCAGTGTTCAGTCAAGAAAAGGGATAAAATTGAGTTTTCAGCTTTATCGGCTACATTCACACAAACATTCTTCATCCCATTGATTGGACACTGATGATCAAAATATGTCCACTGAAGAGGAAATATAGAAAGCACAGTTTGAGTCTTTCATTAACAACGATAACAAAAAAAGTCAGTTTAATCTCACAATCAAGTGACTAGACCTCTCAAAGTAAGATTATCCAATGAATATGAAACACAAATATGAATTAACAGCTTATTGTACGAATTCATCTGCTACTCATTTTGCCATGGCAAGTTGGAGAGGCCTCTGGAACATCAATTAAAACATGTTATTAATAAGGAGAGCTCCACCCTCATGTCACACTTTGGTATAATCAAATTTGTGATTTCCATTTGTGATTTTTTTTTTTGTGTGTGTTTGCTGAAGTTCAGATGATTTCCTAAATTTCCAAGACTGACTTTCCAATAACCTTCAGGGTATATCTGTGCAAAAAATATTGATTCTGTTCATGAGTATTTTCTCTTTGACTGAGAGACTGACAACTAATTGTGGCCTTTTTTCTGATGAATTGTGTAAAAATAAAAAGTTATACTGCAGGTTTGCCACTCAACATGACGGTTGGTCATTTACATCTACATAGCAGAAAATTATTTTCAGTTTGTCTTCTGAGGTCAAAGTTTTCTCTACTGACATCAACAGAAATCAAGATTGTTTTTCATTGTAGCTCTTTCAAACAAGGACCACCATCCCCCAATAAGAAAGGTACATGCCTTACAAAAACAGAACGAAATGAGAGTAGCATTGTCCATGAGAAGCAACCATTTAGCAGACAAAACACAGGACAGCTATGTGTCCTACCGAGCAGTAGTAAACAGCCTGAATGCTGAACTGAATCTTGCATCTCATTACTCAAGTCCCAGCTACACAAACACTGTGCGTTTGAAGATCTATAAATCCTGATCAACATATTGTTTAGGTAGTCTGACTTTCCTTACAGTTCAGCACATTTTAGTTATGTATGTGAGAGAGATTTATTCTGTCCATTTCAGTTTATTGGGTTGTGTTTAAATGAACATTTCGGTTCATCTACAAATATTTACACCACAAGCTGCTTCCCCAATTAAAAGGTCACTTCTGTTTTCATCACTCTGATTCCTCATCTTCCTCCTCTTCAGGTATAAATGGAGGGTCTTCGGGTGTCTGCTGCTCCGTCCCTTCGTCTTTCTTTGTCTTGAGATGCAGCTCTCGAACTGTGAGGATCCTGATGAGCATGGCCTCCATGGTGCTGTCATCCAGAGGGCTGGATGAAAACCACAGCGGGCTGTTGGGGACGCAGCAACGCTCTGGGTGAAGGTAGAACAGGTTGGTGCGCTGCTTGACCGACTCCGAGCTGGAAGGAAGACAGTTGTTGGATTAAGGAGACCATCTAGCGACACAAGGTTCATTTCATACAAAAGTGGCCACTGAGGACATTTAATTTGGTGAATAGGATCTACAATAGAAACCTTTTAATGAGGACTTGATACCAGACATTCAATAGATTTTAAGTCAATATTGGGTTTAGGTAAAACTGAAATTCAACACCATTAACAGCAGTGCGCCGTAACAATGGGCTACAACTAACAATTATTTTCATTATTGATTCATCTGCCTATTTTTTTGAATAATTGATTAATCATTTAGTTGTTTTTTGTGAAATTGTGAAAAAAGGGCATTCACAATTTCTCATAGGCATAGGCACTGTCTTCAATTTCCTTGTTTTGTCTGACTAATTGTACAAAAACCAAAGATATTTGTGGTTCCCAAACTTTTTGGCTTGTGACCACAAAAAAGCTATTACTGCTTGGGACGTTATTATTATTATTATTACCATATTTCTATGTCTGATTCAGTTCTGCAATATTTGTAGTGACTATTAATTTAATAGACGTTAGTTATAAATAACTGTTAACAGTGAGGTTTGTTGATTATCCACAATAACCAGGACGTTGTTTCTGGAAAGACGTGTTGTAAATGTAGTTTCTAAATGTTTTGAACACCACAAACATTTTTCCATTCACCTTCACTGCACCGGGGTGGTGAAAAAAATCTGGGAAACCTGGAAAACCCCAAACTCTTTTAGGCTTATGTGAGATAATACTTTTTGTGATTTTAACTGACATTTAACAAACAGCTAGAGATATAAAGAGTGCTAGGGAGTTACCATACTTACCACTTGGAGAGGTAGAACTCATAGAGTCTGACCGGACAGCGGAGCGGGTTCTCTGTGTTCTCCCTCATCTCCAGGATGTCCTCTTTACTCTCCTCCTCCTTACGCCTCTTTGCCGGAACACCTTCAGGATCTAAAGAGGATACAGTGCACAAACACAAAAACACACACAAATTACAACATCCCTAATATAAAGACATTTCACAGTTCAGTGCTCTGGTGCACAATTTAACACAGAACTGCAGGTTAAAAAAACAACTATATAACACAACATTCAGAATAACACTAAGGTGCTTTTCAAGTATGTGAATGTACAGGACAATTACATAGAGGTTCATAGTTGTGTGACTTCTATAATACTGCCTGATGTATCACTGTTTAATAAACTTGCCCTAGATTACAGAAGTTAACATGCTAAATAATAGACATAGATGAAGTTTGTACAGACAGTACTGTGCTTTCTAATGTTTACAGTGCAAACAACTTCAATTTAATTAGGTTCAAGCTCATTAAATCTGTCAGTTTGGGCCAGAACGCATCAAAGACAGTTAAAACCAGAAAAGTTAAGCATTGTAGTAGCTGCATTTGTATTTTGTGCTGTCTTTTGATGCCAATTTGTTTATATTTAAGTAACATGTAGTGGTTCAGATAATGCAGATTTCACATGGATTTAAAATAATATATTCTATTCCCTAATACCTCTAATGAAAACAAGTTTCATGATAATTTTTGTAGCATTTCAGCACAGAATCAGGTCTTTTGCAAAACATTTCTGCATGCCAACTGCTGGATTTCCTCAAAATATTCCTATAAAAGCTCAAACTTTGTGACTGGTAAAATGCAATTATGATGATTCCAGTATAAGAGGACCGTTAATGTGCTTCATTATTTTAAAAGTACCAAGGGTTGGTATGGAACTAATCAGTATTTCATTCTGACCCCCAGCCATAATAGTACCTGACTCTGCTTCGTTTATGGATATGGGCGGGTAGAAGCGCAGGAAGGTGGTCTTGGTGTTGTTCTGGTTGGTTTTGGTGCAGCGCATGACGTGTGCGAAGGACAGCTGGCGATGCTGCTCCACCGTGGTGAAGCCGAAGTACTTGCAGCAGAAGAAGAGCAGGGTGTTGAGGAGGACGATGGGGGAGTACGCCCCCAGCTGTTTACAGTCCCAAAGAAACTCCTCCTCAACACGGGAATGGATATAACCTAGAGAGGAGAAGAGAGAGGGCTGATGTAAATGTGGTCGAATGTTGGTTTCTCGAGACAGAAACTGACAAAGTGAATGATTAACAAAAAAATAATTACTAGAACTTGGATGCTGACTCACCACTGGCTGTGATTAAGGGTTTGAAACCTCTCAGCATATTGGTGAACTCAGTGGAGAACTTGTTGTAGAAGCGATCCATGAATATGTTCTCCACACGACCGTTCTCAAACAGGTGCTAAAGACAGACAAACAGTAGCACAGTCATTAATTTTACTTTAGTAAGTACATTACTTTTTAGTTGTATTGAAGGAGTTTTTCAAAGAACAAGTGTTGGCCATCCAGTTGTCAAGTTTAGACACTAATGTTGTGAACAAGAGCTAAAGTTGAGACTTGCAGGGTGGTGTTGTTGACTTAAGAGATATTTGATGCCGTTATTGACGGGGATGGTTCATATATGCATGACTTTCTCAACGTCACCTTTACCAGTGTTTGCTAGTTGTGTGCTCAACTGTACATGTTTAAACAGCGCTGTGGGCCCTACCTCTTATGTGTTAAGTGTATTTGTGTGAGTATGAAACACGTCTTGCCTGTTGGATGCCGAGGCAGAGGTAGAACAGGCTGTCAGGGGAGTAAGGCTCTCCGTTGGGTCGTTTCACCTCAGTGATGAAGCAACAGAGGCCGTAGCTTAGCTCGGCCGTTGTACAGCGAAGAATATCCTCCTTCAACTCCATGGGACGTGCTGAGAGTCAGATAAAAACGAGTCAGAAGTGATCATTGGGAAAACAATCTTCATAAGCTTGTTTTTCATGTATGAGAATCATACAAAATAATTATGTAAAAATACATTATGTAATAAACAAACAAACAACATGAGAACACCGTCTGATGAAGCTCAAGACCACCTGGACGAAAGTTGTGGTCATTTAACTGAAACCAAAAATTTGTCTCAAAAACAATCAAAAGGTGCCGTCTCTGCAAGCTGATGTTTAAAACTTATTTGCACATTAAAACATTTTTTAACTAAAAGAATATTTGATTTGTACACAAAGACATTCCCGTATTATAAAAACACACTTTTAGCTCCATACATTCAGCTGTACATGAATTAAAAGTAAACATTTGCTTGTGCAGGAGTGGTAGGAAGCTATATTCAAAGACCTCTCCTAAAAACTCGAGACAAGTTTTCCAAATATTGTTAATGCAAGTTTTCTTCAGACCTCTGTAAGCTTGAGATGAAGCTCTAGCTGAGATAAATGCAAGATTCAATTATCTATAACTTTATAGAATCACTAGAATTTCTCACTGACGCTAAGAGTTAGGTTTAGGTTTGATTTTCCCTGAAGCCAATATAACAAAAACATGTTAAATTCACTGTTTAAAAGGTTCTTTGAATCAAAATGTCCTCCACATGGTCAGCTGTAGTGGTTGTATTTAGTGTATGCACAGACTTACAACCGAAGCGTGGCTTCTCCAGGTTTGGTTGAGTTTGCCTCCACTGGATCCATCGCTTCCAAGCATCAACTCCATATTGACTCTTCAGTTTAGGGATCTCTGCAGCTGCTGTTTTGTCAGGGGAGTCTTTTTGAGATGTCGTCTCAGCTGCCTTTGTCAACCGTTGTGATTTACGACCCTTGAATGACGCAGAGAAGGAGAGACGAGGCTGCATCATGGATTCGATCAGGGTGAGACCAACAGTGATAGTGTGCAAATCCAAGCCAGTCTTTTCTCCAGCACATTTTTGACATTCCCAGTATCTTAACTGTAAATGATTTTTGCAAGTAACATCAGTTCTAATCTTAAATGCACAAGTAGCACCTTCACTCTTCTCCCAGGCAGTTACCTTCTTTTCTCGGGCTTTCCTGTGAACTTGTCGTCGTCGGCGTTGTGAAGTGGCAGGCGGAGGACTCGGTGATCGCTGGGACTCCTCTCTCAGCCTGGACATTTTCTCCAGAGTTTCTGGCAATGACACAACATGACACATTAATGCTGAAACCCAACCAAAGTTTCCCTGGTTGTTGATGTCACTCACACTCACACTGTAGTCTCCAATTAAACTCTTACAGACCTAAACACACATCAAGGTGGATATTAAAATGATCCCTAAGTTTGGATGCACGAATAACAACAATAACTAATTTTCAACTTTATAAAACACATTTGTACATCTCGTCCCCTCACCAACAGTAAAGTCAGATTCGACGTCCATGGGAGGCGGGGCTGGAGGTGGGGGCTCGGAGAAAGGCTCACTGGGCATGCCCACAGGAATGTCTATGATTGGGTTGAGCTTTTCATGGGCGTACAGTCGACTGGGCGACCTGAGACCAGCATCAGGGGAAGGTTCCTCCCAGTTGTTGAGGAAACTGTCCAAGTCATCTGTGTCCAAATCGTCGCTGTAGTTACTGGCGTGGTCTATAAATTAAACATAAGAGGAAGTCACCACACGTTTTTCTGATATTAAAAACAGAAATATGTATGAGAAGGTCCACAAATTATATTATATTATAAAAAGAATGACAGTTTGATTGTTGAGTTTTTTTAATACACTTCTCCAAAGAAGCAATTGCAGTTCTTATAATTCAAAAATATTAAAAAGATATTTTGGATGAAAATATTTGGATGACCAAAGCACACAAATTGGAATCTTTAAAAACCTGATTAAAATCATTTAAAAAAAAGGGTCATTGCTTCATTAAATGGACCAAAAATTGCCTCAACACTAGGTGAGCAACAGGAACTGGTATCATCTTAACCATCACAGCCCTAATGTACAAAAATTTTCAGTTTTTTTTCTTCACTTTAGGTTTTACAGGAAAAACAAACTGCCAATTGTCTCCTGTTTGAATTCTTCCACTGTAGTAATGGTAAACTGGTTTTCTTCACCTCAAACTTTTCACAAAGCAAAATTAAATATAATCCCTTTCTCCTCTTTTTTAAGTTTTTCAAAAAGTTTCATTTCTTTACTCTTTATTTTGGGTTACTACAATGTCATCAAACAGTAGGGCTTCAAAACCATGACTTCCCTCCTTTTTCACTCTCTCTTACCATCTGGAGCCGGTGCTTCTTGTCTGTCTGTCTCTTTCTCCACTGCTTTCTCTTTTGGTTCCTCCTGTTTGTCATTCTTCTCTTCTTCTTGTTCCGCCACCATCTCAGCCATGAGGATGAGCTCTGCCTCGAAAGGGTCCGACGGGATCTTTTCTTTGATCTCCTGGATGGTTTCCACGATGCGCTCGGCGCTGTCCATCGTCACAGGAAGGAACATGGGCACAGGCAGCTGTGGTAGACAGATTGATAACATCCTGTGAGCTGAGTCTTAATAAGGACAAAGAGGCTGAATATTTACTAGTGTTGTCTAAAATACACCTTTCATTTTGAAATCCTGATCATAAGAGGATCTGTTTTGGATCAGATTTAACTTTGAAAACACACTGCACTTCAGAAAAGATGTTGAGAACAGAGCAGTCCTACAGGTGTATTAAAGAGAGAAGCCTTCACTGCTGCTAAACTAAGCATATGTGGAGCTCTACAAGGAGACGGCTATTTTGAATACACAGCTCATCATTGTCAGGAAAATGACGTTATAGTTCAAATGAAACAGAAGTATCCTTTAACAGTATTTTTGTGAATCCAGGCCCAGAGGTGGTTGTGGTGTTTCACATACCGGAAACGGCAGGCCCACAGGTTTAGGGGTACACTGACTGTACATGCTCATAGGTACAGGAACATAAACTGGCACTGGGACAGGCAGGACCAAGATTTTAGGCAAGACGTCATCTATGAGAAAGAAAAAATCAAAGTTTGTTTATGACCGAGGAAATCTTTCAACTTGAGCAACGATAATGTTGAAAATTAAATCATAACATGGCAAGTATTTATATGTGAATGTTGAATAAACATAAACAGGAGACGGTACATACAGCAGTTGTGAAAATCAGTGGCTATGAGCTCTAAAGACAAAGTGTTGTATATTGGTTACAAGTTAACAGACGACTACAGAGCAGAGATCTCATTATCATGGAAGCACTATAAGATTTTTACCCGTCTGTGCCTCGACGTCGACTGTCTGCGTTTTACAGGAGACCCCCTTGTTCTGCACCAGCGGTCTACAGAGCAGAGCCTTGTTCTTCAGAATTTTGGGGCCAGAGGGAGGATGAGGCTTCACTGTATCTGTCTGAATACTTATCTGAATGATAGACAAATGACGAAAAAAAGAATAAAAACCCAAAATACAACTTGACAATATAAACTTTATTATAGGAGTCTCTATCGTTGTTGCACTGTCTAAAGATCTTTAGTGTGGTTTTGGGCCACCACAAGATTACATAATATCTTCAAAACTGAGGTGAACGGGGTCTGCTCAGCATTTTTATACATCACAGGACATAATGGCGTGTGAATTGCTTTATTAACTGTCTAGTATCATGTAGTATCCCTGTAACGAAACTTATTCCTTTAAATTTGTCCCTTATCTGTTTATATAAATTATTTAGTTTTTCTGTTTTTCTGTATATTAAATACATATAATAAACACCAACTTACATGTCCAGAGTTCTTTGATTGAAAGTCAGTGACAGTACCTGTGGAGACAATGACATCAACACTAGCGATTAACTGAAAGTGTATACAGCATGTTTTCTGTCTTATTTCTTTGACGTACAGTACATAAATACTGTACAGAGGTACTGTGTGTGTTTTGTACTTTGCTGGGCAGTTCTGTTGGGAGCAGTGGGTTTCCCTGTTGGAGTTCCTGCAAGCGAGACGACATTTGCAATGATGGGTGTGGCCTCTTCTGTACCTGCAGGAAACACAGCAAAAAATACAGAATAGACAGTGGGAGAAATTACTGATTAGTTTCATAACATTTTAATTAAAGAGTCACAATTAAAACAACAACACTAGAAATTACATCATGAAATGGCAACAACAATACACACCTTTGAACACCTCCCCCTGTGTCGACACCTTATCACAGCAGAACTGAAGCAGGCATTTCATGTCACAGAAGTGTTTGACCTCTCCCAGCATAGGAAGACTCTGCTTTAGTTTCCCTTTGCAGCCGCAGGTGTCGCACTTTGCAACCTGATAGAAAGCAGAGTAAATGTGAAAGAACGGCAGAGCTAGATTATCATTATCACCATCATTTTAGTAAAACTGTGAGTTTAATAAACTGCAATGAGCCTTGCTTACGTGACAGAAGAGCATGGTGTACTTGGACCTGCACTCCTCAGAGCAGAACTCCTCGGTCGCGCCTCCATACTGTGCCGTTACCAGCTTCTTGGAGACAGAGTGGCAGTAGGAGCAGGAGTGACAGTGTTTCCCCCAGCCTTTTGACAGGTCGTGTCTAAAGAGCAGCTTACAGCCTGAGAGGAGGAAGAGGAGAAGATCCAAATGTGTTGCATGTAAACAGTTATATGCATGTTGATGGTGCTTGTGTGTTTGTAGGTTCTGCTCAAAGTAAGCGCAATAGATTTCACAGTCTAGCCTATAAAAACCCTGCATTATTCCTCAAATTAGACATCTGTCTACTTACCATCGCTGCAGAAGTAGCAGTCTTTGTTGTTAATTTTCTTGGTGTCTCTGGTGATCTTTTCGATCTTACAGTATTCACACAGGCTTGTCACAAAGTTGACCTTCTTGAACTCCTGAGAGCAGTCCACGCTACACACGAAAACCATCTTGTCCTGCACACATGCAGAGTTGGCATTGCTTTTAATTTGACAAGCTTACATTATTAATTTCTAGTTGACATTGAGGGGGTATGTGATGTGCTGTTGTGTGTAGCTTTGTATTTTGTATGTGTCTTGTGTATTTTTTGCTTTGTACTGTTTGTTATTGTGCTGTTATGTGTTTTAATTGTAAGGGACTGCAGATGAAAATTAGCTTGAAGCTAAATCTGGTGCAGTACATCAAATATTAACATTTATGTTTCACACTGTACATGGTCCCATTAAATACAACAATGCTGTAAATGTGCAATGCATCACATTTTCTCAACTCTCCATATATTTCCTGTTATTACACAAAATCTAACTTTTGTTGCTATAACAGATGTTGTTATTACAAAAAATGAGGAAAACATCCAGTCAAGAGACACTGTTGCCTTTGAGCAATCATTGGTAAAACAATAATTAGATTTTGCACTTTGTGTGTGTTTTTTGTTCTAATTTCGCTTTGAGGACAAGAGAGTTGAAGTATCACAGAGTGGCTGTTCAGGGGAAAACCATGGAGTCCTCACGGGTGCTAACAGGTTGCCATGGGGATCTCTTTGGGTTTTTATGAACTCTCATTATCACAGGACTTTTTCTTGAGGCATTATTGGAACTTTCTGTCCTCTGACTCTTTCTACTTTCCTGTTGTATCAATAGAAATACTGATCAATGCATCCAAAAGCTATTCCCATGCAGTGCTGTAAGGATAAAAAATCATCTTGACTTGGGAATAGAAGAAGAAAGTAAGTTACCTTGATCTGGATGAGTTCAGGTTTAAAAGTTATTTTGCGGGAACACTGGGAGCAGTTCAGTACGGCGGGTGCTTTGGGGACTTCTTGCACGGTTTGGTTAGGGATGATGGACTGGATTTGAGTGGTTCCAATTGGCAACTTGGTGAAAATGTTCACCTGTTTATGGGAATTCTTGAACTTTTCCTATAGAACAGAAAAACAAGACAAGAATGGAGAACAAAAAAAAATTGCAAAAAAAAAAAGGCAGTTTTGAGTTAACAATGACTGTAAAACCAACAACACCAACACTCAATATGTTCTCCACGAAGGATGAGCACTCGATAACAGATAGGCACTTTGATTTGAGCTGGGAAAATACAGTTAGTGGACTGCATATTGTACAGGCAACATTTTTATCAGTGCTTGACTATGCAGATGTAATTTAGGGTGGTGAAGAGTGTAAAATAACTCAGAGACTCTGTCTTTTGAGTCTCTATTTTACATCTTACAGGCTTCGTTACCTGAAATGCCATAACACACTGGAGAGTACAGAAGTTCCTGATGGAAGTATCTGACATAGCTAAGTGGTAGGCTGGTACTGTGTTTTTTCCACAGTTATCACAATTCAACCGAGCGCCTGTGAGAAAGAAAAAAAAAAGTTTCATGAGACAAAAGCAAGAATGTGAAGTTGAAAGCAATCGTCAAAAAAGTCTGTAATTATAGATGTTTTCAAGCCTGAGCTGTTAAATCCGGTTGAACTGGACTCGGATTAGTTTTCCCCCTTGGTACGATTCATTTGGGATGATCTGAACACAGCAATCGTATTCATGTATGGACCAAAAATGCACCAACACCCTTTAGAGGAAGAAGGTCCGGTCCCTTGTTTTGTTTGTGGCGGGAACCTGATCCGACCTCGATCTGAGCCAGCTACAAGTCTGCAAGTTTAAGCTAACTGGCTCCTGTAGCCACGAGTGCTTTGCATGCTGGGATGAGCGAAATCAACAGTTGCAGCGAGCCGGAATGAATCAAGGCCAAAGTCCACTGCCTTGAGTAATATTTGGGCAGATCAGACCTCATGCTTCAATGCAATACTCCATGGGCCTTATTTTATCTCAATCACTTATTTTATTGTATTTGTGTTTAAAAATATTAATTTCCTTTTATTTGTCATTGTTTTTCTAACTTATTTTATTTAGTTTTTATTGGATTCTATTTAATTATTGTTATGTTTTATCTATTTCTCATGTGCATTAATGTAAGATGGTTTTAGTGTTTACTGTTATCTTATTATTGGCTTGTCAGTAATCTGTGAAGCACTTTGAATTGCACTAACCTCTATGAAAGGTGCTATGCAAATCAAATTTGACTGATTAATTCTTCAGGACTTCCTTTCTGTATTTACATTTTCGTTTCCGCTACAGACACATCTAACCACACTAAGGGGGAAAACACAACAAGTTTACCAACTCATCGACTGATTCGAACCAAAGGAAACCAACTACAGGCTTGAAAAGACCCAGAAGCTTATTGTCAAGTACCTGATGAACTGACAGTCTGGACCATATATGCCATCACACAGCTGCTGCTACAGAAGAGGTTCACCGAGTCGTCAAGGTTTCTGTGGTCAACCATCTCTGTCAGCGGCCGGGACGTTCGACACATCGTACACGGCTGAGGTGTCTTTGTTTTCTGTTAAAAGATACAGAAAATAAGAATGTGAGACACATCCCAGGAACACTTTTTCATTTTACAGTTTTAGCTGAAAGTCTCTGAAGGATGTTTTGTGATGTATGCTGGGACAAATTCCTCTGTCTATTTTTGGCTGGACTGGCCACAGACCAGTACTATAACCGAGACTGTCTGTCTGTCACTGACTCATTGAGTGATTTTCCCCATTGGCGTTTGCTCTTTTAAAATGAATTGGCGTGAACAGTTTCTATTATGTCATCAGGGGGCATTTACAGCAATTACACAGTCATGTCCGCAGACACTCAG
The DNA here is from genome assembly GCF_914725855.1 of Thunnus albacares. NCBI lineage: Eukaryota > Metazoa > Chordata > Actinopteri > Scombriformes > Scombridae > Thunnus > Thunnus albacares. The sequence continues at coordinate 22,770,004 of NC_058124.1, read as the reverse complement.
CCTCTCAGTGGGACTGAGCGCAGCCCCTAAATAAGTTTTAACAACACACATTTACTGACCGAAGGCTTCATCACTGACAGAGTCATGTTTCACATGTGCAAACTAGTAAACAGGGTGCTGTAGGACTGTTAACGTCACTTTATCAGATCTGAATATTTTTCAGGCGAGAAAGTAACCATTTAGATTCCTAATATGCGGTCAGTTCATCCAAATATCGCCTATTTCTGTCACGACATTTACATGAGAAGAGAGGATCTGTGCACTGTCAATTTCCTCATGTTACATGTGTCTAGTGTCTTTTCAAAATGAAGCACTTTGTGTTTATAGTAAATAAAATAAAAACGATAAAACAACATGAAACACACCGTATTGAGGTCATTTACACTTAACTCCGACACTTCTACAGCATCATATAGTCTGCACCCAAAATCTGGTGCAACGTATTTTAAGTATTTTTAATGTTTTTCTTACGTGTAGCACCTTGAGTTACAACTACTGTATGAAAAGTGCTGTACAAATAAATAAACTTACATAAAAGCAAACATCTTACAAATGGTGGGGATATCCATGTCTAATGGTAACCAGGCAACGAACCAATTAAAAGCCCTCTAGTGTTTCATACATGGTCAAGTCATATAATAGGTTTTGACCTTGTATTGTTTGTTACACTCTGCATTCCTGTACCTCCTTGTATTTGTTCAGACACGCTGCATTGCACAGAGTTTTGTTGCTGTCTTCCATCTTCAGCAAGAGCGGTTTGTTGTGGTAGTACGAGCCGCAGTTTGCACATCCAGCCATGGACAGGTTGTTTACAGTACGGAAACGGTTAAAGCAGGCGTCGCTGCACATCTTGTGAACGGCGCCACTCAAGATCACCTCATGTTTGCTCTGGAGGAGGGATGACAAGAGTAGCACGTTATTTCAGACAATGAATAAAAGGTTTTATGTGCACTATTTTACATAGTATAAATAACTAAGTAAAATTATGAAAAATAGTTTTTTTAAAATACATACATAAAGTATGTATTGATTTTATTTATTGTTTGTCAGTTTCATAGCTCTACAACTAAAGATTATGACTTTCTTATTAAGTTATGAGAAGAGGAAAAAGACTGACTTACAGTGCAGTATCTGGTGCACATGCTGCAGAGTGATTGTGGTTGAACTGTTTTTTGAGGGGGGGGGATTTTTTTTACGTTGGAGTTATTTTTCTTGTAGTTGAAGGAGGTCAGACAGTTCTGACTGCAGAATTCCTTCATAGCTCCTTTACTGTCTGGAGCCAGGATGACGTCCTGAGGCCGAAGTATCACTCTGTGTGAATAAAGACGAATAAGATCGACACAAGGTCCAAAAATGAGTAATGAAGTTAATCGTCAGGTATGAAGTTGATTACTCTGCTTTTTCTCACCCATGTCTAAATGTTGTATAGCTGCATAGACTACTTGGTTAATCGATTAGTTGAATCAACAACTATTTTAGGAATTGAATACCAGTAATCACTTCAGTTATTTTTGAACCAAATATGTAAAAAAAATTGCAGCTTCTAAGATGTGATAATGTAATGTTTTTATTTGTCATTCATTATACTAAAACTGATTATCTTTGGGTTTTGGACTGTTGATCAGACAAAAACAAGATATTTAAAGACATCAACTTTGAGTCTTGGACATTATAACCTATTTTTCACTATTTTCTGACATTATATAGATAAAAAAATGTATCAATTAATCAACAAAGTAATCTCCAGATTAATCGATAATGAAAATAATATTTGGTTGCTCCCTAAAATGTTGAGTTAACAGGTAAAACAACATGTTTCTAATGAACTCACTTTTGGCAGTTGAAGCAGATCTTACTGACACCTTTGACCGTGGGGAGCGACGTGGTGAGGCAGGTAGTGGAGCAGAAGAGCGCCGGGGAGCCTTTCCTCTGGAAAGCTGTCTGTCCTTTCATCAGGTTCTTCTTGCAGTGCGAACAGGACATGTGCAAAGACGACGGGTGGACGATCGGCAGCGTCTGTGTTTCAGCAGCAGGAGTCACGGAGAAGACCGATCCGATCCTCAAGTCCTCCTGTCAACAACAGAACGATGAGCCAGTGATGGTCCAGTTATTCTGGACCCACTCTGTGCAAAACAGCTCAACGCAATTTAAATACTGAAGATGTGGAATAAGACGATATTATTTCTGGATATTAAAAGTTGAAAAAGAAGGGGTCGGATTATATTCAAGGACTAGGAACTTATATATTCAAAACAGCAGATTTCCTCTTTGAATAAATTGAACACTGGTCCCTATGTTGTATTTCATTGTGAGTGTTGCATTATGAGTTGTTTGTAGCCTTTATGTTGCTACAGCAGACTGTTGAGTTTTTTCAAGTCCGTTTATAAGGGTGTCTTTTAAAGTTGGTGGGCTTCTGGTAGCTTTAGTGTTTTGCTGCCAGGGAGAAAAAAAATTCTCGACGTGAAAATGAATCTTTTCTGCAGCAGGAGTTTAAAATTACAGAATAGCTCAATCATCACAATGAGGAGCTCAAAATGAGTTTAACAGTGTTATAGGAGAGTGTGTGACTGATAGACAGAATGAAGAAACAGCTGCACTTGAAGACAGACTGGGACAAGATATACAAATGTGGGATTTACGTTATACTTTCAGTTAAATATTCATGTTTCGCTTTACTGAGAGAAAAAGATTAAAGTATGAGGATCATCTTATCCTCGGACTAACAGTATCTCAGACAAACCCTCCCAGCAGGACTCTTCTGATAAAGTGTGTCTTATCTTTGAAAAGTCCTTTTCCGTCTTATCTTTGGGGCAATACAATACTTATCATCATTCTCAGCTTTCCTACTGAGTCTCAAATGCTCTGATTTACAAAAGGCAGGCTTGTCATTTTTAACCAGCAACTGTTGATTCCCACAGCTGACATACCAACTGTCTGGCAGTGCATTTTAAATTAAAGTCCAATCCATTATTTTGTATTTTTGTACAAAACGAGAATCGTTCGACTAGAATCACAGTTTTTAGTTGATTCACCGGCAGCAGTAAAGTAGCTCTATACTGTGCTTTCATGCAGAGTTCAGCTTAAAACTTGTCTATACAAATTCTTACTGTTAACCAAAGTATTTCTGTTGGAGGGAGCAGTTTTGCTCATTTAAAATCAATACAATAAATTCCTCTGCTGATCATTCAGATTCAGAATTTACCCACACATTTCTAAAATACTCAGGATCGAATCAAACTTCTGCTCAGATCACCATAAAGTAAGAATAAACTAAGTTGCAGAAAACTTCCTTTGCTGTGTGGATGTTTTCTTCTCCTGCCATGTGATTTGTGTCCCATCTGCTCTGCCCAAAGGTGTTTGTAGCGCCGTTGCACTTACCACAGCTCTCACAAAAATACTTTGTCCGTACAGCTGTCTAACTTTCAAAATGCTTGTGAAAAGAAGTGTGTGACCCACCTTCGCAGTATTAGGCTCATCCTTCACATTTGCTGTGGATGTGGAGGATATGAGAGCTTGTTCGTAGTCTTCATCAATGGGTTCGTCCTTCACCTTGACCAAAGGTGGCGAAGGAGACGACTTGATTGGCTGAGCTGCTGCCTGCGATCTCTCCTACCACAAAGAATAAAGACAAAAAAATTGCCTGTTTGGTTTTCTATGATTGTAGCAGATTTTGATAACTAGAGTTTGTGTCCTAATAAATAACTTTCTATGCACTTTTCACTCACACACTGAAGCAGGTGTTCACATTTATACTTACATTGTCCGATCTTGGTTTTGATAGCTTTACTACTTTCGTCCCGTTCACTGTGGTCGCTGGTGATGAGCTTTCCCTTCCTGCGAGAACATGAATAATTAATTAACTATAAATGTGAGTGAAAATGAAGATTTGTAAGAAACACAAAACAACATAAAAGCACAAAATAATCATCCATTCGTTAGAAACATACAAATAATCTGAAAAAAATCCCACAGTCTGTGATTGAAAAGCCGAAAATTTAATCAGCTAAATATTTTCTCGATTAATTGTTTCATTGTTTCGTCTGTAAAATGTCCAAAAATAGTGAAAAACGTCCCGTGTATTTCCCAGAGTCAAAATTTACGTCTTCATATGTCTTAGTTTGTCCGACTAATGGTCCAAATCCCAAAGATAATCAGTTTACTATCATGTATGACAGAGAAAGACATTAAATCATCACATTTGAGAAGTTGAAGCTTGAAAATGACAAATGATTATTCGATTATCAAAATAGTTGGCGATTGACTAATCTTTACATTTCAAAATTTAACGATAACCAGACAGTTTAAACCTCTGAGTGATGAGTTTAAATAGTAAAATATATCATTTTTAATTGCAGGTTGTGTCACCTTAAAATGCTCCTGAACTGCCAGTCCTGATTTAAAGTGTATAAAATGATAAGAGTGTGAATCTTTGAGAAACGACGATCTGATTCTTAGTATTCAAGTCAGGATCAGTATCAATGGGCTACTAATGATTTTCACTCGTCGACTGTGCGAGCACGATAGCACCCTACGTTACCATGTAATTGTTTTGAGTCATCCTCCCTCTCCTCATTCTTCAAAGGACATCTACGTGAAAGGTACTGTTAGAAGAGTAGCGTAGCGTAAAGTGACTTTATATGCGAGCCGAGCAAAGGAAAAGATTAGCAATAAGTTGTCAATCTGGCAGTAAATGTACAGAACAGACTACAGCGTGTTGGTTAATAAATGCTGCAGCTTCTCACGACCAAGAAAAGACTCGTCTATTGAAGGGGGTTAGCCTTGAAGTTAGCGACAATACGTTAGCCCAACCTGACCAGGCTCACTTAAGGTGGACTGACCTTTAAGGTGGACCAGCAATTTTCATTTTAGTGTCAATCTCAGCTGCTCTTATACAGAGAACGGAGAAATGTCTGGCTGCTGAGTGTCTTCCGAGTTTTTGATCAGCCACCCCACTACCCTGCTGCCCCAAAGCAGTCAACCTAGGGGAAACACTGTATGTATGTATGTATGTATGTATGTATGTATGTGTGTGTGTGTATATATATATATATATATATATATATATATATATATATATGTATATGTATATATATATATATATATATATGTGTGTGTGTGTGTGTGTGTGTGTGTGTGTGTGTGTGTGTGTGTGTGTGTGTTCTGGTTACAGCTTTTTTTATTTAGGTTATTTCTTTAAGTTATTTAAGTTAACTGCTTTATTTGTATGAAAATAAAAAAACTAAATAATGAAATGAAAGTGTAATTTACTGACAAACATCACCGGTTAAATATTTTTTGTAAAAACATAAATTTCACTCAGTCGCTCTCGTTTATTAGCGCTAGAGTTCAGTGATCCAATAACACTCCACCTTCATGTCATAGTGCTAATTATTAAATCCAAAATGCACCTAAATGTTTGCTTTTTTGTGAAGATGAACTAGAAGACGACTGTGACTTGTAGGAGAAATTGTACACATGGGATGAGAATTTATTTTTAATCACACACTTGTTTATAGTAAAAGACTCTTAAAGGATCCTGAACATTACTCGTCTGAGGTCACTCACCTGTACTGGCTGTGGCTTTGGACGATGGAGACGAGCTGGACTGCATCATATCCAAAGACATTTTGACGTCCTCAGACTGGTCGCTTTCTGTGGGTGGTGGTAACACGGTGGGTTTCACATCAGTTTCGTCCTCAAAAGAGTTTCCGTCCTCTGCCACCGAGACTGAAAGAGAAAAATACAATCAAGGATGATGGGGACTAATTTGTTAGTTATTACTAATTACTTGTCTACTTTGTCACCTTCTGTTCTCCAATTTCAAACACCTAAAAATTTTGGTAATGCTTTAATTTTATGCAAATTTCCTGGAGATTTTCTGTATAATTTGCCAGTATGCAACGGTTAATTTTTAGGACATCTTACAGAAGATTCTCCTGAATTGCCAGTCCTGATTTAATGTGTACAAGATGATAATAATCTTACACACAGATCCCGAACACAACTCCTCTAAAGTTGAGCTCACCTGTACTGGCTGTGGCTTCGGACGATGGAGACGAGCTGGACTGCATCAAATCCAAAGACATTTTGACGTCCTCAGACTGGTCGTTTTCTGTGGGTGGTGGTAACACGGTGGGTTTCACATCAGTTTCGTCCTCAAAAGAGTTTCCGTCCTCTGCCACCGAGACTGAAAGAGAAATTCAAAATGAAAAGAAATTATTGGGATGTTAAAGATCAGGGCTTTTGGAGAAATAGAATAACTGCAAAACAAGTGTTGTAGCTGGAGAAGCAGGATTCAAGTAACTGCAGTATGTTGGGGAGACACTGAAGCTCCTCATTATTTAAAAGTTACAGCATGAGTAAACGTTTGAATACTCAATACTGCCATGAAATTGCTCCACAATGCCCATCACAATTACTTATAGCCCAAGGTGGCATCTTCAAGTTGCTTGTTTTGTTTGACCACCAAACAAAAACCCAAAGAAATTCAGTTCACATTGATATAAAAGAGAGAAAACAGAAGATCAACAGTTGAGAAGTTGGAACCAATTAATGTTTGGTATTTTTGCTTGAAAAATTACCTAAAAAGATTAATTAATTATTGTTAGAAATTTCATTTTCTTTCTATTGACTAATAAAAAAATTATCAACTGTACTATACAACACTTGGAACTGCACCTGCAGCGATTAGTTGATTAATCAGACAGTAAATTATTGGGCATTTAAATAGTTCATTTATTCAATTTGTCTAGAAAAAAATGTGAGAAGTTGCTGTTTTTCTTCGACGCATAATAGTCAATTGAATATGTAAAGGTTCTCGACCAAACAATTAATCAAGAAAACAGTCAGCAGATTTAACAATAATGAAAATAATCGTTAGTTGCAGCCCTACTTGGAATTAACTATAAAACTGTACATGAGAAAGAATGAAATATATTTATTTACTACTTTATTAACTACTTTTTTCTTCTCTCTGCTCCTTCAATTATGCAATGTGTATTATGTTGTTGTAAATTATATCTTATATTTTGTGTAAAAGTCTGTTTATTGAAGTAGAACACTGAAGTGAAAAAATAAAACAACAGACCTGAAACGATAAGTTGATTAACTGATCAACAGAAAATCAATTGGCAACTATTTCAATAATCAATAAATTGTTTAAGTTATTTTTCAAGCACAAATGTCTGATTGGATTAAGAATTTGCTGCTTTTCCTTGTCTTACATTATAGTAAATTTAATATTTTGTAATTTTGGACGGCTGGCTTGGAAAAAAACTTCACCTTGAGCTCTAGAAATGTTTTCACTGGCATTTTTCTGTGTTTTCTGATGAATTATTCATCAACTGACTAATGGATTCATCAAGAAAATTACAGACGGATTAATTGATAATGAAAAAATCATTAGTTGCAGCCTGAAAAAAAAAGAATAAAGAGCAAAAGAGAGAAAGGTGCAACACTTGCAGTTATTCAAATGTTAAACAGCTACAGATGTCAAACTGCCAGAAGACAAAACAGTTCAGTAAAAATGTTTGTAGTGAAAAACACCTTAGTATCCTCGGAGAAAATACCACAATACTTGAACTAATGTGTAATGTGAACGTATCATAACAGAATGTATGGGGATATAATGTAGAATCGATTACCTGTCACTGTGTGAACTAAAACTGATTGTGATTTTTGATCTTTGGAGTTTGTGATTACATGTGTGTGTGTGTGTGTGTGTGTGTATATATATATATATGTGTGTGTATCGTTCATTACAAAGAGCTCCATAAACAATGTGATGTATAGCAGCAGTTTTTCCCCCCAACAGAAGTATGGCTGAATGTGAAGCCTGCACAGAAAAAAATACAATAAAGTAAAGGGTGATGATGTAAAGCCAGGGCTATTTGTTAGTAATTAGTAATTACTTGTCTACTTTGTCACCTTCTGAAAATTTTGGTAACACTTTATTTTACAAGTCCCTTAACTTTATACTAATTTCCTTGAAATTTTCTGTGTAATTTGCCGGTATGCAACAGTTAATTTTTAGGACATTTTACAGAAATGGTGGTGAAAATTGGTACAAATTAAATGAAAAACAGAGTTTATTTGGTAAGTGCCCACACATTGCATTTGGGTTGTTAATTTTCAAAAACATTGATAAATTAGACTCTTGACAATTCTTTAATGGACAGAAATACTCAGTTTTCAGTGTGTAATTCTGTGTTTCAAACTATATATTTGCATACAAGATTGTTTCTTAAAAACTATACAGAGCTCATTTCTCTTTTACTCCCGAATTACATAACCCTTTTAAAGAATTGTCCTCAGAACAAACAGTTACATAGAAGCTATTTTCAGGAAATTATTGATTAATGGAAAGTAAGGAATCTGCAAAATAAAGTGCAACTGAAATTGCTGATAGAAGTTCAGTCATTATAGAGTTTTTAAGAAACAACCTAATATGCTAACATATTGTTTGACACACAAAACTACACACTGAAAAGCAGTTTTTTTCAGTCTGTTAAAGAAATTGTTATGAATTTAATTGATTACATTTTTTTGCAAATTAAATGTTTGTTTTTTTAAAAATCACTAAACCAACTTTTTTTTCCATTTTTTAAAATAATTTGTACGAAATTGCAACAAATGTTTTGCAAAATGTCCAGAAAACTGACCGTTACCTGCAAATTACATTAAAATTTCCAGGAAAGTTTGTATATTAAGGGATCTGTAAAATAAAGTGTTGCCAAAATTTTTCCTCCAGCATCAATGTGACTTTTGCTTTGCAACATGAATCTGGAAGCTGGTTTGAAAACATTTCTCTGCATCAACACAAAAACTTTGTGAAGAACCTGTATTTTACCTGTATTTGAAATGGCAGGTGAACTTCTTCTATCCCCATCCGACAAATTGCTCTGTTCCTCCTCTTTCATCTGAGCTTCTTGTTCCACCTCATCCACTGTACCAATGTCCATCATCTCATCGAGATCATCAGCTGTAGAAACCCTCAGATTACAGCTGAGGGACTCATTTTCCTCCTGTGCGACAATGTTCTCCTTAGTGTCAGTGTCTGAGTCCATCTTTTCATCAGTGTTTGTTTTCTCCTCTTGGCCACTGGGAGTTGTGTCCATATTTGTATCTTCACTCACATCTGGTCCTGCAGGACTTTCCTCTAAGCTCTTGTCTTTTACTGTCACATTTTCTTCATTTGACTCAAATCCTTCCTCAGTTTTCACCTCAGTACCCTCTTTTTCAGACTCTGAGGTGCTATCTGGCCCACCACTGTGAACCAGAACTGTGTTGACTGTCTCTTTTGTAGAGAAGGATGAGTGTGAAGGGGATGGATTTAGCAGAGATACAGAAACGGGAAGAGGAACCACCTCAGCCTCAGTTTCTTTATGTCCTAACTCTTTACTTTCCATTTCTTTAGCAGCAACAAAGTTATTGTCTTCCTCATGTTCAGACAGTCTAGAAGATCCAGGAACAAGCTCTGTGTCTCCAACATCTGCTGATGCACCAGCATCCACAGCTGCTTCTATGGATTCTCCGTCTGCCCCCTCTGTTACCTGCATAGAACAATGAACAATTGACATACTGCACACTGACACTGACTTTTATCTTGCTATTAAAAAGAGGTTCTAGAAAATTTTTTAAATCATTAACAATTCCCACCATCCACACCGTTTCACAAAGCAAAGATGCAACCTAAAATGTTTTGTTTTGTCCCGAACAACAGTCCACAACACAAAGAAAATATTAATATTTAAGTACCTGGCACTAGAGAATTTTAGCATTTCTCCTGAAATATTCCAAATCCTTAATCAATTATCAAAATAGTTGCTACCATTGAGTTTAGAAACTATCCTGCTATTATACCAACGTTACCATACTTAAAATGAACTTTGTGCTGAAAGTGTTGAGGTATTGTTGAAATATTAGTTACACAATACTTGTCACTTACAAAATGGTCGCTGTAGTCGTTATAGTCTGTCTCTGACACTGGTGTTAAAGTACATGTTCACAAGTAACCACAACTTCTGCCTCGCGATTTTGTACATTACATTTTACTGAAGTGTCCTTAAAGGACGAGTTCACAATATTTCAGGTGTCCATATGAACAGTGGAAGAGGTTTTTCCTTTCTGTAATCATTCCTCCTGTTCATACTGGCTATTAAAAGATCCCCTTCAAATGTACTTTCAATGTAAGTGATGAGGGCCAAAATCCACAGTGTGTCCACAAACTCATTTTGTGCAAAAATACATTTAAAAGTTTATCTGAAGTTTATATCAGGCTTCAGCAGTCTGAGTTAATTATATCAAGTGGATATCGGCCACTTACCTACTTGATTTGACTCATTTGGACGGATGAACCTTCATATTAGCTTCAGATAAACTTTTAAATACATTTTTGCACAGGAGGATTGTGGATTTTCTCCGCCATCACATACAGCAAGTGCATTATGAGGGGATCTTCTAATGGTCAGTATGAATAGGAGGAATGATTACAGCCGGGAAAACATGTTTCAATGTTCATTTGTGCTCCTGACTGTTTTTTAAGACAGACTTGAAAAACTGTGAAAACTACTAACCACTTCTGCTGAAGAAAATCGAAATTGACGTCAAATGATTAGCTGACAAAACGCCCAGTGCTGCTAAAATAAAGGCCACTGATAGTAGAAAAAAGTTATATTTAAGGGATTTAAGTTTTTGTTTCTTCTGAAAGGGCAGGTTTCGGATTCATTTTGAAACCTTTATGGATTGTTGCAATGTGATACTCAACTTTACAATGGAGCTAAAAAAAAAAAAGTCATAGCCGACAAGCATGTATGAAAAGAATAGCTATATAAAACACGGGTTGTACAGATATACAATAACGTTGGCATGCATGTGCACAATCTGTCAGTTTAGGGCTGTTCTGGGGGAGATTTAACCATGCACGACCTACATTAGCTTGTTGCAACACTGCTTTCGCAATGTAAACACAACTACAGCGTTGCAGCTGCACAGCTAATAGCCACAACCTGGCGTAGCTTCTAAAATGCGGGGTTTCGTTACCTCTTTCTGGGTCGCGTCACTGGATTCAGCCATGTTATGTTGATATTAGGAGACTAATTTCATGACCTGTAAACAATAGAACTTAGCTCAACGTTTGCTAAGCTAACACATCTGCACAGCGCTCTGCCTGCCTGTTAGCTCGCTACGGTTAGCTGGTCTTTTATCGTGTAAATACGTCTACACGATGCAATAACTAACCACAACACTCATGAAATAACTTGTCTATTTGGTGTAATGCTAGCTATACCAATGTTTTCATATAGCAGCGTTATGAGGAATGTATACAGCCGTAACAACGTGCAGAAAATTACCGCGCCAGCGTCTCGGACGGACGAGACTTGATTGGCCAACCGTTGGTGTCCGTCGCTAGTTTCCGTAGCCGCCATGTTTGCGCCAAAATCCTGATTTTGTAAATAATTCCTTCTTCTTCTTCTTCTTCTTCTTTTTATTTAATGGGCGGTTGGCAAACAGCTTTCAGGTGCACTACCGCCACCCATTGATATGGAGTGTGGACTAAAGTTCAACCCTCTCTCTAGTATTTCTACCGAAAAAATAATGGACGTAGATAGTAATGATGCACGTCAATGGGGCGTGTCATGTAGTAAAGTGGGTGTGTCGTGTGGGTCTCCAAGACTGTAGATAGACCCTTGTCGGAGTTTTGAACATGGATGTATAAAGAGAACTGGATACAGCGTCGGAGGCGGGGCCCCGTTCATTCTTATGAAAGTTGCTCAGTGGCGCATGAAGCCAAAAAAAATCGACTTCCGGGTATGAAAGTACCTGGATCTTCCGCATTGTGCGGCCCATAGAGCATGCGCAGTAGTGACTTTCGCTGGCCGAGTCGACTACTTCCGGTTTAGCCCTCCGGCTAACTTGAATGGGGATAAAACAATTCAATCATGCGGCTCTTCTAGGCTTTTGAAATGTGATCGGACCGAACGGATTTAATCCTGATAGTGAGACAAGTCATTTCGCGGGGGTTGTGACGCTCAGAAAAAATTATCCGCTGATTTACAGACGTCTCTTTCACAATGTAAGTCTATAGGAAAAAGTCTTTTTGGGCCAGTGTGCATCACGTGACGTTGTAATTACACGGTTTGGCCACTATGTCAAATTGGCTTCAAAGCCTGGCGCTCTTCCTGTATCCAGTTCTCTTTATACAGAGGGCTAAACTGGAAGCAGCCGACTCTGCCAGCGAAAGTCCCTAGTGTGCTTGCTCTATGGGCCGCACAATGCGGAAGATCCAGGTACTTTCATACCCGGAAGTCGATTTTTTTTTGCTTCATGCACCACTGAGCAACTTTCATAGGAATGAACAGGGCCCCGCCTCCGACGCTGTATCCAGTTCTCTTTATACATCCATGATTCAGTGGGCCGCACAACGCAGAAGCAAACCCAGAAGCTAGAAACTTTTTTAGCATATGCGCCAGCTGAGCAATTCTCATTGGACTGAATGGGCGCCATTTTTGGTCCAGTATCCAGCTCTTATAATACATCCACGGTTAGCACGGTGCATTTGCAGTCTATGTTTAACTGTGATAATGCTAATGCTAATTCTCGCTAGCAAAAACTGGCTTAAAAAAATTAAAACAAAACGTACTGACCGAAAAAATTGAACATCTGACTCCTTAGAGGGTCTTTTAGTATAACCAAATGGTGAACAAGACTTGTTCCAAGGAAGACCAAAATGTTACAATTTACTTTCATGAACTGAAAACACACTGTGAAATAGAGGCAGCTACGCCTATACTCTGTGAATCTGGGGTTATGCTATAGTTACGTTACCTAATCAACATTTTCAAAGCATACCCTGCTTTATCGTCAATTTACAAAATGAACATCATGTTGTGTTGAAGAAGACTTGATAAAAGCAATTGAGACCATAAACTCTTAGGAAACTGTTTACAGAGGTAATAAAACAAGTGAGAAGTAGGGTCATTTTCCCATAGACTTCCATACAATCTGACTTCTTTTTGGAGCCAGTGGAGTCGTCCCCTGCTGGCCATCAGAGAGAATGCAGGTTAAAGGCACTTCCCGCTAAACATTTCATCACATTTAAAACCTTCTTACACTTATTTACAATTTTATCAGTATGTACTTTCCAAGTAAGTCCAGCATCAAACCACATGCATTAAAATTCTTCCTCATAAAGAAAAGCGTATTTGTTTTCTCAATGGAAAATTTGCAAAGTCCATTGCTCCACTCTTTTAATTGTTTCCTGCAACTGTTCCACAACCTATTAAACATTCCTACCTCTTTTTCCACAGTGCCCCATCACCTGCGAACAAAGTTCTCCCTATACCTCGCCCACTATTATCATATACATCTAGATACATGGTATTCCATTGTTAAACAGCTAAAATTGGGAAAGGAACTGGGACTGTTAAAATTGATTGCTTTTGATGGTGAGTTTAAACCAGGGAGGTCTGACTTCAGAACATTGGATGGGAATGGGAAACAGCCATATGCACAGTTACTCAAAAGGGTGAAATGAGAAGCTTTCAAAAATTAAAAAACACATATGACCTAACAAATTAGGACTTATTTAGATATTTACAAATGAGGGACTATTATATTTTTTAAAAAATTAAAAAAAACAAGAAAAATGGGACAAAACACATCCTATCATGATGATACTTGTACAAGCATACTGCAGTGCTTTTCCCAGAGTCGTGTCAATCCTGTACTTTTGTTTGGATGGAATCTAGAAAGGATTCAATATATTATATGTTAAGGCTAAATGGAAAAGAGAACTGAATAAAGAGAAGATCCCAGAAGAAAATGTGGTATGATATGTGGAAAATACACCAGACCACGACACAATCACAGAGATGGAGACAATTTATTTGGTAGAATCAAATTCGTTACTTCATCACACCCAAAATTAAGAGTAAACAAATGGATATTCAGCAACCACGCTGGAGACAACGAACCAAACCACACAAACATTTTTTGGAGTTGCATGAAAATACAACCTTTCTGGGATGGTGTATGTTCTGTTCTGTGTGAGGTATTGGGGGTTATGAAATCCCTCAATCCTAACCACTAAGAACTGGTTCAAGACCGATGTATCAGATTACAAACAATGGCTGACCATCATAGATGATATCCTAGTGATAGAGAATCTCACATATAGGTTAAAAATGAAGGAAGAATGTTTTGCAAAACGCTGGGGAAAATGGTTAATATATAAATTTAAAAAAGGAATAAATAGTAATGTTGTTTAAAAAGAATTTAGACCTGTTCGTTCACCTTTTATTTTATTTTATTTCATTGTTATTTCCTTTCTCTTTTTTACCCTCTGTCAGTAAAAAGAAAACATTAAAGATAGTTTTAAAAAAATAGGATTGGATGGTATTGAGATTGCAGGTCTGTGCAGGCCAGGCAGGTTTTTCTGCACCAAACTGATAAAACCATTTTTTTTATGGACCTGGCTTTGTGCACAGCAACATTTCATGTTGAAACAGGAAATAGACTTCCCCAAACTGTTACCGCAAAGTCAGAAGAACACCATTGTCTAAAATATCATTATGTTGTTGCAATAAGTTTCCTTTTACTATTGGCATTATTTTATCTATGAAGCAATTCCTGGGCTAGCTGTGTGTCTACACATCTATGTGTTTACATGAAAAGGAAACTTGCAAACAATTATGCTCTTTTTGTTGACTGTAGCTAAGGTTTGGACAGAGTTTGGTAAAAGAGCTTTCATGTATGCTGCTCCCTGTACTTAGAATCTTCTACAAAATGAATAAAAATTACAGTCACTAGTTTCTCTGGGCAGGTTTAAAGGTTTGCTGCATCATCATCTATCTGCCAATGTCAGAATGCTTGCTAGGAGGTTTTTAATGTGTCAAATTGCTGCTGTTTCTCAGTAAAATTCTAGTATTAAGGTTGTATTTTTATTTTCTCTTTTATTGTAATTTAATTATTTTATGTTGTTTGAAGTTTATGTTGCTGCCTGTCTTGGTCAGAACATTCTTGTAAGAGATTTTTAATCTCAATGAGGTTTTCCTGGTAAAATGAAAGGTAACAAAAGTAAAACAAAATCTAACCCAAACCATAAAAACAGCTCCACAAGAGTAGTGTCCACATACTTTTGGCCATATAGTGTAACAAAGATTCATCTGTTTTTGTCTTTCAGTCGCCAACCATCTTTGGCGCTCCCTGCTGGAGCTTCAGGGAAGTTATCTTACTGTCCAACTCATCCATGAAGCCTTCATCCACAGACTCACTGTCCACCTCCTCTCCCTCCGCCTCAGTGGGCAGAAACACATGAAGCTGGGTGCGTCCTGGACCAGCGGCCATGGCAGGGCGTTGACTGCAGTTCAGAAGACACGGCTTCCCGACGACAGACAGAGGCTCAGCCTGAGACTGCATCGCTAAAGGTCGGAAGCCACCCTGTGCCATCTCTGAGCTCAGGGTTGGGTTATGTGAATGACGCCTCACCGGTCTTGGCTTGGAGCTGGGCTGGATGGCCTGAGAGAAGTGAATATAGGCCGACCTGCTGCAGCTTTGTACCTGGTGCTGGTGCTTCTGCTGCTGACGAGGCTGGCTGCTCTTCCAAAATGGAGGAGGTGGGGGTCGTTTTTGTAAAACATTGGGGCGACGGTTGCTGGAGAATCCCTCAAATATAATGTTCTCCTTTGGGGTGAGGAGGGATGGCTCACTGAGGCTGTGGAGACAGAAATGGAAGGTTTAGTTGTAAAAACATTTTCAGGAATAAACAGTATGATGATAACAAGACTCAGAGTCTACAGCTATGTCGAGGCACAGCGGTGCTTTAAAGGGAACGTAACA
Organism: Thunnus albacares; assembly: GCF_914725855.1. Classification (NCBI taxonomy): domain Eukaryota; kingdom Metazoa; phylum Chordata; class Actinopteri; order Scombriformes; family Scombridae; genus Thunnus; species Thunnus albacares. The sequence goes on along the minus strand of NC_058124.1, from coordinate 22,754,167 downwards.
TGCTTTTTGTGATTCTCTATCATTTATATACTAAATGATATATTATCAGATATAAAACATGGTCAAAGTACCAAAACTCATGGTGAATGTTTGTAAAAAGGCTCCCTGAAAGTCAAAAGTCAGGGCTTCAGCCTTCTCCAAACGCCCTGTTTGCAAAGTTACCTCCTTCTGATGTTATCAGAACGTTCACGCATGCCCACAAACGGCCGTCTGTTCAGTAGCCTTTGTTGCTAAGGTTGGTCTGCTGGCTGTTTGCGTCACATATTTCAGATAGGACTCAGGCTCGAACATGAACGAATGTATTTGAAGTTGAGATAAATTGACATTTTGAGTAAAGAACGAGAAACAGAAATTAAATCTTGCTTGATATAAAGTTTGGCAGATATAATGTTTACCATCTTCAGCATTTTAGTTTAGTTTTTTGAATGCAACATTTGATAATTAGCACTCAACACTTCCTGCTGAGGCTGATGTGAATGTCATTCATTAGCTTTGCAGTATTGGAGAAGTTTTAGATTATAACCGATCACTGGCGCTATATTCAAAGTTAAGGGCTTGCCTGTGATTACAATTCATCCTGTGGGAAACATTGATGTCTTAACCAAATTTCATCACGATCTATCTGATAGTCATCAGCTCAGAACTCCTCCCTACTTCCTCCTCATTTATCTGATAGTCATTCAAACCCGGCTCTGCTTGTGGTAGCCATCAATCACTCAGACAGTGACAAAAGTGTGTTTGTGTGTGTGTGTTTAAGAGCCTGAAGAGTGTGTGTGTGTGCGCCTCACTCAAGTTTCTCCCTCCTCTGAGTGAAACCAGCGTGGCACCACTGGGTGCTACATCAGGCGACGGATCAATTTCCACACCTGAGATTTATGGCACACTGGTCCCTGGCCTTCTGTACTCAAAGCAAACCAGTGGGGGAGCGTAGAAGCGGCCTACATAATGCTATCAAATGGGGACGGACCCAAGAGGAAACAATTACAGTGTAATTCCAGTCAAGCACTCAAACTAAGCTTTGGCAGGCAGTTTTGCTGAAATGAATAGGAGACAGTGGAGATAGGGGGAAGGAGATGACACACAGGGGATTAATCACATTCAAATCCGCAGTGATGCAGGTACTGTAGGTCACCAGGATATCCTGGTGTCAGTTATCTGAACACACCACTGACTCTGCCCTTTGTTTTGTGTTTTTTAAAGATACTTATTGTGATATTTCAGTCATTTAATGCACACTTGGCATAGCAAGTATATGAAAGTGTCCAGTCAAGTGAAGTCAGTTTTATTTATATAACAAAAAATTACAATCTGGACAATTTTACAACACCTTCTGTCCTTAGACCCTCTGTTCGGAGAAGGAAAAACAGTCCTTTAGAGCAAATTAACAGCTTGAGCAATCACGCCAACATTTGATCATCATATTGTGACTTTGGCTGCATTTACATTGATGTTTTTATGTCAATGTAAATGCAGTTAATCCACTGGGACGGATCCTAAAGCAGACACAGGCAACAACACTTAATCTGCAATTACTGATTTCAATCATTTTTACAAACAAAGACACACTGAGGACAAGATCAAAACATTTTTGTAAATAAATCTTGATGTATCTTTTAAAATAATACAGTTTGGTATCATATATATAAAAGTAAAGCATCCTCACATTTGAGAGGCTGGAACCAGAGAGTTTGAATTCTTTCAATCATCTAATTAATCGACAAAACGTTTCAGTTCTACAACAAAGTTTTTCAGGTGAAATCCTACAACTCTTCTGAATGTCTCACATTGGGATTTACCACATAAGAACAATCTGAGTAAAGTCAGCTTGATGTTGTCACTCTCAGAAACCTTTAAATAAACAGCCCACCTTTACCAGCCCCAGTTTGGTTTTTTGCCTCTTATCAATGAGTCACAGAGTTGAAAAACATTGACCTGAAAGTATTCCCATAAATCCTGTAAGATTCTTCTAATGATCAGGATGAAAAAATGTAGAAATTTTGAACCCATTTCCAAAACTGTGTCTCCTAATCCAAATAAAGATGGTAGCCAGAAGTTGTCAGTGCTTGTATGACGTTGAAACACAGTGTAAAGTTATATTTCTCTATATTGATATTATTTTATTTTATATTTCATTCATACACAATTACACGTTTATAGTTTTAAATATGGTCACAACTTTGGTAATTACTTTAAAATCTTTTTTTATTGAGTAGTAGATTGAATTGCTTTTCATACAGATGGTTAGAAGAGTCTAGAAATACCTTAACAACAGCAGTAAGTATTGTTGAATAAGCAGAAATGTTTGAACAACGCAGTGGGAATGACAGTACAACGATTATTTTTTTCGATTAATTGATTGTTTGGTCTACGAAATGTTAAAAAATAGTGAAGAAATAACATTCACAATTTCTTCAAGGCCACAGTGATGTCTTCAATTTGTCTGACTAACAGTCTAAAACCATAAGATATTAAATTCACTGTCATATATGACAAATACAGCAAATTGTCACATATGAGAAGCTGGAATCAGAAAATGTTTAGCATTTTTGCTTGAAAAATGACTAAAATGATTTAACATTAATTTTCTGTCAATCGACTTATCAGCTAATCAATTAATCGTTGCAGCTCTTCAGTACATGAAGAGCACAAACAGGGTCCACATACACATAGAGACCCCTGCAGCAAACCAAACCCACCTGGTTCTTTAGCCAAAAAACTAAATTCTGTGAAATTCTTTCTTAATATACAACTTCAGCTCACCTGAGACGAGCCATGCTACTTCGCCTGCGAGGCCCTTTGGCTACAAGGGAGGGCAGCCTCAGGGGGGTCTTGGTCCCCCTGCTGCTCCCTCCTGCTGTGGGTGGCGGGAGCACAGTGCTGGTGAGCAGGTAGGTCTGGACTGAAGCTCTGCTCTTCTGTGCGGCTCTCTGGTGCCACTGATGGGGCTCACTGACGTCCATGCCCAAGCCGAGCACAGCTGTCGGGGGTGTAGATCCAGCGGTGCCACTCATGGATCTCTTGAGTCTGTCGCACCTGGAGGAGAATATACCTGAAAATGCCCTCTGATGGTTAAACTAGAGAGTGATTTCTCCTGGCACACCTGTGCAGCTCTAAGCATAATCACTTAAAGGATGACAGATATGAAACAAAGACCTGGATCTCTCCGTCTGCTGAGCTACAGGCCCCGGGGGGTGACTGGAGAGGGGGACAGTAACGCTCTGCCTGTGGGCAGCGGACGTCATCAATGATGCATGTCCATTAATGATGCATGGCTGAGGCTGGTCAGGTGGACGGCACCTACTTTACCTCGTCTCCCTCTCTCCCTTTCCCTCTTGCTCAGGTCAGTTTACAGACAGGTGGTAAACACACACAGAGTGAGTTTTAAACAGAAAGCCTCGTTCACTGGTTAAAGATGTGAAAATGTTCAACTGTGGCTCACTCTTACTGCGAAACACTTCAGTTGTTTAATGGTTTTACTAATTTTTCCACATAAGAAATATCTAAAACCACCAGAAAAGGTGTTTTCACTGTTATTTGTGACAATAATCGATTGGCAGAAAATTAATCTGCAACTATTTTGATAATTAAAATAGTTTTAGTCATTATTTAAGGACAAATGCCAAACATTTGCCAGCTGGGGCCTCACAAATGTGAGGATTGAAAGCTCTTATGTTAAATGATAATAAACTTAATATCTTTGGGTTTTGGTCTGTTGATCTGACAAAACAAGATATTTGAAGACGTCACCTTGGGCTTTAAGAAATTAGAACAGGCATTTTTCATTATTTATGGACATTTTATAGACTAAATGATTAATTGAGGAAATAATCATTAATTGCAGCTGTGCTCTCATCATCTCTCATCTTTTAGGTTTCTTTCTGTTGGTCCTGATGTCTCCTCTGAGTAGAGGATTACTGTTTCAGTAAAATAATTTAGGTTTAAAACTAAAACAACTTTCTGAGACTGTTATTTTAGTCATTTTTGGTAAATTTAAAAGCAATTGTTTATACCCACTGGAATTTCCTTAAAAGACCTCATTTTAAACCCAAGTAAAAGTTTATGAATCTATTTTTTCTTAAAGCTGAATACTTTGTTTGTCTGTTGACAAATTGCACATTTCTGCATGTTCGGTTCATCTGTTGTGCTCTGACACCAACACTAGTTTACACATTAGCTACTAATTAAAAGTAGCTAATGTGCAATGAATTGTAAGTAAACCAACTAAAGTCTATTTTACCTATAAAACACACTCCTTTAATATTAAAATGGAGGGTTTCAGATTAGTGTGTTTGATGAGTTTTATGTTTCCAACATGCTACTGTGTCACTTATACACACTGGATTTTGTTTGGTTTACACAGGCTTATCCTCTGTAAAGTAATCTAAAAGCATGTTTTATGATTACCTTCTATAGAAAAAAATCAATCTTTTGCACTAAAAACAGTTGTCAGGCTTCCAGAACAGCTTTAAAGCTCAGTAGTTTGATGCTGTACTGGAGGAGTAAAGCTCAAAAGTTTTCAATTAGGTTGAGATGTGGAGACTGAAGGCCGTAGCGTAACGTACAAATAATTCACAAACCATTCATTAACCTCTGAGGTCCTGTCTCGAAGCATCTGATTTCATTGTTTCTCCCTTCTGCTGTTTCCTTTCTCACCTCTCTACCTGCTAACAGCCTGTTTACAGTCAGTGTTTCAGTGCCAGGATGCAGCTCAGGTCAGACAACGCAAACCTGACACACATTCAGCCTCCCTCAGTCGGCTCGTGCCTTCAGACTCCTCCGGATCATCTTGCTCCCTCTGAGCTGGACCTCCTCCAAGGTTGACAGCCAACCCGCAGGATACAAGTGTGATCTAGAAACATTGCACCTTTACTCTTAATTGTAACTGGACTGGCCTCAGGGAGCATCGGAGGATCGGAGCAGAGGCACCGAGGCGAGTCAGCAGGCGGGCAGACTGGGTTGGTGATTAATCAACTGATCAGTTGCACTACGGAGCAGGAGAGGATTATCAATAAATGTGTAAAAGGCAGAAATATTTTCCTCATGTTTTTGTGTCTGTATGTTCTTTTGTTTCCCTTCTGGTTCTCAATGACACTTTGCTCATAATTACACAAAGGAGGTGATCATCAGCAGCAGGCATGAAAAAAATACAAACAAAACAACTCAGGTTTATATTTTTTATTTAGAAACTTCAAAGTAAGAAAAGTGCATCCATCCTCTGGACTGCAGACTGTTTGTCCTCTGCTGGTTGCCTCCTGCTACTGCATCACAACCTGCAGCTCTGCAAAAGAAAAAGCAGAATAGATTAATTTATTTATTGGAGATTATTTAAAGGACCAGTGTGTAGGATTTAGTGGCAACTTGTGGTGAGGTTGTAGATTGCAGCCAACTCGATACCCCACCCCTCCCCTCACCCTCCCTTCACCCTCCCCTTCTAAGCATGTAGAAGAACCTACAGTGGCCACGAAACATGCGAAGGGCACTCTCTAGAGCCAGTGTTTGTTTGTCCATTTTGGGCTACTGTAGAAACATGATGGCCTCCGTAGAAGAGGCCCTGCTCCCTCTGTAGATATAAAGGGCTCATTCTAAGGTAGTGAAAACACAATGATTCTTATTTTCAGGTGATTATACACTGATTAAAACGTACTCATGAATATTATATTCCATTTCTGCCAAGTCTGTTCTGCTAGATGCCACTAAATTTTGCACACTGCACCTTTAAAATCCTATTATTCTGGTCAAACTGTAGTCTAAAATACAACATATGTGACAACCTATTTAATACAAGACATTTCCAATAGTTTCTACATTTCTTTACTGTTAATGTGACAAACTATTTTTATGACAGATATATTTCACAACTGTGTCTGAATGATGAAGAGGAACTAACATGGAGGTCATCCTGGCGTCACCACAGTGCGGTGGCTCGGTCTCCTGCAGCTCTGGCATTTTATCAGATATCAGTCTTCATTTACCTACAGAACAGGAAGAAAAAGAGAAAGGACAGATGGTTATCTAGCTACACCGAACCAACATGAAATGTGTTTCTTTAAAATAGTGAGACAAGATTTTGTATTTTTTAAAAGGCCCTGCAAACCTGCACAGGTGTTTTCTATTATCATGATTGGTTATGTCATGTTCATGTCATATCAATTACTGGAATTATGATTTTCTGACTAGTATAGAAATCAAACATTTTGTTCCCATGATGACATTTCTCTTTTCGTGTTGTCATTATGGATATTGAATGTAGATTGATGAGGGAAAAAATTAATTTAAATGATTTAAGCATAAGGCTGCAACATAAACTGTGAAAAGGGGTCTGAACGTTTTACACGCTGTGAGCTTCAGATTAACTTTAAATGCATTTTTGCACAAAATGGCTGTGAACACTGTGGATTTTGGCCTCATCACTTTGGCCAAAGCACATTTGATGGAGATCTTTTAAAAGCTAGTATGAACAGGAAATTGAGATAAATATCAAGGACAGACTACACAGGCTCACAGAGTCCTGAGTATGGGTCTAATCAGGCCCATGAGTTAGTAGAAGCTTTAAAAGAACAGTTTATATAAAAAATACCGGGTCCTCCTGAAACCTTACCGTGGGGTTAACGGTGTGGACTCTCAGCCTCCTTCGACTGGTCGAGGCTCCTGTGGCGAGAGACAAACAATGAGAGCCTGACAGTGAACTGGTCAGCATCACTCAGACATTACTGATTTGAAGTTGCCATCCTTAAAAGACAAAATGACAACCTGTGCTTCTATATGTACTGTATGTGTGCGTGTTGTGTGTGTGAGCAGTGACCAACTAGAGATTAAAAGAAAACCAAACACGTTTCAAATAGAGGTTATGATATGAACATGCATTACAAGTACACAACTGTTAATGTGTATGTCATTGTGAGGAGAAGTACAAATATGTAGTATGAGTTGTGTGACAAAGTTCATATACAGGTAGAGTTTTAGAAAAAGGCATCTCAGCAAACTGGTTCATTTGTTCAGAAACTGCAGGGGGGACGAGACAAATTAATGACGACGACGTTCATCACTGATGCAATCCTCGGGGAATGTAATTCTGTTACAAAGCCATGTGAGCTTGACTTCGTACTGACACATCAGGGGTGTTGCTGCAAAACCCCAAACAGAGCTGGAGCTGTTCCATAACAGGTGAGTAACCTTGTACAGAGGTAGACTTGGTCATTTGCTGTGTCAGTCTTGCAGACTTTGGGCAGAGCCCTTTTATTTAGACGAGGCCGTCAGAGGCCACAAGGGTAATTCTGGCATCACACTCTGAGACGGGACGTAGAAGAGTTTAGCCAATCAGGACTGAGGACTTAGAAAATGGATCACAGTGCAGACAGATACATCTCGACAGCCTCGAAGGCTCGATTCATTGTGTTGGCTGAACAGTGTAGTTTCCTCTTGAACAAGGCTTGTCAGAGCTTGTGAGAACCATAAACTCCAGGTACCACGGTCCTTTACAGCTACAAGACAACTCTACATACAAGCAACAGAAGGAAAAATGCCACAGTCATGATGTACTGTACTTTTTCAAAATGGCTGGCTGGTCACTGGCATGATATGGCATTCAAGTGAAACAGGCAGAACGACAAAATATGAGCAGTAAGAGGTACTGAGTACCAAGAGGAGAGGGGAAAGGAAAGCAAGTGCTGTTTTCAGCTCATAACTGAAGCACTGAGTGTAGTAAACCCATTACTGAAGAACTGTTCAGGCGAGCACTACTGCAAAACTTTAAGATATGAAGTAAGCAGCATTTCAAAGTTCATACATTTATTTTCTCTGGTACATACGTGTCACATTATACATCTGCTCTACAAACCTCTTCAGTGTTATGAACAAAAGAAAACTGTAATTTCAATGTCTGTTCAGTTTGAGGAGTCTACAAGTTACCAGTGAAGTGTTGAGATCTGTGGCTGTTTGTGAGGCGGTGATAAAAAACTCCGTAACCAACTACTAAACTGAGACTGTTACAAGGGTTTAGCAGATTTTAATACATAATCAGTATTTTTCATTTTAAATAGCTGCTTTATCTGTTACATTTGACTCTGGTTTAAAAATTAAGTGCAGAGTGTAGACAATTTGCAAGGTGCCAAGCAAATAAAGTTTACAGCTCTTAACTGAAGAGACAGATGTTGTATGTAAAGTATAGTGAGACTCTCCAATCAAACACCAACAGCCCTATCAAATATATCTATGAATTTGAGCTCCAAATACATGAAAATCTAGTTCATGAACTGAGGAAACCAATCATCATCCGTTTGAGTTGAAATATTTGCATTTGTAAACAGAAAGATGAAATCCACCCCAAACCCCGTCTACACAAAACGCACAAAAGTCAAAGGTTGTGGAGCAAAGATTAAGGTACAGGCACAATGCGTGGCGCATGTGTCTGACTATTAATATGTTTTTTTTTTTTATTATTTTCTACAATCCCACCCAGAACAACCCAGATAGTATGAGACACACTTCACTTCCGAACTGCAAAGACACCCCAACCCAATACCATAAATTCATGTTCATAGTAAAGACATTGTTCAGCCAGAGAAGAAGAAGGTCAGGAATGATGATAACAGACGGTGCAACTGCTGTAAACAAAACTACCAACTAATACAAATTTTGCATAGTTTATCAGAATTAAATGTTTGACTGCTTCAGTAATTCTTGACTACTGTGCTCTTAGTTTTTTTTGTTAGTTTACTAATTCGGGACAAATTGGTTTGAGGTGACAGTTTTTAGATCATACTTTTCAAAATATAGTGTTTCTGGAGATGACAAAATCTTCAAAATGTGGCTTAAAGTAATAAATGTGTAAAATATGATAAATATATGAATATGAAACATGAAAAAACTACAATAACTGAGAATTTTGTGCTCTGCACCATTGCTTAAAGAGAAAGTTGACAGTTTAAGACGTAAGATAGACACAAAGAAGAGAAAACCAAAGAGCTTCTTTATAGCTTTTAAGTAGAAACTGCTGTCACATGAGCTGGGCGTCATTGTTGCACACAACCTGCCTTTTTGCACTGCAGATCACTTTTCAAATATAACAAAAGGTTCCAAAAGCAAAACCATCACAGAAATCAGCAGAGCATGAATGGAAAAAACTACTGAAATACCTAAAGAGGAAGACAGTAATGACCATTGGTTCAAAATTTAAACTTCCTAAAGAAAATTTTGCTTTTGCACTTAAAGCGATTCCAAAAAAATTGAACCCAGATACACTTCCGAGTCCATTATTTGCTTTTAAAACATTTCGTGTCAGGTTTCAGCACTATATTCCACACATCGGTGGTTGGAAACTGTAGTGTTGAACCAGTGACTCAGCCGTCCATACATAGTTTGTTTCATGCATACGTACATAGAAGCCAAGTACTACAACCACACACACACACACACTGCACGGGCTATAATGCTTTGCCACACCCACACACAAAAAGGGTAGAGGAACAAAGATCTGCACTGTGATGCCATTCTTTAAAAGTGTGATGCCAGAAGCCCTGTAAATGTCACCTTGAGCAGTGACATGGTTTGAGAGGACAGAGAGAAGAGTTAAGATATGGGAGAACTGTGCATCTTGTATTATAAACATGGATGGGACACTTACCTTACTTGTTCAGCTGATCTGTGTAAGCATACCTCTGGCTGCAGTGCAAACAAGTCCAGGCTTTACTGTCCACTGACTTCTGCAGAACTACTCATCGTCAATGTAACCCAATTGCAGAGAAGAGCCTCTACTGTGGACTGGGGCAGCCTGTCTTTGACAAGCTGGCTGACAGCAGCTAACACACCTCTCATTTTCCCAAAGACATGAAACACACACAATCACACAGCACAACACGCCACTCTTTTTTTCCCCAAACGCAAGGTTACAGACTTCATGGGACTTCCTGCCTCAGGTAGTTTGGTGAATAGAGGAGGCGAGGTCTAGTAGTGTAGTTTTTCCATCAAGAGTTTTTCACAAAAGAGAAACAATATTGTTGGGGTGAGGTTGTGGTGCAGGGTTAATAAATGCCATGAGGCTACCTTTGAACAAAGCTCGACTTGGAACTTCTCTTTATGTCAGTGTCAAAGCTTTGATTTCCACTCTTCTGCTAATAAGGCAAAGTCAAAATGTGTTGGCAATAGGGGACATCCCTGTTCCAAACCTCTATAATATTGTTTTTTAGTAGTATGTTCGGTGCGCTTCATTACACTTTTAAAAAAATCTGACAAAGAAGTTCTATTTACGAATTTAAATGTCCAAGCTGGATGCCATTTTGATTCCAATAAAGTCAAAATGTGTTGGGTAAATAGGGGACTTCCATGTTCCGAACCTCTGTAATATTGTTGAGTGGTTTGTTAACTGTGCTTGAAGTTACATTTAAACAAATATTAACTAAGAAATTCTATTATGAATGTGAGCGTTCAAGGTGGTTGCCATTTTTATTCCAATGACAAAATCAAAATGTATTGGAAAACAGGGGACATCCCTGTTCTGAACTTCATTAATACACAGTAGTTATTTTGTAATCAAATTAAGTGTGCTAGGCGAGACCTTTTCCATTGAGTGAAATGGAAAAGGTATTTGACAAAGGCTTAGAAATGGATCCAGTGTCATTGATTTTGGGCTTCCCAAGTGGAAATATAACTACTGTAGCTAGCAAAAGGTTATAACATTCTTACTTTTGCTGCTTAAAAAAATTACAGTGGACTAATGATTAGGGCCCTTCTATTAAGGGCTAGTGTGAAGTTTTATTTGAGCTGGTTCCTTTGGAATATCTTATAAGTATTCTACACAACAAAACAGATAAGTTCTAGCAGCCCTATCTGAATTATCTTGGACCTGATTTTTCTTCCATTATTTTACAAGGAGTCTTCTGAACCTGAACTCTGTGACTTACCTGCAATATAGGCCATTTCCTGTACATGTTTGGGAACTGAGCTGTTTTGTTTTATTATTGCTTGTCTTATATAAAGAAATATATGAAAAAAAGAAAATCCAATAAATATATTGGTAAAAAAAAAAGTATGCTAGGCGCCACCATTAAACAAATTTTGACAAAGAACTTCTCTTAAAGAATGTCTGCATCAACGATTTGATTTTTTTTTCAAAATGTGTTGGAAATAGGGGATATCCCTGTTCCAAACCTCCGCAATATTGTTACTGTGTAATATGTGAAGTGCACTTGACCTTACTTTTAAACAGATCTTATGAAATTCTATTTAAGAGCGTTACTGTTTACGATATGATTTCTTTTACTTAAATAATGCAGAGTCATGTGCTTGCAATGTGCAACAGGGGAAAATGCCTGTTCCAAACCTTTGGAATAAAGCTACCATGCAGTATGTTGAGTGTGCTCAGCACAGTGAGTTCAATCACTTCTACTTGTGCCAGAAGAATGGCCAAATGTTAACATGTCCATCTTCCAACTTTCAAACAGAAGCTACAGAGCAACCACCTATCATCATCAATAATGGATCCAAGGTTTTCAAAATTATTTGGTCCTCGAAAGCGACTGCTTCTCCACTCCAACAGAAGCTAAACGTAACCTCAGCTGAATGTTTAAATTGCTAAATCTGTGGTTACCACTGACTTTGAATTTCTTGGTATGGAAAGTTCCTTCTCATAGTCCAACACCTTTAAAGATGGTCAAACCTGTTAAAGAAAACAAATTGTACACAACACCAACACACAGACATAACATTACAAGTTTTCAAATTTAAACGCAGGTCCAATTGTATTACAAAATCCAGAGTATTTCAAGTACTGATTTGCAGGATGTTCAGATGCTGCTTGGAGAAGGAAAATCGATGACATTGTTTTTACACTAGCAAACCCTAAATTAACCTGATATTATTTAGTAATACATTGCCTAATTTCAAATTCCACATCAACTTACTTTACACCAATGGTACGTTACATAAGTAATTAAAGCTTTGCGAGATCTTTATTCACCTTTTAATTTTTACCGTCAAGGTACAAAAAATATACCTGAATATCTTACTCAAGTGTTGGCGGGTATTTACCTTTTCCCTCTTATTTTCAATTTGCTATGTGACAAAGAAGAATTACTTCAAGGGGATACATTTTAATTAGAAAATCCAAGTGTTGTCCAAAAAGTCAGCCTCTTGCTATTTACAAAAGAGCACTACATAAAGAGTGGTCAAGCTAAAAATTTCTTGTCCATCTTGATAAAGAGAGAGAAGACTCTTCCAGGAATAAAGCAAATCTGGAATAACCCTCAAGGGTGATCTTGGCCAAGGTATATACAGATCCCCAGTCAGCTGTTCCATGAATAGTTAGCTTTAGATGGAGATCTGAAAAATAAATACACAGGCAGTGTTCCACAAATTCAGCGGTTGTAAACAAGTGCAAGAAGAAATTTGGCACTTGACACCGACCTGGTTCTGTAGACTACAATGGGCCTTCTTTACACAGTCTATTCCCACAAGTTTTGCAACTACTGTATGCCTTTCAATATTAGGTAAATCAGTTATTAGTGAAATTGATGACTGCAGTATGATAATCAAGAAAATAATAAAATTCACTGATCCCCACCACTTGACTTTTAGCCCCAAGAGCCAAATATCATTTCTATTTTCTACAAATGGGCATTGGATATGCAAGTGCCACCTAATGAAACATTCGGGGATCTGCATTTATATTACCAAATTATATGAAAGATTTCTACAAAATCCATTAAGTTGAAAATTCAAAAAAAGTCAGCTATGCTCTTGTGTTCATAAAATATTGAAGGTTTACCAGTGTGATAGTTTATCTACAGGTTTCATAGGAACTTGTCATGCTTGACGAACATGGCTAAATTGGCATTATGCACCAACTTCCTATCCGTAGTACACCAACTCATTTAAATATATGTTGACGACAAATGGCAGCCTTTTTCCAAACCTTTTTTATGGTTCCTTTGTAAGCTTTTGCACAGTGCCAGCTGAATGTTACTAACTTAGGACTCAAGTCCAGTGTTTAGGTCTCTTTGCACAAGCATTCTTGAGTCCTTGCTATACAGCAACAAATTCCTTCCATAGTCCATAATCTTTAAAGCTGGTCAAACCTGTTAAAGAAAAAATGTACATAACACAAACACACGTAACATTTCAGATAAACACTCCATGATATCTAATAACATTACCAAATTCATCGAAGTGGATGAAATCCTCTATTTTGCAGTGATGTCAGCTGTGCGGGATTCTCAAAAGCTACATAAACCAGGAAATTTTACTGGGTAATTGTTATGACTAAGCAAAAATTCTTTAATACCCTTTTAAATTTAAAGCCATACAGAGTGAAATCTCTCTCTGTACACAAAAGTAACACTGTAAGTACTTGAATATGTAATTTGTCTTGAGGTCTTAACTCCAATGTTTCGACAGTATTCCCATTGTTTTTCAAATGCTATTAGACAAAAGAAAATATCATGGGATAGAGAATCCAATTGATATCCAAAATGCTGTCCAACATTGGACTACAACTGTTTAGAAAAGAATACGTATGTGACTCCAAAGGTAAGCTGGAAAGCCACTCATCATTCATCTTGACAATGTGAAAAAGAATGTTGTGTGAGGAAAAAAAAAAAAAGTCAGAAAGTACACTGATGTATGTTGCTAATCTGAGGACAAAAAATGTCAATACACCACCAATAGTCCACATGATGTCAGAATCAAGCCAGTTCTTCAGGAAAATGAACACTGTGGACTACAACTGGATTTGCTTCATTTATCAAGCATATTTTCCATTTCCTTAACATAAATGCAGTAAAATGCAACAAGTATACTAGTCAAGATTTATGACAGTTAAGTTAAAGTTGTAATTTATATAAGATTACTTACACTCATGGTTTCAGCCCGTCTCCACCTACCACACAACTCTGAAAATGCTTGCTGAGGCAAGACAGTGAATGAAAGGAAGGTTTCCAAAGTTTTGATGCCAAAGATGCCTCCATTGGGGTGGGGCCAGAGCAAAAATATGAATTTCAAATGCCATCATTAAGTGACATCAACAGTTAGGGTTTTGAGCTTTTTTTCTGTCGTATGATACCAATTTAAAATGTTAACATTAAAAATGTGACTCATTATTTAACAGGCATCTTATCATTTTTACAGAGTCACAGATCACAATCTGTGATCCAAACGTCAAAATCCCCCAATCAAAATTCAAAACAGGTTTGAAAATGTTACTTAAGGTACTTAATTCCAAGCATCAAGTTCCTGGGTAGAAGACAGCCATGATGTGTGTGTTTAATATGGTTGTTAAATGTTCTGTTTTCTTTTGATAGTTGGTCCTTCTTGTAATTTTGCCACAGATCATATTAATGCAACTGCAGATAAGCACATCTCCTGAAATGCAGAAAGGTACTGCTGAATATATTTCAATAATGATATGAGGCAGTTTTAGAAGTTGTGTTGGTTGTCAAAGGTTGACCTCCCCTCCCCCCCATATCTCAGCCAGATTATGGGGAGAATCAACAAAATGAAAGCACTGCAGTAGCCCGCTAGGGCTCATCTGTTACCAACAGAGGGCGCGTAGAAAAACATTGTTTCAGACATATGGCTGGTATGTGCCTCCAGCCAGACAATGCATCTGAGCAACACAAAGAAATTCAACTGCATAATGTTAAGCAGGGTTTATACATTATTAAACCAAGAAAACTAACCAGTCAGTAACAAAAATGGAAACCATCGGCAGAGATGAGCCACAACTTCCACTGCAGTGCAGGTCATCTCCATGCAGTTTTCACTGGTTACAAGTCAGCCAGGACTATGCCATGAAAATTGAGACTGGAATCTCCTGTGGAGTGATGTTCTTGTCTTCTTGAATGCGGTACCACTTGTGGTTGTTAATACGGCTATGTTTGCCGACTTATATCACATCTGTGTCAGGTACGCACAACATATTACTGAAAAGTCATAAAGGAGCACAAGTCACTTTGACATCCGTCTGAGGAGAGGTCTGTTTCTTGGTTGTTTTTTGTTTTTTAGCTAAATAAAGATGTTGGTCTGACATTTTCATCCACATACATTAACAAATTAGAAACATATTTGGTTAAATTCCTGCTTATCATGCTTTTAAAACTGACCACTTTGGGCCTCTGTCAGTAATGTTAAGTCAGACGTACTCATGCCAACAGAATATTTAACTACAGCATGGAAATTTACTTCACTTCCATCAGTAAAGACTTCCTTAGGTGTTCATTTCCAACTCTACAGACTTCTGTTGTACCCAGAAATAATTCACAACTGAAAATGACTACGTTTACATGCAGATTTGTAACGGATGCCAACTAACATAGCTATTGTTTATTGTTCATGTTTATTAGCTATTTAAGGAAATGAGGTTATGGGCCATTGCGTTTCTGCTCAACTCCTCTACTACTAAGCATCAGTTGCCTGAGACTAAAAAGCATAATGTCCTGTTATCCAACAGGAAGATAATGGCCAACACAAACCAGGTAATCAAGGCATAATAAGTAGCCCAGTAGCAACTGGGTTGCGTCATTACAATTAATATCTCATCACAAAAAAAAAAAAAAAAGTAATTCAGCTCCATAAAGGCAGAGACACTACAAGGAACTGTTGTTTCGATGCCCTTAGTCCATCTACTACAATATCAATGTGCTTGTAGCTTGTGAGAGGATATTAAAGTGCACGCACATAGCAATCACTTCTAATGTGAATGCAGATTTCACTGCATGTAATCTTCAAGTGGCAACCTGTTTGCATAGCAGAGCTCTTGCTGCTTTAAATGTGCAACAAGGGTGAGCGTGGTTTATTATCATGGTTGCTATATATTAAGACTGCATGTAAACGTAGTCGGTAACTCCAGCCTCCAAGCATGCACACAGACATACACAATGTGGACTAAATATGTGATATTAGTTGAACGTAATCGTACGTAAACAAGTGTGTGCCCAGCTTGGTTACCCACAACCACACACACTCTACCACATGCTTTCTTAAAGGTTCTATGTGTAGTATTCCTGCTTTCCTGAAGTATGACTGTAAAAGAGTTACTGGATACCAGTGAATGAAACAAGTAAATGAACCCGGTAAAATATGGAAAATAACTCCATAGGGCTCCATTTCATCTGTGGTGTGAAATTGCAATATTATGTATTATGAATATATAAGTCTTTCCACCTCCTGTAATGCAATCATAAGTACTGGGTGTAACATCACAAAAGGTGCTAAAAATCTGTCATTTCACATTACCAATGTCACCAATTACTATGTTGCTCAAAATATCAAATTTTGACAAAGCACTACCAACAGCAGTTTTACAATACTGCCTGATTGAAACTGGTATTTGCGAGTTATCCCATTTGTATTTATTTTGGTTTCTACAGGGAAGGAAATGGAAAAATGGAGGAGATGGTGGAGCATTAGCGAACATAGCTTGAGGCAGAGCAATGCCTTGGTTTTTAGATTTTGTTAAACACATAGCTGAACAAAAGATGTCAGGATTGTGGCAGAGATAACACATAGACCCTTTAAGAGCTAATGTGGAAAATCTATCCACATTCTTTTCCTGAGTGTGAACAACCAATTGTTGGACTTTGGTTGTTTTTGAACAATTCAGCTTTTAAGAATAAATGTTAAAGGTTTGTCCTGATAGAACCAATGTTTCTTTATTATAATACATGCTTTGACTCCAAATGTATGGCACAAAACACAGCCATAGAAAGTTGAGAAAAATTTTACAGTTATCACTTCACGACGACTCACAGATCATAATACATCTAGAAAAGTAAATTATACAGGGGTTAAATAGAACTAACGGATCACACGAGTGTGACCTATCTTTCCATACTACTGACAATACAAAATAAATGAAAATATTGACTTTGTAATAAAAAGAGAAAAAATTGTCAGGCTAAAACGTAGCAACATTTTAAACTTAAATACAAGAAATGTAGCTCAACATATTTGTTTTGGAGACTCTATACAAATAGTGCTGCTAAGAGCATCAAAGGGAAGCGTTTAAAAACGGGGTTTCTTAGTTGGACCATCAAACTCCTCGCGGACCCTGCCGTACCCAGGGTTACCAGGACCCATTCCCCTAGGACCGCCTGGGGCGAAGCGCTCATTGCGCTATGGGGGTCAATTTGCCCATGGAGGCAGATAGGAGGGTGGGGAATTAGGAATGGGATGGCGTCAGTGCACAAGCACAAAGTTCATGTCCATATGGAGATGTATAAATAGGTATGGCAATAGAGGGTTTTTATATTTTGAGCAGATTTACAACAAAACCAGCAGGAGACGCATCCGAAGAAACCGTTCGTTCCAATATGAAGATCCACAGGTGCCACAGGTTACATACGGAAAAGGAAGAGAGGGTAATGCTTTCGTTAGTCAGTGCCTACCTAGTACGGTCTCTCCAGTGCATGCCAAGATTAGGCTTTAGTCCTTATTGATTATCAGGTCTAGCATTTGTAAATGCTAACCAAATTTACCTCTTTATGATCATTGACTATGGCAACAGATAAATGCCCGAACCTCTTTATGAATGAGGTATTTACAAAATATATCTATGATTCATGTTTCCTTAGAAATTTGGAAAAATGTTAAAAAATATGGAATGTGTCAGTGTTACAAACTCTGAATTAACTGAATTTCAAGAGTTTCCTGAAAAGAAATTATGGTCTATCAATCTGTGGTCCAAATGACACAGAACCCCTTATGGCACTTGATTAAATGGACTATGTTTCCTATTATGTCCAGTATCTAGAAGTACAGGGACTGTACTACAAATACATGTGTGGAAATAAAGACTTGGGCAGAACAAAATTAACAACATTACAAGACATTCAGCACACATTTTCCAACCTTTTTCAAGGAAGCAATTTGGTTAACAATATGCACTTTAGGGCTGCCCCCGACTAAAGATTTTCCTGGTTGACTAGTTGTCATTACTATTCGTCATTAGTCGACCAATCGTCGCACATTTAAGGTCAATATATATATTACTTATCTAGGCTATCTAACGTTAGAATGACTATGCTAATTGGCTAACGTTACTTGCGTGTTTCAAATGATAGGTCATGTTTGAAGTTGATGAAAGATAGGCGAATGTTTGCAAGTCACCTTCTTGAGGTTGTCCTTTACTCTCTCAAAATGATCCCACACTTTGGATTTCCTGTCTGACATAGTAACGAATAACCGCAGGGACCAGGCGTGTAAACGCGAAAGTCTGTCCCTGACTGGCTAAGTGTCACCACTTCCTGTGTTAAATTAAAAGCCCTCTAGCATTTCATACATGGTCCATCTAGCAGGTTTTCACAATTTTGACAAGGCGCAGCTCCCGAATGGGTTTTTTTTTCCTCCTTTGACCAACCGACCAATGAAAACTTGGTCGACTAGACTCTTCTCGTCGACTAATGTTTGGTCAACTATTAGGGAGCAGCCCTAATGTGCTTCATATGCTAATTCGGCAAGTTTTGCCAAACTAGAATTATGTGAGAAAGAGTAAATGTCTCAAGGACAAAAATCCAACAATGGAGAGCAGCTTTGATTTACGACACAAGGCTACAATGAAACAATATAAGTAGAAATAGAATATAAAATGTAGATGATGACTGTGTCTGAGACTGGATATACTCAACATCAACCTGCTCAGCCAACTAAATTATTGTAAATTAATTTTAAGACTTTTACTGAGCTTCACTTTCAGGTGTGACTTTAAAATTTAAGTGCATCAAGGTGCACACTTAATGCAACTTTGTGGACTGTTGCATTGCCAACAGCAAACAAGATTTTTTTTCCATTAGGCTTAAACCTAAAAAAACATTTTCTAAGTAAGTATTCCAAAAATCAGTTTAAGAGAAAATGCTGCTTTAAACCCAAAAAACTGAATAATGCCAAGCTAATATTTGCATGAGTAAACATAATTGGTTGATTTATCAAAAGCTACAAATGTGTCGCGCAAACAATTTCAAATACAAAAATTCAATAAGTCAGAGTATATACAGCAAACATATACCATTTAAATTTCATATTTAAGAATAAAGCCTGATAAAAATGTATTGCGAAAATTATTTTCATTGACGACCTACAGTGTTAACACACATCTAGCCACTCTGTCAACTGTAATTGTACCAAGCAAACACTGGGACTACAAGCCTGCCAGAGGCATAGATCTCCAGCTGTACATGAAATTAGAACTTTCATAGTCCAGTATTCACCTAAACACAAAGTCACAAGGCTGTGCCTGCCCCCATCAATTAATCCTGCAGTGATCTATAATTTCAGAATTTTTGGTTCATGATTTAATGCCTTAGACCATCAACCTGCACTAAATGGACTATAAATGCACACATACAAAAAAAAAGTTTGATAAGGTAATAGTTGGTCCAGAAGATGGACTAAAACCCTACACAAAAAAGGAGCTTTACACAGGATTTCACACTTCCACCCAAAAATACAGCCTGTTCATATACAGCTTGATTTCTTCTCATGACGGATGATGCTTGAAACTGCTCGCACTGCATGGAAAAGTGATTTAAAAGGGTACATAAGCACAATGTCAACAGTTAAAGTGAATAAAAACACTGGTTGGTGAAATTCTGCTTCCGGTCAAGAAAAAGTGCCTGTCCAGCTCACATGAGACAGGGCTTGCAATAGCAGTCCACTACACAAAATGTGTGAGAAGAGAGTAGAGCCACTGAAGTCTGTCGAGAGCACACTGGTGAACAATATATGATTTAGTGCAGGTTGATGGTTTGTTAGCTGGAAGCGGTAAACTCTGGTGAATATAACTGAGGGGGCTTGGCTTGCCATTGAAAAAAAATCCTATCAGGCAGGCAGCATATCTGTCGCAGTCAACAAACAGCAAGCCACTCGGAGACAGCTGGGAACACAAATCATTGCTTAGCCACCTGGCCTTCAAGGTTAAAATCAGCTGGGAGACTTTCCAGCAAAAGGGAAAGCCAGACACAATGTACATCAACTACTGATCTTCCACAAAGTGGGATACATTACCATTTCGTTGTTCATCAAGCCTCCAGAAGATGGTCCCATTCCCTGTTGTCCCTCAAAGCTCAGTCCACCCATAGGAAACTTCTGGTTGGACCCACCGAAGGGCATATCTAACAGGACACCATAATAAGTCAAGTACCCATACTTTAAATTGACATATAAGACAAAATACTAATATCAGTTGAGTCACATCAATTGACAGCAAGGCTTACCTAGTATAATTATAAAGGAAATACTACAATTACATTTAAAAAAGGAAATCAAACAACTGTTTAACAGAGAAACTACCTGGGTGCAGTATTCGAAATAAACACTCCTTTGCCAGTTCATTTAGTCCACTTAGCTAAAAGTAACGCAGTGTGATACTACAGCCCTGTAATAAATCCTACCTTTATCAAAGTTATAATATTAATTTTGTTGAAGATGTTTGAAAGAGGTGCTGATTTAACTTTATGATCAGTTTAGAGGCCATAGCTTGTGGAGCTGTTTAATTGTATTTTGTTATACTGACAAGTGTTTCTAATATTTAGTAAATGATCACTGAGAGTCATTAATTTACATTGAGTGGAACCCACTCTTGGTACCTTATTTTTTTCCTTTGTGATCTTCATGGTCTTAAAAAATTAAATAATCTCAATTAAATAAAGAGTAGATAACTTACCACCCATTCCCAATCCTCCGCCGGAACTCATTCTCATCTCTCTGTCCCTCTGTAATAAGAAA
This sequence comes from Thunnus albacares, assembly GCF_914725855.1. Taxonomy (NCBI): domain Eukaryota; kingdom Metazoa; phylum Chordata; class Actinopteri; order Scombriformes; family Scombridae; genus Thunnus; species Thunnus albacares. The sequence continues at coordinate 22,733,458 of NC_058124.1, read as the reverse complement.
ACAGACAATAACCATTAAACCGGACAACATATGATAATCAATACCTCATTTACTCACTTCATTACATGCATGGCATATGTTTTGTTCCTATTTAACTCACATCCATGAAGTTGCCCATTCTGTAGTTCTCCTCACGCTGGCGGCGCATCTGTTCTTCCATTTCTCTCTTGCGAAGCATCTCCTCCTCTCGCCTGCGACGCTCTTCCTCTTGTCTTTTCACAAAGGGGGAGAAAAAAGTCAGACACAGAGCAGCTGTAAGGTATCATCCATGGACAGGGGAAAAAACAAATATTGTGTTTATAAGAAGATGCCATGGTGACCAACATCTCTCTCAATCAACAACCAAACAGAATTCTGTTGAACATAAATACCTCATCTGCATCTCCTTCCTCTTTTGCATCTCCTGACTGTGCAACTCCTCCATGCGCCTCAGTTCTTCTTGTCGCCTCAGTAGATCTGCAAGGAAACGCGAAACCGGTTTTAATTGTGGATCTTCAACATTAGATGCACCAAATCCTTCCCACAGAAAAAGCTGCATACCACAGTGCTTACCTTGTCTGAGCAGGTTGGCCTGGTGTTCGTGGTAAGCGTCCTCCATCTCGCTCTCAAGCTTCTCGCGGGCCTCACGCATGTTCTTCTCCACCTGGTCCCTCTGCTGTTTCTCCATTTCATCGAGCGACTTCCAGCGCTTGGAGTATTCGAATTCGAAAGTGCCTGGACGAGCAAAGCGAGGGGGTTCCTCCCGCTCTCTATGGACAAAATCAGCAAAGTATACAGTACGTTATGCTTGCGCGATCGTATTTGCACCAGGGTTAAAAAATAAAGTAGTAGCAATGGCCATGTCAAATGAAAACACCACAATTTCTTTTAACAGTACAATAATTCGTTTTCAGTCTATCATTAGTCAGTGGGGAGTTTAAGGCTACTTTCTTACTCCCCCCCTTGACTCACACAGGTTAACATCTGCCACTCCACATAGCAGATTGACTTTTAACAGCTGCAAACCTTGAACCACCTCCCCCACTACCACTGCAAAACCCCCACTTGCACATTACACCATCTGCTGCTCAGAAAACCATTTGCACAATAAAGATGAAAAGGGGAGTCAATACAACTGGTCACCCTTTATCAGCTGTCTTCAATCTAATGATTAGACATCTCATCTGACAGCATTGCATCGACTTAACAGAACGATACAAAACAAGGAAAAGGAAAAAAATGGTGTGCTTACGCTTGATATCTGGGGTTCTTCTGTGCCAATTTCTCTGGAAGACCATCTTCATCATCAAACTGGTCAAGAGGCTCCACAATAACTGGCCTGGGTGACCTGAACGGGATCACATAAAAGGAAGAGGAATAAGCAAAGTCTTTTATGGTGGTGTACTGACTGATGATGTTCAATGCAAATGTGTGCCTTCCAAACTCTGAACTTACGCTGTGAGCAGGAAGACGCCCTCATTGCATCGATCCAGGGCCTTTCTGGCAGCGGGTTTGGAAGCGAACTCAACAATGCCCCTGCCTGTGGATCGCCCACGGTCATCTACAATGACGATGGCCCTTTCAACCATTCCAAACTGTGAGAAAGCTTCTTCCAGGAGCTCGTTAGAAACAAACGGTGACAGGTTCTTCACAGACAGAGCTGCAGAGTGTGTGGCAAATCGGACACGCAGGGGTCTCCCTTTCATTGGTGTATCATCTAACTCTGCCTTTGCTATCTCTGCGAGTGCACGGGACTCCTGCAAGAAATCAAAAAATATTTAGGGATTCATTCATCCCAAGTAAGCAGCATTTCACTATTTTAACTTGGTTAATTTAATGATTAGCTGCAGTATCTCAGTCGGTCGATGTAAAACTGAACCTCAGTTACTGTAGCAATTATTACTCCAACACCACAACTATGATACTCGTGTCCATCTCGACACTGGATAAACAGTCTTACCAATCGGATGAACCCGAAGCCTTTGCTTTTGTTGATGAAGACCTCGCTTGGCTCTCCATATTTTGCGAACAGCTTCCTGAACTCGTCCTCCGTGATGTCGTTGGGCAAGTTGCCGATGAACAGGCGACACCGCTGTGTGTACGTCTTCTCCCCGGGTTTCAGCAACATGGACAGTGTCGCCCTGAATTCCTGTTTTTATTGATAAACAAACAATATGGATTTGAAATCTCACTTCTACGCCAAACCAAATTATTTTATTTAGATTCAGACGACAAAAACACACAGAGGCCCTTTGAGAACAAAAGAGAAAAAGCTAACGAAAATGTGTCTAGTTTTTTGTGGTAACGTTAGCGTTCATTCATGCCTTCGTCTCCCTGGCCAAACCGCCCATCCCCCATCAGCTCCGTGTGCTGGCAGGAAAAAAAAAAAAAAACTTGACCTACATTTTGAGGTAAATCTTCGGGCAACTAACAAACACGCGGAAAGCCGCTGTACATCGGCGCTCACCAAATACTACACACTACATTACCTTTGTTTCATCAGATTTTACTATTATATGCAAATTTTGCGAATGCACGAGTTATACACAAGATGGCGGATAGCCGAGGTGACTAACGCTGGCTAACATCAATGAATGTCGACACATATCTGGGCAGAAAATGTGTCACAAGTAATACTACAGACCTTCGTTTGGCTTCCGTCTGCGTTGTCGTTTGAGGCCGATTCCTGGTCCTGTTTGGACTTGTTTTGAGTCCCCTGTGGTCCCGTCCTGTGGCCCTGTTGCGGACCTGTCTTCTGGCCTTGTTGCGGGCCTGTCCTCTGGCCTTGTTGTGGACCTGTCTTCTGGCCTTGTTGGGGACCCGTCCTCTGGCCTTGTTGCGGACCTGTCTTCTGGCCTTGTTGTGGGCCTGTCCTCTGGCCTTGCGGGGGCCCTGACTTGGGGCTCGGAAGCGGCTTCTGCTGTTGTCCGTTAGTATTACCTGCTGGTGATTTAAGCTGCTGGTTCTGGTTCTTGTTATCCTGGTTAGGCTGGGGAGAGGTCATGTTTGGTTTCGGCGGTGGTGACTGGATCTTCGGCTGGGACGCGGGGCTTGCCGGTGTCTGTTTCTCATCCTGCGCCGGCTTCTGCTGCTGCATCGGGCCTTTCATTGTGAGCGCCGGGCCGGGAGTCGGCGGAGGGATGATTGGTAATCCCTGGTTCTGCGGTGGCTTCTGGGGAGTCGTCTGAGCCCCCTGATGAGGAGGCCTATTAAAGTTATTTCCTCCCCTGCGATTTTGGTTCTGAAAAGGATGATTCCTGAAATTTGGGTTTCCCATCAACCCAGCCCGTATCGGGCCGCCGGGTCCACCTCCTCTGCGTGGCTGAAAATGATTCATCCCAAGGCCGCCGCGATTATTGTTAAATCGAGACATTGATTCTTTAATTACCGAAAAATATGATTAAAATAGCAAAAAACGGTCTAGCTTTGCTGCGTAACAGCCGCCTGCGCTTGTGTACTGCAGCTCGAACGTCTCAAAATGGCGATCAACGGTTGCGTAAAGAAGGGTCCTTCTTTCTCCAGCACAATGAGAGCCACCGGCACCGCTGATTGGTCCGCTGCTCAGCGGAAGGAGCGGCCACGGGCGTTTACAGTCTTTTCAAGGAATCGGTTCGTTTGGCCTCCTCCACTGAAACTGTTATACCTGGCTTTCTTTGTCCGCCCCCTCCCTCCCCATATGAACAAAAAGTCTGTCCAGCGTACTTTGTCTGAAATATTAAGACAGCTCACTTTGGGCTTGGCTTTGTACTTGTGATCTTATCGAGATTGTCACCTGGGTGCTTAAGATATACAACAATAACAATTTTCTACATTTGCCCAAATAGCTGTTCAAAATGAACCATTCGTTCAGCAGGAGCCTCAGCATTTACTGTCTTCCTGCTTCAGCATATTAATACCAAAAGACTAGTAGTGAAACAGTGCAAAACATGAAAATTGTTGTAACATTTATCTGAATTGGGCAGAATACCTCACTGTGATCAATGTCTATCATCGTGACTAAAATGATCAACTATTAATATTTAAGTCATCTGAGTAAACAGAGTTTAAATAATGAGTGTTCCTATTTTAACTCAACTTTTTGCTACCCTTTTGTACATTCTTTTTTATATTGGGTAAACCTGAAATATGCAAATTGACTGCAGACCAATAGGCAGCCAATCACAAATGTGATGACTTCCACTTGGACTTCATGCGCCTTTCGACTTAAAAAATCTGATACCCTGCCATGGTTATGGAATAAATGTGGAAGTGATAAACACAAATTTATTTATCTTTTCATGATTTGCATTCATGTTTCACTATTAGTCTTTTGGTGTTAATGTGTTGAAGTGGTACCAAACACATTTACAAATTTATGACTTTTTTGTTTAAAAAACAAGGTCTTGTTCCTACCTGTTAAAAACACTTGACAATGTTAATTGAAGCACTGATTACACTGTTTTCAATTAAAGGAAACCTGTGGTGTTTGCTGAATTATAGTTTTGTTTTTTTTTTAAATTTTCCTCATACCTATCTATCACTCTGTTTATTGATCTTCTGATCTATATCAAGGAAAATATGTAAAATGGAAAATAAAAGACCCTTGACTCATATGGACTTTTTTTTGGTCATTTATTCCGCATACAGGTGTTTTGGAAACAAAATAAGTGGAGAGACCACTTGTCTCACCTCAACATGTTTAATTAATGGTCATCATTATAAACGCACACAAAAGAGGATGAGATGACGACGGTGACAAAACACAATGAAACATAAACCCAATAAACAAAAACACATATGTAAAAAGTTTAACCAACGACAACATACAACCCAGGAAAACATACAAGACAGTGCGACGTTGTCACACAGGGGGAAATGTTGGAATAATTAAAAAAAAAAAAAAAAAAGGTGAAGGTGTCAAAGAGGAGAAAAAAGCTAAATCAAGTTAAGCACAGAACACAGGGCTGCATCAGAGATTTAGAGAAACGGGAAAATATAAAAGCACTCAAGGAGATAAGAGAGACATTCATTGATTTCTGAACAACAATCAAATCAGATGTCTTTCTTCCTTTTCCACTGTTTTTAAATCAGGTTTGAAAAACAGCAATATAGAACAGGTAATAATGAGGAGAGCAAAATTAACATTCACAAAGGAAAATGCAGAACACCTGATATATATTTATGTTTTTTAAGCACACACGACTCCTCAGAGTTACACTCCTATGTCCAAGGATCACAAGTTGTTCAAGGTTAACTTTTTTTTATTTGTAAAATCACTCTTCAGTTAGGTTGGAACAGCTTCTTGCCAAAGCTCTCCCATTGTTTAGCCTTTTTTTTTGTTTTGTTTAAAAGAAGTGAATATTAATAGTGTGGGGTTTCACTTTAAATCTGACCTTCTATGTTTTATTAATGGGTTACAGTATAATAAGTTGCCAAACGGAGGGAGCTGGGAGGTGACCTTATTTTATTACAGTGGAAATAAATGGTCTCCATCAGTTTTAAACTGCTTTGGTGTTGTGGATAAAGATATGGAACAATATAACAACCCATAAGCATGTTTAAAACAACCAAAACCATTTAAAAAAAAATCAACTGGGACTGGATGAAGAGGAGGCTATTCATAGGGTGGCTGCTGCTGAAACAGAAGCACCTGAATGGGAAAAATATTTAAAATGAGGAAAATTTGGTGGGAGGAACAGTGAAAAGACTCGTGGTGTGCAGTCTGTGCGGGTCTGCAACCATCTGGAGTGATGCATTATTTCATGCATCTCATACAGGTAAAGTCATTCACCTTTAAGCCTACAATCTTATTTAAAAAAAAAAAAAAAAGAAAAAGAAATCAACTGAGGTACTTTTACATAAAGAATCACATAATCAAAGCAGAAAGAAACTACTAACATGCAGGTGTGGAAGCTTATGAAATAAACAGCGCAGGGTAACAAAAGTATCGATTGATTAGTTTTCTTTTATTTCAATTGGATTTTATTCATATAATGCAGTAAATTTTAATCACACTCATTTTAAAAAAGAAATGTCAGGCTCCTGTAGATATTTCAGTAAAAAGGAGCCTTCATAGATTACCAATGCAAGACCAGGACAGGCTGCGGTGTACTTGTAATGGGGTGCTAGGGTGGTGGGGTGGATGGGTTGGTGGGAAACCAGCTGCTCCAGATCTGAAACCATTTAAAAACCAGCGCTCACTGCACCTGAGCAAGACTCTGTGGGACCATACTACACTAACTCTACTGGAGTTACATAGTTAGTATGGTCACAGACAGTTTCAGGTAGGTGTTGGCGAGAGGGAAAGGCGTGGCAGTGGAAGCAATGGAGGATGTGACAGCTGAAAAAAAAGGAAAGGTGAAGCAAAATGAGGTAAAAGTGGAGTAAAACTAGGGTCAGGATGGAGGCGACAGACAGGTTTTTAAATAAATCCAAAGGGAATGTTCTGTGTGAGTCAGTGTTTCTCCCTCCGAAGGCTAAGACTTGTAAGTGCAAGCACTTAATTATGTTATTATCAAATCAGTGTGTTTGACAGATCTGTTTTCAGTATGAGTGTTGTTGGCTTGGACTGCATGAGAAGCAGATGTTTTGTTTAGTTGTGTGGATCCAATCTTTATTGTGAAAATGTGGGTGCGTGATCATGCGTGTGTTTGTTATGTTGTCGATGTGTGTGGAAGAAAGGGGGAGTTGGGGGAGGGGGGGAGGGGTGGGGTGGGGTGCTCATGGCTGTTTCCTGTGGGAGAATGGCAGATCGGGGGTGAGAGGTCAGTGTCTCAGGGGGGTCACAGTAGGGATGAGGTGAGGTCAGATCCGGGGCAAATACTTCTCAATAAATTCCTTTACAGCCGCCATCTCCTGCAGGGAAGAAAAAAAATAGATGTTGGTACAGTGGACAAATAAAATGGATGCCAAGTTGTCTTATCTGTTATGGAAAGTACAAAAATACTGAGCCTACATTAAAAAGAAAATACCTGTTTGTCTACAAAAGTAAAAAGAGAAAAAAGTTAAGTTTTCAGGATGAACTGAAGTAAGTTAAATCTAGTTGTTGATTTGAAAAGTGGGAGGAATTATTTCCACTGTTCAGGTTTCTGGAGGATAAGGTCAGGCGGGTGGAGAACTTTCAAAGTGTGTATAAGCGTGATAATAATGATGATAATAATAATAAACTTTATTTTATTGAACTTTTCTTAACTAAGTTATAACGTGCTTTACAGAAAAAGAAGAAATAATTATCAAAAAGCAAATAAAAACAAAGATTTAAAAGACACTACAGATGTGGCCTGTCTGACCTCAGTAGGCAGAGTTCGGTTGGGTTTTGATGGGTACTGTAGTATTTAGAGCCACCCAACATACCAAAAAGAACAGAAAAAAAGCGTAATTTCTTAGATATAAAGTTGACCATAAACCCATAATACTGTTACATTATCCAGGAGACTCCTGGGCTTCTATGTAGAGGAATATTGAGCCTTAAAATAAAACTTTAAAATGGGAATTTACATTGTGGGAAATACGTCTGGATCCAGGAGGTCATACTAGCAATAGTAAAACATTTAAACCTGCGTTAAGCAAAATTTTTGATATGAACACCAAATCGAATAACTCTTTTATGTCATTTGACCCAAAAATCTCTTAATGCGCCTTTAATTTCATAAGCGCACAGAGGTAGAGTACCTGAGGACAGGAGCTGTGAGAGAGCCCTGGGTAGGATTTGAAGGTGATCATCTGAGGGTTGACTATGGATTTGAGTTTTTCCGCCGTCATGGCACCAAACTTTACCGGGATCATGGTGTCCATCTCACCGTGGCACTGCAAGATCGGGATGTTCTTGTTGCTGCTAGACGCCTGCAGAGCAGAGACAAAACAGACTTAGACCGCGGCCCTCCGTCCACATTTAAGACAATGTTTTTCTTACCCAAAAATTTAGTTTTTTCCCACAAACAGTCTCTAGAGTGGATGAATCGGGGAAAGCTGATCTTTTGGAAAACAATGGCATAAAAGACAACTTTATGTCACCTATAACTTGGATAGTTGATCATACAATAAAGGTTTTATCAAGCTGTGTTTATTTTTTTTCCAGAAATGATCATAAAATGATGATTTGCCTGGTTAATAATTACTATTTATTACCAGAGATCAAATCAACGCTAGACCACTTGTCTTGACAACAGAAACTGTAAAGTAGGTTATGACGACAACTAAATCATGAGTACTGTGTTAAAACTGTGTATTCAAACACAGTTTAAGTGATGAAGGAGATCAGGTGGAGACAGAACGGAGGTTTAACCAGCTGAGACTCAGCAGAGTAACGGGACTCTCAGATGTTGGCTGTGATGCCCAGTTTTTAAGTTTGTCGACTGAAGGAGAGGAAGAAGAAAATATTTCTCCTTCTTACTTGGTTCAGGCATTTAGTGTGGACAGAGACCTTTATGAAAACAAACTATAAATGTTAGTATGGGCCAACGTCCTTTTTTTTTTCTTCTTCTTTCTACATGTGAACAGTGTTTTTGTTTGGGTGTGGGAGTATTCTTAAAGCCCCTTTCCAAAAATGTCTTAAGACATTTATGGTTTTTCCACAAAAAGGTTCCTAGTTAGAAATTATCTAAACGACATTTCGTCCTTCTCCTTCATTGAAAAATCCAGAATCTATGAATATACAAATGTTTTTCATTTCAAAACTTTAACTACTGGTTACGAGTTGTTTCCTACTTCACTGTCCATTTTAAGTGTTTGTGCATTGAGGGCTTCAAGTTTCCACATCACACTTGTGTAAGCTGCATACTGGACTACGACTGGCCTAAAACTAGCTGTGATGTTGCAAATCCTGCTTGTAGGTGCGCGTCTTAAACTCAAATTTAAGGTGAGCAAAGAGACACTTTCCCTTCAACAGATTAATGTAAAAACAAACTGGACATACATCATTCTGCACAGTGAAGGTCAAACATGTGGGTGAAGAAACAATAAGAAGAACATTTTTAAGTGGAGAGGGACTTTAAATCTCACACATTATTAAAACTTCAGGCAGCGTGATATGATAAAGTTTCAAGGTTTCTGCAGCGTGGAACTATTTCAATACAGAAACTAAAGGCAGTCCATCTAAAAAAAGTTAGAATTAGGGAGGCAGAAGACCCATATAACTTGTTCCTGATAAAACTGTCACTGTACCGATGGGAAACTCCTGTGAAGTGGTAGCCAGCAACTGAGGGCCACAACACCAGCCAACTGATGCTGGCAGGTCAAGGCGGTATACAAGGACAAGGCCCCACCCTGAGGAGGAATGAGGGCAGCAGACAGAGAGAGAGAAAAAAACAAGAGGACACCAAGTTTATTCCATGCATTAACAAGCATTTCCTAATATCCTGTGCTGCAAATATGAACATCAAAAGAAAACTAAGATGTAAATTCTTACCTGAGAGAAGCCACCGAGCATTATACGGTGTGGGGGGATCCCGTTTTTAGCCTCATGTTCAATTATGGCGTTGACTGGAGGAAAGCAAGAGGGACTATGTGTTATTCAGTGGAAAGAAGCCACGTTATGCAGATTGTCAAATAAACCATCAGATGTTATGAATAGGGAGTGATTTGTGATAATGGGGAGGTAGCTAAACGCTAACTTGGCTCACTGGGGAGCGAATGGTGGAAAGACAAATGTCTGTCATACTAAAGAAGCATGTTTTTCTGGATTTACTTGGCGAGTGCATACAAACAAATCGTAGATCACGGACACAACACCAGTTTTAGCTTCTCTCCGTTTGACTTCCTGTCAAATCGCAGCTGAAGACTTTTCCGTTTGCCGCTGCTTTTTTTAAACCAAATTTGAGGGTTTTGATTAATATCTTACACTGCACTATAACTTTTATTCTCCTGTTTTATCTGTCTTCTATTTTAGCTTATTTTTTATTTCCAACATAAAACTTTTTAATAGTATTTAAATGTCTTTTTATATTGCCTTGTGTTGCTTTTATATTCTGTCTTGATGCCTTTTATATTCTATGTAAAGCACTTTGAATTGCCTTGTTGTTGAAATGTGCTATATAAATAAACTTGTTGTGTCTTATTTATAGGAGTCATTGTGCCCTCTGACCACTGGGAGGAGCCTCAGATCTTCAATACATTTCTGGCAGTTTCAGAGTCAAAGCTGAAAACTAAACTAAAAAGGAACTAGTTCGCACCAAGTTTCAACCGTCTAAAAGCAAAAGTGTTGATATCTGATCTGAAGGGCCACAGGATGACTGAGCAAATTTTTTGGACAAACTCTCCTCAAACACATTCATAGTGTTGCAATCAGCTGTGAACACGAAAAGTGACAGATGTACCATGAGAGAGAAGTTTGAACACTAAAGAGCATCTCAGCTTTGCACACCGAGCCAATTTCTGCCCCAGTGTGATGGTAGCAATGTGGGTTTCAGAAACCTATAAAAAAGTTTCTGAAACCCACAATCCTACCAACCATTTCCAAAGTCGGAAAGGTGTTTGAAGAAGAAGATTTCAGACACTGTTCGACGTTCCAACAAGCACTTCGTTTTAAGTGTAATGATGCTGAAAGGTCGTCAGAAGAGGGATTGCGTCCTATTTCAAGATCGAAAACTAAGGCTACATTCAGACTGACTTTAGCAGCTTGTGAAAAATGTTTTTCACGTATTTAAATGAGGCCAGTCCAGTGATGCAATTGGGCACCGACACAAAGGCCTCCCGCTCTTGCCACGATGTAATTCTCGAGTGGCGCTTGCGGCGCCATGGTCCATGTTCCACTGTTTGTTTGTTTTCACTCTTTTTACACTTTTATATCAACTTGCATTCAATGTTGTTGGATTGATTGCTTTTATTTGATTTATTGTTTTTGTTCTGTCTCAGTGTGATCAAATGTGTTTTATTTATTATGATTATGCTATGGTCTTACTGGGTATTCTATTGTTTTTACTGTGGTTTCTATGGTGCTGTTATGTCTGGAGCGTTGGACCAAACGAATTTCCTGTGTGGGATAATAAAGTTGATCTGAATCTAAATCTGAATCTAATTCATTTCTGCTGTGCAAATCAAATACGTGCAAGCACACATTCACTGTGATTCTACTGTTTACCTCCCAATCACGGCAACTAAAAATAATTGCTGCCATAATAACTTTTTAGAGTTATGAAATCCTGTCTCAGAGTTTATAAACCGCTGCGCATAAACTCATGTATCTGTTATTCAAACTCGGACTTCCGGGATTGTTTTTCATGTCTCACATGTGCCTGAAGCAACACAACCCCACCAATACAGCCCCTTACACTGTTTTAATGCAGGGCTGTTTTCAGCCTGTACATCCACTAACGCTGATTGTGCTGTTGTCTCAGAGAAGCACAGTTCACATCTTTAAAAAGCAGCTGAAAACCCACCTGTCTTCTTTGGCCTTTTCCTGATTAGAACTTTATAATTTGTGGTTTGTACACTTTATTCTCCTTGTTTGTTTGTTTTTTTTACATATTGCTTGCATATTCTTTCTTTCTCTTTTCTTCATTCTGTAAAGCACATAATAATAATTTAGGTTTTGAAAAGCGCTTGCGTAGGCATACTGCCTTACATAGTCTCACATTATTTGAAGCTATTTAATGTCAAATGTTAACGTATACAATATTTTTTATTAGTCTTTAAAAAGTTGATAATTTAGAGGTACTTAATCTTTATGGTGCAGTGACAAAACACTGGTCGGACTGGGCTCTACTGGAACAGACAGATATCTGTTTTTTAGTGGCATGTTTGTCTGCATTTGCTGATCACCAGCAGAGAGTGACAGGAAACATGAGGGGAAGTGTGGAATGGACATGTGATTAAGGTCCCCAGCCAGACTCTGAACTGGAACAGACATTTCAAGCTGATATGTTAAGAGTACTGACATTGATCCACAGAAATGCCATTTCTATGACATTTAAAAACTCACTGTTCTCTGCCGCCCTCTTGATTCCAGATTCGTCTTCTGGGGAGTCGGGGCTGAGACCCATGAGGTCAAACCTGTACATATGCAGAGGCCAGTGAGTAAGGAAATCAATAGATATAATCACAGGATTGTCACTGGCAATATGGGAGCCTATTGTGGTTTCTAGGGAAACAATAGCATCCAGTGTTGAGCAAAAAGGCTGTCTCTTTCATCACGCCAACTCACCACGCGGGCATCATCATCTTCATGTTGAGAGTGACGGGAATCCGGGGCCTGAAGGGGGGAAAAGGGAGGGAAAGAAACGAGAACATGACAGTCACCAGCAGCTGAAATGATTTATTCGCTTTGCCAAACAGGATGGGAGATAAACTACTGGTTTCAAGCTGCTTTTGCCTTCTGAAAAAAAAGTGATTAGTTTTTTTTCCCCACACAAAGTAAGAAGATTTTAATTCTCCTCCCTGCTGACAAGTGATAGCCTTGGAAGTATAAAATATGACAGACGGATCAGGGAGGAAAAAGACTTACGCGTGGGGGCAGATGAACTTGACATGAGGCAGCTGGATCGACGTCATACTATCGGCCCACCCATGCCTGACAGAAAACAGAGAAAGAGGTTCTTTGTTTCTAATCCAGTTTAAGCAGAATTACTGATACACAGAGCATCAATCCCAGATGTATGACAGCGTAGTATAATATATAATACGGTGTACAGTATCATAGTGGCTCGTTACAAATGTTTGCTTTTGAGATACAGTTAGGCACTTAAAGAGAAAAACACTCACAAAAAGGGGAATATTTTATTTATAAGCACTGTTACCACATTTTATTTTTAGAACTAACCGAAGAACCAAACATCTGATTAAAGTGAATCATCTGACTTCAAGTACTGATTCAAGTACTTTTAAATGAATCATTTATGGTGTTGCCAGTAGTGTATCGTGAATGTAGGCATAAATTATCCCATTTACACTTTGCCACTTTGTGTATCTTGGGCAGATTATATATTTTCCTTACAAAAAAAGAAAGCTAAGTAAAGATACTGTGGTCATGAGTCCACCGGCACAACTCAAGCCTCCAAAAAAACCCTATTAAAATAGTTGTTAGTTGAAATCACGTATTTCCACATTTTACCTAGTTATTTAACTTTTTAATTCTATTTTTGTGAATTTTATCTCCCTACATTACACTCTGGCATCATGTACAGTATGTAACTCTGGCGGACGACAGAAAATCCCATTTATTTTATTGTTTTGTTTAACATGAACAGTCAAATTTAGTCTAAAATTAAATGATTTTTTTTACCCACTTTTACCCGACCAACAGTCAACAATCCAGATATTCAGTTTATTGTCATAGAAGATTAAAGAAACCAGAAAATATTCATATTATATTGCATTTTCTTCTTTAAAAAACAACTCAGTACAAGTAATCGATTATCAAAATAACTGCCGATTAATTTTCTAACGATTGACTAATTGATTAATAGACTAAATGGTAAATGGCTGCATCTATATAGAGCTTTTGTCCGAAGCTTTGCTGCTTGTTCACCCATTAACACAGACACTCACACACCGATGGCAGCTACTATGCAGGAAGGGGTGCTTTTAGGTCAACAACACACAAGGTACCTTTAATACTCAAGAATACTGCTGGGTATCATTTGAAAATTTTTGATACTAAATAACTATTGAGTTTCGACAACCTTTCATGAAAAGTACCGGTTACAATATCTGAAGCAGGGAAAATAATTCGCCAATGCCGAGTACAAGTATGAAAAGAACCAGATGATGTAGATACTATCACAGCAAATCTTCTTTTATGTTGTTCACATATACATTAAAATACTGACAATAATGTGCAATAGAAAAAGGAAGTAAGGCTCATATTCTTCACTGAAGACTAAATGTTCAAACATCACTCACCCTGAGTCTCCCAAACCATGGAGGAAGATCACCTGTAACATAAAAACAGCAGATAAGACTTTCAGAATTTATAACTCATAAATATTCGTACTATACCCAAAATAACTGGGAACATTTCTTAACATTTCCCCCTAAATCCAAATACAAAGACTTTAATATGTTCCTGATATTGATCGATCACATTGGACGCATTCGTTGCTGAAGGGAGGAAACTTGTGATCTCCCTGTGAGCGGTACAGTATGTTCATATCCATCTTGCACTTTACAGATGACAAGAAAAAAAAAGAACAAAAAACCCTTTTTGAACTTTGAGCCAATTTATCAGATTGTATCTTTTCTTGTGCACACAATGTCCTACTGGTAAGTGTGCATACTTGTTCCCAAACAGAGAAAAATAGATGCCAAACTCCCGATCTTGCCAAAGTAAGCACTCACTGCCAGTATGCACACACGCTACTCCCCTGCAGAGAAACTATGAAAGGTAATAAAAACAATTTAGAGAACTGGCAATACACTGCCTGTTGGCTTGAAATCAAAGATTCAGCCATCTTTACCGAGATCAAAACACTTTCTTCCATGTAAGGTTGGACATGAGGTTCAGAGCTGGAAGCAGTGAATTTGCTTTGATCCTGGTGTTAAACAAATCCCTGCACTGTACCTGACAACAGCTCATTGAAAAACGTGTTTAATTTTTACACACAGCTCCAGCTGAGCATCTACACAATGTGCCAGGTGCAGCTACAGGTGCGACTTCTCATTACAAAGGAATAACGGACTTACTCCTTAGACTTTGGACTTGTAATGTGGCAGAAATCGTTGGTACAATAATCATATGGATCTCTATTGTATGAGTCGAAATTGAATATGATAGAAAATTTTCACTTAACGATGAAATTTGTGATCGTTGCATATAAATGTCCAATCTGCAAATTTGTGACCAAATAAATTCCAGGTTTATGTGAAAAGACAACTGAAGAGTTTGATTTAGTGACGAAATGTAAGCAATTTGTTTAACTTATCAAAATAAAATACTGCTTTGTTCAAAAACATTAGTGATGTAAACAAATTCTTATTACCATCTGTGTCCAAAATTACAAATTTCTGTCCAAAAAAACAGAAAGTAGTGAACGGGCCATGGACAAAACCTTTTCATATCATTATAGGCATCATTAGAGCATAAATTTCAGACAGTGATTTTAGACAACCAATATCTCAGCTTTAGCAGTGGTTCAGTATCTATTAAAGGCTTTAAAAGACCTGTGAATTATTTCATAGCAGGTTTCAATTTGGTCTTCTGTTGGGGGAAAACCCTTTAGCTTGCTTTTGAATTACGGATTGTCCCTTTAACTAAGGGCTGGGTATTTATTATTTATTTGGTATTTGAAATGTTTCACAGCTATTGCCAATAAGATACCTGAGTTTCAGTACCAAAATGAATTATTTCATTACTTTGAAGAATATAAACATGTTTTTTCAAAAAACTGTTTTCTGCTAACATGACAAAAGAAGCCAAAATGATCAAATATTAAATATTATCTGATCACAAGAAGCCATAAAAGAACAGAAAAAATGTCTAAAATTGATATAACTAATCTAATTATAATTTATTATAATTATTACAATAAATGATATAATAATTTTAATTTTCAAGGACCAGTGTGTAAGATTTAGGGGGATCTATTGGCAGAAATGGAATATAATATTCATACCTATGTTTTAATTCATGTATAATCACCTGAAAATAAGAATTGCTGCGTTACCTTAGAATGAAGCCTTTCTATCTACATATGAAAGGAGGAGGGTGAAGGGTTTTCATTTGGTTGCAATCTGCAACCTCACCACTAGATGGCACTAAATCCTACACATTGGTCCTTTAAATCAAGAATGAGCTGATTAAAGAACGAGTAAACAAGACAACTAATCTTATCAGACATTAAATGCCAGCTTTAAGCACTTAACAGTTTTCAAACTGGGTGTTAGAGACACATTTACGATCAGTGTTGAGGTTCGATATAAAGTCCTGTTGATGGTAAATCTGATGTCAAACGAAAATTTAAACACTCCTCGAACATTTTTCACATCTGATTTTGTCAGCATTTAAATACAACAGATTTAGCAATTTAGACAAAAATCAAATCAGTATCACATGAAAAATAGCGAGCACAATATCGTAAACATGGTGATGTCATCAGGTGTCTTATAACAAACTTTTTAAAAGCAAAGAAAAATCAGTTTATAGCAATATAAGATAAAGAAAAACAGAAAAATCTTACATTTAAAAACCATCAAATACTTGGAATTTTGCTTGAAAAATCTATTAATCGATGATTTAAAAAGTTGCAGATTAATATATTATTAATCACCCAATCAATTACTTGTTGCAGCAGTAGTATCACAATATTACCAAAATGTGTATCCGCTAAAATGAGGCAGACAATAAGACAGTTATGTTCAAAGGCAAATAAAGGGACATTAAAACTTCTTTGAATGAATGAAAGTCTCTGAGAAAAGGATTGTCCGGTTTCTAAAAGTGCTTTTCCTGAAATAAATCAGCTGTAGCCGAAGTAAATGGCCGGTGGATGACAAGGAATTTTAGTTGTAATATCCCTTTAATATCAAGCACAACCGGACAGTGACCCATGTCGACGTTTCATCACCAAAACACCATGTTGGATACCAACAGCTGCCCATGTTTCCCTCTGAAAATGTCTTTCTCAGTATCGTTAAGACTCTCTGAATACAAGCATCAATAACATGAAAGACTTAAAAAGTGAAAAGTGTGTCTGGTTTTGTGGTCTAACTCACCACTGCGGTCTCCTTCTCCTCCCCAGACACCGTCACGGCCTCGGCGAGCAGCGGCACAGACATGTTGTTGCCACACATACACTGTAAGAGGTGCTGGAGTCAGAGAGGACAGAAAAACAAGGCGTCAGCTGACTGCAGAGCCGAGAGTCTGCAAGTACATATTATCATTAAGTACATAATATGTTGTCATGTGCATTGGGGCCAAACAAAGATATTTAAACTCTCATATATTTTCAGACATTTGGAGCAATTGGTTAAATGTTCCTGTTTTTCTTCTCCACATGATTCTCCAGTTTGAGTTTTCAGGCCTGACATACTAATCACGAGATGATTCACATGGCAGATATAACTGGAACTATTTAAAATCAGCTCAATCTTTGAGTCCTGTGTTTTCGTACAGAGACCACAATCTTCAGGAGCAGTTTCTGCATGATAGATGTTTTTTAATACTACAAATAGATATCAGCATACGCAAATAATCCGCCAGTCCAGTCTACTTTGCTGCTAATGTATCAGCTCCAGGCTTCGGAGTCATTTGATTACATCACATTAAATTGGGGAAGATTGTTCTCTGGTTTCTAGAGCTGCAGGACAAGCGAACTGTGCGAGCTCAATAAAGCTCACAAGGGCATCACTTCCTCTGGAAACATCTCTCTCACTTTTAAAAAAATCACATTTTTTAAGATACGTGTACAGTTTCTGTTTGATGTATTCACTAAAATCCTTTCTAAGCAGCGTCCTCTGACTGTCAAGCTGCCAAAACTCAGACGAGAGGAGATAAAAAATGTTAATATGCTCATCTGAGTTGCCTTTAATTATAAAAACTCAGAGCAACGAGCTTTACAGCAGCAGTCAGCACTATGTGGATTTTTATGCACCGTGTTTCGCTTGTCAGGCTTCATACAGACTGCCATACGCTCCGATTGGAGGAGGCTGTTTCCTGTGCCATGTGTTTCATGTATATGAAAATTAGTTAATCTATATTTTTAGTTACAGTTAGGGGCACAACAATTGAACATCAATCAAAAGCTGTAAAGAGCTCTTTTGGTAAAGACGTAAACATAAAATCATCAATTTCAATCAAACTGAATGTGCTTTTAAGTCAGGTTAGTGCATCAGTAATACATACATTTAAATAGAATTTCAAAGTTTTGTTGTGCTGCAACTAACAATTATCAGAATTTCCACAGTAACGTCTTCAAATGTCCTCTTTTGTCCGACCAACAGTCTAAAACCTAGAGATATTCAGTTTACTCTAATTTAACACAAGCAAAAGCAGCAAATTATCATATGTAAGAGGCTGAAATCATCAAAGGTTCTGCATTTACACTTGAAAAATGGCTGAAACATTAATTTTCTGTCGATCGACTAATGAACTAATCTAAGCTCTAGCTACCAATATTATGAAAAGCATGATTACCATTGTCTTAATGTTTCATTTGCTAGATTGGTGTAAATGTATTTAAATGCAATAAATGCTGGAAATAAGGGATTTTTAAGGCGTTGACAATCCCTGCACCCTTGAAAGCAAAAACCTGACATGTGGTAGCTTTAAAAAGAATTTGGAGTACAATTTTCTTTCACAAAAGTCAAAAATCAAACGTTAAATCACGAGGATGTGTTCAAATTCTGAACCAGGTAAAGCTTATTAAAAACAGGGATTTGCAGACACAAGTAATGGGCAGCGTCCTGTACATACGGTGGAATCTGTCACGTAGTTTAGGAGGACTAAACAGGGTTTTTTTTTTTAGACACCAGCGATGACAATGATCAGCTCCGGCTTGTTATCAGTGCTGCAATTCAGCCCTCAGACAGGAACAACGGAACTGGACATACCGCTTCTACACACACACACACACACACACACACACACACACACACACACACACACACACACACACACACACACACACACACACACACACACACACACACACACACACACACACACACACACACACACACACACACACACACACACACACACACACATAATGAACCTGCTGCTGAACCTAAAAGAGCAGTCATGAGGTATGTCTTTGTGTGTATTGGGCAGGTTTCTGTAGTCAGCAAGTGACGGGACTCATTAACTAAATGAAACACACACCCTCCCTCCCTCCGCTGTGTTCAGTAAATCCGCTGCAAACATCCATCCTGCTGCAGTGAGTCAGCCGCTGATAACAGATCAGGTTATTTTATAGTAAAGTTGAGCAGTAAAAAGCTCCTTGATGCCCTTTGACTTTGTGATGTGGGACAGGGTGAAACAAGACGGGACAGGGGGGTCAGACGGCGAGCTGCCTGATTGGGAAATAGGCGGTGAGGAGACAGGGAAATGTCTGAAACGCAAAGGTTAATGTGTAAACCTTGAGCGGGATTATACTCGACGGGTGTTAAAATTCCACCGCTGCTATGAGCGAGCGGTTAAGTGCTGCACAGATCGGCCTGTGGCTTGTATGTTTGCTCTTTGGCTGGTGACAAATTATCACTTGAAGGTCATATTTGCAGCTAAAGCACATGGAAGTGGAAGGTAGACTGTGTGATTTAAGAGTCTAAAGCGTGTGGACAAAGGGAGTTTGTTTTTAACCTGCACCCTGACCTTTGATAAATGAGTAATAGCTGAATAATAACTGGGCAGCGTTAAGCGCAGGGAAACAGTCTCGTGCTTTGGTATTCATTTTTAAGCATCAAACTATGTCAGGAGGAAGGTTTCTTACACGTTTTCTACCAGACATTTTAAGCTGAGACACACCCTGCAGGCTTACTCTGCTTAAAGGACGGGTTCACAATTTTTCAAGTCTGTCTTAAAACTAGAGATGCATCGATACCAATACTGAGATCAGATATCGGTCAGATACTGACTCTGATTTTATCCCTCCTCCCACTGTAGCAAATGAGGGGAATCAGCCTGTAGTGAAACAGGCAGCTCATAGACAGACTGGGAGCTTTGATCAATCAACGTAGATACCGTTAATACCTTGAAAACACATATACAGCAGGATAGTTGTGTGACTTAAACAGATGTCTGTGCAGATTACGCTTCACTAAATGCGACAGAAGTAGACTGGGGAGCTTTAAAAAAAAAAACGCGGGGGGGTCTCTGTGAGATGAGCATCACCCGCGCGTGTCTGTGTGGATTGAAACATTTCATTAAAATGGAAGCATAATCGAGCAGCTCTCGTATCAGACTGAAAAAGTCGGATCGGTGCATCCCCTTCTTAAAACAACAGTCAGGTGATCATATGAACATTGAAAGAGGTTTTCCTCACTGTAATCATTCCTCTTGTTCATACTGGCTATTAAAAGATCCCTTTCAAAAGTGATGGAGGCCAAAATCCACAGTGCGTCCACACAAAAATGCATTTAAAAGTTTATCTGAAGCTTACATAAGGCTTCAGCAGTCTGAGTTTGTCATATCAGATGGATATCTGCCACATTTACAGTCATTTTATCATCAAATTTCCTCTTTGTGTTTCCTTGTTGAGCTGCAGAGGAAGTATAGTAACAAAAAGAGGGACTTTGGCGCTAAAAAGACTGTAACATTGAAAGAGAACTTCTTGATTTGACTCATTTGGACGACTGAAGCTAAGACAAACTTTTAAATACATTTTTACACAGACGGAAGACTGTGGATTATTTACATTGTAAGTGCATTATGAAGGGATCTTCTAATAGCCAGTATGAAGAGGAGAAATGATTAAAACAAGAAAAACCTGTTTCGGTATTCATATGGGCACCTGACTGTTGTTTTAAGACAGACATGGAAAAACTGTGAACCCGTCCTGTAAGCAAACGACAGGTACAAAATGTGACTCAGGAGATGATTAAAATGTGCATCACAAGATCTGCATTAATTTTCACCAAATTCTAATTCGGTGTTGGAGGCAAATTCTTTTACCAAATGTAATTTAGCTGCACTCAATAAAGGGAACACACAGATCCAGAGATACGCTGTGACTGAAAACAGAGAGCACAAGGAGTGAAAATAAAGAGATAACAAGAAAAGACACGGAGGTTTAAGAGGAGGAGGAGTGCAGGAACATTGGACAATCTGTTCGGAAAAGTAGGACAAGCTCTCTAAAAGTGGTAGCGTATGCAAAGAGGTGATTAATCACTTTTATAACCCCTTTTTCTCTCCACCTGTTATTGTTCAACGGATTCACAATGATCCACAACCCAGAGTTACCAGCATAAAGCATAGTGTGGGTTTTCAATACACGCTCTAAGAAACAATGGCTCACTCTCTACGCTTCTGGAGGAGGCCGGTGGTTAAAAATAGTGACATGCTGTGCACAAGCGTCCAGTCCAATTCAGGTTAGGCCTGAAAAACAACTGAAAATAGGGCTTGTTCCAATTTACTAATTCAGTTTAATTCAATTTATCACGTAATGTAATTTCTGACTGCATACATCTTCTGTCAGCACCACTAAATGGATGCAGCAACAACCTGCATATTTACGTTTCCTTGATTTTCAGAGACTCTTTCCAATAGCTGTCTTCAATTTGAAGGGAAGCTTTCAAAACTTATGGTTACATTTTGTAGATACAGATGATCTAATATCAATACTATGATATGAAACTGGACATCATCCCGGATTTTGATCATTGAGATATCATCAACTCTTCTCCTGGTGTCAAAGGCTGTTATTAGGACCATCCGTAACTAACTATTATTTCCATTATCTGTCAATGATTAATTGATTAGTCAGAAAAATGCAAGTGAAAAATGTCTGTCACAAGTTCACAGAGGACAAGGTGACATCTTCAAATGAATAATAATTAATAATTGTTTAATGAACAGCCTAAAACTCAAAGATATGCAGTTTAAAAAGAATATGTTACAGAAAACACATTAGAGAAGCTGCAATCAGAGAATTATCAGATCATTGGGTAAAAAGTGTAAGTTATCAGCTTTACTTTTGAGTGGAACAAAGAGGGAAAGAAAACGGGGGTTTAAAGTAACTAAGTACTTTTACTCAAGTCCTATACTTAAGTACAATTTTGAGGTACTTATACTTTACTTGAGTATTCCCATTTTATTCTACTTTATACTTCCACTCCACTACATTTCAGAGGGAAATATTGTACTTTCTACTCCACTACATTAATTTGACAGCTTTAGTTACTTTTCAGTTGAAGATTTGACACAATGGATAATATAACAAGCTTTTAAAATACAACACATTGTGAAAGATGAAACCAGTGGTTTCCAACCTTTTTGGCTTTTGACGTCTTACAAAAGGCAGTGTGTAGTCAGGGTCACATTTCAGATGTCTATGAGTTGTTAACAGCTCCACCAAATAGTGATTTTTTCCCTCTAGACTTCTCACATGGTTTCATTTCAATAAATGTTCAATTGATCCAATATTTCAGCAAAAATCAAAGATTAGAGAAAAAGTCCAAAAACTGAAAACAGATTTGTGTATCAGAACTTTGTTTTTTCTTCTTTCCTCTCCCATTAATCATCTCAGATTTATCTGGTGACCCTTTGGAGGGGCTCCACACATAGGTTGGAAATCACTGGACTAAACTAGCTAACTGTATATAAAGTAGTTGAAACTAGCTCCACCTCCAGCAGCTACAACAGTAACAGGCTGCTCTAACACTGATGCGTCAGTATTAATAATCTAATGTCATATATAATAATATATCAGTCAGAGGGACAAAACCACTTATTTTACTGCAATACTTTAACTACATCAAGCTACTAATACTTATGTACTTTAACTTAATCAGGATTTTTCATGCAGGACTTATACTTATATTTTTACATTGCTGTATTGGTACTTTTACTTAAATAAAGTATCTGAGTACTTGAAAGAAAGAAAGAGAGAAAGATGCCGCTTGTGTTGCAGCCAACTTAAAGCACATCACGAGTCTTCATCCTGCATGACTCCAATTACATTTAAGTCAAACACACACACAAAAAAAGCGAGCTGCAGTCTGTCAAACGGTTCAACACACAAACAGCAGGCTCCTGCACTCAGACAGCTCTCTGCTCAATGGCTACGGATGGCTGGCAAACAACAGGATAATATGCGGCAGTGAGTGGCAGGCATCCCCTCCTCCTCCTCCTCGTCCTCCTCCCCCTCTTCCTCCTCCTCACACCATACACCAGCAGCTAACCTTGCTCTCCGCCTGCTGATGGAGGTTAATAGCTCGACTATTAAAACACACTGCAGTCAAACAGAGCCAAATGAAACCCGTTAGCTAAAAAAAAAGGCAGTGAGTCTAAAGCAGAGGGAAGCGGGTGTCGAAGAGGAAGGCGACAATGAATGGTTGATATCATCATCATCCTCAGTATAGTGAAGGCATTCAGCGGTGTAAAGCCTCTGCTGCCCCCAAAAAAGACAGACTGACCGCATCCCAACCGTCGGGATTAATCCCGGTTTAGCTCGACACACACACACATACACACACATACACACACACGATCTCACACACACACAATAACCGGAGCTAACGTTAGTAGTAACGTCGGAGCTACTAGCTAACGTCTCATTAACTGTATTGTCTTCTACCGGCGTCTCGCTTCGCCGGCTTCAAGCTAAGGTTACGGCTCGAATTCAAACGTCAAACACGGCCCACTTTTTAGGTGACCCCTTTAACGACAAAGTGACCCCAAAAAGAGTCACTTTGGATCACGATAAAGTGGTTAAAAAAATGACAACCGCGGCCCGCTAGCTAATACAGATTCATACACTCACCGCTTGCTGTCCCAGTTCACGACGGAGCGGAACTTCCGCTACTGTCCGCACACAGGCGGGGGGGCGGGGGCTGCGCGTAGTGACGTCAGCGCATGACCACGCCCACTCCCAGATCCCGATATTTTTTTGTTTGTTTGTTTCTTGACTAAATAGGATAATCAGAATCATCTTTATTGGGCAAGTATGCTTACACATCCAAGGAATTTCACTCTGGTTTAATGGCTCTAGATGTACTTACACAGAAAACACGACAATCCTCAGAAACATACACAAAGGATGATTGTATACAGGTGAAACAGTTTCTGTGGACTGTAAACAGGATACAAACAGTGCAAAGAAGAGTGCAAGGAGTGCTGAGATAAATATTAAATGGTGAAAAGAAAAGACATGTTACTTTATATACATATAGTAGATAAGATAAGACTCTATTGATCTATCTCTATTGATGTTACAGCAGTGCAGGAAACAAGTTAACAGATAAGAACCAACTAGGAGTAATAAATACAACAAAGTAAAGTCAAGTACATGGAATTTGATCTATATACATCATAAACATTATATACATTATAATACTTAGGGAACATGACCTGATTTGCGGGTTGTAAAAGTAGAAAAGTTGTATGTTATATAGGTGAGGTAATGAATACAAAAATAAATATCAGATATATAATCTATATATATCAAATACTGTAAGTAAAGTTATTTAAAGTGTTTAAAGTAAATTAAATTGAATTGAAATTAAATTGAATCTTACTGTAAATTAATCCCTTGCCTCCTGCTTTTCCTCCTTTAAAAAAAAATTAAAAAATTTTACTTTCCTCTTTTTGAGTTGTCATGTCTTTTGTTTTGTTTTTTGTGTATAAAAAAGAAATAAAACTATAAGTAGCAAAAATATATATATTCATAGTCAAATATGATCAATATTAAGTGGTAGAAAATGACTATTAAGTATTCACCTATTTTATGCCACTTTGTACTACTAGGGAAATATTAATATTTCAGAGGAAAATGTACATTTTCCTCCACCACATTTGATAGTTTAGTAGTTACTTTTCAGACTCATTCATAAATACATAAAAACATAATATTAGTACAGATAATGATGCATTATTTAAAGTACCCAAACATATATATAGCAAGTGACCAACCGCAGCATTGCTGTATACAAAACAAAGTCAATATGAGCCAATAATACACTGACGCGGTGACATTTGACCCATGTTTAGCTGACATTTTGCATGATTAATTCTTATACTTTTGATATGCTAAGTACATTTTGTTGCTAAATCTTCTTTACTTTTACATAAGTAAGTGATTTGAATACTTCTTCCCCTGCTGTCAATATGATCAATGTATCCCTGTAACAGTGTGATTTCCAGAATTATTGACCTTAATAATAGCTGTAAGTGTATTAATAGACTTATCCTATAATTGTGAATTTTCATTTACCTTTTGGAAAGATTTAGAGGAATATTTAGGTCATTTAGGTTATAATATATTCTTAAGTAACACAGACATTGTTTGCTAACTTTGATTTTTAATGTCCCCACTTCAAAATCTATGATTATTTTGGTTTTACTGTTGAGCAAATTATACCTTATCTTCTCCAAATTTCAGTTTTTTTATTTTGTTTAATTTACACAAAGTCCTTGAAGTAGTACTGAGAATAACTAGTAAAACAGGTCAAGTGTCTGAAACACATGGATATTGTAAAGCTAAATGTAACTGCAGTTTATACAGTAGCTTAATGTTGCATTTTAATTCCATTTTAATTGTGGCACTGACAGCAATGAAAATAGTATTTATGGCTCCTGTAGATAATCCAGAGAAACTGGGAGACTGTTTTTGTAAAGACACACTGGTCCTGATTTCTCTAAATGTCATTTGTAAATGCTTTGAGCAGCAAAACTGTCTACATACACCTACAGGTGAGATTTTTCTTTTTTTAAATATAGCAACCTTTTTGGAGGGCTCAAACATCCTATTTTCTAAACCCTCCAAACATACAGTCTTCAATACTGAGTGCACACATTCTCGTAAATGCACTCGCAGGCTGCAACATACTGCATGATGTCATGCTGCATTACTAATGCAAAGAAATCAAGAATGACATAAGCCCTTTGTTGGGAAAACAGGAAGGTGAGGAGGTAACGGGAAGCTTTTCAGTGAGTTTATACTAGTAAATATTGGCTCAAAAGCTCAAAAATGACAATATGGATGTGAATGTGACATGTTTGTATTTAAGTGTTTTTGCAGAGAGTGGACCTGTGCTGCAGGAGACTTTGGACTTGGTCCAAGCCCTGATCCCAATATTTCATATTATATTATATTAAATTATATTAATACCTCAACCACACTCCATCTAGAAAACTTCCATCTTCCCTGAATAGTAGCATGTTTATTTAACTAACTGTATCAACTCAGAGAGCACTATGGAAACCCATCCAAGTCCTGCTCAGACTGGACATCAGTCACACAATGAACCACTAGGTGGCAGAAGGCATCCAGCAAACATCAGTAGACAATATTCTGGTTTTACAAAAGGCATGAATAATGAAATTATATTGGCATGTATATTTACATTCCTGTATATTTTTCTGCAGATGTTTAAGTGCCACTGAAAGACCCTAAAGCCCACAGGCAAGTTTTTTGAGAATATTTTATTTGAGGCTGTTAACCAGTGCAGTGGAAACACAGGCCTTTATGTTTTATTTATTTTAATTAATTGAAGAATCAAATTGATTTATAATGCTGTTTAGGATTGTATCTGAGGGCAAATGTGGTTTTTCACATTAGTAAGTGAAAGCTAACAGAGTTACCGCTTATTTTAAAACTCATTTGGCTAAAAACCACAGACGTACTTGACTGGTTATCCACATGATAAAGTGGCCTGCTTCATTTATGGTTGATTGAAAGTACTGTTAGGTATAAACACAGCATTTTCTTCAGATTAGCACCTATTTGTGTTTGTAAAACAAATCTGTTTTGATTGAATGATCTTAAACTGTGGAATTAAAACAGTAAAACTCAATTTTGGCAGGTTCATTAGACTTAATTTCAGCACCATGCACTGTTCAAATAGCACGGTGCAACCACGGTTTTAATGCCCTGTTCATATAAGGACAGTATTCGATGTAACAAAGTTATATTCATGCATATTTTGGCCCATGAGCTGCTATTTGTTTCACTGCTTTACATGTTTTACATGAAGCTGATTATGCATCCAGAGTTTAAACATGACAACCAAAGTCTTGAGTTAAATTAATCAAAAAGTACAATTGCTTAGTTTCATTTTCAGCTATCAGTGTTTTATTTTAGCTGTAACTTTATTGCAGAGGTGGATATCTTTTGACATGAATCAGAGTATACAGGTTATACTGATAACAACAGACTTAATCTGAGTGTCAAATGTTTCATGCATTTATTAAGCTTTTTGCCGACATTCTTCAAGCCTTCACTCTTTATTGCCACAGAAAAACAGCGACAACTTGGCACTTCCAGACACATCTGAAGCTCTCTGGTCTTCAGATTTCAGTGCTCAGTCCCGGTCGAGCTCGACCAACCTGCCAATACGCAGCGTTGAACTCATCTTTGACTTTTTGGACCTGTGTCAATGACAGTCAGCAGACGCCACTGAAACCTCTCCTCCTCCTCTTCCTCCCGTCTCTCTGAAGCTTTCAGGAAATGAAGTTGGTTTGCGGGATGATGCTCTCCACCTTGTGATCTGCAGGGTTCGCTGACGCCTCGTAGTTACAGATCGTCACTTCATGTCTGTGAGCCTTGAAAGGGCAGAGAGAAAGACAGGTTGACTTCCAGCAAGGACAAACGTGAATTGATTTAGTGTTTGTGGTTAAAATCGAGGACATTCACAGAGAGGCAGAGCTGCTCTACACTCAAAGAAAGTCATGAATTTTAATTTAAAATTTAGTGTATTTGTTCCCATGTTATCTTTATAAATGAAGCACAAAAGAGGACTGGCAGCACTACTATAAAGTTGACTGTACTCGGGCTACAACAAATGGTAATAATAATTTTAATTTTTTTAATAATAATAAAAAAGAAATAATTCAACAATTTTTGACAATCATATTTCCCAGAGCTCAAAGTAGTATTTTCATTTGCATGTTTTGTTGGACCAATAATCCAAAACCCAAATATATTCAATTGAGTATCACATAAGACAAAGAAAAGCAGCAAATCCTCACAATGGAGAAGCTGAAACCACAATATGTTTAGCATGTTTCTTAAAAAATTAAACAATTAATTCATTGTCAATATAGTTTTCTCAGCTTTAGACCGTATTGTTTGAGCTCATGGAGGAAACATTATAGAATATAGCAGGAGGTACACAATATGTTCTAAATAACTTTTTATATTTTGTCATTTTAATTGCCTTGGAGCAGTACGTCAGACTTTTTGTCTTTCATGCTACTCCATCCGTCTCCCAGATGAGTAAAATCGATTTTAGATTTTTATCAACTGGTGACAAAACTAATCATAAAATGAGCCAAGTAGAACTTTATTTAAATAACATTATCAAAAACTTCAACTGCATATTTCTTTGCACAAGTTTCTCATAAGTTTAAAGTTTTGTAAATGAAAAATAAAAAGTTTGGCAAAACTGTCAGAGTTTTTAAGACAAAACAGGTCACAAGGCTGTCCCACTATATTAACAGTGATATATATAACATATGGAATTTGATCATCACTTGTTTGTCTTTTCTTCACTGTCTAAAATCTGTCCATTGTGTACTTTAAATATCTATAGTGCCCGTCAAACATTTGGACACACTTTCTCATCTGAGGGAATGGGAAGGTGTGTACAAAAACTTTTAAAATCTTAATTTTATAGCATCAGAGCAGCTTTGTTTATTCATTCATTTATAGATTAATTTAACTTTTACTCTGCTTAAATGTTTTGCCCCCTGGTCATGCATAATCCCAAAGCAATGACTCTACACCTCCCCATCTTGGGAAACCCAAATACTCCATCCAGTCTTGGGCTGATGTAAACCATATCAAATAAAACAGTTTTTACTGATGCTGAAGAGAAAACCTCAGGCATCAAGCTTCTGAGAGATAAAACGATTCAAAGTCCTTAAATACAGCTTGGAAAATTGTGAAAATTAAAATCTAGAATTGGAGCGAATATGGAACAAACTGATCCTCTGAAGCAGATGATCAGTCATGAAGGATTTTAAAAAGCCGCATGGCTGTGTGGCCGCCGGCGTAAAACACACACAATCTCAGCAACTCTGAGCTACGGGACGATGCGGCATGATGCAACTATTTCAGAATACTGTAAAAAATGTCATGTTTTGATTCTTTCACTTAAAGAAATGGATATCAGCATCGCACCGGCTGACAAACACGCAGAGACTGTTTTGAAGATGAAAGGGAGACACCAGAGAGATACAACAATATTTTAGGGGAGAATCTTCTGCCTTCGGGATAAAAGACGCAACAAAATAATGTCTCTCTTCAATATAATAATCTGACACACACAGCGAATCAACCATGAATCCTGGAAACACTCGTTAGCCCAGTCGCACTGAGGACAATATGTGGACAATATACTGGTCAAGGTAACAAAGTCAGCACACGTACACAACATATGTGATAGATTTTTAGTAATGTTACAAATTCTCACATGTTATTAAGGCGTTTAAAATGATCAGACCAAGAAAATAAGAGACGCTTCGGCACACTGGTGACGTTTCATGTTCAGACTGACCTCTGAGTATTCTCCTCTGAGGCCGATGTAGTAGACCCGGGTGCTCTCTGCTCCGAAGTTCTTGGAGACGTGGATGGAGAGGTGCTGAACATTGGAGAAACGAGCGATCCTGGAAAGAACAAGAGACACTTCAGGAAAACAAGCGATAAGAAGCAGTCTGTATATGAGAAAAACTGTCTTCTTGAGAACCAGGATGGAGTCGTCGCACTGAGTTGCAGTTGAAGTTGCAAACATGTTAACACTGAGTCACGGCGCGTGTGTGTACGTAAATATTACGCCAACAGAAAGAGAAACACATGCTTGGTTTCATTTGTCATGTAAACGCTTCTTTGACCAGATTATATTTCATCCCGCCTCTGAAAATGATCCTGACTATCAGTTCTACATCTCTTGTGCGGGCGAATTTAAAAGCCTCCGAATACGACTTTGCAGGATCCAACAGTTAAGGAGAAAACTTAAATTTTTCAGCGGGAACATCTGTCTGTATGACACACTTAACTGGCTGCCACTTCACTCGAGGAGACGTTTTCATCAGCTGCTCTTTGTTTTCAAATGCGGTTACTTTAACTATCATTTATACTTAAAGCAGCTTTCAGTTCCATTCAGATCATCATATTCACTCAGACACACTCAACAACCTTTTTTATAATGCCTACAATCTTTAAAGAAACTGGGAGATGTGTTTTTAAGTTTTAAGCACCATCACACACCACTCAGATTGATGACTTCTTTCCATGACTTCAAGACTTCTTTGCTTGTTTACCTTAAATCTGTTTGTTCTTGTTTTTGATTGATTATGTACCTTCAATTTTAGTTTATAAGTAGACTAGGTATTAAGACAGGTAGATTTAATATCTAATACTGGGTGTTTGGGATGGTGGGAGAGCCCTTATGTGTATGTCCGTGCTGATTGTTTTGTGCTGTTGGATTGTTTAATCTATTACCATTATTATTATGTATTAATTGTTTGTTTATTGTTTAAATATTTGTTAACTTTCATGTTTTGTGCCTGAGGACCTTCTTGAAAACAAGATGGTACATCTCAAGGGGTTTATCTTCTTATTAAATTTTGAAATAAATAACTGTGCAACACTTGTGCGATTAATTAATAAAATGTGTTAAATGTCTGTCTGTCATCCTAAACGTCTTCATCTTCCTAGTGTGAGGGTGCTCAGCAGTGAGCTGGTTGTGGCTTTCAGCATCATCCCGGCAGCTGCAGGGACTGAATCACACTGAAGTTAAACAGTATTCCTGCTTGTGCTCTCACTTGGTCGGGTACTCCAGCTCAGCGGCAGGGTCTCTGTTGAGTCTGAAGGCTTGTTCAGGTTCTCTGCCGGTGTCATCGAAGGACATCTGAGGGATGTTCTTGTACCTAGAAAAAAAAAAATACAATGAGAAGGTTAAATTCATGAAATTACTTTACTTTCTCTAGTGAGGGAGAGGGTGGGAGTACTGCAATCACGACCACACCCACAGTACTTTAACGTCAAGTCAGTTTTTACTTATGTAGCCCAATATCACAACTTGTGAATTCGCCTTAAAGGTCTTTAAAATCTGTACAGCAATACAACATCCTCTAATCCTTAGACCCTCGATTCTCCATTCGATTTCTCTTCTAGGACGGACAGATGTTATGTGTACAGAACAGACAAAGAAAGCAAAATTACAGAACGGACAAACAGGATGACAAAGGGGAACTTCACTGATATTACACATCAAAGTCTGTTTACAGGTCTTGGGGAGTACTACTGCATATGTGAAAAAGTAGTATAAAGCCTTTTATGGCTCCAGAGAGAGCTGCAGGAAGTCTGATAAATTGCTTCATGTGATGTCACTTGAGTCAGTGTCGGTCGGAGCTGAAAAAGTTTGAAAAAGGAAAAAAAAAAAAATCAGTGGACATGGAGTTAGAAAGACGAGAGATTACAGACCTCTGGAGCCCGCTCTTCATCTCTGCTCGAGGCTACGTTAGCCTCTACTAGCTTTTTATTTTTTTAAAATGGGACGTAGCACAGATTCATACACACCAATGTGCTATCCAAGTGTTCTTTTTCCTTTGTGTCTAATTTTCTCTTTTTATATTGTAATGTTTTTTATATATTGTGCTCATAGTTTAATTGTCTATGGTGACCAGAAGGGAGCGCAAAGTATTGTGCGACTGACTGTTCTCTGTAACATATGACAATAAAGATTTGATTAAACACATTTCTCTCACAACACTTTGACCTGAGATAAAAGTCACAGAGTGATTTTGACTTTTTACCTTCCTAAACATTAAAACCTTTAAGTCTAGTGATGATCAGGTGACATGATAAGGTTCGATGGAGACAATCAATTTATAGGAGCAAGAAATTTTCACATACGGTTGTGTAAACCAGTTATGGGGATGTTTATTCTGCATGACCTCTCTGACCCCTGATCAAAGAAGCGGCATCAGACACTCACAGTCGTATCTCGGCTGGATGAGATTCGTCGTCTTCTCCGGAGATGATGACGCCTTTCAGCTTCACACTGCCTGTAAAACTGAAAGAGATGACACAGAGTTTTTTTGCTACTATCTTGGACAAAACGGTGCAAAATCACAGAGAGGAGACGCCGACAGCACAAAAAAATAGGACGCTGTGAAAGGAAAGTAAGCAGAAGCCGTCACGAGAGACGAATGATGAGATGTGAAAACTAAAAGTGAAATTAGAACCAGAATCACTTTAATCTGTAACTAAAGACAAACTCAAAGAGCTGATCTCAGTGTTATTAGGACCTTAACAACAACATTTTGTAGTAAAATACAAGGTATCACTGATTTACTGTGCGTTGCCATGTACAGTTATACTTTAAACTGTAAACCAACAAAAAAAAAAAATCAATATTCCAGCACACCAGGATGCTAGGATTCACACTTTTTTTACTAACACATAACATTAAAAATAAAAAGGAGCGAACTACAAGTTTCACATGTTGCTTCATCAGATTCACGCTGTGCTCGATCGCCATCAGGTGTCTTTAAATAATCAGGTGCTGTTTAGCCGAGAATACAACAGGTTCACATTCCCAGATACAAATGCACTTCAAAAAGTCAACAATAACAGGAAATAGCAAATATAATTCTACCATATAAAATTAGATTTCAAGATTTAGTTTGTCATTTTCTTGTGTATTTGCATACACACAAAAAAAACCCCGAAATACTGTTCCTCCCAGCAGGGCAACAACAGAAAGGATAAAGATATACTGTATATCTAAAAATTCCCTTTAAAAAAATGATAAAAACATAAAAATCCCAAGAGAAAAAAAACAAAAAAAGAACGAGCAGTTAGCAGCACAGTGCATTAAAGTGCATTTAGAGAGAACAGCACATGTCTCAGTTCGATGGAGGCAGATTAAATTAGATATAAATATTACATATCCTTTTCCATAAGATAATGAGATACAATTAATGTCCGAGTACTAAATACATTGTCTGGCTACTCCATCTCTAGTACTACAGAGGATGAGTATATCCATAATGCAGACATTTTCATAAGATAAATATCACAGAGTACAAACTACATGAATTTCCTCATAAGATGCATTCTACCGTATGCATCTGAAAATAGTAGAAAAAAGTAGAAAAATATATATTAGGAAAAAGAGGATACTATACAAAATACATAATACATTTAACCATAATTGTTCTCAAAATGGGCTCTGGGGATCCCCAGGGTTCTTTGAGGTGGTTCCAGGGTATCCCCACCAAAAAGAGAAATAATTTTTGTTTCACTATAATTTCATCCATAAGTAACACAATGACATAATGTGTGACTACTTTGGTCATGTGTTTCATACATTCTCTGTAATAAAACATCTAAAAGCAAAAATCTTATCAGATGTTTTGCCACCCTCACACAGGTAGAAAGAGTTTATTAATTGTCTGTCTACACGTCATCTATATGCTGAAGTGTCCATGTTTTATATATGTAGGCCAATCTAAGCGTAATCTGAAGTTGAGAACAGCTGAACATAAAGCAGCTATAAGAAATGAAATTCACAGGGATTGAGCGAGTCACTCCTAACACTAGAGGTGGCAATATCATAGATCAGTTATTGAAAGGGGAAACATATTTGATATATGTTCTCAACTCCTTGGAGCCACATGGGTTGAATGAAGCATTAGACCTGAGTCCATGTCTATAACTTGTGCTTGTATGTTTAACCTACATTGTTCCTTTGTGCCTACAGGTGACCTCGTATGTAGGTAAAGTTGAGCTACTAAACTCCTCCTGGCACAAACCCCCTTTCCTTCCCTTATTAAGACAGGTTGATTTAATATCTTCTCTGTGATAGTATTAACCTCCTCCGACTTTTGTAATGTATCAAGGTGGAATGTATTATGTATTATGTATAGTACCCTCTTTCTTCTAATATGTATCTTGTTATGAGGAAATTCATGTGCTCTATATTTATCTTATGGAAATGTCTGCATTCTGGATCAACTCATCCTCTGTAGTACTGGAGGTGGAATAGCCAGACTACGTATTTTGTACTCTGACTTATAATATTTAGGGTTCAAACCCCTGAACGTGTATCATGAAAACTGGTGTGCATGCTCCGGGGGCAAGAATCAACCAAAATCTGAAGCGCCATATTGATTGGTGCAAGTGGGCGTGGCCTATCAAATATTTGCCCATAACTCAAGATGCCTTTGAGCAATCCTGATTAAACTTACTGGAGACGTCCTGCATTGTCTCTTGAACTTACACGCCGAGTTTTATTCAAATCCGATGACGGAGGGACAAATGAACTTTGAGTGCACAAATACTGACATACTGCAGGCTTTGTGATGATGAAACAAGTGTGTGATTGGTGTCACTCCTTTAAAACAGAATTAAAGTAGCTGAACTGACTTTGCTCACCTCTGTGAATCCTGCTCACGGCTTTAATTTTGGACAATTGAGCTGCTTCCTTCTGTTGAGTGCAAAAAGGTTTGAACCTGCGAATTGCTGCTTGCGGCTATATTTATATCTAATTTTGTACGGTAGAATTATATTTGCTATCCCCTATTGTTGACTTCTAGAAGTGCATTTGTATTGGTGAATGTGAACCTGTTTGTATTCTCCTCTAATCAGCACCTGATGGCAATCAAGCACAGAGTGAATCTGACGAAGCAACATGTGAAACATGTAGTTTGCTGCTTTTTGTTTTTAATATAATCTGTTAATAAAAAAAAGTGTCATCTCTAGTATCCTGCTGCAGCTGGAATACTGCACCAGCTGGCACCCAGGAGAGAAGCACTGCTGTGCTCAAAGTATCTTCACCTTTTTATACTTTAAAATCAGTGTGCGTACACGAAGCAAAACATTAAATATTCTGTGTTCATGCAAGCGAAAAGATAAAAGATGAGGCTACTGATGATGATGATGATGATGATGATGATGATGATGTGTAATTTTAGGACTCACGGGATGTTGAACAGCAGCTCTTCATCTGCGTCGCTCTCGACAAACTAAGAAGAAAGACAAACGTGTTAATTCTTACATGCATTATTTTTTGTAATTCTCGTAACTGTTTTTGCTACTGTTTCATCTTTCGTATGTTTGATCATGTCTACTGAGTATTATTTGATTTTTTGCTTGAACAGTTGACCATCATACTAGCAGGATATCAATTTTAAGCTTTGTCATGTCGGCCACTTACCTGTTACAGTAGAGTCTAAAAAGCTTTTTATGTCTAAAATAAAAAGCTTTTGATAAAGTTTTTGTAGATATAAGCCAATGCAGGTATATTTATTACATGACTATGGCACAACCATGTATATTACTGGGGTGGACAAAATATTAGGAACACATTTCAATATAATGCACTCCAATACACCACCACCACCACCACCCACTATGACCTCAATAATAAACATGAAGGAGAATCATCACCTTTCTGACAATGTCAACAAAAACTGAAAATGTCTAAGTTTTGTTTAGTTAATTGGTTAGTTGTTAAGTCTATTAAACGTCAGAAAATGTTGATCACTGTTTCCCAAAGCCCAAGATGACGTCTTCAAATGTCTTTTTTTTTGTCCTGACCAACAGTCCACAACCCAAAACCCAAAGATATTCCATATTTTGGAAGCTGGAATCAGAGAATTTAGCAATTTTCTGCTTAGAAAATGACTCGAAATGATTAATTGATTATCAGAATAGTTGGCGATTAATTTAATAGTTGGCAACTATTCAATTAGGTGACTAATGGCTGCAGGTCTACTTTAAATATCAGTTTAATTACTTCATTTTGTAGCATATCGTGCTATAAATCGGTATTTGAAAATAAAACTATCAACATTATGATAACGATTTTAACCATATTACCCCAAATTAGTAAAATAAATTAACGTCACAGGTCAGAGATTAGACTAAGAGTTCATTTAGAGAAGATTCAAACTGCTGATACAGTCTTATAGTTGTTTTGTAGTTGTTGTTTGTTTTTGTAACTGCGCAGTGAGGCTCCGCATGCAGAGACACTCCCCGCAGACCTACACTCTCACCCGGGTCACATGCAGCCAGGAGCCGCGGGAGTGAGTCTGTGTTTCACCGGGAACACACGCAGGATAACAGACCGGGGGAGAGGCTGTGGACGGCCGTTACCTTGTCCCGCTGGTTCCGCTCCTCCCACGGTTTGAACACCAGCTTTCCGTCTCCGTCCCTGCTCTCGTTCAGACATTGCAGCTTCTCCAGGTCGATCCGCCGGTACAGACCGTACTCCAGGCCCCTCTCCGCGGGCTCGTGCTCCCCCGCGCAGCCGCAACCGTGCCCGTGACCGTGACCGTGCCCGGACATCGTGGAGCTAAAGACGCTGCTTTCCGTTACAGACAGCCCGGAGGAGTGAGGCTGGAAACCACCGCTCTGTCTTCTGTGTTTTCATGAAGTGAAATGAGATCAGCAACTTTCAATTCGCTGCGTCAAGAGACCCGAACCGAGACAAGAACTTCCGGTTCGAGATTTTCAAAATAAAGCCGTTAGACTGTAAAGAAATAATGAACGTGATGTCACCCATTGGACTCCCGTTTTGAAGCCTCGAGTTCGCCACTTTGACCGTAGCCATCTTTGATTTTTGGAGCCAAAAGTGATATTTGGACGTGTGTGTTACTACACGATCTGAGTTGGATGTGACCCTAACGACACCCACTAGCTGCTAGTTTGGGTTGCACGGTGCATTTGCAGTCTGACGGAAAAAATAATTCTTAGGATGGTGAAGTCATGACCCGCCCTACTCTGCCTCTGATTGACTAGTACTCCTTGCCTTCGTTGGTTGGATTAGTTAGGTTTCTGCATGAGGATTGAGATTGGTTAGGGTTAGGGTAAGAATATCAGGGTAAGCAAATCAGAGGCAGAGTAGGGCGGGTCATGACTTCGCCATCCTAGGAAATATATATCGGTTACAGTCTATTGTTAGCTGTGATAATGCTAATGCTAATTTTGGCTAGTGAAAACCAGGCAGAATAAAATGTACTTACCGGAAAAACCCAATATCTGACTCCTCCTCAAGACTTTTTTAGGCGACCAAATGTTACAATTAATTTGCATGAACTGAAGACACAATAAAAAAACGACGACGACGCCTACACTCCTATTCTAATCTGGGATTACGATACGCAATGTACGTAACTATCGTTGTTGCCGCGGTAACGACTTGTCAATCACATTATAGTTACGCCCTAACGCATACACTGCTTTATCGTCTATTTTATTCTAAATGGAACCATAATTTACTAAATGAACATCATGCTGTACTAAATAAGGCTTTAAACTAGCGATTAAAACCATAAACTCATTAGGAAACTGTTTACAGAGGTAATAAATCAAGTGAGAAGTTGGGTCATTTTCTCATAGACTTCCATACAATCAGACCTCATTTTGGAGCCAGAGGAGTCGCCCTCTGCTGGCCAATAGAGAGAATGCATGTTTAAATCACTTCCGCATTGGCTTCACGTTTCAGAATTTGTCACTTGTTTAATTTGTGTTTTTTAGGACAAAAAGCTGATATTTACCAAAAAGTACAACATCTATTATCATTTATTCAAGTAGTATTACTTTTGGCTGTTGTTTCGTCTGAAAGAATCCATAAAAACCTCCACCAGCAGACGCAGAAGCTGTTAATCTACTAAATAACTGTTCAATTACTAAACTGGACATTTCACATCCCTGTTTTAATCCCTGCACCGGTCACTTTCATATATTTCATCAAATTGGATTTAACATTGTGCATTGCATTCAACCTCCACTGTTATATAATTTGATTATTTATTGCACATGTCATATTTAATTTTTTCACTTGACATCTTCATATATCTCATACACTTCATTCAGTCCATATTTCCTCTGTACAGTCAATATTTCATTTCAAGTTTTATATCCCATTTCAAAACTATTATTATTCTATTCGGTGAATATATTTTAAAGTTTTTATTTGTTTTTGTCTGTTATTATGTTTTAATGGATCTCTTTTCTATTTTTAACAGTGTGTCTTTCCTGCTGCTCTGTTGTTGTTGTTGTTTTGCTATTTCGTTTACCTATGTTAAGACTTTTACAAAAGCGCTGTATAAATAAATGTATTCTTACTTTGCATTTATTCATAAGATTATTCATTATGATGGTTATTGGTCATCATCATCATCATCATAGCCTGATGTATTATTTTTTTTACCTAATATTGAACACTTTGAGTCTCCACAGAAATGAACCATTATTTAATTTTATTTAATTATTTAACTGAGAATTAAAGGATTTTCAGACTATGGTCGGTTTAATGACAAGTTTCTATATTTATCAAATTATCATTACATCAAGCAGCAGCCAAGTTAAGAGGGCATTTAGGACAGCATAAAAATATAGTATTACATCATACACACAAATATTACATCATAAAAATGATGTCATCATCCAACAGAAACACTCTTAATTTAAAGTGTGGTCAGAATTTAATTTAAAAATCACGTAAATGTAGGATTTTTAAGGACTATGTGGCTCACATAAATGAGGAGCCTCCTTCTCTTTATGAAAGGTATTTAGTTATGAAAGTGTGACTCATGGAAACTGTTCTCTGCAGTATTTTGGCCACTTTACCTGCATGAAAAGCAAAACACCAAACACTCGTGAAGTTCCCTCCGATTGGATCACATCTCTTACCACCAAATGTTGTCGCAAACTGTTTACAAATATGCAAAGTAAAAGTAACAACACCTCATTATGAAAATAGCCTGAATCAACACAATGAAAAATACATCAAATTAATTACAGAATAAACAGCTCAATCTTCTAACACCAAAATAAAAATGTTCATTATAAAGAATTAAACCTTTCAAGAGTGTTTATGCATTAATGTGTAACCTGATTATTAATATGATTACTTTATATATTGCACTCATGTTTGTTTATTCTCCAAATACTAGTGACAAACAAGCGAACTACCGATGGAGTAAAAAGTACAACAGTGGTTTTCAACCTTTTTTACTGGTGACACCTTAAAATTAATTGGTCACACTTTACTTTAAGCCCCCAATTTAGCTTTTATAAGCAGTATATAAAGAGTTAATAAATGGTTTATAACAAACTGTGCTGCAGATGCAGATGTGTTTATTCATGCATTTGTCAACAACTATAACTCCTCCTGTGGGTGCCCATAACTGGAAGCGGGTGTATAAATAAATAATAAATGACAATATCACAGTTATAGTAATTATGAATTATGAATAATTATATAGTAAAATGTCTTCACAGAAGAAGTTATAATTGTTGACAAATACTGTACATTAACAAACACTTTAAATGTCCTGATATCTGCTTACAGCTACATTATAGTGTGTTATAATCCATTTATAAAGTGTTTATATAATGCTTGTAAATGCTAAATAATAACTTATTACCATAATATCGACTTCTGAACCTTCATCACATTGAACATGAGGTATAAGCAGTTTCTTTTCCCTCTCAGATAAAAAGCAAAACTTTGTGAAACATTAGTGGAATAAAATGTGTTCAACAAAAATAAATATTTTCTTTCTGACTCCTCAGATTTATTTGGGGATCCGTTGGAAGATCCACATCCTCGGCACATCAGTGCTCTATAATTTCAAGTACAACTAAAAAATACAGTTGCACAAAATTTGAAAGTAGATTTGTTTTCTTTACAGCTCTGTAATGTTTCACTAATTTACAGCATCTGCTTGAACAAACGAACAAAAGAGGCTTTACTGTTGAAAAAATGTTTTAAACCTCTACAAGAGAATAACATCGATTAAGGTCAGAGATGGTTATGATGATATTAAAAACTAAAATTATTACATGATTTAAGGAAAACATTACAGAAACAATACACAAATACATGTTTACTGAAGCCTAATGAAGGATGGAGGTTCAGGTTTTTAAATTCATCCAATCATATAGAGAGAAAAATGAAGGTTTGGTTTTCATTCACACCACACAAAAAGATTTCTGCACAGACAGTCTGTAAGGGCAAAAAGTCAATTTTAATAAAAATGACCATAGAACATTTATTAAAATCTAATAAAATTACAATTTTTAATCTACTTCCTTTAGGGCCCAAGTAGAGGGGTGCCAGGTCCCAGTGTTTGAAAATAAATACATCTCATCATCATCATCATCATTGAAGACTGAAGCTGCAGACGTCCAATCAATCGTCCTTATTGTTATTTTTTTGTCGTTTTCCTCGTTCCTTCTTCTTCTTCTTCTTCTCTTCCTACAGTTTCTTCAGCTCTCTCTCAAGCTATTTGTCACAGTGAAGCAGATATAAACGGGGGGACGCACACATTCAACAGCAGGAAAACATGGTCTGAAGCCACAGCAGGGTTAAAATCAGTCTACAATGAGTGTGTGTGTGTGTGTGTGTGTTTGTACAGTTCATTGATATCATTTGAGCCTTACATAATAAAAAAAAAATGCACCGGGTAAAACATGTTTAACTCATCATGTGTTTGTTTTTTTAAAAAGCAGAGTCTTTAACCAGCCAGTCGATGTGTCGGGTGGAGTCTTAATGCCGCGACTGACGTGCATCATGCATGTGATTAAAAGACAAAACGAGAGTGTGTGACGGTTTTCCTAATGTAGTGTATCGTTTGGTCGTGATGGAACGTAACAAAAGGTTGTTCTCTGAAGGGAAAGAATGAGCTTTCTTGTCTTTCCCTGCTGGAGAACGAGCAGAAAGTAACAGACTGTGTGTTTGTTTGTGTGTGTGTGTGTGTGTGTGTTTGCGTCCTTTTCCGTCCTATAAAACGTTAATTTTCTTTGACACAGACGTCACACCCATTTGACCGCAGTTTAAAGATTTAAATACTTATTTAAAGAGCCCAAAAAAACAGATGCCACCACTTAAATAAAAAATTAAAAAAAAAAAAAAAAAAACGTCAACCATTATTCCACCAATCCTGAAATGTTCGTACTGATATGTAGAGATGATGGTGTGTGTGTGTGTGTGTGTGTGTGTGTGTGTGTGTGTGTGTGTGTGTGTGTGTGTGGTCATGGGCTACTTTTGGAGACAGGACCAGTTAATTGGGGACGACTTGTCCAACTGGGGACAAAATCCATGTTCCCAACTGGGAAAAGTTGATTTCTGGGTCACTGGTTAAGGTTAGGGTTCAGTTAAGTCTCAAGGAAATGAATGTAAGTCTATGTAATGTCCCCAAAAGTGACCGTGGTCTGATATTTGTGTGTGTGTGTGTGTGTGTGTGTGTGTGTGTGTGTGTGTGTGTGTTGCAGAGGTGGAGGGTCTCCAGTAAAATTTGAAACTTAAATTAAAAACACAGTTGGAATTCATAAAATACATTCAGTCTCTTTCACACTATCGGCGGGAGAATCTGTTCTTGAATGCTTTAATGGTTTTGGCCATCATGGGGGCGATTTCTGCGAAAAGAAGTAAAGAAAAAAGATTTATGGGATATAAAGAAAATCACACTCCCCCCCAAAATTATTGTTTTTAATATCCTGAACTGCGGCTCAGGACAGTTAACGCCCACTACTTACTTTTGACCTGCGGCTTGTCCCGGGCGGCATGGCCTCCTCCCAGTGATCCTCCTCCACCCGCTGCTGAGGAGCGGGACGAGCCGGGTGAAGGGTGGAGACTGGAGGAAGAGGAGCGGCTGGATTCACCAGAGTAGTCCGAGCTAGCTGGCCTTATCCTGAAAGACACAGGAAGAGACGAAAGGTGTGTGAGAGTCTGATGAATCTAAAATAAACCTCAGTGATAAATAATGTTGAATTAAACCAAGAAGTGCAGAAAACGAGAGAAGAACTTCAAAGTTTTATTGAGAGGGAAATGAATTGATTAACCGTTTAGTGTATAAATGTATCACATTTTCTCAGAGCTCAAGGTGACGTCTTGTTTTGATCAGCAGCACTTAGTTTACAATGATATAAAAGGGAGAAAAGCAGCAAATCCTCAAATTGAGAAGCTGGAACCAATGAATATTTAGCAACTTTTCCTTATTAATGATATAAACAATGACTCAGTTATTGATTATTATTCAGATTTTCAGCTTCTCCTGGTCATGATTCCTTCAGAGTACATCATTCAGGATGTTTTTACTGGAGCTGAATTATCTGCAAAGGTCTCCTCCTCTCCAAAACAAACGTAAAAAATGGTAAAAACACTGAATAAAGCAGTTTCATGTTATATATCAGTGTTTCTCTGACGCTGTTCAGTGGACACAGGATATCCGGAGGGGCCACCAACGTTTGCTCAGTTTGTTTCTCTGATAACTTAAAATCCAGATGTCTGATGAACGAAAACGACCAAGATCTAAAAAGTTTATTGTAAAAATGTGGCTTAAAACTGGATAAAAAGACAATTTATGACAGCTTCTGGCGGACAACCATGACGCCAACACATGTGCACGTAGACTCTTTGGTAGAGGTGGTATGACGCCACTGACAGGCGACCAAATGAAATGACTGTTACCTTGATTAAAATTACAGATTTCTCTGGGTTTGAAAATTGTTGGAAACATTTGGGATAATGTAAGTAAACAACTCAACAAAATATATAACATAGGTCTAGTTGTTTTTAGACAGTTCTATTAAGGAGCTGATCCTACATACGCTTTTCAAGACAAAAACATTTGTAAAAGGGTTCAGTCAATGTTTTAATGTGTAGCTAATTACTTTTGTGTGTTATAAATTAACATATGTTGAGAATTTTAAATTATAGTGTTTAAATATTTATAGATATACATATATTTCTCCAGAATGAGTTTTAATGACATGAATCAACAGTATGTGGATACTTAAGATAATGATGTCTACACATTGGATTCTTTTGGACATTATATACTTGGAGCTTCTGAAAAGACAAATAATGCTTTTCTTTTATTCTTTTACTCTTTTATTCAGTAATATCTGTGTCCAGTCTCCTGAAATTTGTCTGTGTGACGTCCCTTATTCATCTGTGTTGCTCACCTTCAACACATTTATTTCTTTTCTTTCACAAGATGGCCCTCGTGTATTGTTTTGTTTTTTTCTTTTATGTTTCTCTCTGTCTGGTTTCTCTATGATGTGTATGTTGTGTTTAATGTTTAAATGTTCAATAAAAAGAACATCTGAACATCTGACTTAAATAGAAGCTACAGGCAAAACACATTGTTCATTCCTAATAAAGTCACAGTAAAGTCATCTCGGTGTTCGGTGGTTAATTTTGATTTTCACCTTCTATGTTCCTTCGACTGACCAGCACCTGACTGGTAATACTGGCTGTGCATGGGGACTTCTGTCCTTTGATGTATGTATCAGTATGTATGTGATGTGAAACATGCAGCTGACAGAAAGCTGCTGTTAGAATAAAAACTTTCATTCCAACAGTTTGTTCTCACTCCGTCTTTCTCAAGTTTGTCACTGGTGTAATAAAATACACAAAGACACTGTTCACACAGCAGAGGGCGATCAAAAATCCCTCCCATCAATACATACAATTATAAACATTCATCAACTGGAAAAATGCAGAGGTTAACTATTAGATTATAGACTATTATAATTTAAAAAAATGTTAAAATGTGTGCAGACAGTAAAACCAGAAGGTTGGTAGTTTCTACAAGAACTGAAACTGTTTCCTGCTCGAAAGCTTGATGACCCACCTACCGAGAAATTCAAAGTAGTTAACAAAACCCTGATGTGCAAGTTTATTTGGCCATTTTGTTACTGTCTTTACTACTGTTACTGTTCATTTAAATGTATATCCATATTGTTTAGCTTATTTATGTTTAAAATGACCTAGATGGTAATTATATCTATTTGTATCGCTGTTCATACCCTGAACGCCTACATGATAAAACCCTGGACGTGATACTGACTTGATGGGAGCTGCAGCAGCGGTCGAGGCGGAGGAGGAACCGTCAGAGGTGCCAAACTTCTCTTGTCGGCGGCGGACGTCACGCGGCGGCTTGGCTACAGAGTTCACAAACGCCATCTTCACTTGCCGTCCTGCCGGGAGAAACACAACGCTCACACTGAAACACTAAACATTCAACAACATAACAGTCCATTATGTTCTTGTGTCCAGTGTTTATTTTCCTATTTTCTACTCCTGACTGAGGATTAACGGATCATGTTTTGACCTCAGTGACTTTTAGTCGACTACAGTCATTATTAAAGGAGAGTTAAACATCATATAGTCATCATCAGTGACAGCCTCTCCTACCTTTGGGCTTGTTGGCGTGTGCGGAGGTGATGTTCTGCGTGAGCAGCCTCAGTCGCTCCTCGCGCTCGTCGTGCAGCCTCAGGTACATCTCCCGCCATGACTCGTACTCCTGAGGAGACTCCCGCTTAAAGTCCCGCTGACAGTGACGCATCCACAGATCGTCAGAGTCCTCCGTAAACCACTGAAACAAGAGGAGAGCAAAAATCTATTAAACCTCCCTCGAGACGTGATCTCTGGTGGCGATTATTTTATTTGTATGTTTATTTTTGTTTTCTCCAAATTACTGGGGCCTTTAAAAGAGATGCTATCAGGCTTCCTGCACATTTATGCAATTCCATGGTTTTTCCTTCTTTTCCATCATTTTTGATGGTATATTATGTGATGCACACGTCTTCATGACACAAAGACTTTAAACACCTGAACACGAACATTAATGTCACCGCGTATGACTCTGCTGACTATACAAACAGACACTTAATATAAACTATAAAATATTATTTTCAAGGAACTTGTGTCTGTTGTGAACAGAACAGAGGACGGCAGACGAAGGGGAAGATGATATTTGGATTCAGGTCAGCGTTGAAGCCACATCATTGCTGCACTTGACTGCTACATGACGCAGGAGGATGATGAAACGTAGACTGCTTTGACATTTCATCATCCTCCTGCTGCAAAACTACAAATCATGGCTCTGTTAAGCTTTTCATATTAAA
The DNA here is from genome assembly GCF_914725855.1 of Thunnus albacares. Lineage (NCBI taxonomy): Eukaryota > Metazoa > Chordata > Actinopteri > Scombriformes > Scombridae > Thunnus > Thunnus albacares. Next base: position 22,689,044 of record NC_058124.1, on the reverse strand, counting down.
AACAGTAAAACTCAACAGAGACCATTTATCAAGAAAAAGAAAGTTAACTGGAGAGCTTCTGGTAAAAATGTGTCTTTATCCATAGTAAGGATGCAGCATACACGTGTCTTCCTTAGACAGCCTTAAGAAGACAAGTGTGCCAATGTGAGTTGCCGTATTTTATATATTAGTTCATATTTATTAAAAGCTTTATTTTAAACTTTCACTTGTCTGCCTGGAATTAGATTTTTCTTTGAAGTTAGATTTTTTGTTTTAAAAATTACAGACAATTAATCATTTGGATCAAAATATTAAGAAATAATAAGTCTTTCTCTGCAATTGTATCATTTTTTTCTGTTAAAATCTAAAATAACCTATGGGGGAAACGCTTAGGAAGCACTGTGTGTGTGTGTGTGCGTGTGTGTGTGTGTGTGTGTTACCTGGTTGCTCTGCTCAATGCGGTACAGCTGCTCCGGAGTACATCGCTCCAGTACCGGTTCCAGGATCTCAAACGGGACTCCTCCCACCTCGGCGATGGCTGAAAGAGCACCAGACAGTCACAACAGGGCCGGGCAGCAACGTGGGTTTGTTTTAACCTCATTAAGATACCAGGTGGGTGGAGTTTATTACAGCAGACAGTATCAGGATATGAGGAGTAAATATTGACTTTTCAAATAACGTCCTGTGATTGTGTAAATATGCTGTTGATCCGTTATCCTTTGTGCTGAACTCCACCCTTCCAGTGGGACACCTGTGTAGACGATCACAGACTATCCATTGTGTAGAGAAATGTATACAGTAGGCCTTCAGATGTGGAAAAGTATGATACAGAAACTAAACTCTAGAATTCTGTATTTATTTTTATGATTGTAGAATATTTATATCTGTTATTTGTTACAGAACTCATCTTTTATTCAACTTAAGATGATAAATAATAGAAAAATAACTAATATAATATAAATTATATGATTATAGGTATATAAGGACTAAAGGTGGGTATAGGTGCTCTACTGCGGCATCAGCTGGGAGACTCACAATCAATGTTGTTCTGCAGCACTCGGATGCACTGCTCATACAGAGTCATCATTCTTGGCAAGTAGGAGGTCTTCGATCCCGAGTAGACCACCATCTTCGAGTTGAATCGCTTCCCAGTGAAGCCGGCGTCCTCTTCATCGTTGCAGACGGGAACTGAAAAGTAAAGAAAGGATGGGGAGTGAAAACAGAGTGACAGACGGCAAGCCTGGAGGTGGTGCCGCCGCGTTCGACAGCTGCAGACGTTCAGACAGTTACAAGAAACGTTTCAAGAGGAACAAGATCAGAATTTGCATGGATGCAAAAATTCACTTGTTCGGACGTGTTAAGCCGTCATTTTTGGGTATTTGACACTCAAATAATGTTAGACTGAGTCTGAGCAAACAAAAAAAAAGTCTTCAGGCCTCTGAAGTGTGTAGCAATACAGTTACTGTATGTGTTGAGAGAAACAGAAAGCTGAAATGACTCGTCAACTTTTACAATTTTTTTTTAAAGATTTGTCAGCATTTTTCACCCTTATTTGACAGTCAAAAGTGTAGAGAGGCAGGACATATGGGTTGAACAGCTGCACACGTACTCCAAGCCACAAAATGTAATCAGATAGGACGTTTAGATCCTACTCGGATCTTCGTCAGGTCAAAACGAGTATGACATGACAGAGAGAGAAGCAACAAAGGCTGCGTACGTTATGTGATATGCATCTTAACCAGTAGGCCTTTTCAGAGGTGTTTAATGGACATTTAGTCTGTATCAACTCATCTGTTCACCTTTATGTCAGCCACAAGTAAAACAAAGTGACAGGAGAAATGTCATTAGGAAAAGTTTGCAGTACTATCATAGTTTGGGGTGTTGAGGGCACCGTTTGGCTATAAAACACTTGTTTCTTTATTATTCCGGCCATATTCTTGGAGCTAAAGTACTGTGGAAAAAAAAATTAGGCACTTAAGATAATTAGATTCTTATCCATAATGTAATACCATCAGGGAGGCATCTAATCCCTCCCAAATTAATTCTGCAGCACGACAACGACCCCGAACATCCAGCCAGAGTCATAAAGATCTATCTTGAGCTACGAGGAGAACAAGGAGTCCTGCAACAGATGGTCTGGCCTCCACAGAGCCCTGATCTCAACATCATGGAGTCAGTCTGGGATTACATGAGGAGACAGAAGCAGCTGAGACGCCCAAATCCACAGAAAAACTGAAGCAGTGTTTCCCCTATAATTGTACAGGCCTGGTGGGCCACCGGGCCAACGAGAACCCCAACGAGAACCCCCACCAGGCCAAAAAAATCTTCTTTTGAATGCCAAAAATAACACCAAATATCCATTAATTCGGAAATCAATAATCATATGTTTTTGGGAGCCTCTGTGCGACACCGTACTGAAACGTGAGTCGACCTCTGTGTCGTTGCCTGGGAAACCCTTGATGTGATGCCGCTGCTATCAGAGTCCCTTTAAATTACTGCACAGCGAGAGCATATTGGATGCAGGTTAGCTAAGGTGAGCACGGCAACACCTAAATAAAAAGCTCTAACGCGGGTGACGGACAAACAAATATATCGTTTTCAAGCAAAAATGCAGACGGAGAAGAAGTGAGAGGGGCAGCTTATTTCTATGCAATAAATGCAGCTTATTAAGTCATCCTCTCCTTGTGACCACTTTGTTTTAAGTCTTGAATAAACCAAGCAAACAAAAATTTGAATGCAAATATAAATTGTAGACCGCCTGCTGCGCCACCTGACCGAAGCCAACCGCATGAATATGCCATCCCACGTGCCGCTCCCTCAGGGAAACACTGACTGAGGCGACTTCTCCAAAGTGCAGGAACAACCAACCTCTGAAGTACCTGAAACACTGTTTGCAGGTGTACCAAAGAGAACTGCTGCTCTCATTTAGGTTTCTTCTGTTTACTGACATTTATATGAAGTTAACTGATAAATAAAAACAATTCATGGCATTAGTTTTGAAAGAATCCTCACTTTACTTTTAGCGCCTAAAACTTTTGCACAGTACTGTATAAAATGATGAAATGTGCTCAACGGTAGGAAGAACACACACACACACACACACAGTCTTGGACTGGCAGCTACTCCGGATGGCAGCTTATTTAAAGCTCTTCCTCAGGCAGCATTAAGAAGTTATTGCTGACGTGTCTTTAGAAAAAGGGAAATGATGCCTTCATACAACGATCGCCCTGACATTGGTAGTTCACAAGGAGGAACCGCAAAGTTTACATTTATGTGTCTGGTAGTCCCGTGACCTTTGAAATTCGAGGCGGGGGCGTTACCTTTCCGTCTCTGCGGGGACAGCGGCGTGACGTCGATGGAGGGCAGAGGTCTGTAATTGGGCTGAATCGCTGGCAGAGGGATTTCAGGAAGAGTTGGAACAACCTCGACCACCTGCACAAACCAACACACTTCCATCAACAAGCCAGATCTGTTTGTTTTTTTTTTTAAAGAAGAATAGTAAAGTTAAAGGTGACAACAAATTATTCTCATACGAAGGTTACAAGTTGTAAAAAAAAAGGCACAAAAAGAGGCTTTGTTAGACTCCAATGTCTAAACCTGAAATAACTGTTGACATCTGAAGGTTTCCAGCTCCTCTCTGCACTAAATAGAGAGTAGAGAAACCCACTGTTGCTAGGAAACGAACACATTTCTACTGAATAAAAGCAGAGATTTAGTTCCTAGAAAGAACTACTATAGCAAATGGACCACGACTTATGATTATCATTATGTAGTTTGTGTATTTATTTCTGCATCGTCTCTTTTTAAACATCAGCTCATGTTTATGGTACAGAAACGGTACAAATCTTCTTCTCGTCTCTCTTCTTCTTACCCTCTTGCGTTTTTCCGGTGTAGCTGCAGCTGAACTGGAGCTTGAATGCGGCCTCTTTTTACTCTGAGTGCCGTTCGACTTGCTCGCTTTGGAGGAAGAAGAGGACGAGGAGGAAGATGCAGCCGCAGCCTGAGGGGTACGTGTGTGATGGGAAGATGAGACAGAGGAGGAGGAGGAGGAGTGAGACGGCCGACTGTGTGACGATGACGACGATGGCTTCTTCTTCTTCTTGACGGGCGTCGGGGCGTCGTATGTGAGGAAGGACTCGAAGGACATGGTGGGAGTCTCGAAGTCCTCTTCCTCCTCCTTGGTTGGCGAGTCCTTCGGTGCCCGCGGTCGCCCTGGCAACAGAGACGAATGTCATGTCAGTGTGACTTTCATGACATGACATTAATTTTGGCTTTTGTCCAAAACAACTTACAGCTACCAAAAGCTGAAAGATGGTAAAATCTTTTAAAACAGCTGCAGAAACAAGCTGTAAACAAACTGACATGTTATCATCTTTAACTTGACATGTAAAGCAGAAACAATTACTTCATGGACAGAAAATTAATCAGCATTTATTTTCTAAGCAAAGATGACCAAAAAAATCACTGGTTTCAGCTTCTTCAATGTGCTGATTAAAGGCTTTTCTTTGTCATAGATGGTAAAAGATTGAATATCTTTGGGGCTGGATAGTTGGTTTGGATATAACAAGACATCTGAAGTCATCACCTCTCGAGAAAATCGAGAAAATAATCAGCAGAATAATCATCCATGAAAATAAATAAAAACATGTTGCAGCCCTGTTGATACGACAAACTTATTAGAAACGTATTCACACATCCAGCAGTTACAAATCATTCATGTGGAGTTGTGTTTCTGTCCAATATTCACTCATCTTTTAGTTCTGTTTTGCTCACCTCCAACTCCTGAGAGAAATGTCTCTTTAGCTGCTAAACTCTCCATGATGCTCACCAGCTAGTCTTTAGCTTTGTCTGCCAGCTGTGTGGTGCTGAGTCAATGTACAGATGCTGTTTTTAGAGCTTTTTCACCAAATATGGTGCTATGAGAGCAGTGAGAATGAACCAAAACAGTGAAGTTGTGGCTTTTTAAACCAAAACAGTGAGTTAAAAGATGCTAAAATGTTCTGTGGAGTTGAGGAGAACTGCAGAGTTGGTTGATAATTCACTGTGGGGACGTCACTATGACTTTCATGTACATGTAGTCATGTTGTTGATCTAACATATTAAAGCTGCTTTGTACAGCTTGTAGCTTTAAACAACACACACACACACACACTTCATAGAAGCTGCAAAGGATGAGAGAAAAACTAATGTAATGTGTTCTTAGTGATCACTCTGTTTTTTAGGAAACATTTTGGCTTTTAAACCATCGTTCGTCATTTCCTGTTGGCAGAGTTACTTAGCATTTCACTTTCATGTGCACAATTAGACGTGGCAGGATGTTTGTTCTCTTTTGTGGGAACATTTTGTGTTTCAAGCTGATAAAACAGACGCATCTTTTCTGGTGCACAGAGCTGCACGACCAACAGACTAACAATCTGATAACCACGTAATCATGATTTTGGCTTCAACAGTTTATTAGACTTGATCAAGTAATTGCTGCTCTGGTGCATCAAAACAAGTGAAAAGTATTCGTAGTTGAACTGTCTAAACATTCACTCGCTTTTGTTTCAAGCAAGCTATAATTAAACCATCTCTGCTTTTCAAAAACATACTGAAGTCTCTACTCAGTGACAAAATACTTTTTATTTTGTTGCATGCTAAGTGCAATTTTATTTATAATTAGCTTTAAGACAGAATGAAGGAACTGAATTTTATTTATACTCTATCTTATGATCTGTCTCTCAAGAGTTATACAAAAAATAAGTGTTTGCAGTACGACAGGGAGACATTTTTGTTTAGATTTAAGGTTTTGCACATTTGAGGGAAAGTTTATTTAAAGGTTTATTGAGCGTATTATGAAAGTGAAGGCAGTTTTCTGACAATGAGTAATATTCAAGTTCAATAAAACAAATTTCTACTTAAAGACAGATGTGTAACATCCCGTCACTGCAGGTCTGCTTTAACCTCAGTTTTACTGTTGCTATAATCCTCTTATTCTACACTTTCTGTCAGTATCATAAATATATTCTGCAGCCATTTGCGGACAGGAAACATGTCTCATTGTGAGCTTCATCAAGTTGTTAATCTTGTGACTTTTTTTCATTCTTACATTGGTGATTTACTTAAATGTGCAGCTTTATTTAGACATGATGTTTACGGAAAGAGACACAAATGCTTGGAAGATATTTGGCAACTGATGACTGGAGAAGGAGAAGGGAGTTAAAATGTTTTGATCGCAAGGAAGGAGACTTTTTATTTATTCACAGGCTGCATTACTGATGGATATTTTGCTGTTCAGACTTTAATTAATGATGAGCAGATCGATCTCCTCAACACACACATGAGAATTGGCTCTTTCACAGCTTGTCCTTGTTTATTAAAATCGATTTTTGTGCAGAAGAGATGATGATTGAGACATTAAATGTGTTACAGTTGTGTTAGAAGGTGAAACAAGACGCACATTTCTCTCTCTGCCTGTTTCAACTTGTGCTGCTGCAACCTTTACGTTAATCTGACAACATACAGTTCAGACTTGTGTTGAAAGTGATATAAAGGGGGGAGGGAGGGTGGGGTGGGAGGCAGTGATGTAACCTGGTTGCTACACTACGAGTCCCGACCTCACACCCTGCGCGCTGTTATTGGCTGGGTTGCTACACACCCACTGCCCAAAGGTTGACGCCCAGAAATGTCCAAAACACAGCAAAAAAATAAGAAAATAAGAGAAAATACAGGCAGAGGGCAGAGTCTCTGCAGATAAATACACTGCTACTCACCTCTAGTGGGTCATAAGCGACAACTGAGAGGGATTACTTTTTTATGAGTCTAAATCCTGCATAGTATACCTTCATGGGGTCACAAGTCAAAAAGGTTGGGAGCTACTGTATGTCTTTAAACGATATTCAAGTGCCCAAGTGAACATTGACACGTTTTTCTTGCTGTAATCATTTCTCCTGTTCATACTGACCATTATAAGATCCCTTCATAATGCACTTTCAAAGTGATGGGGGGACAAAATCAGTCCTCCTTCTGTACATTTTAAAGTTTTTCTGAAGCTAATATGAAGCTTCAGCCGTCCGACACAGTGAAATCAAGTCAACATCTTTCAAACTTACAGTCTTTTTAGTGCTAAACTCCTTCTTTTTGTTAATACCCTTCCACTGCCGCTGAACAGGAAAACACTGTCCGCTGAGACACAAAGAGGGAATTTTTTCCTTCTAATGTTCAGTACGAACAGGAGGAAAGATTACAGCGAGCAAAAACCTTGAAAAATTGAGAACCTATCCTCAAGTGACCAGGGTGCTTATTCATACGTGATAAATTAGCATCAGATTGACGTATCAGCTTTTTAAACTCTTCCTTTAACACTCGTCTGTGTACATGTCTTTGCTCAGACGACAAATAAGAAAACGTCTCCTGCACTTGCACTGAATCCTTGATGTTACGGACGTATTACTAGAAAAAAGTGTCCGTGTGAGCTCTTTCAACAGAGAGACACTTACCGTCATCTCCTCCTCTCTTCTTCTCCTCCCTCTTGCTGTCATGCGTGGTGGACTTCCTGCTGTGCTTTGCAGACTTTTGAACTGGACTCTGCTGTCTTTCTCTGTCCACACTCCGCTTCTTTCCTTCACTACCTTCTCTTCCTCCGTCGCTACTCAACTGTACATGGCGTTGCCGCTGTCCCTCGTCCCTGTCCCTGTTGCGGTCGCTGTGAGAACTGTGGTGGTGGTTCCTGTTGGGCTCTTTGTTTGGCTTGGCGTGTCGGGCTTCTTTGCGAGGAGGAGGAGGAGGGCTGGGCTCGGGTTCGGGCTCCGGCTCGGGCTCGGGCTCGGGCTCGGGGCTCCCATACTCTTCTGACTGGTACCCCCCTCGCTGTGGGGGGCTGTATTGCTCGTGCTGCGGAGGCGAGGGAGAGTAGTTGGTGTGGTAGCCTCTCTCCTCCTCCTCTTCCTCCTCCTCCTCCTCCTCTTCCATGTAGGAGGGCTCTTCCTCGGGGGAGGGCTCACGGTGACGTCTGTGACCGCCCGTCTCGGAGCCTCGAGAGTGGGAGTGTGACCGCGATGCCTCTTTGTTGTGGCTGTTGGTGGGTCTGTGGCAGAAAGAGACGGATGGCGGTGAGTTGACACACTGACAGAGTTACACCAACACCAGTCACAAAGGTGTTTCACTCAACTACAACACAATTCAATTAATATCAATTAATCTGTAGATTATTTTCTAGACTAGTCGTTTGGTCGATAAAATGTCAGAAAATGATGAAAAGTGTCAATCAATGTGGAAAATGATCCTCTCAAATTTTGTTCTCATTTCAAGAGTTTTCTAGAACACAAAGCTGGATCATAAAAAATGTATTTTTTCTTTCACATTTCACCTTTAGCATTCAGCAATCTGATTTACCAAAATATCTTTTAAATAAAAGCTTATCTGATAATGTTCATGTGAATGTTTCCTGTCTCATCTACAAGAGGAAAGCTGCTGTGCTACAGGAAAAGTCTCTCAGCACTCAGTTACTCTGTTAAACATGTGGAGCAGTATCACTAAACTTTAGAGTGCATATGGATGAAATTCAGTGTCATCCAGCCTCGGCTCAACCGGCAAGTGAGAGAGAGAGAGAGAGAGAGCAGCAGTCGTCGAGCGAGCTAGAGAGTGAATGAAGAGAGTGAGCAGTGCTGGTGAGAACAAAGCCGTGACTCAGAGAAATAAAACACTATTTTCTGATTGTCTCATAGTGGTTTCGTTCTAAAGCACAAATAAACACACCCACACCTCCGCGCAACCCTGCGGGAAGGTGCCGCATTGCCAGATTTTGTGTGAATGCAGATCTTCATCCTGTGCGCCTTGGCCTCTCTGCTCTGTGTGTGTGTGTGTGTGTGTGTGTGTGTGTGTGTGTGTGTGTGTGCAGCTCTTTATACATCCGTGGCACAGAGACAGAGAGCGGAGCAGAGGAGACAGAGACAGCGATATAACCTGGTCGCTATGCTACGAGTCCCGACCTCACACCCTGCGTGCTGTCATTATATAATAAGAAAATAAGAAAACACAGGCAGAGGGCAGAGTCTCTGCAGATAAATACATTGTTTCGTAGGAAAATCCTGCATAGTATACCTTTAAGGGGTCACAAGTCAAAAAAGTTGGGAACTACTGACTAAGAACATCTCCATTGTATATGATCATTGCCTGAACAGAGACATAAGGTATACAGCGACGTGAGAGCTTAAGCATGGATTATTCCACTCCTCGCTGCAGTTAGCATGTCTAGTCTCTGGTATGCAGGACGTACCTGTCTGCAGACTGAGGAACCAGTCGCTTCCATTTAGCTACGAGGGTTTTTGCTATCTCTCCGGCGACTTCATTCTTCCTAAAAGAGTTCACAGTCTTCCCCACACCAGTTTCCTGCAAGAGAATAAAAGAAAGTGAAAGTGAAATTTACTGATTCAATTCAACAACACAAAGCAAAGCATCAGAGTTTTTAGCCTGGTAGTCTTACTGCAGCTAAATAACATAGAAAGTGTTTGACATTTAGTCTGTATGTGTTTACTTTTACAGCTTAGTAGCTTCAGTTGAGCGACCTGGTTTTAGATAAGATTAGCTTCAACTTTATTGTCATTGCACAAGTACAAGTAGAACGAAATGCAGTTTTGCATCCAACCAGAAAATGCAAATCGTAGAAAAAGGTGCTGACAAGGCAATATTTACAGATAAGGTGCAAGCAGTAAGGCATGTATGAGTCAGATGAAATTAAATGAATATTATATATGAGAATAAGTACACACAATTGTTCTCGTTGTTAATATATAACGTGTGCAAAAAGCAGTGTAAGGTCCACGAGTGTGAGGAGGGGGAAGAGGGCTAACGCTGTGAATTAAAGCTAATGAATATGAAAGGGCAGTGAGGGAGGGGGTTAGTGCTGTGGTTCAGAGATCATGAATGAGAAGGGGGAGAAGGCGGAGTAGCCTAGCGCTGGGTTTGAGTGTCCCGCACGGTTGTGGTGTTACGGAAGAAACTGCTCCCGAGCCTGCTGGTGCAGCACGTTCACGCCGTGCTGATAGATGCCATAACCTTCACCTTACAAGAAAAAAACGACTGCTGACGGAGCGATGAGCCTCACTCTCAGTTAAACACATTCACTGCTGGGAGCTGCCCAACACAGCCAGTATGTCTTATAACATCTTAAAACCGGAGCAGTCAGGAATTCACTGGAGAGCATCTCGCCAAACTGGTGATCTACTGCTGCCGTCTGTCTGAGCCAACTGCTGCTCGGACAATTTCACTCCTGCAGCGCTATTTCTTTCTTTTACTCTTTTTTTCTTTGGCAGACATTCTTGTCTGGAAGGCAAGAGGACGTGCACGATGAATCAATATATCCTTACCACCAGTATATCCACGGTCATCGGAAGTTCCCCCAGTCTTTTCAGAGTCTTTAGTAGCTAGAAAAGCGAGAGAAAAAACAAAAGTTATCATTTACGAGACGACTCTGGTATTAAAGTGATTTTCAGCATCGATGCTATACAGTCTCACTGGTTGTTAGTATTACTGCTTTGGCGTTATCGGACATAATTAACTGAGATATGAACCTTTAAGTCATAAAACGTACAAATAACAACCTCAAAATGTTGAAAAGGTACAAAACTATAAATAGATCAACAAAACTTAATGTGAATGTATTAAGTTAACTGACAAATAAAAACTATTCATGGCATCCTCACTTTACTTTTAAAACATGTATATCAAGACAAATTACTATAACTGTAAGAAAGCAGCATCTTTAAAATATATACCGATAAAACGGCTGCAACATAAACAGCGTAAACACAAACAGCGTACAGGTGCACACAGCATTTCACTTCTGAGAAGTAGACGGCACTAACTGAAAAAGGGTCATTACTACAACAATTACATTAACTGACAGGAAAACACTTGACCGGCGTCTCCATCACTTCTGCTTCTTGTCTAACAAGCAATTAGCCAAAACTTCTTTTAGGGTATAAAAACAACCCAAAACCTTTAAGCATAGCAAAAATGGACTTGAACATGAACATATAACCCCGAAATGAAATGCTCTTGTAAAACAGGTAAAACTCCAACACCGTTAGACGATATTTGGGCTGCATAGAAATCAGAGGGTGAAACCTTGAAACCTTTATAGTGACTAACCCCCCATCAATGTTTAAATCTATTTTGTATTGTTTTTCCTGCTGGGTGCCATTGTTCTGTTGTGGTTGTGTTAAACATTTTGTTTGTATCGTGTAATCATGGTCTTGAGTCAATAGATAAATCAAATCACAGAGTAAATCCCTGACAGATTTATAAACAGAGAGCTTGTCACTGTACAGGTTATATCTGCTGATTGATCGTTACATAATTGGCCAATCTGAGCTGAACATGGGACTCCAACAGGGCTGTAATTAATGATTATTTTCATTACTGATTAATCGATTACTTGTTTGATCTATAAAACGGCAGAAAATGGTGAAAAATATCAATCACTGTTGCCAAACGCCCAAGCTGACTTCCTCAAATGTCGTTTTCTTTTGTCCTGACCAACAGCTCACAACTAAAAGATATTTGTTCATTGTCATAAAGACTAAATATTCTTTACAAAAATGACTCAAAACGATAAATCAAATATCAAACTAGTTGGCAACTTACTAAATTATTGTTACGGCTCAAGACTCCAACCACTACTATTTAGAGTTGTCATGACACATACTGGAGCAGGAAACAAAACTTAACTATTATTAAATTAGTGTCAATCACAGTTGCCTTGCAGGCCTGTTTGCATGCATGACTAGTTTAATCAGGTTTGGATTTAAAGTGCTGTTCCTCCCTCAAGACATTTGCTTGACAATACTCTCCAATGTTTGCTGATCTAAAACATTTATACCTGTGAGTCTCTGACATGGGAAAAGTTGAGAGCTTCTTCCTGACTTTTAAATTGCTATTGCTAAATTAAATTAAACAGCAGTTAATCTCTGTCTGATTCACACTAACAGCAACATTTCAGACTCAATCCTGCGTCATGGAGACTGAATGATGTCGTGGCCTAACGGGGCAGGGCTGAAATAAAAACCACAGAGCTCCACTTCTACTATTTCTGCTTATATTATTAGTTTTGGAGACCAGAGTGTGGCTTCGGTTTACCAAAACTAATCACACCGAGTGAACAGCAGCAGCAGTTCATGTCTGCTTTGTGTTAGGAAGCAGTTACATTTCAACACAGACAGTAAACAAAGGGAAGGTCGTTAAATAGCAGTTATCTGCTATTTAATTAGCGATATTTTAATAGCAGGTCACAGTGGAGTGATTTACGACCGAAAGTTACCACAATCAGTGATACATTTATGGCCCAGACTGGCCGCATCTGTCAATACTTTCCGCAGCAGCGTCAGTTAGCTGGACGGCTAACGGCTACACTGCTGGCCCGGAGTTTCGTTTTAAGATGAATTATGTTGTGGTTAATGTTGTTATTTTAATAAATGACAGAGTATCTGAGGGCAGGTATCATACAGAGCTGACAGGCGTTAATATTAGCTACGATACAGGGTTGAAGAAGTACGTTATAACAAGTTAAAACCCCTTAATTATCGTGACGTTTCTCACGGTGCGTTCAAATACTGTCGGAAATCCTGAACTTCTAAGACGAGCACCACTAATGTAGTAGTAATTTTGTTTTTGTGAAAAGAATGGCTTATATTTCACTTATGGTGGATTCTTGAATTAAATTATTTTATTTTTTCTTTTTCAGGATAGCATCTGAATCCTTAGGTTCATACACTTTGAGGGAAAATACTTTATATATAATCAGAATATTTACCTGAGTAGAAATATTTATCAATATTAAAAATCATTTTTTTCTATGCAAATGGTCAAAATGAAATGTGTGAATGTATGTCTAAATGCATTTAAAAAAGAAGCACTAGTGACTCATACAAACCTATTGAACTCAATATTTATCTTGACATGGATCCTGTTAAAGTATTGAGATTATACATTTTCACATGCTACCAAATTTTAAGGAAATCTATTTTGAATTAATATTATATTAAGCTATCTATCCCGCAAAGTCCTTTAGCTAAGTCTAAATTTAGCGTAATGCTCCTTCTACAAAAAAGATATTGAAATCACCGAACATATTTCTTCTTGTCACTCCGTGCTACATTGGAAGCAAAGTGAAGACTTTTTTAAAAGAAAAGATATCTGTTGTACTCCAATAATAGATATAATATATGGATTGGTAATCAATGAGAAACTGGAAAATATGCTGATTGACTGAACACAATCATCGTAATTGTAAAATGTAATATATAAAGCCAAATCAAACACCAAGCTATTGTTAATGCTTTCCATAACAACACAAGTCCCTAAATGTATTGCTATACATTAAATACTACATGAATGTATCTACTTATTACATAATTGCCTAAGGATTCATTTATCATTGGTTTTAGTAATAATTTAATAATTAATAACTAGCAGAATTCTAGAAAAAATGATGGCAAGCAGATATTCTAGTGTACAACTATAATACAATTTATTTAAAAAAATGAAATATACAAAGTGGTGTACCAGTAAGTAATAAAGTCAAAATAACAATAAGGGTTGATTCAGTTTTGTTAGTTTTTTGTTTGTGAAGCCCATTTTTTAATATATATATACATTCATGTTATTGGGATAGTTTTGTTCAAAACAGGCATGTTTGACGTCATGGTGGCGTTTTGCGTTCCCACTCTTCATAACGGGTGCTGTTTGATTGCAATTCAAGCACAATAGTCTCATACTTCCCTCAGTCCAGTCATCCTTAAATACATATTTTTCAATGTCTTTTTTTCTTTTTTTTAAACGCACTAGTTTTGAAGAAGACATTTTATTTTACAATTTCAACCAGAGTTCCTACAGTCCTCGACAACCTTGCTAACTGTGGCGACTAGTGGCAGCTGAATGATGACAACTGAGGTGACATGATGGCGATGTGTCTCTCAAAAGCGGTCTGGGTCAAGTTGCAGTTCAATTTTCTTCCCAGTCTGGATTAATTTGTTATTTGTCTATATCCAAACCACAGTCTATGTTCTCACAGATTTTAAACTCAAAATTCAGTTTAGAGCTGCTAATTCCTGAACACCTGAGATTACCTACCCACACATTTACACATGTGCATACGAGCACATACCAGATTTGGCCCGCGGGGTTAAGAAGAAGATTAATTTATAAATAAAACAACCACAACAGAAAGCTACAATTGTTTAAAGACTTCTTTCATTTATATTTCTGCTGAAAAAACAGCTGAATGCTCCTTTACGACAAAGATTGTCAGAAATCGGAGCCTGACTGCGTACGTAAACGCAGCATTTAATAACCGCTGCGACTTTCTGGGAAATGCCGTGGCAACGGTAACGTGTCGTGCTCCGAAGACAAACGGTCGCATTTCGGGAAACGGTCGGTAGCAACGACCAAATCTGCCCGGTTCAGTCGTTACCTTTCGAGGCTCCGGGTTCTCCAGGAGCCGGGACTGAAGTCTGTCCACTGTTTCCAGCAGTTCCTCCGCCATGTTTACTGCTGGCAGCTTCCCTGTCGCCCGGAAACGACTTCATCCTGACCGAGAGAGAAAGGGGAAAAAACGGAGAAGTTCCGCCGGTTTACTGTTCTCTAATGTTCGGCACAGGCCTTCGAAAATACATATATCAAGCTTTTAAAAATCAAACAGCATCAATAAATACATTATGGAGTAAATTATTTAGGGTATAATACAGAAAAGATGAAGTTTAATCATTAACAGAATAATCATGAAAGACGGAACTACGTCACAGCACAGCTGACGGCGGACGCAGGGAACACCTGTTACTGTGACGTCAGTGAAAACGCTGAATTGGCTTGTAGTATAATCTACTGTTGATGACAACAAGTTTGATAACAAGTTTATATTACTGTGGAAACAAGCACTGTTTGGAGTACTAGAAGGTAACTCTAAAATGAAGCTATATATTACAAATTAATTTTCTTGGCTGAATTTCACATTCATAAAAGCAAATTTGCAGGTAAAAAGCTGAACAGTACATTGATTCAATTCGAAAAAGGAAAAGTGTCATTTACTATGTAAGGTAGTAAGATGGTATTTTCTTTCATTAAGAAAAACTACAATATTACTATGAACTTAATAGTGACTGAAGTTTAAACTTGTTTTTTGTTTGGCTTTGGTGGATTCTTTGATTTTCTTCTTCAGGATAGCACCTGGATCCTTGGGTTCATATACCTTGAGGGAAAATATTTAATCTTTAGGCTATAATCAGAATATTTACCTGAACATTACATGAATAAAAATATTTATCAATATTGAAAATCCAAATTTGCAAACAAATCAAGTAATGCCGCTTTAACTTAAAGTTATTATAATTGTCTAACATTAAAGCTGCAATTATCACAGATGTCTATCATAAAAATGGATCAAATGATCGCGTATAATGTGAAAGGAGTCATTCATTGTGACAAACTCACCCGACACTCTTCGGCTCTGCAGAGAGTTTTAGTGTCTTTCAGCGATTTTCAGCAACAAAGCTGAAACACAAAGTTAACGATCAGCTGGTAAAGAGTCGAGATTTGCTGGAGACCAGAACTGGGTTAAAATAAGAGTGAATATTGGACTTACATTCATCAGGTTGACAGAAACACGGAATAAGCAACTGTTTATTTTATATATTTAATGATCTCATTTGTTTATTTATAGGGGACAGTGCACGTTAATCAACATTGACATTTTATTTTAAAAATATATCGCAACTCTTTGTCCTAACAATCTTAAACAAACAATACAATCAGACAAGTGTAAAATAGTACAAACAAGTTAATCAATAAAAAACGTCATTCATGAACACATATCTGAGTAGATTTTAACCACAATTTAAAGGACAGACTTTTTAAATAATTTTTATCTTAAAACAACAGTCAGGCATCCATATGAGCACTGGTTTTCCTCGCTGTAATCATTCCTCCTGTTCATACTGGCTGTTAAAAGATCCCCTTCAGATGTGCTTTCAATGTAAGTGATGGAGGTCTAAATCCACAGTGTGTCCACACAGTCATTTCGTGCAAAAATACATTTCAAAGTTTATCTGAAGCTTATACGAGGATTCAGCAGTCTGACTTAGTCATATCAAGTGGATATCTGCCACATTTACTTTTTAGCATCAAATTCCCTCTTTGTGTTTCCCTGTTGAGCTGTGGTAGAAGTATAGTGACAAAAAGAGGGACTTTGGTACTAAAAAGACTGTAACATTGAAAGATATCTACTTGATTTGACTCATTTGGATGCTGAAGCTTCATATTAGCTTCAGATAAACTTTTTTTACGTCTATTTATTGGATTTTTTTAAGGACAGGTACATTTTTACACAAAAGGAGGCTTGTAGATTAAAACTTGACAGTCAATGTTGTTGTTATGTGTTTGATACAATGAAGGAAAACAGTCTTGGCAATATTACTCTTCTCCAAAACATACATATATTCCCTATGGAATATGCTGCATACAAGAACAATTCACAGGAAATATAACTGGTATATACACATATTACTTTTTTTCTTCAGATTACAAAAAGTTAACACTGAAAATAAGTATATCTTTGCAGAGTTTTACATCTTTAAAAACCATAAGTCATTACCAGTATATACTATATTTAAAGTTAGTAGCTAGTTGGTGGGTTCACCATTTCAGACCAGACATACTTTAGATAACATGTTTTAAAGTCATTCAAAGTGACAGAAGTCGAGAGTTTTTCCTGTTTTGATGGTGTGAAAAGCGAATGAGTGAGAGAACCAGTCAAACAAGAACCAGATAAGAAGGACTGGAGCAAAATCTAAAATTCAGAATGTCAAGGCCACGGGGAGGGGAGGTCGGTGTAAGAAGAGATCTGACCTCTTATGGGATATTTTTGGAGGGGAGGGCACTGAGGGGTGCCTGTATTTGGAGATGGAGGTGGATGTTGGAGGTGGGAGGTGGAAAGCGACACAAGAGGGTTTGATGTGAGCTCAAGGAGGCGGTGCCGGAGGCTGGAGGTTGTTGAATTATATGTCGCAGCTTTGGTTTGGACCCTGATTTCCCTTTGACACTGACTAACACACACACACACGCACACATACACACACGCACGTATATACAAACACAGCACTCTGACAGACTGACAGAGGACGGCAGGACGAAGCAAAGAGGAACCCGAGAGAACATCAACAAAGCAAAAATAAAGAACGTAATAGAGAGAAGCTGAGAGAGGAAAAGGAAGAAGAGCGAGGAACCAGGCAGGCAGAGGAAAGAGGTAAACTGAGTTTAATTTTACTTGATTGTTCTTTAAAGAATTGAAGCACTTCTGTGTCTTAAAATCTCCACTTTTGCACTTTTATTTCAACTAAATATCCTCAAGTCTTGCAGTGTGACGACGTGAAAAAAATAACACTGATGCACTGCAAAAGAAAATGATGCATCGTACAGTTTCCATCTCTTTTTGATTGCATTTATATTAACGACTGAATGGAAACAATGTGAAGCAGTTACCAGATGCTGTTAGGATCCCTACGATAGTCCTTCTTTTTCCAGTCCTTAGTTGTAAAACACACACACACACACACACACACACACACACACACACACACATATATATATATCCCGTGAGGGTCAGCAACTATAAATACCCTCCTGAGATAGGCGAAGGAATTCTGAAAGTGGCGAGGAGGGAAGCAGGGAGGTGTTTAATGTGTGTATATTTACAGCTACAGGTGGGGAACAAATGAGCTGAAACACTTTAAAGGACGAGTTCACAGTTTTTCAAGTCTGTCTTAAAACAACAGGCAGGTGACCAAATGAACATTGAAATAGGTTTTTCTCGCTGTAATCATTCCTCCTGTTCATACTGACCGTTTGAAGATCCCTGCATAATGCACTAACAATGTGATGGGGGACAAAATCCACAGTCCTCCTTCTGTGCAAAATGTATTTAAAAGTTTATCTGAAGCTGAGGGGCGTAGCGATGGAGTAGATGCATTGCTAGATAAGTCCGCAAATGACCAATTTAAAACACTTTTTTCTTTCACTTTCCGACCTAAATTCTTTACATTATGGCTCTTAAACCTATAACACAGAAGACTAAGAAAACTGTGCCAAAAAATACAACATCAGACTTCTGTTTGAACGAAGAAAAGTTTGGCGAGCTAAAACCCACGAGGTGAACCTGCAGCAGTGGAGACGGCGTCAGATAAGTCACAAGAACCCTTTCAATCGATCTGCTTTTCACAATCACAAAATTGAATAAACACCAAGAGAACAGACTTGTCAGTCTATCAACTCAAATTCAAAAGCTACAGTCAGACGTCACGGAGATCAGAGAGCGTTTCCAGTCACTTGAAACTGGTGTCAACAGTCATGCCAGCTGGATCGATGAATTGGAGTCACTTTGGAGTCACTAAGTTGGATGACCTAGAATCCAGGACCAGACGTCAAAACATCAGAATCGTTGGGATCCCTGAGAGTGTCAAGAGAGGCCGACCTACCCAGTTCATCACAGAGCTGACACCAGCTGTACTGGGAAAGGAACTCTTCTGAATGGAGCTCAAAGTCGATCACGCATGTCAGTCCCTCACTGCCCGGGCAGTGGCATTAGCTGGTCTCTCTAGTTCACTAGTGTATTCTACATTTGAAGTGGTTGTTTAGTTATGCTGGGGCTGTTAGTTCTTGTCCATTTTTTGTTTGTTTTCTTTTTTTCTTCAGTTTTTTTTATTGTATCTTCTATACAATATGTTTGATGATGTCACATGAGACACCAGCAACTCAAACAGACTGGGAGGGGTATAAAGTGGTGAGCTGGGATGTGATAGGTCTGGGTCATATAATTAAACATGCTACAGTTTTTTCACATTTAAAAGTGTTGTCAGCAGACATCCTGTTCCCACAAGAAACACATGTGAAACATAGATTTAAAGATAAATTAAAGGTCAACTGGATAGAGCAGATTCAGCCATTCTACTCAAAAAAGACAGGGACCCTTTAAATATGTCTTCCTACCTTCCATATCTCTGCTCTGGATGGAAATGAAGGTTCTCAGTAAAGCTGCGTAAACACATTGACAAATTAACACACCCTGACCAATCAGTGTTTGTACCCCGCCGCCATATTTACTTTAATCTACACCGTTTTTTTAATATAATCTATCACGATCACAAAGAGGAGGGTGTGGTCATCGCCTTAGATGCAGAGAAGTCATTTGATCATATAGAATGGAAATTCATGTCATCAACCTTAAACCACTTCCGCTTTGGAAACACGTTTATAAATTGGATTAACATCATCTACACTCAACCAAAGCCTCCATTATTACTAAAGGTGAGATATCAGAGCCGTTCTATTCACATAGAGGCGTTCGTCAAGGCTGTTCTCTTAAATAAACTCACATTATTATTACTATTCAAATGCATGAAACAACCCTCCACCTGTCACTTTTTGCAGATGACATAACTGTATTTATTGCGCCCTAAAGTGTCTCTTCACCCTCTTTTATGTTTAATAGTAACTTATGATAGCTTTTACAGATACGCTGTTAACTGGGAAAAGAGTGAATTGCTTCCAATATCAGATAAGTTAGATTTATAGTTTCTACACACAATGCCCTTTAAGATTGTGAATAATCAAATTACTCCAAGTAAGACCCATTAGCTGCACCATAATAGTGAATTCTGGACCACATTACCAATCTCTCTAGTTGGTCACATTAATGACATAAAAATGGTTTCGCTTTTAGATTCCTGTACATGTTTCAATAAATAGACTTACTTTTTTTTTTTTATCTGAAGCTAATACAAAGCTTCAGTCGTCCAATTGAGTCAAATATAGATATCTTATAATGTTACAGTCTTTTTAGTGCCAAAGTCCCTCTTTTTATTACTATACTTCCACTGCAGCTCAACAGGGAAACACTGTCTGAGGAAACATAAAGAGGGAATTTGATGTTAAAAAAGACTTTAAATGTGTCAGATATCTACTTGATATGACTAACTCAGACTGCTGAAGCCTCATAAAAGCTTCAGCAGTTTTTGCACTAAATGACTGTAGACACACTGTGGATTTTGGCCTCCATCACTTACACTGAAAGCACATTTGAAGCATCTTTTAACAGCCAGTATGAACAGGAGGAATGATTACAGCGAGGAAAACCTCTTTCAGTGCTCATATGGACGCCTGACTGCTGTTTTAAGACACACTTGAAAAATTGTGAACTCGTCCTTTAAAATACAATAGAATATCATTGCAATTAAAAGCAGTTTCAGGATTTTATGAATGAATAATTTGACCCTTGAACCTTAAACAGTCACCTATAAAGTGAGTTTCCATGGCAACATAATACATCTTAGAGGTACATAAAACCAGATGTTTGCTGTTCGAGTTGCTGATGCATCAGTTGTTAACACACTGAAATACAATATGATGTAGTAAACGGAAAAATTCTCAGTGATTTATAGAGTTACAGAAAGCTAAATCTGTGTTTGACTTCCAGGTTCACTTCAGTTCCACTAACTCTCAGATGTCAACATATACAGCTGTACAAGATTTCTTTCATCACTCTGAAAATTAACTGAACTGTTTTTAAGTGTCAGCTAATCCAAGTCGAGTCTCAAGTTCACATTTTTATGACTCTGACTTGTGTCCAAGTCTCAAAGTCTGCAGCTTTGCATCTGCATATTTTAAGAAAAAATGAACATCTGTGTGACATTTTAAAGATAAAACAGGAATTACTCTCTTTGTATTTAACTGCTCAAAGAGTCTTAACCAAGCTATCAAAGCCTCATTGGTTTAGTTGGTTAGTCGTTTTGGGTAAACAAACACATTTAACAGGATATTTGCATGATGACTCTACAAAGTGCAGCCTCAAAAATGACCACTGAGGAGAATCAGAGCATTTAAGAGTCCAAAATAAACATGATATTCACTTGTTGTGTCGACTGGAGGGACGAAGCACAGAAACAGTGAAGGAGAAGGAAAAAAGGATTTGAAGTCAGTGTAAAACAGCTACAGTATATAAGTTGCAAAACATTAAATTTTATATAAGTTTTAAAGTTGATTATTCCCCCAAAAAAGAAAAGAAAAGTCACAGTCAGATAAAGTCGGATACTTTACTCTCTGTTTAGGCAATCTGAAGGCCGTCAGAAGTAGCTTTTTTTCTCCATTATCATTACATTTAATCTTATTAATGTGGTATAAAAACTTAGTTACTATGATGTTGAATCATAAAAATCGATTTTTCAATCACAGTAAACAGTTCAGACAAAAGTTTGTAACAACTAGAGTGCTGGTTTTTGTTTGGTTTTGTAGTTCCTGCAAATTGAATCATTTTTCTCTATAACACAATACTTTTACATGGTAAAACTGCTGTCAAAAAGTCAGATTCTGGTCTTAATTCAATTCTGACCAAATATGTAACTGCGTTTTGACTTTGTCAGGCTGTATAGTGAACCAGCTGCATGTTGAAGAGCTTTAAAGTGAGTTTTCTGTTTCTGGCTCACAGTTTGTTGTTACTCACCCAGACCAAGTCCTTAAAAAGCATCAAAACTCAGAGATCTTTACTGTGTCTGGAGTCAAAAGCAACCACAGTGTCGATTTAGGACCTGAGCTTTGTGTCAGATTTCACATTTTCTCATCTTTGCTTCACTTCTGCCCTTTCATCCTTCCAGTTAGTGTTGTTAGACAGATGTATGTTGGTGGATCATTACGGCAAGTTTATCATTATTTTTACAATATTTGTGATCACATGATTTACATTCATATCCCTTACACCACCAAGAAGCCCCATATTTTTACAATCTATTGCAAATCGGACATTTTATTGTCTTTAACTTGCTTTGAAAGTTTTTTGAGTTTAATAACCTCATAACAACAACGTTTTTTCTCTCAATTACATCCCAAAATCAGTAGCATCTCTAAGTTTCTTAACACTTTCTATCACCAAGATCTATTTCACATCACTGTCGGTGAGAAACACGCCAAGCATATTCATCATCTTCCTGATCTTTGGCTGACATTGTCCTTTTCTATTATATATAAGTGGAGATTTGAAACAAAACTCATTACTATTAATACTGATGGTTACAGCTGCTTTATCACTGTAAATGTTTGTTGTAAAACCATTAAACAAGGGGATTAAAAAAAAATGCTATCAGCTTTCAGCTCTAACACTTGCATATCACTGAAACGTGAATCTCTCAAACTTGGAGGTGAGATCATCATAGTGCAAAAAGTATCCCAACTCCATAAACTCAAACTCAGCTACAGAGAGACCTCATGACCACAAATATATACTACGTCTCTCTTCCTTGACCTCCCTTTTCTAACACCCCTCCTCATTTACTCCGTGTCTGAACTGGGCTCTTTTTAAAATAGCCCTCACTGGCTCGGTGGCCAATGGCCTCCACACATGGACAGAGCAGGGAGACGATACAGGACGGTACAGGACAGAACAGCAGCTGTCGTGGGTGTCATATGAAGAGGAGGGGCTCAAACTTAGAGACTGTATAGGCTGTAACTGTAGGATGTTGCAATCCCCCTGAAACAGCGGCTGTGACTCTCATGAGCCAAAGTATAGATATAGACTCTCTCCAACAAGGCGTCTGAATGAGTATGTTTGTGATATTTGTCAGCAGTCCAGAGTTTCTGTGAATGTGACCGTCTCTGTCTAATGATGACAGAGGAGCAGAGTTATTGAAAACATGCGGGGAGGTGATAAATTCTGTGTTGGAGCCAACTGGAGACAAGAAGTGACAAAAACAAGATAGAAGCCAAAACATTTAATCTAAAAGTAAAAAGAAACGGAAGAAAATGTCAGATAAGCATTTAAATAAGTACACAGATCCATTGATTGTGTGTATGAGATGTAAAAAAAAAAAAAAAAATCAAAGTCTTGGTGACGTCTCAGACAAACTAATCACTTGGTAACCGAGTGATTCATTGGCATGAAAATAATCTTTGCTCTGCATAGATCAGCCTGGCAGAAATATCTGGGACCAAGGTTAGTGCAGGACGCAGCTGCTCTGTCATCCACCATACTGGGGATCAGACGTCATCCCCCCCCCCACCTCAAAACACCATCATCATCTTCATAAAATGCAAATAAACCATAGTGAGCAACAGCATCTCGTTTCAAAACAACAGGCTTTATTAGTAACCTTTTAAATATGGTCTTGGAGAGTATGTAGATTCTTGTAATGTCTTTCTATTATTGTTAAGTATTAGTGCAACTGACAAATGTTTTGGAAATGCTCCAAGCTTAATGGATCCATAAATTTGTAATCATTTCTGAGGAGGTTTCCTGAAAACAATGTAATTTGCCGCTAATTAAAGGTAAGATAGAGACAGTGTTCAATTGGTACCATTCCACTTAATTAACTCCAATTAAACCCAACGTTTTACAGCCAGTAGACTAAGCTGAACATGCAAAAATGTACAACTCAATTTATTCAAGAAGAAAGATACCAACAATAAATGTACAACATCACTATTCTCCCTATCAAGAGTACGAAAATGTTTTTTTCCCTCCAGGAGACCTTCAAGTAATTGTTGGGGAATAACTGGGGAAGAAAACATCGAGGATTCAAGTGTTTTATTTGTCACATTCACAAGAAATATGTGCAGTAAACTGTAGTGTGAAGAAATTATTAAAGTTGTGCTAAAAGACTAGTGTGAAAAATAAGAATTAGAAAAAATATTTAAAAATGCTAAATGTATGTATCACAATTGTCACTAAACCTTACACAAGTGCAAATGAGACTAAGAGATGACTAGTAAAATGAAGCATTACGAGCATTTTCCATATTTTGAACTACATGCTACAATCTACTCTCATATGAGGAACTTGAGTCCCGAGATAAAGTGTTCTGCATTTTCAAAATGTAATCCAACTCTAAAAAGTTGCAGATGTCATTAACAGGTCAGATGTCCGTTTGCCTTATGACCCAGAAAACCTGCTGATATCTGCGTGATATTAAATACAGAAATATTACAAATGAAGATCTAAAGGGATAAATACAGAAAAAAAACAATGTAAATGCCAAAACATTTCCAAGAACCTGCAATTCTGGGTTTTAAATATAAAAATGTGGTCAAAAATGCTTTAATCCACATGTGTAATAGATTATTGTGAAAGCTGTTAATGTAAACTCAGCTGGACAGAAACGGAGCTCCGTTAGTGTTCCTGTCAGTGACTCTCATTTCTGATCACAACACACTGCTGCAGGAAAACATCAGCTTCAGTTTGCAGGTTCTGGATCTATCTGGACTGGATTTATTTACATCCTCAATCCTCAAATGTGTCTCCTCAGTAGTTTAACGGCTTTCCTGAGTTTCTCATGGAGAATAAAAACTTCTTCTTCAGTGGTTGTTAATGGCAAAACAGGGAATTTAACAGAAAGTAATTGCAGGTTGATTTGCGGCTGCCAGGTGGGGATGTGTATGTGGGTCTTAATTCAAAAAGAAAAAGAAAATAGTTTTAGTGTGTAAGAAAAGGAGGAGGGAGGTAATCTAAGCACCGGGGGCCCCGCATTTTATTTTTAGAATCAGACCTCAGTCAGCTCGTCAGTGAATCTGCGTTAAGCCTCATAAAGAAACACAACTTTGCCTGACAACTGACATAAGTGTCGTTTTGTGAAGCTTCAGTCAAAGCTGTGTTTATGAGGCGTGATTGCAGAAGAGAAAACAACGGTGTCCCTCATGATAAATTGCATAACTTCAGACTGGAGAGCTGTGCAGTAAATCCACATTCTTCTGATTCTGATTCACTGTGAGTCTTTGTTGTTGTAGTTTGAAGGTTATTACCTTGTTTATTGAGTTGTTTGGAAACGAAAACCACCGGCAGAGGTTGGAGTGAATGTTTTCATGCTGTCAGGAAACTTTTGTTATTTTTTTTAAGTGACACTATCAAACTTTTGAGAAAAGAAATTACATTCTTCCCCTGCTGAGCCTCACTTGGTCTGGTAGCTAATGTTAAACATTAAGTATTGCTGTATAACAGACATTACTGAGTCAGTGTTCGGACTTCATGACTCCTCTTCACTTTGTGATACTGTTACAATAGCTTAGCATGTTAGCAACAGTAAATGCTAAAAAGCAGATTAGCATTTAGCATTAATAACTGTCATTAGTAGCCCAGAGCAGCCTGTCACATATGTCACGAGTGCGCTGCAAGATAAAGTTAAGAATCTGGCTGCCAGAATGTTATGTTAAAAAATGAAGTGGTGTTTAGTGTTTAGGTTGGGCACGATTTAAAATCTGGCCTCGGGCTCCAACACTGTCAGGGCCGGCTCTGTTTGTAGCTACAGTGGCTGCCATTCAGCAAAAAAACAGTCTTGCTTTAAAGCACAAATGTAAAAAGTAGTTGAAGACTTAAGTTGGTAAAAGATTTAAAAGATGAAAGATGAAGCTTTCAATAAAAATGTACAAGTTGTCAGTATTTCTGTCTGAATTTATGTGCAAAGCAAAGATGCAACAAAAGACACAAGTTGTGTTGTTTCTCCTGACATTTCAGTCAGAAAAGAGCATTTGACCGAAATAAATAAGATTGTGTCCTTTGCTTTGTTATGACGTTGAGGTTGAGAAACAACGAGTTTGGCCTAGATTCTGAGGCTAACTTGTGTTATTTTGTGAATTATGAGTCATCACCACAAGCCTGAGGTCCCCAAAACAACAAAAACCATCAGATAAAGGTGAATGCCAACTGACCACAAAAACAGAAACTTGACAAAAACATTGTCGACCAAGGTCCAACGTTGGGTACTTTGTTGACAATTTTGCACAACAAAGATCTTGGCTTTGTAAACAAATGCCTTTCTAAAATTTGATAAAATCACTACTTTCTTTTTCTTATGTTAAATGTAATGAAAAGGTAAATATCATTGTCACTGTTGGAGCTCGGAGACTCCATAATAGTTGACCAGCTGCATGAACAGAGACAGATAAAGAAGACGTGCACAGTTTCACCTTTAGCTAAGTGTACATTGTTCTTGTGTGCAAACTGTATGCACACACACAGAGTTTCTGCATTTTTTCCATTGGAGTTTTGGTTCATTTTTATGGTTTTTCGAATCAAATGACAAAAGAGACAATGACAAAAACACGAGAACAGAAACATCCAGTTCTTTCCACCCCAGACGTCACGCAAACAGCCAAACCAATAAAACACAAAAAGTACAAAAAAAACACTACAAAGATTATAGATATACTGTATGCCAGGAAACTCCACACACCATTTCTCCCATTTGTTTATTTCAGACACTCTCTGTTCTCTGCACATCAGCACTCAGATGTGACCCCCACCTCCCCCCTCCCCCCTCCATCCCCCGCCCACTCCGCTCTGATCTGCAGACCGCGGCTCATTGCGAGCATGAATAAGATTCCCCAGTTGCTCTGTGGTGGAAATACACAGCGTGTGAAATACAGCAACGAATCTTGTGGGCTCCGCTTTAAAACACAAACCCGAGACTGAGCAACGGACACTCGCACCTGTCATTCACGCTGCTGCTGCTGCTCCACAGTGAGAGAAGCTGTGGAAGGGGTCAGAGTTCATATGTGATCCTCAGTTGGATTTAGAAAAGGTGTTGTTGGCACTCAGTGTGTTGTTCTGCTGCGGTGGCGTGCAGAGATTAGCAGAGTCATGTGCATCTGTCAGTGGGCTTGGTGTGTCTGCCAGCGACCGTGAAACAAACAATACTGTGATTTAAAGTCTTGAGAGCTGCCAGACGCGCTCCAGTTGTTTATCAAGAGTGGTTGGAGCAAATGTTTAATCATTTCATATATACAGATATGTTGTGGCAGATGATCTTTTTCCTCCAACTGAATGTTTGAGCTTCACTGTGCAGAGTTTGACACATGAAGGCTGTTTTCACAATCATCTGCTGAAAGTGGAAAGTTTCTCCGTGTTCACCTTTACTTAAGGTTTACTTAAGATTATGATTTGTGACATCACAAATAGTTTGGAGCCAATCGTGGTCCAATATTCAGTTTACACACGTGTGATGTGGAAACTTGAAGCCTCCAGTGCACAAACACTGAGAATGAACTTCACAGTGAAGTAGGAGACATCTTGTGACCAGATTTTTTAATGAGGGAGAAGGAGAAGATGTTATTTTAATAATTTCTGATGACGTAATTGATTTTTTTCAATGGAAAATCCATATCAGACACAAATCATTAGCAAGCAAAGTATTTTTATATATCTTAGTACATGTCTGGACGGGATCTTTAAGAAACCATAACACTGTTTTCACACATCGTATCCTATTTATTACTAATTAAATAAAGTTTACATAACTGATGAATATAATCCAAAATTCTTAAGAGTTTAATCTTCCTTGAGACATCTCAACCAGTGCAGTGAGCTCCATGTCTTCTTTTATCATTAACACTACAGTAGTGTGGTGTCTTTGTATAAAGATTGATCTGTAATGTCACACAATGATAACACTAGTTCAGGATTAATTTACTGGAAGCTGATTTTCAAAATAAATATAAATTACTGGCTAAGTGGAAGTCAGACAAACACATCAAAATATCCAAAAAAAACTGTGACCTGGTGGAAATTTATGACTTAATGTAAAATAGATGTAATAAATTGGTTAAAGAAATGTAAAAACGTAAGTATGTTTGATTAAAAAAACACTGCAGAGTTTCTATTCACCTTGTTCTACCAAATAATCTCAGGTAGAAAATCTAAAATCTTGCTAAACTGGGCTTTTTATTGGGCAGTTACACTAACATGTGCAGCATTCGCACACATTTTAGGACAGTTAAAGACCAATAACATAAGGAGTGATCAAACAGCTTGTGTATGAACTTTGCAAGAGATAATAAAACTGTATTTTCCTTCTTTTTTTCAGGTGCTGTGTTACACCGAAGCCACCAACAATTGACCTTCATACACTGATCTGTCAAGAAGACAGTAAACACCCCCACCATCTAGTCTGTCTGTATCACAGCAGGAGAACAGTCAGAGGCTGTTTGTTAGTGAGAGGAAGTCAGTAGATATCTCAGTATCAGGAAACATTTTTCACTGTTGATCAGTTGGATTGTTAGAAAGTGATCAAGTGTCCTCGTCTGTCAAGAGGTCGACTCATTAACTTTACCTGCAGTAGAGAAACATTTACTGAAGTAAACCTAAAGTAAAAACCAGTCAAACTATGGCCCCCAAGAAGAAGGCCTCACGTCAGAAGAAGGTCGCCGTGGACACCATCACTCAGGTCGCCATGGCGAACGCCCCTGCCCCGCTGAAGGTGGAGAGCCGTGGAGACGGTGTGGTGGTGGTGGAGAGCGGGGTGAAGAAGATCGAGCAGATGGCGGCGCTGGACATCGCTCAGCTGAACAGCCTCAACCTGCCTCTGCCGCCGCCCGTCATCAAGCCCGGAGAGAGAGGCCTGGGTCTGGGCAGCGAGCTGACGCGACCCCTGCATGGCAATGCCCTGTTGGAGGAGCTCAGCAAGATGAGACAGGAGAAGTATGTTCTGCTACTTGTTGTATTGTATCGTACTGCAATTCAAACTGCACAATTATGATGCAATATGATACAGTTATAGTAAAATTATGATACGATACAATGAAAATATTATACGATAGGATACAATTACGATAACATTATGATACAATTAAATTCTCATACAATACGATACAATTATTATACGATACAATTATTATACAATTCTGATATAATTATGACACAATTATGAAACAATACAATTATGATACAATACAATTATGACACAATTATGATACAATTATGATACAATCATGATGCAATACAATTATGACACAATTATGATACAATTATGATACAATTATGATACAATCATGATACAATACAATTATGACACAATTATGATACAATTATGATACAATTATGATACAATTGTGATGCAATACAATTATGATACAATTATGATAGAATACAATTATGATACAATTATGATACAATCATGATATAATACAATTATGATACAATCATGATGCAATACAATTATGACACAATTATGATAGAATACAATTATGATACAATTATGATACAATTATGATAAAATCATGATACAATACAATTATGATACAATTATGACACATTACAATTGTGATACAATTATGATGCGATACAATTGTGATACAATTATGATACAACACAATTATTGTACAATAATGATACAATACAATTATGATGCAATTATGACACAATACAATTATGATACAATTCTGATACAATTATGATATAATACTACTATGATACAATTATGATACAACACAATTATGGTACAATAATGATACAATACAATTATGATGCGATACCATTATGATACAATCATGATACAATTATGATGTGATACCATTATTATACGATTATGATAAATTGTGATACAATTATGATATGATACCATTAAAGCACAATTATGATATGATTAAAATGTATCATAATCACTCAGTCTGTTGTGCATGACCCCACTGGGTTGTTAGATATACAGTCTCGCTTACAGTAAAAAATAATATCATATTACTGTTCATGGTAACTTGTCATATTATACTGCGATGCTGCATCTTGTATTGTAACATACTGTATTACTGTACATCATCCGTCTTTCTGTTTCCACCTGCTCTCCTCCTCAGGTTCCTGACTGACCTGGAGTTGGGCTGTAAGACGAAGGCCTTCGACGTCCACAAGCTGGTCATCTCTTCAGTCAGTCAATACTTCAGAGAGATTCTGGCCAAAGACCCTGGCATGAAGCGCCTGGAGCTCCCCTCCCTCTCACCTCTTGGTAGGCCATTCTAGATTAACCTCTTCAATAAATATTAAAAAGTAAAGAGTGAATAAGTGAAGTTTATTTATATTCTGCTTTTCATTCAACTATAAAGCATAATGAAAAGGCACAGATGGTCTTTATAGTCTGTTCAGACCTGCAAGGAAGAAAATACAAAATCCTACAACACGTTACAAATATCAAAATATCAAGGAGTTTTTCTTCATCTCCACCAGACCCACTGGTGTGTCTGTCACCATATATGCTTGTAAGGTAACCAAAAAGGGCCAAAATTTTAGTAAAATTCACAAAAGATGCCACAAATGTCAAACTTAACTTAACTCTGGGGATATAAGAATAAAAATAAAAAATAAAATGCCAAATATTCTCTTTATTTTTCTCATTTTAAAGCTTTTAAGCTAAATTGATGTGATGATGAATGATAAATGTGTGGTTACGGATTCAGGTTTGAATACACTCTCTGTCCACAGGCCTCGCCAACGTCATCACCTTTGCCTACCTGGGACGTGTCCACATGTCCCTCTACACCATCGGCTGCACCGTCTCAGCCGCTGCAACCCTGCAGATCCCCCAGCTCCTCAAGATGTGCATGGACTTCCTGCTGGCCGAGTTGAACGTCCAGACCTGCGTCTACATCTGGAACATTGCCGCCGCCTACGGCCTGGTGCCTGTGTGCGACGCTGCCCGCCGCTTTGTCCTGGAGAACTTTGTGCAGTTCGCAGAGACGCCGCTGTTCACCCAGCTGACCCTGGAGCAGATCTCTGCCTTCCTGCAGGAGGACTCCCTGGTGTTGCCTTCTGAGGTCACTGCCTTCCAGGTCAGAGGTCAAACATCATCTTTACAAGTCAAAGGTTGAAATTTGTAATTGGAAAATAAGTTTTCTTTTTTTTTTAATTACTTTTTTTTCTGAATCTATGTTACATTCAATTTTAATCCAGATTTAACTCAAAAGCTTCTTGCCATTAAAAAAAAGGTTAAATCCATAAAAAAAATCCACCATCATGTGAACTTTCAGTTTTCTTTCTGAAGACAGATTGAATTTGAACCTAATGGTTGGTTTAAATCAACACTTCATTTATAAAACACTTTTGAAACTAAAACCTACAAAGTGTTTCAATAAAAGCATTTAGCACAAAATATCAAAAATAGCAACAAGAGAGCAAAGCGGAGAAACATTTCTTAATTGGAAAAAGCATGATTGAGCATACATTTCTTAATAAGAATAGAAAAATCCAGACAAGAATCAAATGAAATTTTTACTGTATGTATAGCTTGAAAATAGAGGTTAAAGGTCACAGAGAGTGCTGCACTCTCCAGTCCAATATTAAAGACCTCGGTTTTATCCTCATTCATGTTTTCATTTAACCAGGACATCTCTTGACATAAATGATCTCTTTTACAAGGAAGGCCTGGCCACTATGGCAGCTAAATGTTGAGAAAATTCTGGGTAATCCAGTCTTTCACAGAGTCAAAGGGCTAAACTGCTGAGATCATCACATTTGACATATAAAGAGCGTTTTCCAAATATAAGACATAGTAAAACAACAAATTAGAGACCCACCCCAACAGAAAATCAAATACGACTAAAAACAGACTGTGTTTAAAATAGCAGCACTGAACATGTCATTATAAATCACCAGTCAAAATTCTAAATAGAAAATAAACCAGCACAAGTATTAATCACGTCTCATATCCTAACTGAGGAGTAATGTCAGGTCTTCCAGGAGGTGATTGCTGACACTAACAGTAGCAACTCATTGAACTGCGGGGCTTTCCTGCTATTTTCATCCAGGCCTAAAAACAGACCCCAGACCAGCTGTTAAGAGCCTAACTCAGAGCCATGAATCCAAGCCAGTCACCTGCAGGTCTACTGTGAGCAGAAATTATAAACTCGCAATGTATGCAAGAAGAGAGCTTGTTTATTAATATACAACTCCTTTAGGGACTTAAATAGCTGGGCAGCTGAGGGGGAGCGAGGAAGTGATATTTGTATTTATAAACTAAACCAAACGTGAGTCTCTCAGTGCTGGACTCAACGTGACTCCACAGTGGACAAAATTCAGTAATCCATAAAATGTAAACACAGTGTATCAGAATCAAAGAGCAAAAGCTTCTTTAAAATTAACCCTTGAGGAAGAAATCGATGGTAAAAGAGCCGCAGAGACCAAACTCTCCACAAAGAGTCGCTTCAGTAGACCCGAAACTAACACAGGAAAGACACATGGCGGGTTTTGTCATTTATGAAAATGCAGGAAACCACTAATTGGCCTTTTTCATAGATGACATTTTGACATGTCACAGCAGGAAAAGCAAAGGTTTAATAACAGTTTTAACTAGACTTGCAAGGAGTTATACTGGAGCCAAAATTCATGATGCAACTTGAAACTGAAGGTGCACTGAATCTGGGCTGTGAGGTGGTCAAGACTTTCACTGAACAGGGCTCAAATTGTTGGTTTAATCTCTTCCTCATTCACTGACATCGTCCTTCTCTCCAGCTGGCCATGAAGTGGCTCGACTTTGACGCCGCTCGTCACCCCCACGCCGCAGAGCTTCTTTCCCACGTTCGCTTCGAGACCATCCCGGCCAGCGAGATGGTGAGCCAGATCCAGCCGGTGCCGCGCATGATGCTGGACCCTCAGTGTCACCGCCTGCTGGTGGACGCCATGAACTACCACCTGCTGCCTTACCAGCAGAACACCCTGCAGTCCAGACGCACGCAGGTCCGCGCCAGTCAACAGACTTTGCTCACCATCGGCGGCCGGCCGTCTCTCACTGAGAGAGCTCTCAGTCGCGAGGTCAGTGCTGTGTGTGTTACCTTTACGCATTCGCTCGCTCAGATAAAACCCAAGAAAATCCCTCATTGACCTTTGACCCCCGGTGTCCAGGTGATGTGGAGGGACCCTCGTGAGGGAGGAGCCAACTGGCGCCACCTTACCCAGCTGCCAGCGAAGAGCTTCAACCAATGTGTGGCTGTGATGGATGGCTTCCTGTACGTGGCAGGAGGAGAGGACCAGAATGACGCCCGCAACCAGGCTAAGCATGCCGTCAGCACCCTCAGCAGGTAGGAGGAACAACAAAATTACGGTTATGTGCAGGATTATTTGTTGTAGATTCAGAGAAGGGGTTTCTGGCACAACTGGTCTAAAGAGGTCAAAACTCCAGCAACATTTGTAGTATATAGAACAACTTTGTTGTTTGACCAACGCGTTTCAGCTTGTGGCCGTCATCCAATGACCCTGGAGTTTTGACCTCTTCAGGATTATTTGTTGGCCGGATACACTGTCTTCCTGGAGGCGTCCAGTCTTAACCACAGACCAACTGCCACACAATGAACCTGAGGGTTTTGGGGGCTCCTGGGGATCTGGGTCCATGGGACAGTTGCCTTCTTTGTCAGGTTGTAATCCATCCTTGCACACTCTAAACATGACTCTCCCCTCTTTGTCTCGCCTTCATCAGATATGACCCTCGCTTCAATACCTGGCTCCACCTGGCCAGCATGCGCCAGCGCCGTACCCACTTCTCGCTGGCAGCCAGCGGCGGACGCCTCTTCGCCATTGGCGGCCGCAACGTGGAGGGTCTGCTGGCCACCACCGAGAGCTACCTACCGTCCTCCAACACTTGGCAGATGCGTGCCCCCATGGAGATGCCCCGCTGCTGCCACTCCAGCGCCACCTTGCCCTCTGGAGACATCCTGGTGTCTGGTGGGTACATCAACTGCGCCTACTCCCGCTCAGTGGCGTGCTACAATGTGGAAACCGACACCTGGAGCGAGAAGGCCTCCATGGAGACACCCCGCGGCTGGCACTGCTCCGCCACCCTCGGAGGGAAGGTGTATGTAGTAGGAGGAAGCCAGCTGGGGCCCAGCGGTGAGCGCGTGGATGTTCTCTCCGTTGAGGTCTTCTCCCCTGAGAGTGGAGTGTGGAGCCGAGCCGCCCCCCTCCCGCTTGGCGTGAGCACCGCCGGCTTGTCCCCGCTGGCCGAAAAGCTCTACCTGCTGGGAGGCTGGAACGAGGCGGAGAAGCGCTACAAGGCGGCGGTCCAGAAGTACGACCCGGCTACAGACAGCTGGTCCATGGCTGAGGATCTGCCCGAGCCCACTGTGGGAGTGTCTTGCTGCACGCTGTCCCTGCCACCCCGCCAGGCACCGCGCCGGCAGCAGCACCGCAACACCCCGGCCCACGAAGACCAGCAGCAGGCCGTAAAGAACCGAAGCAGAGAGAGCAGCGTGGCTCCATCACAGATCATCACGGCGTAGAGGATCATCACAGAAGGCAGAGACTAGAGGAGAGGAGGGACAGTAAAACCTCAGGAGAACATCTGGATCATGCCTGCTTCTCTTTCTCTTGATGTGATAAAGTTGCATCATTTAACAACCAAAAAATAACAATCATGATGAAGAATTTAATTGGACAAAATTTGCTTATTTTCCATAGATTTACACATTTTAGATGAAACAGAGGTCATGAATGTTTCCTGCAGGGATTTCATGTTTCCAAAAACATTTTGCTTGACATCTGTCCTCCATTATTATGATTACAAGAAAATAAAATAATTTAAGATGTAACCGGATACAGATCCATGCAACTGTCATGTATCTGTGCAAGAAAGAAATGAGAGCTTGCATGATCCAACGTGTTCTCAGGGGGTTTTTGAGTGATGGAAAAACAGAGGAGAAAGAGGTGGAGAAGGGATGAAATGGAGAGTGGAGCAGGCGGAGGTAGAGAGGTGTAGGCAGGATGGTGAAGGATGGAAAGAAGGGAACAGTAGCAGGGGCTGTTTGAGGGGTTTGGATTTGAACAAGCGTCACTGTGAATCCACTGGCAGTTTGTGTATAAAGATGTATCTAGGCAGTGTGTGTGTGTGTGTGTGTGACGTGCAACTGTGAAAATAGGTGTGAATGTGTGTGTGACAGTGAGTGTGAAGCGAATGACAGGAGTGTGTGGGAGCTATAGGAAATGAGCCACGTACTGTTTCTGACAAAAATTTTTGCAATAATCAATTATTTCTCATCAGCAAACTTGAAATATTTCTCACTATCGATGCAGACCAGCAATAAATAAACCTGTTTATTCTATTATTTATTTAATGGATATCTTGCAGAAGTGGTGTAGCTGAATTGTGACAGAAATAAATAAAAAAGTAGATGTAGAATTAATGATTTTATAAGTACGATGAAGGTGAACACTAGAGGACAGCAGCATAAAATCAATAACACAGGTGAGATTTAAAAAGAAAAAATGTTAAAAAAAAAACAAAAAACAAAAATGAAAAAAAAGTGCACAAGCATTTTCTCTTTTAGCTCCACTATCAGCTCTTTCGAAGACAAATACCAAGTAGATTGAGAAAGAAATGTGAAAATGCAATTGTACAATCTGAAAAAAGTGCAGAAAAATTGAAAAACATAAAGAAAAATCCAAAATGTTAAAAAAGCAAAACAAAAACAAACAAACAAACAAACAAAAAAAGCAAAAAAAGAAGGCATGTAAACACTCACCTGTGTTTGCGTTTTTAACCCCTGCCATCCTCAGACGACTCATTTTTACTGAAACTAAGACAAACTACCGACTGAAGAACCAGTGAGACTCCAGCAGGTGGAAACCGCTAAGAGCTGTGGAGCACATTGAGATTAAATGATAAATATTGTTTCTCATTTGACACAATGAGGTTAATCTGGCTCATTTGATTGGCTAAATCCCTCTGTATTTGTCTCCTTTCTTGGCACTGGATGAGCTGCGGGACAAACATTACAATGATGGTGGTTGTATTTGTGGGGTTTCACTGAATAAAGCCAATCTGATCAAAAACATGCTGATTCTTTGATTTTTTTAAATTTTATTTCCTTTGTCCTATCTTTACAGACAGCACTGCTGGGAAATGTAGCCTGACCACAGGAAGAGATTATTTGCTGCAAAAAACATGTCATTTGTGATTATATTGACCATTAAATTCAACAATAAAAGAGATCACTAGTTTTTAGGGGTCAGATAATTCAATTTTCAGATCGAAGCAGATACAAAAAAGCACATTTTGAGCAGAAAAGGTTTATATATGTGTATTGTTGGAAAAATCATCTGTATTACCATTATATGCCAACACAGACCTATGTGTTATGTGTGCAGCGTCCTTTAAGGGAATAGTTATAATTAATAATTTTTTAATGCTGGAGGACATTAATAGGCCTACCACGCTCATATTTTAGGTTGACATTAAATATGAAGCTACAGCCAGCAGCCGGTTAGTTTAGTTTACCATAAAAACTGGAAACAGGGGGAATATTTAGCAGCCTACCAAACCTGTTAAGTTCACTATTTTTATACGTTATATCTCGTTGGTTTCATCCTTGTAAAAACCGAAGTGTAAAATCAACAATTAGCCGTTTTGAAGACGTTAAACGTTGGATAATTTCTTGGCCATGACGCCATGACAGGTAGGTTTCACTGGTTGCCTAGCAACTGCTAGAAGGCAAAAACATCCGGCATGACCCGCTCTACTCTGCCTCTGATTGGCTGACCCTGATATTCTTACCCTCACCCTAAACCAATCACTCCTCGTGCCTGAACCTAACCAACCAAACCAATGAAGGCAACAAGTACGAGCCAATCAGAGGCAGAGGAGGGCGGGTCATGACTTCTCCTTCCTTCCTGGGGTAAATGAAATACCATCCGGCGAGTGAGACGGATGTTTTTTAATGGTTTTTAATGTTTGTTTGCGCTTCATCACAAGTAATTGTGGAACTACCACAAAGTAATTATACTTTATAATATGTCTTGCGTTGAAAAACGTACTTAAGTAACTGTACGTATCAACAAAACACATATAACACTTACAGTATAAGAAAAAGTACTCGTGCAGTAAGAATTGCACGTTTGCAGTGTTATATATTATACAGGCCTACTGCATTACTGGTGTAATAAAGTGAAAGCAGTATTTTAATGTTTTAAATAAAGCAAATTTTACATATATTTTATACCTTTGGGTGGTTTGATTTTCTTTGGATTGTAGTTTATATGCTCAATAATTGTTTTTAAAAAATTAAACTACAAAGTAACTATTAACAATGTTTAAAATGCATTTAGTGGAGTAAAGAGTACAATATTTGCCTCAGAAATGTTGTGGAATAGATGAAAAAAAACTAATTACTCAAGCACAGTACCTACCACTGACATGGAGCAAATTAACTTTCAACAACTACATCAGATACACCAGGTTTTCCTACAATTTAGGGATACAAATAAGTTTTCTCTTCATTTTGCATTGTGCATGTTCCACATTTGAGTTGTCCTGGTCATATTAACTTATTAAACCTGTTTCTTATTACCAGACCCTGATATTTAAAAAGTGAGATGATTGAGTTACAATGCCAGGTCTACAAATAGCAATGAGCTCATCTACATTCAATGCACCAACCCGACCCGTGAACACATCATTGGCCAACACTGCCAACATGTGGTTACATGATGAGGTCTGCCACCGAAAAAAGTCAAAGAAACGTGACCCCAGCAGGAAACACTGTTGATTTGTCAAGATTTGAAGTAATCAGGTGATTACACAGCTAATAAAGAATATCTTTCAGTGCACATTAGAAGTAAATTCCACACATACAGATCTGTTTACTTGTCACAGTGGACAAAAATCAGGTGTATTGAGTCCTATGTGCTCTAGAGGGAGCTTTAATGTGAGAAAATAAACTTCATGATAAAATAATGTTGACTTGGAGACAATTTTTTTTTTTAGCAAAATGCAGACTAGGGTTGTGAATACTGTTTACCAAGTATGAAGGGTCTAAAGAATTATAATTGCATTGTGGGAAGCGTGGGATTTTAAAGAGCTTGGCCCATGTTGAAGACTACATATTAGGTTATCTCAACCTCTGCTGCAACAATGGCCCTTATCATTTTTAAAATATTTTACAATTCCTCAAACTTTATGGAAGCCAGCACTGACACTAATGCTCACTTACACACCACAGACACACAATGAGGAAGAACACAGGACAACAAAAATCATTTTTTCCCATTTTATTACTTTGTTACAAAGATCAAAAAGGTGGTCCTTTACTTGCCGGGGAGGATGATACCGTCATACTGAAAAAGAAATAAGAGACAAATGTTAAGATTGTGTTTGACAGCATTTCAGCAGAGAAAATAAAAAAGCAACTTGACTGTTTCTGAAAATAGCAGGTCAGGAGAGAACTGAGCTACAGGAGCAAGAATCAACCCCCAGTAATGACAAAATATTACAAAATAAGATACACAGCTCTTCAATAATCCAGGTGAAAGTATTAAAAACAGCAACTGCATGAACTTGACACTAACCTGACCCCTAAATTCAGTTACCAAGCTATTTATGAAGCATGACTGCAGCTGTTGTCAAGAAATTACAGCAAGACGGATGTCATCTTAATAAGCAACTCTGGTTAAAAAGTCTCAATTTTATGGTTTCTAATTTTCTGCAGAGTAGCCACCAAATCTCCTGTCATAAACATGTATGCATTCAACATAAAATCAAAGTTGAATAACAAACATATTAGGTTTTCTTCCAGGAAATTTTCAAGACACATTCAATGATATTTCTCTCAGTGGATTCATTTCTAGTCATGGTTACTTAAGTTTGTTTATGGCCGATTATGAAACAAATTCTTGGAGCTGTTTCAGCCACATACAGATGAGTCACTCTCACCGACTGCAGCTGGTCAGTGTTGCAGCACATCTGGACTCAGCTTAACTTCTTTCTCTTCCTATTAGTCTCTAAAATGTTTACTTTGAAGTTCAGCAACACTCTAAAAGCTGTTGCACAAATTCTCAGATCTTTAGGGACATGTGGGAGCCTGCAAACACTCACTTTCTGCTGGAACCAGCGCATGGCCTCCTCTTTGCGGATGCGGTGTCTGAAACCGATGCGGCCTCTTTTCCGCTTCTTGTCGGCGATGCTGAAGCCGGGTCTGCCCAGAACCTGAACACAAAGAGGGGAGAGAGCTGGTCAGAAAAGCTTCAACTACACAAGAAAACATTTCTGCATTACACAGGAACACTGGAGAAGCAGTTAATCAATAATCATATCAGTCAATATTTGGTTACTTCTGTTGAGATTAAATCTAATTTGACCTCAGAGCTGGTTGAATTAGTCAGAAAATTCAGGGATTCATTCTGTACACTTCAAAAAGTCCCTAAGAAGTAGGAATAGAGTTTAATTTACAATGATGTGAATT
Source organism: Thunnus albacares (assembly GCF_914725855.1). Taxonomy (NCBI): domain Eukaryota; kingdom Metazoa; phylum Chordata; class Actinopteri; order Scombriformes; family Scombridae; genus Thunnus; species Thunnus albacares. The sequence goes on along the minus strand of NC_058124.1, from coordinate 22,650,080 downwards.
TAAAAAGCAGCACAAACTCACATTTCAGGGGATGTTTGAAATTTTTACTTGATAAAACTTTAAAGAGTAACAGGTTTCTAAATTGTCATCTACTGTGGTTGTTAAAACAACATTCTCAGAGAAAACGTGTTTATATTCAAAAGGAATTTATAGTATTATTTTTGGCATTTGTACCTCTGACACTCAGCATTCAGAGTTTTTCAATACTTTGCCGATACAATATCTATCCAGCCCCATCAACTACATGCAAGCTGAACGTGGACATAATTTATGTCACACAATAAACATTAGCACAACCAAATTCACCCGACTACCAGGAGAAAGTAAATAACATTGAAGTGTTGAAGTATAACCACCAATTGAGCTAATTAACAATTAATACAAATAGAAAATGTATTAATTTTAGCTGCTGAGACACTTTTCACAATCTTCTCATAAACTTTAAATTTTAGCAGAGTATCAATATGAAGTGATATACTAGTCATGATCTACCAGTGCTGCAAATACACAGAAATACAGACTGTAAGAAGTGACGTGAGACCAAAACAACAAAAAGCTTCATCTCAGGTTGTGCAAAGTGTCAGTGAAAAGAAAAAACTATTAGTTAAATAAATTAAAAATTAACCATTCACTACAAACACCTATTTCTTGGTCTAAATCATGTTTACTTTATTACTGCAACCCTTAATAAAATACAAAACTGTTTATCAAGAGATTTAGACGTTTACTTGTCCCAAAATCACGGAGGAAACAAAACTCGACTTTGAGATGCTCTTTATAATTTCAGGGCCATAAAAGCCATATTTTGTTCAGCCTGAAAGATACTCAGCCACAATTTCGACAGCAAAACACAAATACTTTTAACAACCTCTCAAATATGTGATACATATTCCACTGCTTGAATTTCAATGACACACTTAAGTCAAATCTGTCCAAATTATGATTCATCTTTCACATGATAAATTGCCAAATTCATTTAACTATAGACTGAGACACCAACCAGCTATGTTCAGGATATTTTGTTCACTCACCACGTAGAAGTCCAGTCCGTAGATGCCGATGCTGGGGTCGTACTTGATGCCCAGATCGATGTGCTCCTGGATGCCGAAGCCAAAGTTTCCGGTATCTGAGAAGTTGTTCTTTCTCAACTCGTACTCACGCACCTGGAAGGAGGAGCAGCAGAGTGAGACGTCTTTATAACAATAACATGCTCATAACATCGACACAGCAGTGTTTCGTCCACCATGGTCGGGCTAGTCTCTGCTTGGGTCACGTCATTGCTAAGAAACAGTCCAATAAAAGCTACACAAACAGAAATTCCTGCTGCATTTTTTCCACATGCAATTTTTGTGGGAAGTTGATCACAAAACGAATGTCAGAGTGTGAACTGTAGATAAGATAAGCTGCCAATGACATCTACTAACCTCAAACAAGACTGAAAATATCTGAACATGTAGTCAGAGTATGAGGCAAAATAATTGTTGGGTTTTTTTTCATGATGAGCTAATTAACAGTCCTTCACTTCAAGAGAATACTGAAGTTTAACAGAAACAGGCCAAAACTTCACTCTGACAGATAACTAGGGCTGTTGCAGCTGTTGTCAAGGGGTCGCAAGATAAATCTGATGGGTTGCAATATGAGTAAAAAGAAAGGAAACAAGAACATCTGTTAAAACAAAACTTTCTTTCTAAATTACTGATATTTTGAACTCTACAGGCCTCTAAATACCTTTCAAATGGAAAAAAAAAAATCAAAAGGAACACAAATCTTTAGATAAACTCTGTCATAGACAATCAGTGACATGTGACAAGGAGTCTTTAAAAGCCAAAAAAGGTTGGAAACTTCTTATCTAGGAAGTGATTCAGGCAAAAATATGACATTGACTTGCTAACCTTGAGTCCCTTCTCCAGGATCTCCTCTGCTTTGGCTCCACGGACGGTACAATGGACAGCAATCTTTTCATTTCTGCGGATACCGAAGGATCTCACAGTGTAGCGGGCTGCGAGTGAAGGAAAGAAAATAAACGTGTTAAATACATGTAGTGTGATACATCTGTGAGATACCTATACATTCTGCAAGCTTTAACTTTTCTGGACCACTTCCACTTTATAGCTCTCCCTCACTAAGACTTCTAGCTGCTCGCTCCACTTTTAGCTGTGTGTTTAGTGTCTTATTATCATGGCAAACGTCATCAAGATGGCATCAGGCATATTACTCACTCTGTTTACTCACTTTTAGCAACTATTTCTGTACCAGAGAACCCCAAAGTTACAGGTTTAACTCGCCTGACATCAACTTCTCTACAGCAACAGCAGACTGAAGGGTCTATAAACTCTTGGTAAATAAATGGTTGATGAAAAGGTAATCATGAGTTTCCTTTTCTTTTTGTACACTTCCTGAGTTTGTGTGTGTTGGTTTGATGAGTGTTTACTGTTATTGCTTGTTTAACCCGACTTAAATTAATATCTGCCATCTTACCCCTTTTCCCCTCAGAGGATCATAATGGAAATAAGCTTTTAAGGCTTTGAGTTTTTATCCCATCAGGATTGAGTGACTGCAGTCTTGTGTGTACTTTTATTGTTGTCAAATAAATCTGTCTATCTGGCCTCGGAGTATTTACACCTTTTAATCTTATTTTACTTTCACCACTTTTACAGACATTTTAAAATTACATTTTTCACAGCTCGGGGCCTCTGAGTCTTCACTCCACACACAGACACTCACCCTTGGAGAAGACGGGAGTCTGTCCTGTGAGCTGCTCCAGCACTTTGGCAGCACGGGTCAGTCTGTCTCCGCTCTCACCGACGCAGATGTTAAGACAGAGCTTGCGGATGCGAAGCTCTCGCATGGGGTTCTCCTTCTTCTCACCCTGGTCCTGAAAGAAAATGATAAAACAAAGATTTAGTCACACGTTTTAATGATTCAACATCTCAGTAACACCGCAGAAGCACCACCTGTCTATAGAGAAGTACCCACACATTACCGACTGCTGCTACCATGTTGAGTTCACCTACTACTATTTGTAAGCGAGCTAGGCTGTAATATTGTTAAATTTAAGTAAATACTGACAGTTCAATTTGCTCTGCAGTTTTTCTGGTGTCCTAGCTCTGCTCTCTGTCACATCAAACAGTATCGGCCCATCACATGCCTGTGTTTCCCTGCAACTTGTGACTGTTTACTTTTGACTTTCGGTGAAATGAGTCCGTGGATGTTGAAAAAGCGAACAGAGCACGTAGATATCCTCCTAAAAGCCTTAAATTCTCTTTAAATGAACGTTCAACACATGTATATACACACACATCTACAGTCCTTTCTGTCTTACATTTTGTAAACTAACTGGTGACGCCAACAAGAAGCATCCACATTTCTTCACTTATTTCTCAGAAATTACTCTTTTTAAATAGGTTGTGAGAGGAAACGCTGAATCTGGTTGCAGTATCCCACACTGATGGGTCAAACAGAAGGCCAGGCGACCACACAGTTTATACAAAATTTAGCCACAAACTGAACAAATTGTGTGCACACAATAACAAACATGTTTATTGGTTTAACATGGGCCACTTTCTGATTAAGGAGATGGGCCACAGCTGCCCTAACAACTTATAAACTACGTTCTGTTACCCACATGATAGGAAATATAACGAGGATAATGCGTCTTGCTGAGCTTATGTAAATATTTAGCAGATCAACACAAATAAGTTGATACGACTTTTAAGAAGACAGCTACGTGTTCTGTTCGTGTTGTCGGCTGAAAATCTCCAGTTAACTCGGTCACAAATTGAACCGATACACCGGCCGGAGGACATGTCCGTACATATCCCCGCTGCTAGCTTAGCCACACATCTCCAACATGTCCGGAAATTTAACAATAACCTCCCAAAAAACACAACAAAACAACACACACGTCTACTATGCAGAAACGGCGTCTCCACATTAATGTAATAGTGTCTTTTATGACAGAATATAGCGACAGTTAATGGAGAGGCAGGCAGTGTTTCGCTACAGCTAGCCGATTAGCATCACTCGGGTTTCATCTTTATCAGTTTCTAATTATTTATTTCAGAAATACGACTCTAGTTTGATCATCCGTCAGTGTCTCTAAACTTCTGTACAACAAACAGCCGTTAAAACGACCCCACAGCTCCGATGATGGTAGATTTCTACTCCGACTTGTCAGCTAAATGCCGCCGTATAATGTGAGACAGTACTCACCGCCATGTTGGATCACTAGAAGAGGACGTTACGTTTCCGGCGAGAAGAATTTATAGTGAAGTGTTCCCCGCAAACAAGCTCGGAAAAACACCACGGGTAAACGCAAGGGTTCCGCTTTACGCACTGAAAGCAAATTGATACTGTAAAACACAGCAAATTATCGCAAAAAGAGGATAAACATGAATATTCAATTTATTTTTTAATAAATATACTAATAAATCGATGTATTTAATGAGTAATTTAATGTTGTTCATATAAAAACAGCAAATGAAATAAATTATTGGGGAGAATTTGCTTCAAATATCCAATATAAAAAATGTTGCACCTCGAAATACTTGATTACAAACAAATCCCGAGATGTCTGTTTAAAGCCACTCTATTGGTGTGATCCAATGAATCATAATTTACAGAAAATAATAATTCTGTGGACTTGATATGTAAAACATCCCTAAACGATTTTTGAAATGACCTCCATACTATTTTATCTGAAATTTGGAAAGCTATTTCTTAATGTATTTGTTGTATCAATACTTTTATTGATTTGCCATTATGTCTGCAACTCAAAACAAAGACAATATTATCATATGAATATTTTGGCAAAAATTTAAACCCACATAAGTACATTTTAAAGCAGAAATTAAATGTTATGCAACATGTGTATGTGTAAAATCCATAAAGTACTATAAAACCACTGACCGTTTGTTTTATTTATTAAGTTTTTATTTTCTCATCAACACCTGGTGTATTACTATTGTTAATATTTGTTAATATATATATATATATACAATAAAAACAGTAAATTATCATCATTATCATCTCTCAGTCACAGACCACACACAAATACTCTTTATTCCTTATCATTATTTATTATTATTGTTATTATTATTGACCTTCATTTCTACAGGGAGGGGCCATTGAGAGCATGCTCTCTTTTCCAAGGCTGCCCTGAATACAGAACATACACAAAATAATACAAATTTTTTGTTACATCACAAAAGACAAGGTACAGAGTTTAAGTCACAAGCAATCACAGTGTGCTGAATGTTACAAAAACTCTGCATAACAGCAAAATACACCACAGGATGTCAATAGGATAACAATTGGAGCTTGATCCTAAAACACAAGCAAAACAATAAAAGTTAATAAAAGAACATTAAATCAAACAGGAATGATATCATGATCTGAAATGAGGAATGAAAGACTCAATGTCGGATAAAATACTAAGACACTTATAGACACATTTATAAAACAAATTAAATGTATCATCAATGTTATTTAAATAGTGGTTTCGCTCTCTTTCATTTCAAGTTTACTTTAAATACATTTTTTTTTTTAAATATCCTTTGTGACTGCCCAAAATATTATGAAAAGTCCTAAAATTGTGTTATAGCACACACACACACACACAGATGAGATGAGGGAAATCGGTCAGAGATAATCACATTTTTTACCTGGTATAAACCATAAAAGAGGTATCAGAGGTAATGGCCTATTTAATATAATCAGAGTGCCTCCTCACTTTCCATTACTCGCCTAAGAAACAGGGCACAAACCAAAGCTGCAACACTCACCAAGACAATATTATTCATAAATCCGGCGTCCAAATAGTGAACTGTAGTCGGTGGGGACGTCTGTTTGGTGGGCTCCTCAGCGGAGACACCTGCTGGAGGAGTCAGTTGTGCCAGTGGTGGGACAGGAGCTGGAGGCTTCAGCAGGGGCAGACCCTCCCTCCTCTGCTCCTGCAGGGCATTGATGAGGAAATCCAGCGCTTTGCGGGGGAACACGGCCGGGGAGAAGAGGTTGCATATGGGGACGAAGAAATGAGGGAGGACGCCAATAGTGGCATGGCCCTCCAGAGCCCCGAGGAGCTGCAGGAAACAGGAAGGAAGCTGTCGGCTAGTCCACATGGAGTCCTCGCACCTGACAGACGAGATGCAGGGGGAAGAAGATGGTATGACAGAAAATAGCTGATTGAATGAATGGAAGGGAAATGATGACACTGGCAGCTTTCTGCAGTATGTAACACAGTATTACAACTACTGCTACTACCACAACCACTATTACCAGTCTTACAACCAGTGCTACTAGTATCACTCCAAACATTACTACTATTGACACAACAAAAATACCATTAATGTACCATTAATAGCAAACTGAGGCTGCAAGTAATGATTATTTTTTTAATGAATTAATTCACTTTTAAGTCTTTCAAATGTCAGAAAATAATGAAAATGCCCATCATATCTTTAAATTGTTTGTTTAGGTTGAATATATACCAGATATTCAATTTACAGTTATATAGAAAGCAGAAAATCATCACATTTGGGAAGTTGGGACCAGGGAAGATTTGGAATCTTTGCTTTATAAGTGACTTAAATGATTAATCGATTATTAGAAATGTTGTTGATTCATTTTGACTTATTATTTTACCAGCTAATCCTACTGGGTCTACTTCTGTAGACGCGTTAATATTTCTAATTCTAGTACTATGATTACATCTGCTAGAACTACAGTATTACCACTACTACCACTACTACCACTACAATCACAACCACTAACAGTCTGTCAGTACTATATCTAGTAGCACTACTACAGTACTATTACAACTGTTAGTACTGCTACTGACACTATAACATCCACTAGTACACTGTTGGTACTGACACTGAAACTAAAACAGGTACTGATGATCCCTCTACAGGAGCTACGACTGCTACCTATGTCCATTCTTTAATAACAACGAGTACCTGACGGACAGGTTGTGGAGGAAGGCGGTCTTCCCATGGTACGAGCAGAGGTCATCCAGCTCTTTGGGAAAACGTTGTTTCAGGCCCTCGATCAGAGACTTGAGGAGCATTAAGCACTGCTTACTGAGAGACAGAAGATTAAATCATTTATTGTAAAAAAAAAAAATTAAAAAAAATCTCCAAAATAAATAAAATTATTTAAGTAATTGAAATTATTTATTCCAAAATATATATTAAGAATATTGAGAGTGACTGCATTAAAATCAAGTGGCTGCAAAATAAAATGTCCACAACTGTCAAAATTGCTAAAAATTATTATGGATAAATTCAATTTATGGAGAAAATAATATAAAAACTAAGAGGTAACATTTATTTGCATGAAAAAAGATGGATGAAAAGGCTGAACTATGTTAAATTAACATACAATCATACGACCTGAGGTAAACTAAGCTTACTCTGATTATTTGTATCTGTAGGTATATTTGTATTTATGTGTTAAATTTATTTTATTCAGTCACAACTTTTGTTTAAAAAACATTAGGTGAAGCACGATTCACCAACTGGAAAACATATACATACAGTATATGAATTGATAATGTTGAATAGCATGAATGAAAAGTTTTTATGTTGTTTTTTAAAATATTGTGACATGTTTAAAAAGCTTTGGAGACTATTATTGTTTCCTTTTTCATATTACTTTATAAAACTCTTATGTCTCTGTTATTCTTTTATGTTAATGTTGATTCTACATGTTTAGTTTTTTCTTGTTATGTACTTTGTCGCCTTTTTTAAAAAAATACTCCATTAATACTGATGATTTAATCAGTTGCCTTCTTGTAACAATTTGACTTCTAAAACTGATATTTACTCATTTGTATATGAAACTTCTGAAGTGAGAAAACCAAAGGTTTATGTTGTTACTGCAGCGTCTGACAGCATGTAGGTATTGATTAACACTGACGGGTCAAAATTTTAGTCATGAGTGTGTTTGTCCTCTCAATAAAAGATGCTCTCAAGCCCTCACAGATATCAACATGACCTGGACAATAACTTAATATATGAGGAGATGTAAAAAAACAAACAAAAAACAAAAACATAAACAGTTCAGAGTCCCACCGGCAGCATTTAGTGGAGTTACTCTCACAGCAGGTTTTCTTGTTGCCGTGGTATGTGATGATTTTCTTCTCAATGAGAGAGAAAGAAATCCTCCAACTCTCTGTAAAAGAAAATCAAAACAACATATGTACATATACTCACACTGTGGTTGTTTATTATGTATATAAATCACACATAAATGCCAAGTACAGTAAGTTCAGATACTACATATCACATGTTTGGAGACATAAATTCTTCTCACCTTTGGCTTCCTCGCTGAGGTTTCGACCTTTGAGCCTCTTTGGTACAAAGAAACAAGGAAAAGTTTTGATTTCTTGGCGAACCTTCTTCCCCAACCAGTTGTCCACATCAGGGCCGCTACGGACAGCGATCGGCCAACCCTGTGAGGGGTGAACCTACGTACAGAATCATGGACAAAATATTACGTCACAGTAGGTCAATAAGTGTGAAACAACAAAACTGTCACTATTAGTATTTTTACTTCTGCCTTTACTTCAGTGACCATTATTGCCACGATAACTGCTACTACTGATATCACTACTAACATTACCACTACTACTGCTAGTAGTGTCACTACTACTACTACTAATACTACTATTACTACTAATGATACCAGGCGTGTAACAAGTATTCAGATCTTTTAACTTACAGTAGAAATCACAAGTAAAAGTTACGCTTTCAAAATGGATCCTCAGAAAAAGTACAGAAGTATTATCAGTAAAAATCTACTTTATGTAGAGTTTTATAGTTTTATATTATAGTTTTATAATTAGTTTTATATTATAGTTACTTATTTACAGAATTTAATTTATTACAATCAATCAAACTTTATTTGTATAGCACCTTTTGCACAGTTTAGCGCTTTAGAGATAACAAGTTGATAATAAGACGATTTGAGACTAACGCACACAAGAAAATAATAAGAAAATAAAAATTTAATTTAAAACAAATAACATACATAAGAGGGAATAAAACATCCTGTATTTGTGAGGGAACAAAGCTACAATCCTAATTCTATCCAGTTACAGATTTTGAGTTTCTCTCCTCAGTTTCTGTGATCTGGGAACCACGGATGATTTTTTTTCTTTCTAACACTTCCGATTCTGGCTGCCATGACAAAAAAAGACAACAGATAACATGATTTACCTCCAGAGCAGGAACCACATCCACAGAGATCAGCTCATCACTGTTGTTTCCAGGTCTGCACAGAGACAAAGTCACAGCCGGGGAGTTGGGACGCTTCCTGTTCACCTCCCAGCGACAACATTTATCAGGAACTGGATGTGCAACAAATCAAAACAAACGAGAAAGCTTTTTTTTAAATATATGATGTTAGAGATAACATGGGTGAGCTCTCTATAAGGGTCTGTGGAAGTCTTGGGGAAAAGCCTTTATTCTATTTGGCTCTTGGACATTTCCGGAGAGTTGAATTTCTTCCATTAAAAGTCAGATTATTGTCAGGAGGCTCTGCTGAGTGTATACAGACACCAGCAGCAACAAAAGAAAGTGAACAGTGAACATAAATGATTGACAAAAACTAGAAAACACCAACAGAGAGCTGAAAGTTGGTGATCGAACCTTTATAGGTCTTGAGGAACTTGCGGACGAGGCGATACACCTCGCTCAGGATCTTGCTTGATGAGATGGTGAGCTCATTCTCCAAAAGGAAGGCTCGTATGGGGCTCCGAGTGGGCCGCGCCAGATCAAGCCGGTAGAAAAGGCCGCCATCGAGCTTTGTCATCTTGAGGCGTGAAGGAACCGGAAGCTTCAGCATCATGTCGAACTCATCAGGGCTGTGGATCTGAGATCAAATGACACATAACGTCTTCTAAGCACTTTAATACCGGACGACACATACTGTTAGCTGAGTAAAATCCATTATGTCAAAGCACCACAGACCGCTGGGTGGAACACTCAGAGGATTCAAGACAGGAGGGTCGAGCAGATTAAAGGGTCAGTTCACCCAAATTACAAAAAATTATACATATATATTATTGGGGAATGTTTATGCCTTTTATAGACAGTTGGTAGTAAAGAAATGACAGGAAATGAGAGGAGGGAGAGATGGGAAATTACATGCAACAAAGAAAAATCCAGAAAATCCAGATTTTCATACCTACAAACTGGAATAATATGCAGAACACGTTTGTACATTTTAAATTTCATTTCATCCTATTCACTTCCAACTGTTCTTGTTGATACATTTGTTTTAAATTTGAACCATTAACTTCATTATTTTACTAATAGTAAACTAAAGTAAAAATAAGAATTGGAGTCACTGTTCACCAGTCTCTGTCTGACGAGTCGTGACCTCACCTTGACCTTCTCGAAGTAGCTGCCAGACGTGAGGAATTCGGCTGTCTGGAAGAAAGGTTGCTCGTCATTGCTCTTCAGGAACTTCAGCAAATTCTCACGGAAGTCGTTGACCACCTCTGCAGCCCAACGGCGGTCTGTCTGCCGGATCTTGAGGTCTTTAGCGTTGACTTTGATCCAGTTGGCGAGCTTCGGGGAGATGGAGGCCAACTCCTCGGCCACATAGGATTCCTCCACTGCAACGTGATGCATACAAGGATGAAACTTTAGCCACCTAGACGCTATTTTAATGCCACAAACTGAATTCTTAAACAAAAGTTTGCCTGCAGCATCACCTGGTTCTTGCTGAACTTTCTGCCGTTGTCTTACTCCAGCAGGCCCTGAAGGACTTGGCTTTCCTCTGGTGTCTGCAGGATGCTCTGCTGCCTTGGTCGGTTCGTCCTCCCTGAGGTTCACGTCTCTGTCCTTGCCATCCATAACTCACCTGTTTAGCCTTGAACAAACATGTGCAGACATCACAAAGAATAACTCCACTGAATATTCAAAGACACTTATAGACGTTTGGGTTTGAAAGGTTTTAGTGAGACTCTTCATGAATTTCTAAAGGTTTTCGTTTAGACTGGTATGTCTAATGGAAACCAGTGGAGACTGTTGTGCTCTAATGGAGAAGAGAGCATCAGAGCACCATCACTTTAATATATATGTCACTACATGCCTGATATGTTTTGTAGTATTAACTCAAACTTAATTAACTTATTGACTTAAGTTGGACAAACAAAGAAGAAAGAAAAGTAAACCTTTACATTTTATTTGGTCAATGTCTACTGATTATCTTTAAAAAACACAAGTTGGTATAAACAAAGTAATTTCTGTCAGTTTTATGTCATAAGAGCAAAACTTTGTTGTCATTTCTGCACATAACACTGCAGCTCTTGCTGTAATTATGTGCCAAAAGACATGGACAACTTGTCACAAACACAAGAAATTGCATATATTTTTACTTTTTGTTTTAATTCAATCAAATTCTCAAATGTTTGCTAAGTGTGTATGAGTTAGCTGTTAGTTGAACAAACTCAAAAACTAACTTAACATACTTGACTTAACAATTTAAAAAAATGTCACTAGTTTTTATGTCACTTTGACAGTCCTGAACATTCATGTAGAGCTTACACTTACAACTTCTGTTATATGGATGAATTGGACAGCGATTACAGTGACTGGTGTCATCTTTTCATGGACTGATTACCACTTATTGTAAGTCATGTTTGGACAAACGTGATGAATGTGATATAATGGACCAAAAAAAACAGGCCCAGGCCAGAGTCCTTGTTTGAAGTGACTGTTGTTAATGCCTTTTGTTGGAAAGTTGAATTGCTCAGTCAAAACTAGGAATGTTGTCCTGATATTGAGTATGATACGACTTATTATTCTCTACATAATACTGTAGAGCTTCATAATGTATTCTTAGACCACAGTAACCCAGACAGCATACAGAAGTGGGCCGCTTAAGACAATGACGTGGCACTTCAGGCCTGGACAAAATGGATGCGAGCCTGAAATGGCACACATGTAAAGTAGCAAATATGGCCTAAATATCACAAATCAAATGTGTGTGGCAAAGGTGTGGTGGTCCCAGGTATGTGTATTACGGATGTGGGACAGTTCTGCTTTATCTGGTTGGTTCTTGGTTGACATATGGCTTGTTTGTGGCTCAGATCTGGGAAGCCTGGAGCGGACCGCCCAAGTGCCATCATTCCATGTGGTATGTGGGCCGGATCTGGGCCTACTAAAGTATGTTAAGTAATTTAAATATGATTGACAGCAGGACAGCTCTGCTTTAGGCAAATTCAACTGCATTACAGGTTCCCTTTGATGTGTTCGGCACTACAGACTAGTACAAACCAACTCTTTCAAATTGTAAACAAAGCCACTGCATTCAGTCTGTAACCTAACCCATCACAAACCAGAGGAAACCTTTACAAAGCCACTGCAAACTGGAGACGCCGGACCAGAGTGTAAATGAAACCATCATAATTCAGTACATCCAACAGTGGAAACCATTACAATCCATTACAGAAAAATTAGGCCACTGATAGAAAACATTAAATTGACTAAAGATGTAATTGAAACCATTAGATCAGCATCTGCCTCAAATCATTACTTCATGTATCTAACGGTCTCTGGTATTATTAGTCTAATCTGTTCATGTGATCATTCAAACGACATTAAAGTGGTTTAACGTACCTGTGTTGGAGAAGCTGTTGTTGTAAATGGAGATGATGGATGTGTTGTGTGTACAGCAGTCTGTCCTCCTCTCTCTCTGCAGTGCGATCCACTGACTTTCCCTCACTTTCTGTTTTCCTGAAATGGGAACTGTGCCTTCTTCTTCCAGCTCCACAGCAATAAACGCTTCTGACAAACAGCTGTCAGTTGCGCAACTCCACTGATAAATAATGATAGTGACAGTCAGGAGCTATTTCTCTCGCTAAATATGCACCCACACATAGTGGGCCAATAGATTCACTAGTGTGTGTTCGACTTTAAAAGAACACGCCTTAAAATTTGACTACGCCAAAACACCTAAGCAACCTGGAAACCTTCCCTCTTATAAAGTTTCCTTCTCATCACCAGGTTGTTTATCTCTTGTATCTGAACTATTTATTTGCCATTTATGAAAGTAATTTTGAAATGATGTGACAGCAGCATGAGCAAATAGGATTATGACAATAATCTAGTGTATAGTTTAGTGGATTGTATGTTTTTTTTCTGTTTGGAAAGGAGAAACAATCTCTGTTCCAGTATGAGAAAGAAACCAATGAGAATTTTTAGCTTTTGAGCAAGTTGTTCATCATGAGTTTTACTGGACAATCTGCTATCTTATGGGACCAGAACAGCGACGGTTAAATTTTCACATCGAAAACAAAACCTGAACTGAAACAGGAAATATTGAAACACTTTTATTGGAAAAATGTGTATTGGCACTGAAGCATTGAAAAAAGTTCCACTGAAAAATAAAACTGATTGGTTATTTAGTAGACCCTAATTAATCAAGTTGGGCCAAACTTGCATCTGATTGATTAATTTGGGCCTACTAAATAATCAATCAGATGCAAGTTTGGCCCAACTGGTAACATTTGAAAAAGTCACACTGAAGTGAAGCATGGCAGCAGTACATCAGAGCCTTCGAAGTAAGTAACTTTTTACATATACGTGATCTGTATTTTTAAACATTATTTTCCACATTTGATGTGTTTAACATAATATTTAAGCAATGAAAATGTTATTTTAAGCAGTATATATCTAATAGCACAAGTTTAGACACAGGATTTTTTTAAAGTCATTGTCCATTACAATGGTCATCAGGTCTAAAGAGATGTAATCTGAGCAAGTCTATTTATATCATGAAAATTAAGTTTTGACATTAAAAAACAATGTATTTGGAATAGTACATAACATTAATATTTGTCCAAAAATTTATCATATTCAGGGTATACAGCAATAGAGATCCTGGAACTTCTGGCTGATGTAAATCTGTTGGAAATTGAGTCTTTGGATAGTGTTTTGTTTTCTTTGGAACTGTTTCAAGGCTGCTTACTGGAAGTAGAATGAGAAAATGAGCATATGACATTACTGTTACTGTGGTCAGCGTTTCATTAGTTAGTCACTGTTAAAATATTACATCTTTTCAGTGTTTCCCAGTTCTTTTTTAGAGAAAACCACAAATATCAATAAAAACATAGTTATGAGATTTCACAGCTGTTTGGACCTGATTTCCATTCTAATGAACATGAAACAAAGCAAATACAGAGTTGACTTTTGATTTGATTTGATTTATTTTTTACATGTAATATGAGTAAAAAAAATATAGAAATAACTTTTTCCATGGCCGGAAATAATTCAGGTGCGAAGGGGTTAAAAAAAACACATGCAAAAGCACTGTTGCAGTGCGTTTGCCCTTATCGGCCACCGTAGTGTTGCCGCAGAGGGCCCTTGTCGGGGGGCAAGGGCCGTCTGCGGAAGGGGACGGGGATGGCATCATGGCGGAGATTTTGAACTTGACTGTTGTAATTTCTGCTCTAGAACTGTTGCAATGTCATTTTAATAAGATTAGACATTTTTTCAGGCGAGCAAGTAACTATTCAGATTCCCAATATGTGAACAGTTTATCCAAATAACGCCTGTTTGTAAATCTGCTGAGACGTTTTCGGAGATGTGAGGAGCCGTTGACCAGCCGGTCATCTGGCAGCAGTAGCTGTCCGACTCCTGCGTCGTCAGCCCGGGGGGGGAAATGATCCGATGAACCGATATGTGCAGCTCTTTGATGATTCACCGCTGGCTCTAATGTCTCCAGAGCATATGATAAAGTTCCTTTTGGATGATAAATGTTGGTCTCACAGATGAAATCTTAACAATTGTAGCTGCCACATTAGTTTGAATGTAAAGTGAAGATTCATGTTTTTACTGGACAGAAAAACAGCTGCCTCTGGGGCTCAATATGTAAAGATATTACCACATTTCAGTAAAAATAAAAGTATTAAAATGAACAGAGGAAAAGATGCCTTTGACATAGTAGATAAATAAGCAAATCAAAAGAACCTCAATTGAAAATCAGTCATGATTAATGAAAGATTCTGGATTGTGTCTAGTATCATTTTTTTTAATTAATAGGAGGAACTGGGGAACTATGTTTACTATGTTACCCAGTCTTTATACTGGTCTGTTCATCACACATTACTTACAGGCTTCTCATGTGTTTTAGGCTCACTTTTGTCCCAGCTCTAATAACCCTTTACACATTAAAATTTTCATAGTATGTAAACATACATTAATAAACACAGTACACATATTTTAACAATAGGTGGCCGCATTTAGGAGCAGTTAATCCGTCCGCTGTGCCTTCACTGTTTTATATTATATGGTGTGAATGTGTTTATTTCCTGAAAACTTAAATGTATTCAACTGATGTTTCCAAAACTCGGCAGATTCCTCCTTCAACGTCTCAATGGGTCTCCTGTCGATTCCTCTGCACTTGTAGATCAGATGGCAGTGGTGGAAAGTACATTTACTCAAGTAGTTGAGTACAGTTTTTAGGTACTTGTACTTTACTTGAGTATTTCCATTTGATGCTACTTTATACTTCCACTCCACAACACATTGTTAAATATGAAACCAGTGGTTTCCAACCTTTTTGGCTTTTGACGTCTTACCAAAAGCAGTGTGTAGTCGGGGTCACATTTCAGATGTCTATGAGTTGTTAACAGCTCCACCAAATAGTGATTTATCCCTCTAAACTTAAATGATCCAATATTTCACCAAAAATCAAGGATTAGAGGAAAAAGTCCAAAAACTGAAAACAGATTTGTGTATCAGAATTTTGTTTTTTCTTCTTTCCTCTCCCATTAATCATCTCACGACCCCTCAGATTTATCTGGTGACCCTTTGGAGGGGTCTGACCCCTAGGTTGGGAACCACTGGACTAAATTAGCTAACTGTATATAAAGTAGTTGAAACTAACTCCACCTCCAGCAGCTACAACAGTAACATGCTGCTCTAACACTGATGCTTCAGTATTAATAATCTAATGTCATATATGATAATATATCAGTCAGAGGGACCAAACCACTACTTTCACTGCAATACTTTAACTACATCAAGCTGATAATACTTATGCACTTTTACTTAAGTAGGATTTTTCATGCAGGACTTTTACTTGTAATGGATCATTTTTACATTGCTGTATTGGTACTTTTCTTAAGTACAGGATCTGATTACTTCTTCCACCACTGGACCTTATTGACCAGTTGTATTTGAAATGTGCTGCTGTGTTTATGCTTGAAGCTGCTGCACTTTGCAACTAATGACCTCATGTAATGAAACACAAGAACAGAAACGTCTTAATTTGGCAATGTTTAAGGTTTTTATTGTTTTGGTTTCATCCTAATTATGATCATAGCTTTCCCTAAAAGGCATAAGCCTTCCTTTCCTGCGGAAACTTTTCCGATGGGTTTTAATCAGCATAAGCCAGTCCTTGAGTAGAGAGCTCTGCCTCAGAGAAGACGGCGCTGGGTGGCAGGGGAGAGGAGGGGATGGGGCGGCCCGCTGCTGCTGAGACGTGACTTTTTGTTCGACGTCCTGCATGAGAATTCATTTCTTCTTGTCGGCCTTCTGTGCAGACTTGGTGACCTTTCCACCGGAGGCGGTCTTCTTCTCAACGTGCTTGATGACACCGACAGCGACGGTCTGCCTCATGTCACGCACAGCAAAGCGACCTGGGAGAAGGACATCAATGAGAGTTCATGAGAAGCTGCTTTTGAAATAATAAACAAGCATAAAAATACCAATAAATAAAATAACTAATTTCATGTCCTGACAGAAGCTAAATTAAAAATCAGTCATGATTAAAAACACATTCTGGATCATGAATCGTGACTCGTCCTAATATTTTTTCATCATAGATGGACGTCAAGGAGAGTGAATGAGTGATGCTTTTGGCTTGAGTAGTCTCAGTGTTTAAGGTGGAACTGGTGGGCAGTGATTATACAGTGTAAATTATGCTAAAAAACAAACTTTTAACTAAGGAACTAAGCAGAAATGTACCACTAGAAAGTAAAACGGCATTGTATCGTAATTTTTATGTCCTAAATCAGTCATGATATAAATATGCAGATTAGAACACCTCAGCTAACATATCATTTAATACATGTTTATAAAAGAAAACACACAGCAAATGTCACATGTCTATACGTATATATAAGTGGGTGCTGCTATTGTTTAGGCCGTCATTATTAACACAACTGATCACGAGACAAATGCATCAAGATTTTAGCAGGTTACCACCTCATCTTTTTTTTGTGATATTAAGATAAATTAAGGGACTATGAATCCTTCCCAGTTTACACATCTGTCTGTGCTCAGAATGCACATTTTGAACAATTCCATTAAAAATCCTCAGCAAGGTTAATGATGAATGAATGATTAATCATTAAAAGCTTATAGAATACTAAATTAATGTTTTTCCCCATGAAGGTGTAAATAACTGATACACAGCACAACCCATGTAAATTTGGTATCATAATCATAAATAATATGATCAAATGTATCAAATAAACACCTGAAAATGTTTTGAATCATCTAAATAACATTCAAAAGATGAATCATAATTATTCTGTCTTTTTTTGCATTAACGGGGACAAAAGGGGTGAAAAAGTTGCAAACACAACATTGGCATATTATCACTAAATAAAATTATTATTATTATTTTGCCAAACAGTTGCCTGGATAAACACCCAGAAGACAAACATTAAAATTCACGCGGAGTCATGGTTTTGGCCAAATATTCACTCATATTATTCACAATAAATGTTACACTACCTTCACCAGCTAGTTGCTAACTGTTTTGGTGCAGGACAGGTAGTGTACAGAGAGTTTATCTGAGCTTTTTCACATAAAATAGCTGAAAACAATGACCTGAAAGACGCAAAAATGTGCAACAGAGCTGCACAGTCAAGTGATAATTCTCTGTGGGATTTTCAGTACAAGAAATCCTTTCACTCCTCCCTCCTCACTTACATTACTAAAAATATTGATGTGCATCTTCAAAATAAAGCCTAACTAACTCTTGTATTAAGAAAGGGCAAAGAGTGTTTTACTCACCCAGTGGAGGGTACTGGGAGAAGCTCTCAACACACATGGGTTTTCCAGGCAACATGGTGATGATGGCGGCGTCTCCGGACTTCAGAGCCTTGGGGTTGTCCTCAAGCTTCTTGCCGGAACGACGGTCGATCTTCTCCTTGAGTTCCATGAACTTGCAGGCAATGTGAGCGGTGTGGCAGTCCAGCACGGGGGCGTAACCCTGGGAGATCTGGCCAGGGTGGTTCAGGATGATGACCTGTGCAGGCGAGAGACGAGGAGGTTAATTTAAGATCTGGATGTGGACTGGATAGTGCTAGATCTGACTGTATTATTGCGCTCCTTCTGCTGTATAACTGTGATGGTTTTCACTGGTAACGGTCAAATTACTGATAGAGATTGTGATATTTAGCTACCAGGTGTTCAAACCACACACCTTCAGTTTGTAATGCAGGCTTTCTATTAAAAACTTTAAGCACAAGCAGTGATCACTCTGATGACACCTTCATAAAATATGAAGTTATGACTTTAAATTTTCAGAAAAGCTGCAATAAAACCTTCAGCTTCAGTGTGTTCTGTTATGGTTTCTGTATCCAGTGCACGTAAAATCCACAGGAAATCAGTACATATCAATTTTCTAAACAAAAACAGAAGCTTATGAAAAAAACATTTACTACTCATATTCCCGCAATCCTTCTTTTCCTCATTTGTTTTCCCAGGACTCACCTGGGAGGTGAAGTTATCAGCCTGCATGGGAGGGTCGTTCTTGCTGTCGCCAGCCACGTTTCCACGACGGATCTCCTTGACGGACACGTTCTTGACGTTGAAGCCAACATTGTCTCCGGGAACGGCCTCAGTCAGAGACTCGTGGTGCATTTCCACGGACTTCACCTCAGTGGTCAGGTTGGCGGGAGCGAAGGTGACGACCATACCGGGCTTCAGGACACCGGTCTCAACACGGCCGACGGGCACAGTTCCAATACCTGAGGGAGAGCAGGAGGCAATATGTTTCTAATATGTTCTTCAGTTAACTTCAATATGAAAAGACTGGAGTGTAATTCCTTTAAACAGTCCTTGATGGAGGCCTTTAGGAGCTATAAAGTATGGAAACGCTACTCTACTGAGGCTGAGTCTCAAATGTCACAACTTCTATCAGATTTCAGGTGAGCATCTCCATTCTGTGACCAATATGTAAAATTAATATCACATTTACGTAGCGAGGTATTACAAGGTGACATGACTTGGTAAGGCTATGGGTGGGTTTACAGCACATGACCTGACACTCCTTACCGCCAATCTTGTAGACATCCTGCAGGGGCAGACGCAGGGGCTTGTCGGTAGGGCGGCTGGGAGGCATAATGGAGTCCAGAGCCTCCAGCAGGGTAGTGCCAGTGGCACCGCCCTCCTTACGTTCAATCTTCCAACCCTTGAACCAGCCCATCTGAAATGGAGGGAGGGAGGAAGAGGGGATGAAATAAAGGGAAAAAAATTAAAAAATATAGTTCAAGGGGATTTTTTGAAGTGATAATCAAAGAAATTTAGGAACTATTGCCTTGGGTAAATAGAAATCACATAAATCCTGGTCACCATCACAGATGTGTGATAGATTTATTTACAGATGTGATCTTTGAGGCATGACTGAATCTGATCAAGAGTCTGGGAGAGGTCTCTGTGTCTACGTGACAATAATAATATGTAATAAGCTCCTCACCTTGGAGCTGGCCTCCAGCATGTTGTCTCCGTGCCATCCAGAGATGGGGACAAAGGCAACTGTGGCGGGGTTGTAGCCGATCTTCTTAATGTAGGCGCTCACTTCCTTGGTGATCTCCTCAAAACGCTTCTGGCTGTAAGGGGGCTCAGTGGAGTCCATCTTGTTGACACCAACGATGAGCTGCTTCACACCGAGGGTGAAGGCCAGCAGGGCGTGCTCACGGGTCTGGCCGTTCTTGGAGATACCGGCCTCAAACTCACCAACACCAGCAGCAACGATCAGCACAGCGCAGTCGGCCTAAACAGGCAGATTTTTGTAGTTTTTTATACACGGCCTAATGTGATGAGTGAGTAGACAACGGCTTAAAAGGTGTGTCTTTACCTGAGAGGTACCGGTGATCATGTTCTTGATGAAGTCTCTGTGTCCAGGGGCATCAATGATGGTCACGTAGTACTTGCTGGTCTCAAACTTCCACAGAGCGATGTCAATGGTGATACCACGCTCACGCTCGGCCTTCAGTTTGTCCAGCACCCAGGCGTACTTGAAGGAGCCCTTGCCCATCTATTGGCGCAGTCATGTTTAAAACAGAGTATGAATCAGTAAAAAGGACTTTTAAATAAAGGTTTTTTCTTATATGACTAATGCATTTAAAAACCTTTTAATGAGACATGTTGGCTCATTAACCTCATAGAAATACCAAATGTCACCAACCAGCCTTTCCTCTACCATTCAAGCAGTTTCTAAATAGGTGCTCACTGTAAATAGCACAGACAGTTACATCACATTACATGGAAAAGGTAATGCATCTGTGTTCATCAGGTTTCTCTGTCACAGCTCAGGAGGAACACAAATACTAAACTCCAATTAATCGTGTCACATTAATCTTCAGCATCAGAGCTGAGTTTCGTTTGATTTTTTTTCAATATCAAAGCCAATGCCTGACTCTCTGTGCATTATTTTTTTCAATACTTTAGTTTCAGGGAATGTTTTAGCTGCATCATTCAGTGCATCATTGTTACAAAAGGGACTGTTTGAATAATATATAATCCATTTTCCCCCTGATTTAGATAATGAAATGTCCAATTAAAGAATATGTAAACAGATAAGAATTGGACTACATTATTCAGTGCTCGACACTTTTCAGTACACAATACTGCCAATACATAAAAACTATTCAAGTTTTAATATCCAGCCCGTTTTTTTTAATTTTAGAAGCACATTCTTTCCTGTTAATATCATTTCTTTGAAGCTGCAAATCAATCCACTTTAATACACTGTGCCTATTTTGTGAAGAGCATTATTTAGCCTGATCCCTTTTTGTGTCTTTGATTTATGCTACTATTAGTATGGCTGATTTTTCCAATTTGTGGTCTTATTGAAATAAATGACTTAGTTACAGCCTCCAGTTCGTCTTTTATATAGCTTTCTATTTAATATTTACTCAATGTGGGAAATCTGGTTATAACAGCATGGGAGCAATTGGTTCATATGTATTTGAGGCTTTTGTAATACCTACATTAACCCATGGCAGATTAAATTTAAACGTTTATGTGTGTTTATTTAGCAACTGAGATTTTAAAGGGAATATTTTTCATACAATTTACAGTGATAAGGACGGTACAGAATGATTTGATGACTGCATAAAACTTCTTGTGTCAGCTGCCACATTTATAAATCCATAATTTCAGCCTTTTTTAAAATTCATGTGGAAAGACTGCATGCATCCATTTATGTAACTGAAAAGCACAAAAAACTGCTTCTCTTCTGCCAACAAATTGTGAAGCACATTTTATGCTTCATCAACTGTATTTTTTTTATTTAGTTGTGTGTGATCTGTTTTTCATATATTGTCCCTAAATTATAATTTTCACTATGCAACTGTTATATACTATAAGTAAAAAGTAATAAGGGCAGTACATGTTTTTCAACAGCAGGTGGCACTTTAAACCAACTAATATGAGTGAGCATTTCCATTCACCACACCCGTTTCTCACATTACCTCAATGCGGTTATTTGTTTTGTGTCATATTATCTCATTTATTGCAAACATCAAACGTGTCTCCAAAACCAACCCACCTCAGCGGCTTCCTTCTCAAACTTCTCGATGGTTCTCTTGTCGATTCCTCCGCATTTGTAGATCAGGTGGCCGGTGGTGGTGGACTTGCCGGAATCGACATGGCCAATGACCACGATGTTGATGTGGATCTTTTCCTTTCCCATTTTGAGTTACTGGTTATAGAATAAAATATGGGAGCAGTTATGTAGCCTTTTGTTTTTTAATGAAAAACGACATATTTCAATGTATCTTCACAAAAAGGAGGGGGGTGAGCCCGGCGAGGTGCTTGACACTAATTTAATTTAAAAAATAACACATTTTAGCGAATAGTTAGTATGTTATATTTGCGATTTATCGTCACCGCGTCATAACAGTGGTTAACAATTAACGGCCAGATAGCTAGTTAGCAAATGAGTCCTTTCAAATGTAGCTGTAATATGCATCTAATGCAGCTTTATTAAGTTCAGAGCGACATAGCAGTTAGGATTCTAGAATCATTAACGGTTAAAAATTCTAGAATTATTAACCGTTGGGATTCTAGAATCATTAATGGTTATCTTTTAAGTAAGATTAAAAAAAGTCACACGTTCGGTGCTCGTGCACGCCGCCAGAAAAGCGACACTGGTGAGTCACGCGCCATGTGCTCGCTCTGCGCTGTACCGGCTGTTCTTCGGCCTCCATGTTGCGTCGGGAGCGCAGAGCCGCCATGTTATCAACTGACTCAGGCGCGTGCACACACACACTATGCAGCCAGCAATAAGGGCGGAAGGGTGCGCGTTCACGAACGTAGAAGAGCACTACCATGACTGGCAGAATGGGGAAAAGAAAAAAAATCTGGCAACTCACATATAGTTCAAGTTCACAATAACCGTTCCTTATTAGCGTGAATATTAGGAATATTTCATCTCACCAAGAAGAAGCTTAATAGACCAACACATGCTATGCAAAGTTAGGAAGAGAAATTCATAAAAGGTGAGCTAGCATGCTTTTTTTACCTTTTAAGTGACCTCACTAAAAGACAAACCAAGCAGCATGATTTGTCTACACTCAAGACATTTTCTGACTCAGCCCAAAATAACTCATTCTAAATATCCTGCCTTGAAATTCTATCGCACCCCCTTTTGTTTGAGCATGCAGTTAAGAATCAAGCTTTAAGAGTTTGAATCAAAAGATGATATATCACCAACCTGTGCCCAGCAACAAACAAGACGTCCCCTGATTTAGAGCGGAGGGAAAAAAGACAGAATGTGACCGGTCCAGAGTTTTTATACTGAACCAGGGGAGAGGGAGGGCTGTGCATGCTCTTGTTGCTGTCAGACTAATATAAGGGGTGCCATTGGCTGGGCTGGCATAACTCCTATCCTAGGCGATTGGATGACAAATGCATCACCAGACTCAGATAGCACGGTCAAAAACAGCTGCAGTACAGGACAGAAAGGCTCCCTATGACATCCAAAAACTACAGCAACTGCACAACATAAGGATCAAGACAAGCTATGTCAATTTTTTCAAAGACATTTATTTTATTAGTTACCAGCAGCTTTCTTCCAATCAAATTTGTGGCATTTTAATATCATCAAGATGCAGTTCTATACCATTTCCAACTTAAACTTAACTGAGAAGAGGCACTGTCTTGTGATTCAGGTAAGTGACAATGCCACATAGTTCTTTTTTCCTGCGAAAACTTTTGCGATGGGTTTTAATCAGCATAAGCCAGTCCTTGAGCAGAGAGCTCTGCCTCAGAAAAGATGATCCAGGGTGGGGAGAAGATAGAGAGGATGGAGTGGCCCACTGCTGCCAACACACATCTCGTTGCTGGATGTCCTGCACGACCATTCATTTCTTCTTTGAGGCCTTCTCAGCAGCCTTGGTTGTCTTTCCGGTTACATCCTTGGTATCAACAGCCTTGATGACACCGACAGCCACTGTCTGCCTCATGTCACGCACGGCAAAACGACCTGGAATACAAAAAAGGGGTGAGCAGTTGTTATTTAACTCATGTGTGCACTTGATCATTTTGTTGTGTCAATACCAAAGATTATGCATTTCTATACTGTATATTGGGCAATGTGGACATGACTTACCAAGGGGAGCATAGTTGGAGAAGGGCTCCACAACCATTGGCTTCTGTGGGATCAGTTTGACAATGGCGGCGTCTCCAGACTTGACGAACTTGGGGTGGTCCTCAAGCTTCTTGCCAGAACGACGGTCGATCTTCTCGATCAGCTCCTTGAACTTGCATGCAATGTGAGCGGTGTGGCAGTCCAGAACGGGGGCATAACCCTCATTGATCTGGCCGGGGTGGTTCAGGATGATGACCTGTGGACGCATTTTCAGTTAGAAATAAACCAAATGGAACTTGGCTCATAACTGGAAGATTTACTTCAAGTTCACAAAACCAACCTGAGCGTTGAAGCTGTCAGCAGCCTTGGGTGGGTCGTTCTTGCTGTCGCCAGCCACGTATCCACGACGGATTTCCTTGACGGACACGTTCTTGACGTTGAAACCAACGTTGTCACCAGGGACGGCCTCGGGCAGAGACTCGTGGTGCATCTCCACAGACTTAACCTCAGTGGTCAGGTTGGGGGGAGCAAAGGTGACGACCATGCCGGGCTTCAGGAGACCAGTCTCAACACGACCGACGGGGACAGTTCCAATACCTGGGAAAAAAGGAAACCGTAAGTACTCAGGATACAAGTCAACTGTTTTGAGAAGTACTGAAGCTCTACTGGTGTTGTAGTCAAAAGTTAATCAGTCCTTACCGCCGATTTTGTAGACATCCTGCAGGGGCAGACGGAGGGGCTTGTCGGTGGGGCGGGAAGGTGGCACAATGGCATCCAGAGCCTCCAGCAGTGTGGTTCCACTGGCATTGCCCTCCTTGCGCTCAATCTTCCATCCCTTGAACCAGGTCATCTACAGACAGATGGAAGATTTAAAGTCAAACCCATGTTCGCAATCAGGTTAACACAAGTTAAATTGAGCACCAAATGGTAGCCATCTCACCTTGGAGCTGCCCTCCAGCATGTTGTCTCCGTGCCATCCAGAGATGGGGACAAAGGCAACGGTGGCGGGGTTGTAGCCGATCTTCTTGATGTAGGTGCTCACTTCCTTGGTGATTTCCTCAAAACGGGCCTGGCTGTAAGGGGGCTCAGTGGAGTCCATCTTGTTGACACCAACGATGAGCTGCTTCACACCGAGGGTGAAGGCCAGCAGGGCGTGCTCACGGGTCTGGCCGTTCTTGGAGATACCAGCCTCGAACTCACCAACACCAGCAGCAACGATCAGCACAGCGCAGTCAGCCTAAAATCAAAAGTTGGAATCAGTTAAATACACCAAGTTACACACTTAAGCCAACTACAAAAATCAATTCAAATTTCAATCTTGCACTGTATTAAAATTACCTGAGAGGTACCAGTGATCATGTTCTTGATGAAGTCTCTGTGTCCAGGGGCATCAATGATGGTCACGTAGTACTTGCTGGTCTCAAACTTCCACAGAGCGATGTCAATGGTGATACCACGCTCACGCTCGGCCTTCAGTTTGTCCAGCACCCAGGCGTACTTGAAGGAGCCCTTGCCCATCTGTGGATGAACAAATATGGAAATTGTCAGATTTTCATTCATGCATTAACTGACACTACAAATAGTTGTTTGGGCAATATTAAGACATCACTTTGGGATTTCATGTATAATGAAAGTGATTTAGATTATTATTGTCATGAAGATAAGCAAAACTTAAGCTGCTGCTTCCCCCCCCCCCCCATTTCTAGTTTTCAGAGGCCCATTTTTTGCTGCCATGTTTCAGTAGTGGATCTACTGCATATTTACACCATAACAAATAAGCCACATTATATTTTACCTACCAAAAGATACCTTTCAGTCTATGACAAGTATGGAGGGCCAGTTGCCATTACAACACTTAGGAATTACAATGTTATGTACAATAGAATTGATATGGTCATACCAATTAGAGCACAAGTGTTTATGTACAGTCACTTTTAAACATATTTTCTACTGACAAGACAAATTCATGGCTTTTTAGTCTCACTTCAGCTTTGGGATGTATAGTGTGAACTAAGCATTTTGTCTTTTCCCAACAGCCTGAGGCCTCTGCTGAATAATGTGCACCGTCACCATCCGCGCTGCTCGCGTTTTAAGCCCCACCCCGCGTGCGCGCACACGGCAGCTACACCCCGCGCCGGGCAGCGGAGCTCAGAGTGGGCACGCTGACGCCGCCATCTTGGAAATAACTAACGGTTGTGAAGAAAAAAAAAAAAAGAGATAAGACCATTATAACTGCTCACCTCAGCGGCTTCCTTCTCGAACTTCTCGATGGTTCTCTTGTCGATTCCTCCGCATTTGTAGATCAGATGACCGGTGGAGGTGGACTTGCCGGAGTCGACATGGCCAATGACCACGATGTTGATGTGGGTCTTTTCCTTTCCCATTGTTGTAGTTTCTATCACACACAAAAAAAACATCCATTAGCTCTCATTTTTAAATTACTCGCCTCGTGAACAATTAGCAGCTAGCCTTATAGTATCGTCATGTAACGAGAATGAAGACGCCTCCGACCCGGCTTAATTTGAAACCAGTGGATCATTTTTAAGTGTTTATACAAGCTGATTAAAGTTCACATTTCAAGTAATAAATCAAGTAATTTAATATAAAATTCTTTATCGTTACTCGGTGGTAACGATAACCGAGTTTGAGCCGCTAACAGGCGGCAGCGGCTGCTAGGCCTCACTCGGCCACAGGCCAGGCGAGACACGTGTTACTCAATGGGCCACGTCGGATAAAGTTACAAAGATCGCCAAATATTCAGGAGCTATCTTGTCCAGAGTCCCAACACCTGTCACTGGGTAGTAAGAGAAGTTTGTTTCATGGAGGGCAGAGAGAAGAAATGCCTTTCCAGCATCCTCGGCTTTCCCTTTGTTCCTTCCCCCCCTAATACATCCTCTCCTCCCGCATGCATCTCTTTTGTTCAAAACTTTTTGAAAAAAAATCCACCAAAAAACTCGATTTAACACAAAAAAGGTTCTCACATCAATCAAGTTACACACAACAAGTGGTCGCTACTGTTGAAATTTTCTGAGTAAATCCTTCATAAAATCCACAGGTTAGTGTGAAGTCTTAACTTACATAACACGACAGGAAAAGTTGAACAGGAATTAAAGTGAAACCGCCGATAAAAGTTAAGCACCAGATGAGTTAAATGAAGGCCTGAGGCCGGCTCTCTAGCTACCTGATGAATTGAAGCAGAACTTACCGGTGTTTCTGGGTTATCACGGCCAAAGCTGCTGCCCCTAGCCAGGTAACAGAAAGAGGAAGACAAGGGCTGGTATGGGAGGTTTTATACCAAATGGGAGGCGGCCTGACTTCCCGTCACCCTCCCCGGTGCAAACCCCGCAAATCACATACATTCCTGCAAAAAACGTCAGCACGCCACCGGATGAACCGCCTGAAACATGCATGATGTTTCACACATGGGTCTCACCAGGGATTGAGATCCGGCTAAGCACTGAAACAAACGAGAAACCTCCTAAACACACTAAAATGATGGTGATGATGTTGACGCTCAAACACAGTGTAAAAGCGCACAATTGATTTTGTTGCTGAAGTATTTTAGGGTCATTTGACAAAATGTTCCCTCGACCTTCATTGATGAACAGCTGATAGGCACACTGGTTTCCCTAGAAGCTGTTTTTGACTTCTTGGTGGTAAATATTTATAATAGTAGGCAGAAGAATACAAAGATCCACTGAGAGATTAATACCATAAAAATACACACAATAAAGTTTGAAAATATCAGAATCTGAATCATCTTTACTGGTCAAGTGTGTTTACACATACAAGAAGTTTGACTCTGGTTTAGTTGCTCTCAATATATTTACACAGAATAACAACACAACAATCTTCAGAAATATACACAATGAATGACTATATACAGGTGAAAACATTCATGTGAAAACAGGATACAAACAGGGAAAAGGTATGAGGAGTGCAAGGAGTGCGGGAATGAATATTAAATGGTAAAAAAGAAAATATGTTTTATATATATATATATATATATATATATATATATATATATATATATATGATGGGAATTTTTTTTTTCCATGATAAGCAGATATAGCTTTACCCAATTATTACTATACAGCAGCTAAGCAGAACTTGTGTAGTAATACGTTACGTCAAGGTGTATTTTCAACAGAAAAGTCTAAAAACGCAAGCAGAGACACACAATATGGGACAGAATATTTCTTCATGACATTATACGGTGAGAAAGGCAAGGTTTGTTTATTCATCCAGTTCATCATTCAGTTTTTCCTTATTAAAAATGTTGCATTTTTAAACAGAAGTTTCAGACTCAGTTATTTCATTTACTGTACACCACGAGACTTAGTCAGGAAACCCCCTCCTCCCACCACCTCCCACTGGTAATACTGGGACGACTCATTAGCCTGACAAGATTATCTAAATCCGAACAAGATTTGCATTCAAACAGAGGACAGACGGTGAAAAGACGAAGTCATGCTGTTTTCAAGACACCTTATCTGCCGGTTATTTACATTCACAACAAACACAAATGTTTCTGATCGAATTAAAGGTGATGTTCTTCGGGTGCAGGGTGTCCTTGTTACTTTACAACCACAAACCACGGTGGGAAATTAAAATGAAGGCGCTCAAGTGGTTGTTAGGAATATTTCCACCCAATGGCCTGCTTCAAATTTACACATATTCACATTTTAAAGCTGTCCACTTCACCCTGTTGTAAATTAAAAATAAAAAATCAGCTTAAAACAAGAGGGATAAACCTAAGAAATAGGCCTGTTCTGTCACTGGGATGCTGCTTGTGGGTCAGAAGGTCAGATTCTGCCTCTTCCTCCATCACTGTGGCATGTTGCCCAGTGTAGAGGCAGCTGGCATCCTCTGGTACACACAAATACACACACAAACACACGCACAGAAATACACACACGCACACACACACACACACACACACAGATCAGCTCGCTTGGCTTTCTGTCCAGTTCAGGTAACAGCCACTTCGACTTGGCAGCTGCTGCTTTCACTCAGCAGAAAGACGGCGGAGTGGGAAGCAGAGCAAGAAGTGAGGGAAGACGGAACAGACTCCGGGGAGATATGGGGAAACGAGGGGAGAGAAAAGAAGATCGGGGGGTTAAGAGAGAGTTGCAACTTGCAAAAAACAAGGAAAAAATGACCTGAAGTGTGCTTTAATCTGCTGGTAAAGAGCACAGAATAGGCAGATATTTTGTAAAATGTTGATATTTATAGTAAAATAATGTGTAAAACGTCAAGAAATCCTTGCTATATGCTTCTGCAGACATGAAAACTAAGTTCTTGTTTGATCTCAAACAGATTCTGCTGTGTTTTATAATCATCATTAAATAACCTGACTTGCAAGACTCTTCACATACAGTAGGTGAAAAACCACGCCTATTGTTCACTAATATACTTTTTTTTCTTCCTTGACATTCAACTCCACTGGCTGCTACAGTGTTGAGCAACTGCCATTCATAACTAGAGGCTTAAAAATGTGGTCTGAGCCAGTTAAAATTAGCACCAGTATGACACCGTAGATTACTGATTTGCAACAGCACAGCCGAAGCAGCGTGCTGCCTTTTAACTGTCTTTCTTTGATCCAAACAGACACAACTTGACTGTGACCGTTCATACTTTAGCAGGCTGTGGAGTTGAACATCAAGAAATACATAAAAGTATATTAGTGAACAACAAGTATTCAGTATTATGCTTTATTCACCATATGTTTTAGGCTATTTTGCCTTAGATTGTTTCCAAGTTTCTTTACATAATGTCCACCAATAAGTAGCCTACTGTAACATAAATCACCATAAATACTAGTGCTGAGTCCAAAAACTGTGATTTCTGTCTTCCAAGGACTTGCAACACTGTCAACTGCTTCCTTTAAAATTTCTGTTTTTTTACATTAGAAAACGTACATTTCAAGCCCAAACTGTCACTTCGTCAGGTATGTAGATATCGAACAGACTCAAGTTTGTGTCAATGAATAAATAAATATTTATTCAATGACACTACCAGATATTTTACATAATACAATAATAGTTCTTAATAGATAAAAAGACAAATATATAAATGATCATAAATACAAAATATCCAACATTACAACCAACTTTTTAGAATCATCATCTTCAAGAACAGGTTCACATTTTTCAAGTCTGTCTTAAAACAACAGTCAGGTGTCTATATGAACACTGAAAGAGGTTTTCATCACTGTAATCATTCCTCCTGTTCATACTAGCTGTTAAAAGATCCCCTTCGAATGTGCTTTCAGTGTAAGTGATGGGGGGCAAAATCCACAGTGTGTCCACACAGTCATTTCAAAGTTTATTTTTTTATGTTTCCTTGGACAGTGATTCCCTGTTGTTCCCTGTTCAATAAAACCAACCTTCTCACGTATGTATTTGAAAAGTTAAAGATCCCCTCCAGACAGGTATTAAGACATATAAAAATACTCTGCTTGGAACAATAATGTATGTCTGTAATGTATGGTTTTTCAACAAAAAAAAAGTATAATTACCACATTAGAATCCTTAAAATTACATCTACTCCATCTCCCTCATTAAAAATTCCAGAATCTATAAATATGCAAATATTGTTATTAAAGCAACCCTTTATCATTCGTGGCCTTCATAGGAGACGACTGGTCTCGCACACTAAAAGGTAAACCAGACATATTTTAGCTTTCAGTCTGGGCCACAAATACGTGTGGCCATTACAAAGTATTTTAAACTACCTTCACCTCAAACAGCATCAGTATTAATAATGTATTAAACTTATTTTATATACCACTCACAGCCTGATTTTCTGCAAAATGAGTTCTTTTACTTTAACACTGTAAGCAAATTTATTTGGTAATACGTATATACTTTTACTCAAGTAGGATTTTAAATGCAGGACTTTTACTTATAATTAAGTATTTTTTACATTGTGGTACTGGTACTTTTATTTAAGGGTCTGAGTGCTTCTTCTACCACTGGAAATGAAAACGAAGACACTGGGACCGCTGGCAGTGAGGAAGTGTCGTCCGTCTGGGCGTCAGGGGGTCATTTCTAGATAGTAACACTAGATTTGAGAAACTCTCGCGAGATTTGTACGTGTTTAACACACACCACGTTTCAAGTGATCATTTTAGCCCAAACCGTGATCTTTCCCAAATCGTAATCAAGTGGTTTTTGTACCTAAACATAACCAGACATTAACCACAACGCTGTCACATCATAAAACATCATTATTTTTAACAGTGATTTGCAACGTTTTTGAAAAGCAAAGACTCGCGAGAGTTTCGCAAATCTAGGGTTACCATCTAGACTAGCCCGTTGCAGAGAGGAGTTTTCCAGCCTGCAGAGGTTGGAGGGTGGAGCAGTGAAGCTTGGCAGAGAACCAGGGGTTGACTCAGCGCCCAGGGTTACAAACACACAGAGGAACTTGACCAGTTTTACCAGGGTGTAGAGGAAAGTGGCTTTAGCTGTGGCACTGGCTGGACCAAACACACTCAGCCAAGCTACATAACTGTCATGGTCACCATTTAACTCAGCATGTCACAGCCTTTGATTCAAAACGTTAGATAAGACTTTCACTAAACATGCTAATGTCATACAAGCAACAATAAGACTGAAAGTCTACAGCCACGCTAGCAGCTTTGTGAGGCTGTAGACAATGGTGCTTTGAGCTAAATGCTAAGGTCAGCACGCTAACATGCTCACAATGACAACACTAGCATGTTGATGTTGGCAGGTGTAATGTTCAACATGTTTACCATCTTAGTTTAGCTTGTTAGCATATTAATGTTTGCTAATTAAACACAAAGTACAGCTGAGTGAGGTGAATGTCATTAATTGTGCAGGATTATACTCAGGATTGGGTAAATTAAGATTTGGACCTGATGATGGTGATAGATAAAAAAGTTGAGGAATCACCTCAGTGACAATTCATCCTGAGGGGGACATGAATGTTTGTACCGAAATTCATGGCAATAAATCCAATAATTCTTGAGATATTTCAGTAAAAGTACTCATTTCGTCCCTCTGACTGATATATCATTATATATGACATAATTTGATTATTAATACTGAAGCATCAGTGTGTAAGCAGAATGTTAGTGTTGTAGCTGCTGGAGGTGGAGTTAGTTTTAAATACTTTATATACAGTTAGTTTGTTTAGTCCAGTGGTTCCCAACCTTAACAATGTGTTGTATTTTAAACGCTTGTTATATTATCCATTTTGTCAAATCTTCATCTGAAAAGTAACTAAAGCTGTTAAATAAATGTAGTGGAGTAGAGAGTACAATATTTCCCTCTGAAATGTAATGGAGTGGAAGTATAAAGTAGCATCAAATGGACTTTAGTATTCATCCTTTGGGAACCACGAATGTCAGAATATCATGTCACTCCATCCAATAGTTGTTGAGATATTTCAGTCTGGACTGAAATATCATGCTGTGACACTAGCATGATTAAAAACACACACATGTACACTGAGTCTGTGTACGTGTGTGTGCCAACACAGTGCTACAAATTCAGCCTGTAATGATCTGACGACTGATCGGAGCGAAGTACGACAGCTGTGCTCTTATTTCAGGCTCTGACTAGAACAGGAGGGCAGGAAAGAGAGAGGGAGGTACTGCCTGTGTGTCTCAGTGTGTTTCTGTGTGAAAGGAGAATGTGATTCAACAAGCAGACTGGCAGTCAGTCGGTGGACGTCAGTGATGAGTCATGGGGTGTGAGTGGTCGTTATGGCAACAGAGGAGATCTGAACATTTCAACTATTGACTGAGAAAAATGTTTATAAGAATAGATAGATAGATAGATAGATAGATAGATAGTTAGTTGGGGGACAAAATCCACAAGCGTACTTCTGTGCAAAAATGTATTTAAAGGTTTATTTGAAGCTAATATGAAGCTTCAGTCATCCAAATTAGTCAAATCAAGTAGATATCTTTCAACGTTATAGCCTTTTTAGTGCCAAATTACCTCTTTTTGTTAGGCTTTGTTCCTTCCACTGCAGCTGAACAGGAAAAAGCTGAGACTGAAAGAGGTAATTTGATGCTAAAAAGACTGTAACTGTGGAAGATAGCCACTTTATTTGACTAAGCACATTTGGAGGAGATGTTCTAATGGTCAGTATGAACAGGAGGAATGATTACAGCAAGCAATACCTGTTTTAATGTTCATATGGGCGCCTGACTGTTGTTTTAAGACAGTCTTGACTCGTCCTTTAAGGTAAAAAGGTTGGGAAGAACAGGTCTGAAGTATCAGACTAAAAGTATGTGTCCACATACAGTATAGATAGATATATACATTTAAAAAGAAACATAGATTCCAGTTGAAACCTTATTCTGTAGCATCAACATATTCCTGCTGCATCAGAGTAATTTTTCTTTGCCAGTTTTAAGGAACACGACTTGGTGTCTGTGTGGGTTTAGAGAGAAAAAGAGAAAAAAAAGGCCAACATTCAGAAAATAATCCCACGGTTTTGGCATTCATGTGCAAACAGTTAGAGTTTAAGGTAACTCAATCTGAATTGCAATGTCAGCAGCACATTTTATGCAAATGCAATCAGAGCCAGGGAGAACAGTTAATGCAAATAGAGCACATTTGCAACACATAGCAAGTCCCATATCTCCAGTTGGCTGCAGCCCCCCCCCACACACATAGCCCCCCGCACCTCCAACACTCCCAGTTCACACTTGCAAACAAAGTCCTTTTGGTGTGGCTAAGCATTTGTTTCACACCCTGTGTTGAGATGTGTTTATCACATGCATATTACAGCCTCCAAGTTTTGGCCTCTACTTTTGGAGCTGCAGGATATTTCATTCGCCCACCCCCGGCTCTGATTGCGCCTCCAGCCAGCCCAGGAGGGGGATGTGTTTTTGAATCGCCTCCTCCGAGGTTTCTTCCATTTTAAAGAGTTTTTCTTTGTCCCAAAAGCCTAGACTGCTGCCATAACATAGCTGCTGTGGATCTGTTAATCCCACACACACACACACACACACACACACACACACACACACACACACACACACATTATTAATGTTGAAACTGAAAGTCCATTTTAAATGAGAAAAAAATCAATTAATCTTTATTTTTAGATAAACACACATCCTACTTTAGAAAACTGTTGTCATTAATGAGTCAGTGTCATATGTTAAAGGCTCAATGTCAGCATTATTAAAACTTACACTGCTCTTGTGTCACTTCTCCTTCACCTAAGTAAAAGTGTGTGGTAATTGTAAAGCAAAAACTCAGGGGAAATTAAGGTTAAAGACAAAAGATCCCCCTCAAATGTGTTTACAATGTAAGTGATGGTGGCTAAAATCCACAGTGTGTCCACACAGTCATTTTGTGCAAAAATGCATTTAAAAGTTGACCTGAAGCTTATATGAAGCTGCAGCAGTCTGAGTTAGTGAGATCAAGTGGATATCTGCCACATTTACAGTCTTTTTAGCACCAAATTCCTTCTTTGTGTTTCCTCGGACAGTGTTTCCCTGTTGAGCTGTGGTGGAAGTATAGTAATAAAAAGACGGACTTTGGCACTAAAAAGACTGTAATATTGAAAGATATCTACTTGATTTGACTCGTTTGGATGACTGAAGCTTCATATTAGATAAACATTTAAATACATTTTTGCACAGGAAGAGGACTGTGGATTTTCTAATGGTCAGTATGAACAGGAGGAATGATTACAGCAAGAAAAACATGTTTCAGTGTTCATTTGGACACATGACACACTGAAAAATCAAATGTAATAATCAAATATAACTGTTTTTATGAACAAAACTGAGACCCTCCATTTTTATTGTTGTCTCTCTGCTTCGATAATTTATTCATCAGATATGGTCTGTTGTTTAGCGAGCATTCACACTATATGTGTAAAATCAGTATAACACATATAATCCCACCAGTTCATAAAAACGAAGCTAACTGTAAATTAAGAAACTAACCGAAGCTAAACTAACAGTAAGTTAACCGTTAGCTAACTTGTGAAGTCATTCAGTTTGACCGTAAATACGCTAATAAAGCCGCCCATAACCACCAACCAGTCTTTATAATGACGACTCATTTTTTATTAATTATTAACACATTATTTTATTATAGTCACCAAAGTAACCATTAAAAAGGATGTGTGAATAACGTGACGAGGGGGACGACAAAACGCGTTACACCACACCGGCTTCGTCATCGTGAACATCCGGGTCATTCATCAAAAATCTGATGCAAGTTCCAACAGCATCCTGGTAACCAGAAAACACCCAGTCAGCAAACTGTACCACCCACTGCAGTGTTAAAATGTTAAAATATACATTTACTCAGAGGACAGATGTCACTAATATAAATTATAATGAAAGAAAAAGTAATTAAACACAAACAATGTCAAATTTTTCATCAGTGTAATATGATTTACTTCACTAATCGCTGTTTAATCTGAAATATTATTGAGATAAATTAATATTATCTGATACATTTTTACACAAAGCCATTTAGACAGGACATTTTAATAGGTCTAATAGGTAAGTGTAGCCTAAATAATGGCTTCTCTGAAAATATAACTCGAAAAGACTAACATATTATTTATGTCAGCAGTATAAAACACTGTATGATCATCAGTGACTGGGGGTTAAAGACTAAAACCAATCTGTTGTCATGCAACGCTACAGTTGCGTTAGATGAGATGTTTTATTTGAAATATTTGTTATTTAATTCTCTTTTTATGTTCTTTGCTCCTCTCACTGCCAATATTGATTTCCGTGCGCCATCTAGTGGGTGGAAAGTGGCATTTTGTGAAATTACGCAGTCTTTGACACCCATTTGTCTATTTGTGAGGCATTTATTGCTCATTGTGAAAATTCAGTTGCAGTGGTGCTAAACACCACAAGTAGCTTGTGAGAACATCCCAACAACCAGAAGAGTCAAGAAAAACAGAGAAACAAATGTGTGTGTTTACCCAGAAATATTTACAACCTCTGCAGACAGTCAACAAATATAAATGTAGCTCTTTTGTGTCTCAGCTTCACTGATCTCCTGATTACTTTTGTGCATTTTTAGTCATGACACAGGAGTCGGCAACGCTGGGATAAAGACATCATACACAGACAACTGAAGGAAGCAGAAACACAGACTTTTCCTCAACATGATTGTTTTTGTATTAGAGTGTTGTTCAAAAAAGTTTTTTGCCTGTCTCTCTTAGTTGTTCAGAGTATCATCCATGTACATGATTATAGCTGACTGTAAGATTACATCATTATATGACAACACAGTCAGGAAGTATATATATACACAAACAGACATATATATTGACTAAACCTGTAAAAATGTGAGTCCACTTACAAATCATTGATTTCAGTTTTGCTCAGTAAAACAAACATTCTTTTTTTACATATATAACATATAACATAACATAAAACATATTCAACATATTTGCACAACATCACCCATTTTCAAAAGCACAGAGAAGGTAAATAAATTATTGCATCTATTTCAGAACATCATATCTTTACAATCACATTGCACTTTGAGATGTACGTATGAGTTGACAAATAAAGACGGGATTTTTTAAAACGTCCCGCATCCCATAAAAACGACCGTTGTCGTCAGGCAGCATCTTGATGAGTGAACTTGTAAAAACAATTGAAAACAGTGCAAATCCACAAATTTCTTAGAAACTAAAAACTAAAAGTCCTCTAAGTTGTAGTTCATGGCACTAAAAAACTGTTAAAATCCTGGCAGCTGAAGGTGCTTTGGTTTTCTAGATATAGTGAAAACACCTTATATGAGCTTTCTAACGGATAATTAGATAAAAGCATTCACTAAAAAAAAAACTTATGTTGCACAAATTGTTGGCACTCTTATCCAATGTAAGGCTTTTGGTGTATTTTTTTGTATGTAGAAAGTGCTTGTTTTGGTCTGTCGAAGTGGTCAGAAAACAGCTACAGCTGTAAACAAATCAGCTAAAAGGCTTGTGGTTAATAACGCTTTGAAATGCTTTTCTGTAAAGTGTACAAGTTAGCTCATAAAATATTCGGTCCCATCTCGTTCACAGTTTGAAAAAGGCTCTAAAACGTATGAAAAAGATCACATATATTGATGTGAACTAACCTGAGATATTGTATAGTCCATTAATTATTTATGCAAAGAGTTGTATCTTAAACTGTACTTCTGTAACAACAGTAAACAAAACAAAAAGATAAAAGCAATCACAATTTCCTAATTGATAAAGGCAGTGAGTGTCCAGCAGATGTTGCATCATGCTGTTGTAACATTTCTTACAGTGTAAAATAGTCAAAAACCCTAAAAATGAACCTGAAATGTGATTTTGATGTAGAAAAGTGTTTTTTGCTGGAAATACTGTGAAAATTAGGGCATAAAACGTTCAAAAACCAGAGAAAAAATATAAAAATTATTGATAAAAACTCTGCAGACGCTGTAGAAATTCACTTGTTTAAACTATCCTGGTCCACTGATATGAATGTTGTTCTCTTTTGTTTGGAGACTCTCACTCTCTTCATGTTTAAGTGTTTAAGTAACTACATATATTCTTATAATTTATACATCAGTTTACAAAAGCAGACTTCTAAAATCTCTTTGTCTGTGTTTAACTCGGGGGTAAATTGTATCCAGCTGTTCATCCGTATTTCAAAGCTGTTGGATGTATTTGTAGTTTATGTCGAGATGGACCTGCTCCTCTGCTTCTCTGCCTCTGCTCTCTCTTCTTCTGTGACGGCCCACGGTTGGATCTTTCCGCTGCCAAATATCGTGTAGACGAGCGCACCGGTGATGTTGATCCCAGCAGCGACCCAGAACACCTTCCTCCAGCCCGCCAGGGTGTGCTGACAACCACAGAAGAAGAAGAAAATCAGATCAGATACAGGGGAGCTCAGCTGTGAAGAATTACCAACATATTCAACATAATTTTCTTCAATTCATAATGTTCTTCTTAATAATTCTTGAGGTCTAATTTTTCATTGTATTTTCATTCATATAGTACTTTGTTTTTATGGGATTATTCATTATTCTTCTGCTCATTTTGTGTTTCTTATTGTCATTTATGTTCTTTGTATTTTGCTAAATCTTGTTGCTTTTAGTAATTCAGTATTTATTTCCTTTATTTTTGTTGTTTTACTTCTGTTATCTGGATTTTATGCTGTTGTTTGTTTGAGCAAATAAACAAAATCTAAATCTAAGTCTTTTTATTTAGTGCGTTAGGATTCAGGAGACTTAACTCAAAAGTGTATTCATACAAGGAACATAGAGTCCAAAATTATGTACATATTTGCATAAATTCTCATAAGAAACATAGACTAGATGTATCAACATCTCTGTCGAGGGTTTTTACAGCATCAAAATAAAGCCAATACCCAACTATCTCTTATACTCTCTGCCGCTTAAATATAAAACTAATAAATATGAGAGAGAGAGAGAAACATTTATATCGTGACTTCTTTCTTTCTGTCTTTCTCCTGGTATATTTTCTAGAAGTTGTTTAGTATTCTGTGCTTGTTATTAGCAATTAGAGAATGTGTTTATTTTATTCTTGACACACAGTTATTGGTTATTCTATTTCCTTCATTTTCTCCTGTATGTTTGTGATAATGTAGACAGTATATGCACTTTTTCTTTGATGATTTTTTAACAATTTTTTGATGTTTTTTTCCTTTTTTGCCCTTTTGTTTTTTTTTAAATCTCACCTGAACAATCCTTTTTACTCCTTCGCTGTATTATGGGCTTTTTGTGTCTTGTTATTAGCAAAAATAAATTAACCAAATACTTTGTTTCTAAGTTTTTAACAGCACTCTGCAGTCAGCAGATATGGTAAGTGTGTCTATGTATCTGGGTTGATTAAAGTAGCATCTTAATGAACGCTGAGTGTATAATAGAAGTGAGGAAATGTTTTTCTTCTACAGATTCAGGAGTAAAATCTAAGATTAAACGTCCTTCATTCTACCTTTAATATTAAAACAATAGTTTTATCACTATGTAGGTGTAAATACTGTTTCAGAGGCTTTTCCACTGACAAGAATAAAACTCCAGGAGGAAGATAACTGACGTCTTTCGTTCTTGCGTAAAAAATGATAGATTTATAAAATTATTATGATATTATAGTCTAAATATGATTAGAGCTCTTCTCAGGACTCTGTGGTTTGAACAAACTGGGCTTTAATGACAAACAATATAAAAGCTGCTTTGGTCGAACGGTTCAGGCGTCAGACTTGAAATCCAATAAAGTCTCCCGACGCAGGTTTGAACCCTGTTCGCAGCGGGAACGATAAGCTTATTGGCGCAATATTTTTAAAAACTCTGACAGCTCTTTTCACTCACTTAAAATGTATTTTTACTTACTAAATTAAATTTTATTGTCAAATTTTATTTATATATTTATGATCACCTGTTTTTTGTAGAACTTGTATTTTCTCTTACCTTCTATTTTTTTATTGAAATGCACCACGACACCAAAGTAAACTCCTTGTGTGTGCAAACCTACTTGTCTGTACAGTTCTGTGACATCATGTAATTAACAGCATGACATCACGCTGCTTCAACCTGACTGGAGATCGTATCGGTTTGAGTGAAAAGAGCATCATTAAAACTGTCAGAATACATAAAAATTCAAAATAAGCACTGTGTGTGTGAGCTTCTGATATCCAAAGCCTCACATAGTGCTGATGTAGTGTTGTTACTTCTACCAGCAGTCAAACCTATTTGATAACGATCGATTCAATCAATTAAACTGTGCACTTTGTTTTTAGAGACTTACATCTTCAGTAAAGTATCCTGTAACGATTGGAGCCACGACTCCAGGAATGGTCCCGAATGTGTTGGTGATTCCCAGAAGAAATCCTGCATATCTGCAGGGGAGGAAACATATTAATCAGTTTTTCTCCAAAACACACAGAGACGGTGAAATGAAGGGAAAAGTGAGTGACTTTACATTATTTACTGGCCTCAAACGTTCATAACTTTGCATGAAATTATACGTTAATTTAGTTTATCACACAGACACGTACAACAGTGTATCGTAATCTGTAGATAACACTTCACTTTACATACATCTGAGTATTAATTAGAGATACAACAATTCTGATAATCTCTGTACATTCAAGTCATTTATCAAGAAAAATGGAAAACATTCTCTGGTTTTAGCCAGTGTGAAAATTTACGCCTGTCTGTTGGACAAAGAAAGCTGTTTGAAGACGTCAGTTTGGGCTTCTAGGAAACTGTATTTCACCGTTTACCACATTTCTGCATTTTGTAGACTAAACATTTTTATTTGACGAGGATAATAATGATAATTTGCAGCCCTAGTCTGAACAAATAACAACATTTCTGAGGAGAGGAAAGTGTGTGTGGATGTTAAAACCCACCGAGGAGCGATGTCTATCTGGTTGATGAAGACTCCGGAGGCGCTGGTCCCTCCGATGGTCGTGGAGAGCGTGAGGAAGGTGACGGCCAGGATGTGGCTGCAGCCGGCGTAGCTCACAGCGATGAGGAAACCAGCAGAAGGCAACGAACCTGCAGAGAGAGAAAGATGAGGAAGGAAACACCAGCATACCTACAGAAAAACTAAAATATGCTTTTGTTGGTGATTATTGGTTCATCCTGTGCCACCATGAATTTAAATATTTTGTTCTTTACAGCAAATAAAACATAACAATTGTCTATTCACTCTGTTCACTTAGTGTATATCTGGATATTTGTGTCATGATTTCAATACAACAGACCAGACGAGGGCAGCATTACTCCATTCAAGGCCTGAGCCAAGTGTTGCAGTTTAGTCAAACTTCTCTTCTCTTCTAGCAGAATAAATTCTTAAATTTCATATTAACCTGTAAGAAGTATTTCAGTCTAATTTGCATGTACAACCTTTATGTGCAAACTCAGTAATAAACCAACAGATAAATGTAATGAAGCAGGAAGCTATTTCTACACGGTTCATCAGATATGTATTCATATGCTCTCTCATTAAAGGACAAGTTCACAGTTTTTCAAGTCTGTCTTAAAACAACAGTCGGGAGCCAAAATGAACATTGAAACATGTTTTTCTTGCTGTAATCATTCCTCCTGTTCATACTGACCATTAGAAGATTCCTTCATAATGCACTTACAATGTAGGTGATGTGTAAAAATGTATTTAGAACCTTACCTGAAGCTAATATGAAGCTTCAGTTGTCCAAATGAGTCAAATCAAGTAGATATCTTTCAACGCTACAGTCTTTTTAGTGCCAAAGTCCCTCTTTTTGTTACTATACTTCCACCGCAGCTCAACAGGGAACACAAAGAGGGAATTTGATGCTAAATAGACTGTAAATATGGCAGATATCCACTTGATATGACTAACTCACATCAACTTTTAAATGTATCTTTGGCCCCTGTCACTAACATTGAAAGCACATTTGAAGTGGGTCTTTTAATAGCCAGTATGAACAGGAGGAACGATTACAGCGAGGAAAACCTGTTTCAGTGTTCATATGGACACCTGACTGCTGTTTTAAGACAGACTTGAAAAACTGTGAACCTCTTCTTTAAAGTTTAAAGTCATCGCTTTAACCTTATAGTCTTTATTTCATTTAAAATCCAATGTGCTGGGGTACAGAGCCAAAACAAAAACGTCCACATACTTACAGACTGTTTATAATGAAGTCAAACTGTTCAAACAAACCTTAACTTTCTCATAACCTTTATCCTCTGACCCTGTGACATAAAGTTGTCCACAAGAGCCGCTACACACACGTCTACATGACACACACACGTAAAGAGGATCTGAGAGGAGAAGTTTTCTTGCCTGTGAGTGTGAAGATCTTGCGCACGTTGGTGACGCTGAACACTTTCTTCTCAATGAGGCTGTCGGCTACCACACCTGACAACGTGGAGAACAACCAGGCCCCCAGGTAGGGCAGAGAGGACAGGAAGCCGTTCTGGAGAGAGACAGAAAGACGTTGTATATTCAGGAGAGGATGAATGTTGATGATAAGTTGTTTGTCCTTGTCTGGTTTTAAGTGACAGATTAGTTAGAAAATTATAATCTTATGATCTAGAGCTGCAACAATTAGTCAATTATTCAACTGAAAAGCTGACTAATCGTCAATAGAAAATGAATCTGCAACTATTAATATCTTTAGATTTTGGACTGTTGGTCAAACAAACAAGCAAGTTGAAGACGTCATTGTGGGCTTGGAGAATTACATTGTATTCACAATTTTTAACATTTTATAGATTAAACAATTAACCTATTAATGGATAAAATAATCAGCAGATAAATCTATAATGAAAATAAAATAATTGATAGTTGCAGCCAATAATTCTTGAGTTTAATTACTTAAAAGATGCTTTACGCTGGGCTGAGTGATAGAAAACAACAACTAGCATTATCTAAAAACATAAAGACCGACTCTGTGACTGACTTATAATAGTTGCTTGCTGTTTTTATTAGACTCCATATAGATTCATGAATATAAAAACTTAAACAAAACTCCTCTAAATCTGCTGCTGTGCATCTCTGATCTTTAAATGATCTCCATCCATCAGTTTCACAGGGAAACTAGATGAAAATATTCCTTTTGATAACAGTTTTATTAATGTTTTGATTTTCCTGCCTGACACACTTGGACTGTAACTAATGATTATTTTCTTTCATTTGTCGATTAATCTGTGGATTATTTTTCAGATTAATTATTTAGCCTATAAAATATCAGATTATAATGGAAAACTTCCATCATAATGTGCAAGGCCCCAACACAACAATGCAACAGAAACCAAAGACCCAAAAGTATCTAACTTACAGTAATATATAACACACTAAAGCAGTAAATCGTCACATTTGAAAAGCTTGAATGAGCTAATATTTTGATTTTTTTTCTTGATGAATGATTTAAACGATTACTCAGTTATTAAAACTGATGATTAATTTTCTGTCTATCGGGTAATCGATTAATTATTTCAGCACTACGTGAAATAATACCTGAACTCTTAAATCAAAGAGAATAGTGAAGCTAAAGGTTTAGTATGAAATATTGGAGCAAACAATCCTCTGGTGAAACAGGTCTTTAAACAAACAAACCCACCTACAAACATCTGATGTATTTCTTTGACGCGCGCTGATATTATCGCTAACACAACTCCGTTTTTTGAACATGAAACACAGGAGCAACTTAACCCAAACCTCACCGATTTGAGGTCAAAGTGCAGGACGTTGTCCATGTAGGTGGGCAGGGAGGTGAGCAGCGTGTAGTAGGACCAGTTTGAACACATCTGGGTGATGATGATCGCCCACAGAGGGACCGACAGCAGC
The DNA here is from genome assembly GCF_914725855.1 of Thunnus albacares. NCBI lineage: Eukaryota > Metazoa > Chordata > Actinopteri > Scombriformes > Scombridae > Thunnus > Thunnus albacares. The sequence continues at coordinate 22,606,955 of NC_058124.1, read as the reverse complement.
ATGGGCAGCAAGGGCAGGGACCAGCCATGACCTGTACCCTGGAGATTCAGTTCACATTAGATCACCAAAATATTTACTACACATTCACATATAAGACAAAACAGTTAACAGATCTATACGAGGAAAATGTGGAAAAGTAATCCTCATTTAGAGATAAGAATATGAAACAACTGTCTTCAAGGAGAAGACATTAGGCTCTTTGCATATAAAAACAACAATTCAACAACAAACAGTCAGCGGTAAAAGAGAACCCAAGGGGGAAAAAGCGAGAACGGTAAGGGAAATGAAAACAGGAAGTCTGAGAGGGAACTGCAGACTAATATTCACCACAGACAGAAAAAACCCCTCCAAGAAGGAGAAGAGGCACGAGGAACAGCTCAGTTTTAAAGATAAATGACTTTTCGTTACATCGAAACCCCCTCGTGTTTCAGGTTTTCTGGTATACAGCAACATGTCCAGCTGTTGTATGTTGTTAACAAACCTTATGAGGGTCAAAGGGGCTTAAAAAAATCTATCGTCACATAAATCACCTTCCTGGCAGCTTCAAAACCATTTGGAAATACAATTAACCCACATAAACTGGCTTTATGTGGTAATATTTTTAATATTCTTAACAGCAACATTTCATACTCAATCCTGCGTCATGGAGACTGAATGATGTCGTGGCCTAACGGAGAAGGGCTGAAATAAAAACCACAGAGCTCCACTTCCACTATTTCGGAGTGTGGCTTCGGTTTACCAAAACTAATCACACCGAGTGAACAGCAGCAGCAGTTCATGTCTGCTTTGTGTTAGGAAGCAGACAGTAAACAAAGGAAAGGTCATTAATTAGCATTTATCCACTTTTTAATTAGCGATATTTTAATAGCAGGTCCCAGTAGCGTGATTTACACCCAATCCGTTTTACATTTATGAAGATGAATTATATTGTGGTTGTGGTTGAAAGTGCATTAGTAAGGGATGCTTTAATGGCCACTATGAACAAGAGGAAGTAAAAGCTGTTTTCAGTGTTCTCATGAGGACCTGACTATTGGAAAAAAGAACCTTTCCTGTAACAGATGTTGTATTTACTGCTGCAAGTATCTCACATTTTGTGACCTTTCACTATATTTTCTATAGTTTAAAAGTTGTAGATAACTGAACAACTTCATGCAGTAGTGAATAATGACAATAAGAGGTAACAGGTTTTAGTTCCCATTTGTTGATAAGATATAAAACCCTTTTTTTCCTTAATAAACCTCATTGGATAAAACTACATGAAACATAACATTTCTCCATCCTATGCATGTTAAAAATATTACTACCTGAAGTCAGTTTATGTGGATTAATTGTATTTCCAAATGTTTCTGAAGCTGCCAGGAAAGTGATTTATGTGATGACAGACTTTTTTTAGCCCCTTTGACCCTCATAAGGTTTGTTACCAACATACAACAGCTGTATATTTTGCTGCACATCAGAAAACCTGAAACAAGAGGGGGTTCAGATGTACCGTAAAGGCTCTTGTTTGTCATTTATCTTTAATACTGAGCTGTTCCTCACTGGCCATTAAAACATCTCCTCCTAATGCATTTTCAATGTAGGTTTCTGATAATGAAGTTCTTTTAGAACAAAATTCCCTCTTTGTGTCCCCTGGACAGCGTTTTCCTGTCGATAGTAACTAATGTTACTATCAAAAAACAACAAATAAACCTCTTACTTTACTAAAGGATTATGAAGAGGATCTTGTAATGGTCTGTATGAGCAGGATGAATGTTTCAATGTTTAAAGACAGACTTGAGAACTACTGAGACATCTCGTTTACTGTTTCGTGCGTACCTGAGGTCCGATGGAGTTGATGATGTAATCTCTCTCCTCTTTGCTGATTCGCCGATGGGTGCGAGGGTCATCCGCCACAAAAATAAACCAAAAGATGCCCCAGAGGCAACCGGCGCCCCCTGAAGGAGAAACGGAGAGAGAGAGAGAAGTTTTTATTGTACATGGTGGTGAATGATTAAAGGAATTGTGCAAGAATTCAGTGCTGACGATGAATGATTTATGTCACAACAAAAGCAAACTGCTCTTAATGTATCAAGCAAAGAGGAGTCTAATCTGAGGAGAAATAATATTGTTATTGATATAACAAAGAGAAATATTGCTATAATATTACATGCAAAAATAACATTTTACAGTTAAACTGACTTGACTGACAAAAGAAGTTTTAAATTTAATTCTTTTGCACATAAAATGTAAATATCAGATAGGATTAATTCATAAATAAACTTTATAAATTTAATAAACTTCCTAATGTGCACCTTCCCTTCACTGTGGAAGCTTCTAACTTACAGTAAATCTGAGAAACTGATAAATAAGCTTCTTCTAAACTCTTTCCCTCCCTCACCACAGAGGTAGAAGACAGAGGGCCAGCCCAGGGTTTGGCAGATGTAGCCGGTGAGCGGAAGAGCCAGAAAGGCCCCAAAGTTGGCCCCGGATCCCGACAGGGTCATCAGGCGAGATCGCTCCATCGGAGGAGCCCACCGAGCCCACATCGCCATCATGGCCGGGAACGTCACGCCCTGCGGAAACATGGACAGTCAGTCAGAGACGGAGCGGAGACACAATCATCAGAATCAAATTTGTTATGATAAGATTTATTTATTTATAGATTACAGACACAAAAAACACAAGAAAACACCAGACATTCGACATGAAATTAACAATAAAATCCAAAAAACACATCACCACAGTTTAAATAAAAAATAACAACACATCAAAATATATTAAGTACAACAAGGACAATTTGATAACTAAAGTTAAAATAGCACAAATAAATCCTAATCTGACTTCTAAAAGCTCCTTTAATTTTTAACAGCTGGATGTTTAGCTAAAAGGCTTTTCCATGACATGGCAGCCGTGTAAAAAAAGGAACTTCTGGCTACAATATTTACTCAAAGATGACATGAATACCCTCTGGCTCTGGTATTATAGTTAACCTGAGTATGGACCATTGTCATCTGTGAATACAAGTATTGAAGATCACATCCACTGATAATCTTCTGTTGTTCTACTCTGAGCTGCACTGACAGCTTCTGTTTTCATCACAACCAATGAGGGGAGTTTGCGGGGATTCATTTAATAAATATGGAATATTATTATTATGCATCACATGCAGTTTCTTCCTCAATTTTCCTGTCGCATCAAGCAGAACAGGCCTGATCAAAATAATACCGCATCAATGATGATATGAAAGGTTTCTTAACAGGAAAGCCAAAAAAAGCCTCATTGTGAGAAACAGGATCTTAAGTTTGCTGACACACTTAACAGCAACATGCAGGACGGAGACTCATCCAACACTATACCTACATGTTTTCTTACATGGATTTGTAGCAGTTAAAGATTTCCAGTATTTCTATTTATGCTACTCAAACAACGTTCACTATACAGTCCACTAAACGTTCAAATGAAACACAGAATTTTAATTCTTTAACCCATTAAGTGATAATTAATTTAATAGAAACATTACTGAACAATTACATAAATAACATGTAAAAGTGATCAAATTAGCCAAGTTTGCAGACTGTTTTTATATATCTGTGGTCAGTCAGTAGCTTCCATCATGTTTGACTAAAAGCCATTATCTGCTAGATTTATCAGACACTGTATCGGTCTATTTACTGCTGTTAAATAAACTCCTTTATAAAGTAGAGCTATAAACACATAAACCAAAATGTAGATACAAGATCGCACTTTGCATTTCCTGCAGCATCTTGACCCACAAATGCCTCCTCATCCCGTTGAGCCCAGCACACTCTTACCTCCCCGAGACCCTCCAACACTCGCAGTGCAAACAGCCAGTACGACCCCATCTGTGCAGCCAGAGGGGTGAGCAGGGTGAGGACAGCCGTGCCCAGCACTCCCAATCCCAGGAAGATACTCCCTCCGTAGTGACCGGACAGGTAACCCCCCGGGATCTGAGTGCACAGGTAGCCAAAGAAGAACGCTCCCAGCAGCCAGCCCTGAGTCTCCGAGTTCCACGGGTACTGGGGGACCTGGAGCAAGAGGACGGAGAGTATTTATAGTCACAGTTATTCAAAAAGTAAAGAAAAGGCAGCCTAGTCAGGTTAGTCACCACCATTTGGGCGGTGTTTTCACCACCTGGTTAAGTTTCTGCAGGTTCACCAAGTTAAGTTTAAGATTTTTTAAGACCTTTTTTGAAGGACCGGTGTGCAGGATTTAGTGGCATCTACAGTGAGGTTGCAGACCCCAACCCCCCCCCTCAAAATGTTTAGGAGAACCTACGGTGGCCGCAAAACCACAAAAAACATGAAAGGCCCTCTCTAGAGCCAGTGTGTGGTTTGTCTATTCTGGGCTACTGTAGAAACATGGTGGTCCAACATGGCAACCTCCCTCTGTAGATATAAAGGGCTCATTTTAAGGTAACAAAAACACAATGACTCTTATTTTCAGGTGATTAAACACTAATTAAAACATACTTATGAATATTTTATTCTAAATCTGCCACGTCTGTTCCGCTAGATGCCACTAAATTCTACAAACTGCACCTTTAATACTACATAGAATCATACAGAACAAAGTATGAAAGTATGATGGAAAGCCAGTAGGGACAATATGGCAGAGAGTTATTTATTATTATATATTATATAATTTGTTCAGTTAAGTTTTCGCTAAAATCAACACACGCCCGTAACAGCCTACTTGTCTGACATACTCGCAGTGTGTTAATCAGTTCGGCCCCTCAGGTCCGCCAGTACGAGTCTTTCAGTTGTTCCAAAGTGCAGGACGAAGACTTTTGGTGAGGCAGCCTTTAGTTTTTATGGTCTGAACCACTGTAACGGGAACTGAGAACAGCTGTGAGAACAAGTGTTGATATCTTTAAACTTTTACAACCTACCTCTTTATCCTGGCTTTTTATTAGAATATTTTGTGACAATTATTTATTTTATTTAATCTCTTTTTATTGTATTATATTTCAGCTGACATTTTACTGGTTTTTATTATTATTCTTTTTTTTTCACCTGTGCATTAGTCGGCTTATCAGTCATCTGTAAAGCACTTTGAACCGCACTAACCTGTACAGAAGGTGCTGTACAAATAAAGTTTGATTGATTGATTGATTGATGGGTGGATGAGCTTCCTCGCTACTGTAGCTAACAGTAGCAACAGTGTTTACTGACTGAACCGACTGTTGCAACAATCCCACCTTTATTTAACAGGCGTAGATGTCACTGCCTACATAACTGAAGACTTTTTATACCTTCTAACACCTTTTTTGTAGGAATCTTTTAAAGTTTTTTCAAGACATACAGACGTTTTTCAGTAGAGATGATGTATTAGTGTGTCTGAAATCACTATATAATAGACACTCAGTCGTTGAGACATTTATTAATTATCATCATTTTGCATCATCGCTGACAGCGGCAGACTCAAATGCAATAGAAACTACTTTTTTTGTTCTATTGTGCATTTTTAAGGGCATTACATCATGGATATGTTTTCACACTCACATTTGGACACTTGAATGAAAAGGCGGACAGTTAATTTAGTGCATTAAATAATAAGTAGGGAGTGACTTGTCTTTATTATAAATGTGTAAACAGGGACAAAGCAGATGGAAATGAGGTCTGTTTTAGTTAATTGGTGGAAAGAAATCCACAAATAATAAAAAAGCAACTTTTATTAACACTTTCTTGTCTACCTGAGGTGAATATACATAGTGTAACTGAGTGCTATTCAGTCAGATATACAGTTATTTTAAGAGATCTTACAATTAAAGCTGACTGACAACATGTCGTCTGATGTCTGCCTGCTGTTCGTCTTTAAAAAAGTGCTTTGTTCCAAACTATACACATGTTGTAATCTGAATTACCTAAAATTACTAAATTAATTAAAGGAAACCTTTTTTTAAAAAATAAGTGTTACCGAGTCCGGCTGAGGGAAAGGGTCACTGCTGTTTTCCGTCCCAGGCGGCAGCGGACAAGCGTGGACTGTGGAGTGGTTCTGTCCTGGTGTGGAGTCGGTGGTATTCACCATGGCTACCATGGCAACGCTGAGGTTGACACGGAGACCGTAGACCACAGAGAAGCCGAAGAACATCAGGACGGCCAGGTTGAGGCGAGCCGAGCAGCACTGGGGAGGAACTGTTCACATAATGCACAATGTCAACAATAGTACATAAAAATAATAACAATGATAGTAAATTTTGGCTTCATACGTATTGCTTTTTACTTTTTAATGACATTCACTCTCATTCCCTTACTCTAAATATTCAGCTGTGTTTCTATAACTCCATCAGAAACTTTCACCTGGTGAACGACAGCATGCTAATAAAAAGAAACAGACAATACCTTCCGATAGTTGGCTAAAATTATTTTCTCTCAACATATCTACAGAAACATATTGTTTTAAATCTTCTCAATCTCAGTATTCTGTCATTTTTGACCAAACAGATGACAGAAAATGCTATTAATTATAATTAAAGAGTATGGTTTATAGGTAGAAAATAAGCATTTTGTGTTTTTAAGCGTATTCCTGGTAAAATTTGACATGCAGATTCACTTTACTACTAATGTAAAAACTTAAGACTATCAGAAAACATAAATCACATATATTTAGACATTTCATAGTATTATCATCAGGAGTGAAAGAAGAAGTTTCCTCTCTTGTGCTTTGACTTTTGACAGTAGGGTATGATTTGTGGTTTAGTTTGTATAATGCTGCTTTAAAAACAAGATAAATCTGGAAACAGAGAAAACTTTAGATTATGGGTCTTTCTATGGGTCTTTTCTATGTTAAACTGCAGCTTAAGAGCCAATTCTGCCTCAGTCATCATCTTTGTCTTTAGTTCGGCAGCACATGATTTCACTGCACCGTCAGTTTAACTGCAGCAATCTGATAGTCAGTTACCTCATAAAGAGATGACATAACCTGTCATCTCTAACTAGTGAAATGCTGATGTGTTTACAACTTCCACAACTATAAAATATTTGCTGCTTAACATCTGACACAGATCGATAACAGAACTACACACATAGCAGAGTAAATAACACAACGTTGCACAGCAGTCGAATCTGAGTCACTCACAGATGCACATTATACTGTTTAGATTGTGTTAATGTCAATAAATACATCCAACCAAATATAGACGTACATCAAAACTGCAGCTTTATGAGGAAAAAATAAAGCAAATAGCAGGAATAACTATGATAGAAAAAGATGAATTTGTAGTGTTTATATTAAAAGAAAACAGAAATAAAGCTTTAAAACAGAGCAAATAAATTGGATAACCTTTCCAGCAACAAATAAAAACACACCTGCATCATTCTCGATGAGCGGTTCACTGTCTCCGCTCTCGTCTGAAGGGGCTGCGTTGATGGAGTAGCCTTTTGGTCGCGGCATGGTGGGCGGTCGGCTCACCCAGGAGGTTTCGGTGTCTTAAAATGATATCACTGAGCCATGGCGTCCCGGGAGATCTGCTGGACAGACGAGAGATAGTGATCAGTCAGACAATACAAACACAAGGAGGAGGAGGAGGAGGAGGAGGTGAGACAGACACATGACAGACATGTAAACATCAGAAGATAAGTCAAGTGACACATCTGCAGGTTTTGATTAATCATTAAAACCGTGATAGCCAGCAGATTTTCACACAAACATGTGAAAAAACCACAGTGAGGTCGGACGCTGGCAGCTTAATAATAACATTTACTGGTTCCTGCTTCTCATTTGGGAAGATTTGCTCCTTTTCTTTGTTTTATGTGTCTGTAAACTGAGTAGTATTGTGTTTTGGACTGTTGGTTGGACAAAACAAGACATATGTTTTGGACATTTTTCAATATTTTCTGACATTTTAAACATCAAACAATTACTCAATAATGAAAATAATCATTAGTTGCAGCCCTACATAATACAAACACACACACACACATAATGGATCTTCCTAATTTCACAAAATGTTGGACAAGTTTGACGAAAAACTGCACTTACAAGAGTTACTGATGTTGAGAGAGGCTTCACTGAAGAGCCTGGAAGAGGGATGACGAAGATGATGGTGACACTCAGTACTGGTGTCCTTTAATAGTCCTTACTGAACTGGAACCTGGAAACAAGAAAAAAAAGGTTATATTTCTGCCATGCCCTCTGCCTGACATGTATTAATTTCTGAGCTCACTAAGGTGGTTTTAAAAAGGTTTTCATTCACCTGCAGCCCAACTTAAAAAGTTATTTTCTCCATCAGCTTCTTAACGTCAATTCAAGTCAAGAAGCAAGAAATCTTGGAGTAACTTGATTTTTATTTCAAGGCTCAGGTGCAAAGTGTCACATAAAAGCATTTTATCATTTGAAGAACGACTCGAGTGTGAGACCGATTAAGGCTTTTATAACTAGCAGGCTACAAGATCATTAATCATTAATTTTTATCAATCCAGAATTCTGCTGCAGGAGTGCTGACAAAGACAAAAAGGAGAGCAGACATTACGCCTGTTTTAAAGTCTTTACACTGGTTACCTGTTAGTTTTTGTATTGATTTTAATTCTTTTATTAGTTTATAATATATAAATCTCAGAAATGCTTCTGATTTATAAACCAGGAAAGTCCCTAAGACGCTCCAGTTCTTCTCTTTTAGCTGCAACACAAAGCAGAACAAAAACCTTTGCTGCTGCTTTCAGTTATTACGCTCAGTTCAGTTCAGTTCAGTTCAGTTCAGTTCAGTTCAGTTCAGTTCAGTTCAGTTCAGTTCACTGCTTGAACAGCTTCCACAGGATCTGAAAGGTCGAAGGGTGCGAATATATGATATTTTACAATCTGTTTAAACATAAACTAAAAACCCAACTGTTGAGTCTGGCTTTTACGTAGTGTTTTATAGTTTTATGGTCTTTATTTTATTCTATTTTATTATATAAAAATTTTAAAGAAAATCAGAATTAACAGAAAAGAAATGGTCTTGGTTGCAGACAGTGATAATTTTGTTAATATCCCCATTAATGCTATTCACTGATACACAGTGGAAACAGTTTGTCAGGCTGAGTCATTGTTTTGAGTTTCATTTCTCACACTTGGTTCACTTTGTTGAGCAGCAAAGTGGCCGGATAACTGAAAGCTGTTGCTGCCAGAGTTAACACTTCATAAATCTAAATAAGTTATTGAGGAAATGAGACGAAATATACCTGTTTATAGCTACATGATGGTGCATTTTTGGTCACGTTGGGTTTCATAACACCGAGAGGTCGAGAATCCCTCATGACGGCGGTGATTTACAGTGTTATCACAGTACATAAGGACAAGAATGTTACAAAGATCCCATGAAGCAGCTGGTCTGAGGTCATCACATCAATAACCAGATAAACTGTTGGTGAATTACCCTTAAATGATCACTGCAGTCTGACAGATTTGGCTGAAGCATCCATGTAATCTTCTGTCTGGTCAATCTAAGTACGTTTCACGTATCAGGTCAATACACATTTTGTCTTAAATGTGTCAGACGTCCAAAAACTTTGATCCCAGATGCACAGACGTGTGTTTGACTGAAAGCAATAACACTTACTACAACTGTGTAACCTCTTTGTACCCAAATGAGCCTGTCAGCACATACAGAGAAATCCTGGAATTACTGTATTTGAACTAATATCAAGAAGTGTAAAACAAGAGAAAGAAACAAACTAAATCTAATGACGTGATATCTAGTGTTCAATAACCATTTGTTTGTTTGTTTTAACTTGTCCGTCTGGCTTCCTGCACAGATAGGTGTCGGATAGTGTCAAGTGAGTCGTTTATCACTGAAAGACACCCTAGATAAGCTTTTGTTTGCTTTCTAAATACTCTGTGACACAACAGACTGCAGAGCATGATACAGATACTTATATACACAATTAACACGGTCATTTATGCAGATTCCAATGTATTTTTCATTTCATTGCAATGTAACCACATGATTTTACCTGTAAGATATTTGGTGGAGATGCAGAAGTCTGCAAAACACTTTCATTTATACTAAAAATTACACTGTTTTTAAAAAATCTGCATTCAGGGAAGGAGATGAACACAAAATAACTCAGCTTAGATGTAGAAATCAAGTCTGCAGCCGGACTTCTAGATCCAGAATTGGGGGGACACGCCGACTATTTAGACTTGATTTCAAGATCTTACTTTTTTTAGTACATCTGGGCCTCGTCCCTGAATGTATTTCTGACCTTTTACCTTGTTATGAGATGAGGGCGAAATGTTAAGGACACGTCTGAAGTTCCTGGGGACGATACTGAAGAATACCAGAGATCCTACTGTGGTGTGACTGCCTACTGAAATTACATCAACCAAATCAATACCCTCTTTTAATTCTCTTTTTCAAGACACACTTTAATAGACTTTTTACACATTTTGTTTTACATGTTTTCCTTTAATGCACAGTATTTTTTGTTTTACATTTCTTCTGTATCATTATTTTACTATTATCATCTGTAATTGTCCTTTTGTAAGGTCCTTTACAAATAAAAGTTATTATTATGACATGTAGACTTTATTTAGTCATTTTTTGTTATTTTTTTTAGAGGTTGGTCCTTGTAAGTTTCCCTGTTAAGTACATTTACACATAATTTAGCTGCCATAATGTCAGTGTGATATATCATCCTACGAGTCGTGACACCAATCAGATATTTTAAAGCAATTATTGACAGATATTAATAAGCTGACCAATATATTGTGCATCCCTAATATATTATGCTACGTGTATCCTGCCAGACCATTTGACAGCTTTGGAGACAAAAATATACTATTTGCCATGAGCCATGTGACCAGCGTCTGCACTGAGTGTGTCTGTGCAAATATGTAAGTGTGAGTCTATCATGAGATCTTCAGTAAAACAGCTCAATTCACTTCTCATTTCTGGAACAATTAAGGTATTATAATCCTCTGCCAGGAAATTACTCATCTGCGCTTCATAGTTTGGGGTGAACTGGGTTAAAAAAAGGTCTGTTAGTAGGTGAAAGTTTTTATGTTTTCACCATTTGTGGAAGCAGAAGAAAATTAATGCATTTTTTCTAATGAACCCTTTTGATTTAATATGTAATGTACTCTGAATGAATCTCATTATCAGTAGTGACATCTAGGCTGAGACACACTTTCATATCACTTAATTTACTTGTCAATTAACTGGTTAATGAAAAATTCCAATCACAAGTTACCACTGTCCCAAAGTGAAGCTCTACAATTGGTTATTTTGTCAATTTTAGAGCTGCAACACTGAATCGATTAGTTACCAACTATTAAATTAATCACCAACTATTTTGATGACTGATTAACTGTTTTGAGTCATTTTTTAAGAAAAAATGTCCAAATTCTCTGTTTTAAGCTTCTTAAATGTGAATATTTTTTGGTTTCTTTAGTCCTCTAAGACAATACACTGAATATATTTGGGTTGTGGACAGTTATCATCATTTTTCACAATTTTCTGACATTTTATTTACCGAACAATTAATCGATTAATTGAGGAAATAATCGACGGATTAATCGATAATGAAAATAATCGTTAGCAATTTAAATAATGACATGAAACAGAGACAAATATGCAACTCTTCATGCTCCAGTATCTGTAAAGGGCAGATATTTGGTAATTTTACCTAAATGATTAAAATCATTGACTAACTATTAAATGTTGAGCTGATTCATTTTCTGTCAACCATCTGACTGGTTTACTGCATCCTTAAAGTACTTAAAAGACAAGACAAAATGCAAAAAATATGACTAAAAGATGCAAAGGTTATGTAAATAAGCAACTCATAAAATATATTTTGACTCTATTATAGATAAAAAGTCTCTTTCATAATTCCTAAAGGACTCCTTCACGATTAAAACATATCCTGTGAGACTTTTTAACGGTTAAACACCAACAACAGTAACCTACTTCCTCTAAAATATCATTTCTAATATATACTGTGAATGTTCAATTGCCAGTTAGCTAACGTTAATTATGTGCCGAATAACAGACATATAGATAACTTATAGTTTTATAGCAAAAAGAAATAAGATCACACAGGACTTTAAATTAAACAGAACTAGCTACAATAACTAGTTACACATTAACTTAGTTAACTAGCTAGCTATAACTGCTGTATTATTGTTTCATGGACATTTAAAGACAGCTTACCTTGTAAAGATACGTAGTAAAAGCAGTTTTATCCGTTGTAGTAAATGTTAAGGCAAATAAAGCATACAGCTCGGAGGACTATGTCACAATCATAGACCGTATAAAAATAGGTCACAACTCGTAGGATTGTGTCATGTCACTGCCGGCAAAATAACATATAAGCTGCGTGTTGCTGTTTTCCTCTCCTAGAGTCAAAAGCAGTCATATGAGCGAGGCGTTTTTGAGTGAAACGCCGATCTAAAAACACTCTGGGGCGGCTGCACTATGTTTGAGATCAACCAGTGAAGCCAGCGCGCATGTTTTATAGATCTGCACTAAGGGTGTACCGTCTTCACATGTGACCAACGGCTGGCCCGCCCTGCTCACTAGCTTTGCCGTTGGCGATATTAGTTTTCCTAGGATAGCGAAGTTGTGACCCGCCCTTCTCTACCTCTGATTGGCTTATCCTGATATGCTTACCCTAATTCTGACCAATCTGAGTCCTCATGCCTAAACCTAACCAATCCAATCAACGAAAGAAACGCATGATAGCCAATCAGAGGCAGAGAAGGGCGGGTCATGACTTCGCCGTCCTAGGGAAGAAAAATTGGGTCGCCCTTGAGTTTTGAGTTTTGACGGTTAGCTCGTTGAAAATATTATTAAAATAATCCTAAATCCCATTTTTGACAGCTTTCACGTTTGTTTTCTCCTTTTGATTTGTATATCTTTCAAGTTAAAGATAGTCAGGAAGTAACGTATTTCCGCATATCCTTGTTAATGTGTTGTTATGGCAACGGATTTATCTGCTATGTGTTGTAGACTGAAGCACACAACAAACCAGCTGCTAAGAGTTCAATTTGATTAACTTGTCACGAGTTTTAAGGCAACCTTAAATTATACAGCTATCGTTGCATTCATGGCCCATTACAGAGTAAGTATTCGGTATAATATACTTATTTTACTATAGCTGTTAATCGTTTTCTGACGTGGAAAAGTTATGAAGCATGTGCTAACTAGCTAGTCAGTGAACGCATCACAAGCTGAGGTGCCTTTGTTTTCTTCTGTTTTGTTGTTTGTTTTATTAAAATGTCAGTTTATAAATCCACATAATTATTTTTGCAAGGTTAAAACCTTGTCAGACGCGTGCTGCTAACTTGTGTGTAAGTCATGTATTTGTCATGTTTCAGGCCTCGGAATCGAAGCGAGAGCAATTTAGAAGGTATCTTGAAAAGTCTGGAGTCCTTGACACCATAACAAGCGGTGGGTATCCAACAAGCAACTCATGGACCATATTTGTCATGTAAATTTGAACCAAAGAATTAGAGCTGTAATGATTAGTCAATTATTCAATCTACAGAATATTAATCAGCAACTATTTTGGTAATCAATTAATGGTTTTGAGTCATTTTTTAAGAAGAAATGTTCAAATTCTCTGGTTCCAACTTCTCAAATGTGAATATTTTCTGGTTTCTTTAGTCCTCTTTGACAGTAAACTGACTATCTTTGGGTTGTGGACTGTTGGTCGGGACACAAAAATATATTTTAAGATGCATCCTGGGCTTTGGAAAACAATAATCGACATTTTTCACCATTTTCTGACATTTTATAGACCCAATGACTAGGGCTGCAACTAACAGGTATTTTCGTTATTGATTAATCTGTTGTCTGTTGGTTGTTTGGTCAATAAAATATGAGAAAATTGTGAAAAATCAATGTTTCCCAAAGCCCAAGATGAACTCTTCAAATGAATTGTTTTGTCCACAACAGTCCACAACTCAAAGATATTCAGTTTATTTTTATAGAAGAATAAAGAAACCAGAAAATGTTCATATTTGAGAGGCTGGAACCAGAGAATTTGGACATGTTTTTCTTAAGAAATGACTCAAAATGATAAATCAAGTATCAAAATAGCTGGCAACTAATCAGTTCATTGACTAATTGTTGCAGCCCTGCAAGCAAGTAATCAATTGAGAAAATAATCAACAGATTAATCGATAATGAAAACAATCATTAGTTGCAGCCCTACAAACAATGTTGTTAAACTCATTCATTAACTTACTTTTCACTGATAACCCTGCTGTGCTGCTTCATTTATCCCTTTCATTTGTCTTTTACAGTTTTAGTGGCACTTTATGAGGAGACTGATAAGCCGAATAACGCACTGGAGTATCCTTTTCTTTTATATTCAGCTTTACCGAGACTTAAGTCGCTATAAATAGGTGCTGTTGTGCTTTAAGTTGTGTTTCCGATCCCCCAAAACAAAAGTCATGTTGTATTTTTTTATGAGCCAGCTGTTCTCTTATAACAGGAGAAATATCTCCTCTCTGGTTCATATTCTCTGGTGAAAATCACTAAAGCATGGAGGCCAATTACAGTGACACAAGACTGCCAGTAAAATATGTAGCTATTAAATTGGGTCTACAACCTACAGTACATGGTGTATCTGATAGGACTGACTGACAGAGTTGATCTCCAGCCAACAAAACGGTGTTTGTCAACCAAAATGTTGAGGTTGGTTTGTCCTCAAGATAACCAACAGAGACAGAAATAGCCATTACAATCACCTTTACCACATGCAGGTTAGCCTGCAAATACCTTTGTAAAGCTATGTGGTAAAACTTGGTAATGCTGTGCTACGTGTGTTTGAACAGGAAACTGTTATTTTTTTAAGGTAATATGCAGTTTTACAACTCTATACCTAGTAATATTTATACACAAGAGACTCTATTGCTTAGGTGGGAATAGAAGCAATGAAATTCCTGAAATTAAAAGTTTACAATGCTCTTACAAATTCTTTCCATAGCCATTGAGGCAAAACCATGCTGGGTGTTACACCACTGATAAGATTGCAGTATCTCCCCTTTGAAAGTATTTCTGGTATGTTTAAAATGTCTGCAAATTATCTGGGGGGATAAAAAATCCATTTAACTACTAAACTGAGCAAAGGTGTGAAATCTGAAACTCACTGACTCATAGCACTGTTGTGATATCGTAGTTTCAACAGGGCTTTAGATTATTGTATTCAGGTGTGTTGCTATCATCCTCAGCACCTTAATCCAACACTGGACTAATGTTAGTGTTGTTCACAGGGAGCTTGTTTATAAGCCAGAGTTGTTTTTTTGCTGCAGTGTCCATGAGCAACACTCTGAATCATCACTGTGCTTTTCATGAGTGTCCCCAGAGGGAAACGAGCCACTGTTGGTGGTTAGTGACGGTACCAAACATGACCCATCAGGCTTTGTTAAAACCAATGTTTGTTCCTGAGGGCTCACGTTGACCTTAACCACCTGCACAGTTTCATAAAGCTTCACCTCGGAGCAGCCGGTCCGGAGCCAGCGGACGCCGAGGCTCTTCGCATGGAGCTGTCTGATCTACAACAGAAGTGCAACCTGCTCATGGAGGAGAACAAAGAGCTGAGAAACAGGGTAAGATGATGGTGACATATTTGATTCTGAATTTATAAAAACATGTTGAACAGGCTGTGTTTCTCTAAACTATGACTTTAATTGAATCTTTCAGCTGATGCAGTATGAACCATCGTCTGAGGAGGGAGCAGCAGAGTAGAAGGGAGCAATTTGTCGTTGCTTTCAGAGAGAACATTATACACAAGCATTTTTTTGTAGAGTATGTAAATCTTTATTACATAATAATGGATGTACAGTGAGCACAAAATCACTGTTAATTTTTGTTATATAACAAGAAGCAGCTTTTGCTTTCTCATAAATAAAAATGTTTTTTCAGCATTCGGCATCAGTCATTCTTTTTTTGTCCTAAACTGACAATTGTTCCTGTTTCCAACCAAAACAGTCTGCTTACATACTCAACCACTCATTTGAAATAATTAATTAATTTTAAAAAAAGTTTTTTTGTTTTTTTAGAATGCTCCTAAACTTAAGACATTTTTACTGATATTAATTGCATGACTGAATATCAAGTAAAAAAATAATTTTCATACAAAAGCAATAAAATAGAGGTTGCTGCTCATATGCCTGATGGGAAATCTGACAAATCTAATTAAAGGTCGTCATACCAACACAAAGATGTTTTGCACTTATATTCCATAGTGGCAGACACCTTCAGAGCCGGATATTTCATGTAATGTTTCATGGATTCATTTTAAAATGTGACACTGATTCAAAAGTAAACATATGAGTATGAACGCACATCCAAACCAAAGAGAGCAGGTGCTGAGCTGAAAGTGAGCAAATCATGAAATAAACAAACAGCTCACACACTTCACAGCTCCAACGTCCACTTATTTATTGCACCAAAGTGACATTTCAAGCACCACTGCTCGTCATCAGACCACAGACTCCTTTTCTTTCCGGTTTCCTTTTGGTCTCTATGAAAATATTACACCTTTTATAGAACGAATAGTGACGCTACTTTAGTATTTTCTTGTAATTGATGACAGCCTAAAAGCCTGGTGATGGTTAGGGACGCTCTATTGAGTGTCTTCCTCCTAATACATTTTTTTGTACATATATTAATTAATTTTTTCTCGTGATATTCATTGAGTTTTACCTTATGCTATTAAATTCTGTACTTTATGAATGCAGAATTACGTTAATGCATATACTATATATGTATCTATTTATGGATATATATGTGTGTTTTGTCTATGCAATGTATGCTCTTCCTACGGCCCATTAGAGACTAGGTTCAAGTGATTATGTCATGTGACTGTATCGTATATAATTAAGATGGCGTCATGCATTAGTCTGATGAAGAGCGGTGGTGCCCGTACGTCACTTTGGTGCTGATTCAAAAGTATCCCGTTGTGTAACAGCAACAGCCGCCTAAAACATCATTATAGATTTTCAGCTTTCCATTCCTTTTTAATCATTCAAGCAGAGCTGTTGTGTACAGCCAAATCATTATTGGTCCATTTGGATGCCTGTAATAGACCCAGAAAACAGTGCGTTGTTTTCTGACCACCTGATTTTAGAAAAGAAAAAACAAAGCTCTTTGGTGTATTATAATCTCCTTCGCAATGGCTTTTTGTGCTTGTTTTAATGTCTTTTAAAGAACTGTAAATGTGTGAAAAGTGCAGTAATACAGTGTTAATGTAGCTTGAACTGAAACACGGCTTTCTGAGGGTTTCTGTTGCGATGTTGGGAAGTTGAGTCTATGGTTTATATCTGCAGATCGGTTGGGGCTCGTCTACTGCTGCCACTGCTCGCCGCTGACACTCGGCGGTTTGGAGGGGAGGCCGTGGGGCTGTTACTCTCACGGCTATGTCGAGATACAGAGCTCAGCTCCCCCACAGAGTCCGGGCTCTGGGACCTGCTCGGTCTCTTAATGTCTGATTTGGAGAGCATTCTCGTTCTGGGGCCGATGCAGCTGCTACGTAACTTCATGCTGTTGTTCCCCTGGTAGGAATCTCCACTGTCTGATCCGTTCCCTTCGACCACTGTGGAGCAGTTCCACGGTGGACTGACCCTCCGTGACTTCCTCACAATGCCGGACAGCGTAGTGCAGGACGGGGTGTCTGCTACAGGCAGGGTGGGATACTCGGACCTTGCACACACCAGGTCCTCATGATGGGGCGACGCCGGTTCCTCTGGCTCGTCCTGTTTGTCAGAAGGAGGAGATCGGGTCTCGCTGCTCGTGTTGTTGGAGTTGCTGTTTTGCTCTGTGGGGCTCGGCATGCCCTCCTTGATGTCCTTGTGGCTTTCTGGCTTTGCACCAGGGTCTCCTTGTATTGGGACAAAGGCGGAGGAAGCATTGAGAAGAGGGTAATTGGGTCCATTGCCCTGCTTCTCCAACAGTAGTGTGTATCCACTTGGTGCTGTCGGAATAGTACTCTTGCGAGGCACAGATGTGCCCATGCAGACCTGATGCACAACTGAGTTCTTCTTCGACTTGTTGACATAATAATCATCAAGGTCATCTTTGAGATGTGGGTAGTAGTCCAGGATGCCCTTCTTAAGCTTCTTGTAACTCAGGTGCATGATCTCGAGAAGGCTGAGAAACAGGGAGATCGAGGCAATCGCCTGCATGAACATCATGAAAACAGTTTTCTCTGTGGGCCTGGAGACAAAACAGTCCACAACATTTGGGCACGGCTCCCGTTCACACTTGTAAAGAGGGCTCAGGCGGTGGCCGTAGAGGACGAACTGGCCCGTCATGAAGCTGACCTCGACTACTGAGCGAGTAACAATGTGGGCCACATAAGTACACAACAGAGAACCCCTCAGTGGTGCCTTGTTGAGCTTCCCCTGCTCCAGCTGTCTGACCTCCTTCTCAATCCTCCTCCGCACCTCCACCAGCTCGGCGTCCACGGCCTCCAGTTCCCGACGAAGAGCCACCTTCTTGCAGTGGCGCTCCTTCTCCAGCATTCGCAGCTGGTAGATGGCGTGACCCATGTAGACCAGGGAGGGCGAGGACACAAAAATCACCTGGAGCACCCAGTAGCGGATGAGGGAGATGGGGAAGGCTTGGTCGTAGCAGACGTTGCGGCAACCGGGCTGCTCGGTGTTGCAGACGAAGTCTGACTGCTCATCGTTCCACACGTCCTCCGCAGCGACGCCCAGCACCAACATCCGGAATATGAACAGGATGGTCAGCCAGATCTTACCGACTATGGTGGAGTGGATATGCACCTCCTCCAAGATCCCACCAAGGAAGTTCCAGTCTCCCATTTTTTACATTACAAGAACTATAAGCAGGACAAAAAGAAGTTAAAAGTTTAACTGATTTGTTATCAAGTGCGTAGCAAGTTGATGACCAGCCTACATTATTTTCTCATCGTATTTTGCTGTGTCCAATGAGCAGAGAAAATAGTCGAGGTCAGCAGGTGATAATGAAACAAGGGTTTTATAAACATTAAACCCAAATTCTAACCCAGCTGCAAAAAACTAAAAATGTAAAGTACTTGTTATCTTTGATATTTGCATTAGCTACAACAGTACGTTGTTTTTATTACCTGTTATGTATAGAATATATTCAATTTAATTCAAATTTGCTGTATTGACATAATCGTCACAACAACAATATTGCCAAAGCATCAAAGAGTCAATGAAACAAAATAACATTTAACATAAAATGAAGATTGACATATATTAATTATATATATCTATGTATATGTATATATACAGTATATCCTATGCATGTATTTGTGTGTGTGTGTGTGTATTGAGGTCACTCACTGTTCATCAGGTTGTGACATATGTTAATACATATGAGACAGAAAGATAAACCCTGTCTCCTTCTCCTGAGTATATTTTTAATTTTGAAAGGTCACTAAGCTCTTTGAAGTCTGAAACTACAGGGTTGAACTGAAAAGTAACTGTTCCTCATTTCATTTCTTTTACTGTAATCTGCAGTACTTCCCTTTTCAAGGTTCTGCTTCAAAGGTAACCAGTAATCACAAGACACCAGTAATCATTTAAATAGTCAAATGGGGAACAATAATTTAAATCTATTGTACAAGGAGTTTTTACCCACAACAGAGGAGAGAATAAAATGATCCCATTGAAAGTTAATTTAATGATATTCTTTTACTACTCCTGCAAAACTACATGACGTCCCCAGAAAGCTCAAATCTTTAGTTAGAAATTATTTAACTTACCTTTCATCTTGGATATGAAATATAACAATAAAGGCCTTTTGCTGCTAATAATGCTGCTGATCAACACAATCCTACAGGTACATGATTTGTCCTCTTTATCCCCTTGTAGAAAAATGTGGCAGATTGCAGATTTCAGGCTCCACTGTTGGTGAAAACTGGACACAAATGAATGACCCCTGCCGCCTCTACTTGTTCACAACTTATAGCCTGTGAATTAATCAATACCGCTGCAATGCTCTGTTGCCATTTACCTCGCAGCAGTGTCAATGGACGGGCTGCATGTCATCAAGGGTGAAATGTGCTGCAAAATATCCAATTGTTCTTCGCCTATTTGCGGTTGAACCCGACGGACCCTGAACTCGTTTGATCCTTCGCGCAGCAGGACAGAACTGGTGCACTGGGTTGGTTTCTGATCCGCCTCAATCTAATCAATCCAATAAACTGCTTCTGAGGTGGATTAATAACTTGGTTTGTTTTAATGTCATTGACACAGACATACATCTAAGTTGTAGAGGGAAATATTTCAGACACAACAACCTACTGAGCAGTGTAATCTGAATCTTCCTTGGTCTGTTATTACCAGTGTTGGATGGTGTTTCAGCTCATGGTCGACATAAATTAATTGGTAACTATCGTTAAATAGTTTTTTCTAGCAAAAAAGTGAAACTTTATTGGTTCCAGTGTCTCAGTTCAGAGGATTTGCTGCTTTAAACTGAATATTTTTGAATTTTAGACAGTTTATCGGACAAATAAAGCGTTTTAAAGACGTCACCTTGGACTTTAGGAAATTTTGACAAGCATTATTCACCATTTTCTGACAATTTATTGGACAAAAGATCAATCGATTAATCAAGAAACTAACCGGCAGATTAATTGATAATAAAAATAATCCTTAGTTGCAGTTTGTCTACATGGCTACATCCTCAAGAGTTCAGTCATAATTTAAACCTGCAATTATGACACAAAACAGAGATTATAACCAGTTCTGGAAAACAAGAGGACATCCCATTTTAATTTCCTTCCTCGTTACAGAATATATCTTTTATATTCTAAGTATATCTACAGTGGAAGCAGCTTCTGTCATCAACTGAACTGAAATGTGACTCAGGTGTATTTCAGGACTTGACTTTAACCAGAGCCTAACTTCATCTTCATCAGGCCCTTCACCACGACTGTGAACATGTTAAATCAATTTATCGTTCTGGAAAAACAGATTGTCTCCTTGTGCACCACAAACTGGTTTGTTACTATGTACAAGGTATTATTTACACAAAATCTGAAAAAAATCAACCAACTATTAATTTTGTTGCTGATTAATCTATTATTTCATTAAAAAATTGATGGTTGTGCTCTACAAAACGTCAGCAAAGAGGGACAAATTGATGTCCTCAAATAAGCTTGTTTAGTCAAACCAGCAGCCTCAAACCCAAAGATATTCAGTTTACTGTCATAGAATTAAGAGATTCAGTAATTATTCACAAATGGAACTATTGATATTTTGGTACTTCTGTGTAAAAAACGGCTGAAATTAAGTGATTAGTCAAGCCATTAATCAATTAATCGAGTGTGTCAACTCTAATCCCACTGTAAATTAGCTCATAAAGAAAGAACAGCAGGGAGACCAAGACAGGTTTAACAACTCTGACAGTGAATATGAACATGATCAGCTGGTACAGATTGTCCCGACACCTTTGTTTCTTTAGAGAGTGGCCGTCTGCATCAGATACACTTTTCAGTACGGAGATAGTAGATATCACATATGTAAAAACAGTCTTTGGTGCACAGCTGGATAAAACTATCCCTGATTAGACCTTTTTCCAGTCAGTGATTTTTTTAATTTACCCTGCGCTTTAGCTTCTACCACATTTGATAAAGTAGCTCACATCAAGCCTCCATACTAACACTGTACTTTTGTTTTGATCAATGTTCAGTACAGTGATCAATGGGGCATGTCCGATTTCATACATGGTTGCTTCTTCACTGTGAATCTAATTTAAGTTGTTCCTTCCAGCTACTGTTCCATTAAAAGGAAATCAATGGACTTGGCTGGATTGACAAACTGTACTGGTCTGTTTTCCATGCAGATGAGCTCCAGTGCTGCAGACTGGAAATCAACTTTAACTCATAATAATGAAACGATTCTACAATCCAGGTGTCTGAGGAAAGAGGATCGTTTCCCTCCATCTTGTTTCCTTACAAATCCTTTTTTCCACAAGTTTTTCTTTGTCTTGATATAAAATCTGCCTCTATAGGGAAGCATTTAATGTGTAAATCCCTTAGTATGAATGATAATGGCCTATATTAATAAACTTCAGTTGTATCTATAAGCAGAGTTTACAAACTGAAGCCACACATAGTTTCCTTATACTGAATGTTATCCGTTTATTACTCAAAATAACACTTTACTAAAGATAGAAGATTAGGAGGATAAAACATGCAGTGACAAGATTCATTCTGAAAAAAACAAAACAAACATTAACTCAGTCGTTTAAACACCAAAGACACACTTTTGTTCCTCCTTTCAGAACCGATATTTGGAGAAATGTTCCAATATGAAATACCTTTTGAAAAGGTCTACTCTTACAGAAAACACAACTAAATCAAAACAAAATGTACATTTCAAACTGTTTGTGGTTGAAGTCACATTTTTAACACTTTAAAAGGGACATACTGCAGCAGCATTTCTGTGTATTTTAGCCGCCATACTCATGTACTTGACAGAACTGCCGACCATTTTCCAACACAGATTGTATTCTTTACACTTTTTTTAAAAAAAACGTTTCTCCTTCCCGGCGGCCGCTAGTTCTCAGCTTCAAAACATGAAAATCAACTTCTGGAGATCTGAAACTTGTTTGAAATGTAATTCATCACAGTGAATGTTGTGTCTGACTTCAGTTTTTTCAGCCGTATTTTTGTTGCAAGGAAATGAAGTGCACTTTACAACTCAGTCTGTGTTTACAGTTGAATGATCATGCTTGGATTATTTAACTTTGACAATAAAAAAAACTGTTGATTATCTCAGTATTGTTCAATGTGGCAGATTACATGTCTCAAGCAAGTTTTTGAAAATTATTTTCTTAATGTTATAATAATGTGGTACATGGATACATGCGGCTGACAGAAGAAGAAAAACAAGACAAATCTGCAGTACAGTTTTGGAAAATGGTCAGCAGTAAAGTAAAAAGTATGTAATTTGTTGTAAATTCAATAAAACAAACAGAAATGCTGGTATAACTCGTCAACAAACTGGATTTTCCTTAAAATACTGAATGTTCTTCTTTTTTTCTTTTTTTTTTTAGCAAAAATGGGTACATAGGGTTTAGAAAACAAAATTATCAGTTGACTGTATATAAAAAAGACAATAGATTATTCTTGGCCAACTACCACTGAACACAAACTGCTGACTGTTTCATATTCCTATCAGGAAATATTACCAAAGACGAGTTTACAAAAACCAAGAAAAGGACCAGCATTGTCTTTAAAATGGAGCTGCATAACAAGCATTCTACAAATGGTTCAGTGGAAGTTACATTCATGTCAAAACAAACTTTTCTTGACAAATGACCAACTCTGGTCCAACTGACTGAATGAGGGTTACAGGAAGGAGGAGACGCTTTCTAGCGTCCTCCTGACTTGCGTCCTGCCCAGGATCGGGACCGAGAACGTGAACGAGAGCGCGACCTTGATACAGACCGGGACCTGGAGCGGGATGGGGAGCGCGTCCGTCGCACTTCCTCCTCGGTGTAATGAGAGGTCGATGCCGGGTTGACGTTCTCTCGTGGAGATGCGGATCTGGAGCGCGATCGAGATCTCCCTCTGGACTCTCTCCGAGGCCTCTGCCTGTATCTGACGACAGAGAATGAAACCTGTAACATCATTTAACTCCAATTATCTAATCTTCTGGCCAATCAACTGTCTTACGTGTCAAATTGTAAGACAACTGAGTTTTTCCTATAATTTGACCAAAGTCACACATGACCACGACCTTCACAGAAACACTAACAGACGACAACCACACGTACCGATCATCCTCGCGGCTCCTGCTTCTTCCTCTTCCACACACTCGTCCACGAGACCTAAGGGACGAAATGAAATTAAAGCAGCTTTCAAGTGCGACAAAGTACAATAATTTGAAATACGTCTTCAGTGACAAGTTACTGAGAGGGGAAAAACTCACTCTCGAGGACTCTCAGATCGTCTGCGACGGCGATCGTAAGAGGGGCTGCGTGATCTGTATCTGTCGTAGCTGCGGCTGCGTGAACGTCTGCGCCGGCTGTCTCGATCATAGTCATCGTATCGAGAGGATCTGCCTGGTGATCGCCTTTCTTTTGATTTCATCTGATTTGGTGCTGTTGTAAAAAAAACAGTAATGAGAAAGGACCAAAGGGAAGGTCTGAATACACAACACATATTATTGGTATTAATGTGATGTAAAAATTGAAAACATACTCTTTCTATCGCCCTGGGCAAACTGGATCTCAATCTGCCGGCCGCACACCCACTTCCTGTCCAGGCTGTGAAGAGCATCTTCTGCATCGCGCACGTCTTCAAATATGCTGAGTGGTTAAGGGTTTTGTTTGCTCTCGTTTTCGGCAAATTCAAAATACATGTTTTTCTCTCAAACAAGTGAAGGAAGCGAGCAGAAGGAACAACAATTTTTCCCTCAAATTAAAACAATCAATTCCACTTTACTTTTGTGAATTTCACTTTTTCCTTCCATCCCTCACAAGAGGTTTTTGCAATTAACATTTCTATTGTTTGCACCCTCTTCTTTAGCCCCATTTTACATTTAGGGCAGAAGGGATGGAGATCATTCATTAACGTCAACATCATTAACATTTTAAAAAGACTAGAAATTATATATTACTTGATACTGTAAGGAAAACAAAACAAAAAAAAACATGCTCAGTTGATTTTTGTAGAGATAAAAGATGAAGCAAGCTTTTCAAACACATTAAATAATCGTCTGAGGGATCAGGACTATAAATATATAAACAGATCAAATACATTGATAGTTGATTAAAAGGCTTCGATTAAAATTAAAATGTCATTGATATCACAGGGAAAGCTGATTTTGTCGTCATGTCAAATTTGTGGATTTGTCTTGGGAGGATACAAAATAATTCAGACTTGTTACCTTGCCCATGCTTGACTTTGAACTTCATCTTGATCTTTACACTCTTTAATTGACTCCCAGAGAGACTTGGATTTCCTGCTTGCCTTTTTCCTCTTTAAACCTCTTTTTCCTTTTTCCCCATTCTTTGTCGCCATATCCAAGCTTTGTCTCCGTTCCCTTTTCCTCTTCATGCTTTACTTTCTTTTTTCAACCTTTTCCCCTCCCTCTGTTCCTGAAGGTCTGTGTGACTTGTCTTTACAGCTACTCTACACGGGTCTTTGTTACTCTTTGTGGCCGGTTCCACAACTGGATGCTTTTACATTTTCTGAAGCAATAACAGAGAAATATGTATTAGATATTCAATCAAATTATGTGCAAAGAAAAAAACAAAACAAAAAAAAACAAACATCAGAACTGCAAATCTTCTCTGCTGAAAGGAAATTAAAATTTGTTGTTAGCATGAGCATAAAAACAGTTAAAACTCATTGGGAAAGGATATTGAATGTATGCAAATCCTCTTGGTTGACGTGTATAGAAGTCAAGTGGGATGTAGACATCTACTACCGGCCCATAGCGGCCAAACTCACGCCGCAAATCCTCAGGCCTGAACACCGTAAATACAAGTATGACTTAACTGACCATAATGGGCAAAACCTGCGTACATCATTAACCAGTTAACAACAGCTGGGAGAGCAACTGGTGAGTGACCGTTTTCTCTTTGTCTGGATCCACCTGTTCACATAGTCTTAGTGTAATCTGATGAGTTTTAGAGCCATCACCTGTTGCTCAACCCAGACACAAAGAAGAAGCTCAAGGATCAAGTTCTTAATTCAAGCATTTTGGGTTCAATGTCCCTTTATGAGATGCACACTTTCTGTTCTAGCATGCATTTCGATGTAAAACCCACTAACAAGTCTAAAAGTGAAGCAGATACAGGTTTGTTGCTCCATTCAGGTTAGATTAATGCCAGATGGAAAGGCACAACCTTGTAGCAAAGACAGAAAAACTAATTCAACGTAGGGCTGCAACTAAAGATTATTTTCTTTATTGATTAATCTGCTGATTGATGTTATAAATTGTGAAAAAATGGCATTTACAATTCATCAGAGGCTACATTTACACTGCCTGCTACAACTGACCCAATTCCGATGTTTTGCTCACAGATCGGATATGTATTATGAACGTGTAAACAGGAAAAAAGCACATGGAATCGGATATTCTCAGATCTGTTTCCTCAATTATATGTGGAAATAAATCTGATAGTAATCGGATATCTGCCAAAGCGACTGTTATCTAAACAGACAGATCGGATAGTCCTTGTCATTGCGATTCACATGTCATTGAAAATGCGACCATCTTATACTTTTTCACAACTACTGGCCGCTGAAAAACACAAAAAAAACAAATTGTTTACTTCTGTTAAGGTGACCGAACCCTCATTTACACATGCAGGTTGTTTCGAGTGTTAAGCAAGTGTAAATACAGATATCGGATATCGGTCACTTGTAAAAGTAGACGTAAACAGGCGGTCAGAAAAATTGGAACTGGGCATCAAGACATGTAATGTAAATGCAGCCTTAGTTGTCTTTGATTTGCTTGTTTTGTCTGACTGACAGCCCAAAACCTGAAGATATTCAGAATAGGTTGTGCATTTTTGCTTTAAAAATGACTGAATAAATCAATCGATTATCAAAATAGTTAAAATAGTTGCAGATTAATCTTCTGTCAATCGATTAATCGTTGCAGTTCTACTTGAATGAACGGGTCAATATTGCACCAAGATGAAAAACAACAGAAGTGTAAATCTATGGATTCAGATTAACACAAACATGGTTTCAAACATCCATATAACACTGTTAATCAACACCAGGCAGTAATTCATCACATATAATATGGGATTATGTCAGTGGATTAGTAGTAAATGAAGGAGAGGAAAAACAATTTAAAATGTCTGAACTGTAAAGTTTGCACTGCATTGCTTACAATGAAACTAATCCAAAAGGTCTTCTGATGAGATTATTCATTTAGGTCGTCCAGTGGTTTATATTATTGATTACAGATTAGAGTTTATGTTAATATTCAATATCTGCCTACATTTCAGGGTAATCTGACCCAACTGTAGTGTTGCAGCATACAAGAAAATAAATGTTATTAGTTTCGGGTATTTTACAAGCTAGTAGATTTTATTAAGGTCAACCCTCCGCTGATATAAATTAGGATAAATTAAACCATAACCCAACCACATTTGATTTTAAGGTGTAATGTTAATTAGCGTTCAAAAACATTCAGTTTAGCTACTTCATTTAGCAAAGACCTAATTCTATGAGCATTTGATGCAATTTATGTCAATATTTAGAAGGTAAGTAAATAATTAAAAGGTGATTTCTCAAAAGCCTGTCGATGCATTGATTTACACCCACCACACATTAAAGGACCAGTATGTAGGATTTAGTGGCATCTAGCAGTGAGGTTGCAGATTGCAACAAACTGAGTAACACTTCCCTTCCAAGCGTGTGGGAGAACTTACGTTGGCTGCGAAAAACACAAAAGGCCCTCTCTAGAGCTAGTGTTTGGTTTGTCCGTTCTGGGCTACTGTAGAAACATGGCAGTACCATTAATTCCTAAGAAAGTTGCTCAGTGGTGCACAAAGCCAAAAAAGCCACTGTAAAGATATTAGCCAGATGAAAACATAGTGAACATGCTCTATGGGCCACATGAGCCCATAGAGCATGCTCACTAGAGACTTTCACTGGCTGAGACAGCTAACTTCCGGTTCAGCTCTCCAGCTAACTTGAATGAGGATAAAACAATTCAATCGTGTGGCTCTTCTAGACCTTCCAAATGTTATCAGACCGAACGAGTCACATTCTGATAGTGAGAGGAGTCATTTTGGGCTTGTGAGGGTCAAAAAAACGTGTCCACCATTTTACAGATGCTCCTTTTCCAATGATTGTGTGCAGGAAAAATGCTTTTTGGGCCCTTTTTGGGCCCCTTTTGGACCCGGAAGACATAATTCTATGGTTTGGCAACTATGTTAACTTGGCTTCAAAGCCCAGCGCTGTTCCTGTGGGCTTGGACTTGCTCCCTCTGTAGATATAAAGGGCTCTTTCTAAAGTAACAAAAACACAATGATGCTTATTTTCAAAGGACTATACACAAATTAAAACATAGTTACAGGGCACAAAATTACTACCAGCCACATGCTGGTAAAATATGCAAGTAGCTGGTGGATTTGCTTCACTCACCAGCCAAAAAAACAACAGTTATCTACTGAGTGGCTGGTAAGATTTGAACAATCACTAGTCATTTGGTCGGTGGACCAAAAAGTTAATTTTGCACCCTGCACACTAATGAATATTATACTCTATTTCTGCCAAGTCAGTTCCGCTTGATGCCACTAAAATTTACACACTGCACCTTTAACATCTTACTTTAATAATACTTGTATCTAACTGACGCTATTAATTCAAACAAAAACGGTTACGTATAGTATGGCTGCAAAACAACCGTTAACACTAGTTAAAATGAATAACGGTTACCTGAAATAATGGTTATTACGGTGAATAAACTAACATTAGAATTGTTTGGATAAGACGTTCAACAAAAAAATGCAATTTGTTTATTTTCCATAATTAAGAAGACTTCTGCTTGTAAATCACCAAAATATTCTCTGAAACATTGTTTTGAGTAAGCGTTAGCTTGCTAGGTTAGCTTATTTATAAACACGAAAACGTGCAGTCAACGTGCAACAGAAACAAAGAGACGTTACCAAGACAAAAACGTCATAAATTAACTGAAAAACATTCATATAACCAGCGTTTTATTTTGACTATCAGTGAATTGAGAGGTTGCTGATAAATATTTCTGACATTATGCGTCTCGGTTCGTTGGGTTCAACATTAACGTAACTTGAGGCTCCTCCGAGGAGGCTACAGCTTAGCTGCTAGGCTAACTCAGCTAGCTACCGTTAATGAGTTATTCAGTGCATGATCTGTGGTGCGAACCACGGCTTAACGTGAACTCACCTGGACTCATCGGAGATGTTTCGGACAAACAAAGACGTGTTTGGAGGCCTCATGTATCTGGCCATAAAGTTACACTCACTCTGCAGAAGAATTTGGGGGGACAGAAAAATCTGCAGCGAAAATATGTGCGGCGCATGCGCACTCCCTCGGCGCCTTCTGGCTCTTCCTCTGAAGAAAAAAAAACAACTCGGCAAAGAAACGTCACAGCGCCCCCTGCTGTTAAAACTGCACCCTTCATCTGCACTATGACACTAACAGTGGTGGAAGAAGTACTCAGATTCTTTAATTAAGTAAAAGTTCCAATATAGCAATGTAAAAATACTCCATTACAAGTAAAAGTCCTGCATGGAAAATCCTACTAAAGTAAAAGCACATATTATTGTGAGCTTGATGTAGTTAAAGTATCTCAGTAAAAGTAGTGGTTTGGTCCCTCTGACTGATATATTATTATATATGACATCATTCGATTATTAATACTGAAGCATCAGTGTGTATTCAGCATGTTACTGTTGTAGCTGCTGGAGGTGGAGCTAGTTTGAACTACTTTTATACAGTTAGCTAGTTTAGTCCAGTGGTTCCCAACCTAGGAGTCAGGCCCCACCAAAGGGTCATCAGATAAATCTGAGGGGTCGTGAGACGATTATTGGGAGAGGAAAGAAGAAAAAACAAAGTTCTGATACACAAATCTGTTTGTTCTCTGTGGAGCTGTTAACAACTCATAGACATCTGAAATGTGACCCTGACTACACACTGCTTTTTGTAAGACGTCAAAAGCCAAAAAGGTTGGAAACCACTGGTTTCATCTTTAACAATGTGTTGTATTTTAAACGCTTATTACATTATACATTGTGTCAAATCTTCAACTGAATAGTAACTCAAGCTGTCAAATAAATGTAGTGGAATAAAGAGTACAATATTTCCCTCTGAAATGTAGCGGATTGGAAGGATAAAGTAGCATCACATGGAAATACTCAAGTAAAGTACAAGTACCTCAAAATTGTATTTAAGTACAGGACTTGAGTGAATGTACTTAGTTACTTTACATACCTGCAAATCAACAGTGAACTGAATAAAAACAAACACCTGCTGATTGGTTTGACCACATACATTTATTCAAACATTTATTTAGCTTTATTTATCATTGTGTTATTTCCTTGCTTGGAGATGAGAAGGCCTGAGAGAGATCCACAGGGTGTTGATTAGACTCGTTTACTTCTGCTGATGAAAGTTACAGAGCCGGCAGTGACAGTCTGGAGGAGTGAAGAGAGCAGAGAAAGAAAAAAAAACACAGCCAGACTTGTACATTCACAGCTTGTATTTCTATTTATTTCTAACACTGAATCTTCTGTCTGCACTTTGTGCCTCTTTAAGCAGACATTGATTTACAGTATGAAGATACACTACACAAACTGGGGAAACAAGAGGGCACTTTCTAAAGTCTGAGAATATAGTCTTTGGCATAAAGACACCAAATTTAACAGAAAGCTTGTGTTACAAACTTGTGGTGTGGCGTTTGTGTAACAAAATACACCATTTAGTTGCATTATGGGAAGTGTAGGATCCAGTGTTTATGGAGTTTGATCCATATTTAGGACTAAAAGTCAGGCTATCTGAGCGTTGGCTGCATCGATTTTGACCATTCTGCTTGAATCTGCCTCTTAACTTCTTAGAAGTAAAACACTAAATCATACAAATACAAAATCGTTGGCGTATCCCTCCATTAAAGCTACTGACCTCAACCATGTCCTCCCCTTGGATTTCTCGGACAGTGGTGAACTTGTCGGTCTCAGCAATCAGCTTCCCATCGTCCTCTCTCATGATGCACTGGTCGGGACCAAAAACACTGCATGAGGCAATACTGAGGGAGATCTCTGCATTCACATGTTTTTAGTTTTAAAGATCTGCTCCAGACATGTTTTATGACAAACAAAAGTACTCTGCTTTGAATAATTTGTGTCTGATGTGGATGTCTCCATGTTTGTGCACTGAAGGCCTCAAGTTTCCACATCACACTTGTGTAAGTTGCATACTGGACCAGGACTGGCTTCCAGACTAGTTGTGATGTCACAAAATCATCTTGTACGTTCACATGTTAAATTCAGATTTAAGGTGAACTCAGAGAAAGTTTCCTCTTCAGCAGATGAATGTGAAAACTCTGCACATCACAATAAAAAAGCATCTTTTGAATTGTGAACTTTTTCTTTAAAATGCACAAAAACAACTGTAGCAAAACCAACTGAAGAATGCTGAGATTCTCGGATGAATGAACTTTTCAGAGGTAAATTTGTAGTAAATGTGGTATCTTCAGCAAGAGTATGAAACACCTTATTTACCTTAATCTTCTTGCCATCCAAAGTGGTAATTTCTGTCTCTTTTCCGATGCTGAACGAGTGGACTTTTGTGAACGCGGGAGTCTTCATTGTGTAGGTGAAGTCTTTGCCCTTCTGCTCTATCACTATTACAGGTTTGACTTCCTTACGCATCTTGACAACCTTTTCAGGTACACCTGAAAGATGCATTAACACATTTGATGTATGAATACCGAGACAAATCACTCCTTTAAATATGAATAAATGAAATATTCTTACCGACTACTTTCAGGAAATCCTCAAGGTTTTCCTCAGAATAAACTTTCCAGGTGCCGTTAAAGTCCATGACTGCTGCTTGTGTTGCTTGCCTGAAAGTGTTTGTTGTTTCTTGTTGTCATTATGCCATCACACACACACTGCCGGTTGGCATGTTGGGGACTTCAAACTCCCTGTTATTTGAACTGGAATTTCCTGTGAGAGCCATAAAGTACTGAATTTTCTGTTCATTCTGTTGTGTAACATCTTTACACACTGGGACTGGCTGTTAAAAGATCCCCTTCAAATGTGCTTTCAATGTAAGTGATGGAAGCCAAAATCCACAGTGTGTCCACACAGTCATTAAAAAGTTAATCTGAAGCTTATATGAGGCTTCAGCAGTCTGAGTTAGTCATATCAAGTGGATGTCTGACACATTTACAGTCTTTTTAGCATCAAATTCCCTCTTTGTGTTTCCTCGGACAGTGTTTCCTTGTTGAGCTGCGGTGGAAGTATAGTAACAAAAAGAGGAACTTTGGCACTAAAAAGACTGTAACGTTGAAAGATATCTACTTAATTTGACTCATTTGGACGATGAAGCTTCGTATTAGCCTGAGATAAACTTTTAAATACATTTTTGCACAGATGGAGGACTGTGGATTTTGGAGGAGGAATGATTATGACAAGAAAAAATCTATGTCAATGTTAATTTGGGCTCCTGACTGTTGTTTTAAGACAGACTTGAAAAACTGTGAATTCGTCCTTTAAGGCAGTCCTACAGGTAATGTTTCTGTGTTCATGGATCAACCAGATTCTCTCTAACGTCGTTCAACTTTCTGCACCTTGTTGCAAAATCCAACAAAAATCACAACACATTATTACTGATCGTAGGCAATGATAAACCTTTATTTCAGACACAAATTAAAGCTTTCCTCCATTTGACACACATTTATAACTTTTTTTTTCTCCCAAAATATAAAAAATACTTCAACTAGCAAACACATGAAAAGCAAGACATTTTTAAGGCAAACATGTGCAGGCAGCAAAAGCTCAGGCAGTCCAGTGTTGTGCAGCTTAGATATGAAAAAAGGTGATTCATCTCTTTATCGTCCCAATAAAACTCTTGACGCATGCTAGAGAACAAATACTTGTACATTTGACTTTCACTTCGAACTTCCAGGATTAAAATCTGACAGAAGTGACAAACTCAGTTTCTGCTGGAATGTTTCTGAAGGTTTTTAGCAGTCAAAACACTTTAGCTTACAAAACAGTCACATTATGATAAAAGATCACTGTGGAGCACATTTTGAACAGAAACACTTTTGTTTTTTTTTTCTTCTTTTTTTTCTGCAGTGGGCAGCTGTTAATACTGTGCCGTGTTGCAGTCCCTGAGAAAAACATTGATCAGTCATGCAGCGACGTTTGTGACGATAAATACAGTGCTACACTTGTTCACAGACCTCGGTCAGATAATACTGGCAGTTTATTCGTGACCTTTAAGTTATTTTTTACAGTCTTAGATCATCAGACTGGTGTTTGTTTTTTTTTGTTTTGTTTTCACCAGGACACTTCACAATGTTAAGTAGCCCGACCGATACAAGATTTTTAAAGACGATACCAATATTGTTACTTTAGAGTTTTAAAAATCATCATCATCATTATTATTCGTCGATTTTTTTTTTTTTTTTACGTAAACACATAACAGACAGAGACAAAGACCAATATATGCAGAGACGGACAATCTACAGTTAAACAAGACAAAAGGACGAGTTTACAGCCACGCTAGCAGCTCCATGAGGCTCTACTTTGAGATAATTAGAGCTTAGTAGTTTTGCAGATATTAAAACATGTAGTTTTGACCTGATGATGGTGCTGCTCAAAACCATGAATGCTAACCTCATGGCAGCGCTACAGGAAAAGCCGCGGAATCACCAAAGCCAGCAGGAAACTACGAGGGCACCGTGAATGTCTGCAGAGCTGCAACGATTAGTCGATTAATTGCTTAGTTGATGGATAGAAAATTAATCAGCAACAATTTTGATGATTGATTGATAATTTTAGTCTTTTTTTTTTTTTTTTAAAAAAAGGAATATGCCAAACATTTCCTATCTCCAGCTTCTCAAGCATGAAGATTTGTTGCTTTTCTCTGTTTTATATAATTATAAACTGAATATCTTTGAGTTTCTGACTGTTGGTCGGACAAAACAAGACATTTAAAGATTTCATCAATAGGCACTTTTCGCCATTATCTGACATTTTAATCCAGAAAAGAATCTCAGAATCATTAGCTGCAGGACAAAATTTCACAGCAATCCATCGAATAGTTGTTGAGATATTTCTGTCTCGACCACAGCGGTGCACCGACAGACTGACATCCGTAGAGCTACGCTGCTAGCACGGCTAAAAACAAACTCGTCAGCGCTCTCTGGTGGAGACGCTGTTTCTAAATTATTTCAAACATAGTATTTCTGTGCTGTTTCTTGCTACACATCAGCTGACATATTTGCCAATATTTGCTGTCAGCTAATACAGACTCAGACAATTGATCGGTCGGGCTCTGCTTTATAGGATACTGTGCTTTAAGGCGGGCAAACTCCACCCATCTGGTGCTTCAAGCAGGTTAAAACAAGTGCTCTGTCTTATTGGTCATATTCTGCTTACTAGGAAACAAAATGCTGACACGTGGCTCTCTGCAGAATAACATACAATCCTGAAACAGCTAACGGCCAGCGGTGCATGCTTTGGTATTATGTTACATGATAAAAATCCTGAACAAATGAAAAAAAGATATTTTCAAAATGCAGGAAAAATCTTTTTTGCATCATCAAATATTACAAAAACAGAACATGAGAAATAATAATACTGCCAACAATGTAAATTATAAATATCAAGCTTTGCTACGACTCATTGAATGCAACAGATTATAGAAGAATTCACCCTCATGGTGACTTCAAGTACCGTAAATATGTGCTTTATCACGAGAGGAAGGAGCTATCATCTTCCTCTTCCTTCTTTGGACCGGGGTCACTAAGGCAGCGTGATATTTTTAGCTGGTCTTGCTCCTCTTGCTCGCCGCTCTTGTCTCCCTGTTCGCCGCTCTGATTGGGCCTCTGGGGCGACTCGTTTAGCAGGCTGACGGCATCGGGAGGGCTGGGCTCGGCCGCTTGGCCTCTGGGGCTCTCGCTGTCATCGTAAGTATAAACCCGGTGTTCTGTGAGAGAGATACAGTGTAGTGACATTTTAGTGCTTGAACATCCAGACAAAGCTCCAGACAAAGTTCTTCTACAGCGATGGTGAAAAATGTTGATTACTGTGCAACCTAAAATGTCTAAAATATTAACATTTAAGAAGCTGGAACGAGAGGATATTTCCTTAAAAAATTACTCAAAACAATTATTCGACTAGCAAAATAGTTAGTGATTAATTTCTGTCGATCGACTAATCGATTAATCAACTAACTGTTGCAGGTTTACTCATGTTTCCCACAAGAAATCTGCTGAGGCTGCTCTCTGTTTTTATGGCCCTAAACTGCGGATCAACCTCACTTTTTAATCTGGTAGTTCAGCCTCGTCAGATCTTAATTTTCTATCTTTTTTATTTATACAGTTTTTAAGAATGATGAAATTACATTTTTAATCTTGTTTTGTGAAGCACTTTATTATTTTATCATAAGTCTGTGTTATATCAAGTCAATTTATTTATAGAGCACATTTAAAAAACAAGATTTAACCAAAGTGCTTTACAGAGACTGAGAATTACAATCAAATAAAAACACAAAGTTATGTGTTATATATGTTTTGTATTGCCTGTGTGTTGCTCGCTCTTGAACAGCAAAATCTCTCAGGTTGGTCTTCATATCATCAGCTGTAAATTACTGTTATTAGTTATATTTCACAGTTTTAAATGATCATTTACTGCATTATATTCAGCTCAAGTATCTAAACTGGAAATATCTCTATTTAAACAAGACGCATCTTAAAACACTCCAAGTGTTGTTTTACTGTGACTCTAAAGAGTAAAATTAACACTCTTTTCACTCTTTATATGATAAAAATGAACTGTGGAGTTTATCTTTAACTGACCTGGTTCGAAGCAGACTTTCCTTACAGGGGGCGTTTCCTGGCGGTTTGCAGGGACGGTGAGGAAGTGACTCATCTGTGAATGAGATAAAAACGTGTCAAGGAGCACTTGACCTTACAAATCTGAAAACCACAACCAATAATAATACATTTAAAGACATATAATACATTTTAAATTAGCCTGATATTTAAATTGAACTGGGATTTTGTTTCAGTTATTTTTTTGTAACTGAATCAGTGAACAGTGCGGAGATGTGGTGATTCAGAGGTCATTTAACCCTGAACGAGTCTCAGCACAAAGAACCACGTCTCTAAATAAAGTTTCATATTCAACTTTCTGCTTTCTTTTACAAACAGAACCACAGTTGGTGTTAAAACTCACCCTCCTCTCCATCTCCACCCTCTGCTTCCTGAATCGAACCTCGCTCACATTGTCCTCGAACGGGTCGATCATCAGGTCGTGTCTGCTGTAAGAGCGAAGCTGAGGACACACAAAAAAACATGAGCATCAGTTTTTATCGAATCATCACATCCACAGACACCAAACAAACACATCTTTATGACTCTCCTACCCTCTGTCTGGTCTTCTGCATGTTGGCTCGCAGAAGCTTCCTGATCTCCTCCTCACGACTTTTCGAGATGCTCGGTATCGCCCTTCGTCTGGGCGGCGCTTTCGGCTGGATGTTCCTGTGTTGACACAGATTGCACATTATTGCTGTTAAAAACAACTAATCATTCAATAAAACTTCTCTCTGTCAAGATTTTAACTGCCCCAAAAGCACAAAATGAGAATAACATCAATTAATCAATTAAAAAAAGTGACTTATTTGCTTTATTTGACTATTTTTTAGAGCTACAAATAGGTTAAATTATTAGTAAATCACAAGAAATAAAGCAAAGATGTAATATTGTGTAACTGCTCCCTCAGATTTATCTTGTTTTTGTAGTTTTTTTAAAACAAAAATCATAATATTTTAGAGCCATAATAATCATCTTTTAAAGGTTCTGTTCACCAAAAAAAAAAAAAAAAAAAAAAGAGGTTTCTCTGAGAATTTTGGAGGTGTTACATGTGGTGCTCAAAGCAGCTGTTACTCTGCTACTCTGGAAAACTTTTAACTCTTTCATAAACGTTATTGTAGTCCCGATGAAAGCTTTCGACAAGCACACTTGTAGTATCAGGACTTTGTGAAGAACACAATCTGCTCTCATGATGACTGACACTTACTGCATGGACACGGACGACACGGACGACACAAGCGACGGCAGCTTGGCGGCGCTCCCGCTCTCCACCAGCATCATGGCTTGTTTCATCTCCATCTTGTTGTAGAAGGAGATGAGCTGCGGCTCGGTGGAGCGTTCGCCTGCGATGAGCCACTTCTTCAAGTAGGACTTATTGAAGCGGTTCAACCTGGATACAGCAGAGAAGCAGAGTAATCAGTCGTTGGATCATAACTGCAGTAAAACAATTATTTTCAGTTTCCCAGAGTTCAAGACGACGTCTTCAGAAGGTTTTGTTTTGTTCGACCAATGATATTCAGTTCACAAAGATATAAAACAGAGAAAAAGCAGAAAATCCTCACAATGGAGAAGCTGCAACCAGAGAATAATTGCAGTTTTCGCATAAAAAATGAAAACTGAAACAATGAATCAATTGTTAAAATAATTAATAGTTTATATTAATTAATATTAGTTCATTTTCTGTCAGTCGACTAATCAATTTAAGGACTGAAGCAACACATTAGATGAGTTTTTGTTTAAAAGTTATTTTCTGTTTTACTAAAGGAGAATCTGCCTTTAATTAAAATGTGGGTCACGAAAGAGAAAATTTAAATAAAATAAATAAATTTGTCTGATAACAATAATAAATAAAAAAATAATGTAATTTCTACAGGACAGTTCATGTACATACTGCAACACAAACTGTGTTAGATAAAGGCAAATAATCATGTGTTCACAGTAAAACAAGGATAAATACAATAAAAGTTGACATTTAAATTAAAGAAAAGATCAATAACAGCTAGAATCAGATTAGATACTTTAGATAAATAAGATGAAGGAAGTCGTACTTGTCCTTCCAGTGATGATGTCCGTAATGACCACAGATGTCTTCAATTCCTGTGAGAAGATGATCCAGGAACTGAGGACAAAATTAGTTTCTATAGTTATTTATATTCAGTTATTCATCCCAAAATCATTAATTTGCCTCAGAGGGCTTTAAACATTTGGACAACATATGAGACCATTTATCTTTACGCTTTAAGAAAAAACTACACAAAAAAATGTCTTTTAAGTTTAAAATCAACACTGTGTTGTAACTCTGTACTTAAATCTCACTTGTGTGTGAATCTCCTCATTAATCGATCCTTTGCTCTCCTTCTTCTTCTTCACGGCCAGAAGCTCCACCAGAGGCCTGATTGTCATTCCCTGAGGACATGAGGAGGAGGAGGAGGAGGAAGAGGAGTAAGAGGAGGAGGAGGAGTGAGGTCAAATGGATGTTGCTTTTTTTTTTTTTTTCTTACAGACACAAAACTCTTGAGAAAATACAGCTGTTTGATAAAACACACTCTGGTCATGTTTAAGAACATCTTAAAGGGGCCATATTATGCTTTCTGTGGTTTTCTATTATTTCTACACTGTTATTATGTTGGATATCTGTGCTAAACAGATTAAAAATGTAGACTTTGAAATGTGCATGATATGTCTGCTTTAATTCACAGTAAACAGCCTTTACTATGACACAGATTTGTGCAGAGATGTCTGCTAGTTGCCAGTAGAGAGAAAATGAGTGCAGCTACAGTAAAGATATGAATCAAAAG
This sequence comes from Thunnus albacares, assembly GCF_914725855.1. NCBI lineage: Eukaryota > Metazoa > Chordata > Actinopteri > Scombriformes > Scombridae > Thunnus > Thunnus albacares. The sequence goes on along the minus strand of NC_058124.1, from coordinate 22,568,673 downwards.
CCCTAAATCTGATTTAATAAAAGGCAGACAGGAAAGCCTTCAGCCTTGATTTAAAAGAAGTTGAAGCAGACCAGAAGTTTTCTGGGAGTTTGTTCCAGATATGTGGAGCATAAAAACTGAACGCTGCTTCTCTGTGTTTAGTTTGGACTCTGTGGACAGAAACCAGACCTGACCCAGACGACCCGAGACGTCTGGTTGATTTATAACGTCGCAGCAGATTAGAAATTTATTTTATCCCGAAACCATTCAGCGCTTCATAAACCAACAGCAGTATTTTAAAATCCGTTCTTTGACAGACAGGAAGTCGGTGTAAAGATCTGAGAACTGGTCTGATGTGCGGTTTGGTCGTAAATAACTCGTCGTCTCGATCGCTCCCACCTGCACGAAGACGGTGAAGAAGATGACCGTGATGATGGCAGTGAGGAACATGTTCTTCATCCTGGTGTCCATCAGCAGGAACCCCAGCGAGAACGCGATGGCCCCTCGCAGGCCACCGTAGGCCACAATGAACTGGTCCTTTTTGGTCAACTTCACAATGCGGAATTTATTGATGATGTACGTGAGGCCGATGACTCCTGAAACACACAGAAAACAATCAATACTTTACTGTCCTTTAACACAGTATTACCATCAGCGGGGTATTGCACGTGCTGCTGATTAATAGTTGTCGAAATTTTATGTGAATGTGAGTGTTACAACCTCTCAAACCCTCTGAAATACTCACAAAACATCCAGAGAACATTTGAAACATGCAGGGGCTTCAGACTTTGAAAAACATCAAGTATTTACTGTGAATTCCTTGTTGATTCCTGATTATTTTATCATATTATTAATGTTCTTCAACATACAAAAACACAGGAATCTTCAGGATAATTTAACAATGCTACATGTTTAATGTTATGCTCATCAACAGCTATTGTTTCTGGAAAATCATGTCTCTTTTCCATCAGTTCAGCGCGGCTAAATGTCTCTAAATACCACAAAACCCATGAGCTACAGCCTCCTGCAATGGAAGAACCAGAGTTTGAACAAATTCAGAGCATTTTTCAACAAAACAATATTACAAAGTTTCTGAATTCACCCAAAATTAGTTTGGTTTGCATCCAAATTTAGCACAAATATTTGCCCCAGAACCTGAAACTGATTAAACTGTTGAATGTTTTATCTTGTTTCCAGCCGATTAACCCAGAAAACAGAATCTGAACGTGTTTCTTTGTACTGACCGAGGACTCTCGACACCAGGCAGAGGAAGACGGTGCAGATGACGAAGGTCCAGTTCCAGGTGTGAGGACCGGCTACCGTGGAAACGCCCAGGAAGATGAAGATCAGCGTCTCGCTCACGCTGCTCCACATCTTCAGGAAGTATTTGATGGTGGTGTAAGACTTGTGGGATATGTTGGCTTCCACATACGGCCGCATGATCATGCCACACGCTATTAACCTACATGAGATGAGAAAAGAAACAACGTTCATGTATCAGTTGTATAATATTTTTCTGATTGTGTAGACAGATATATAACGTAATGATGTTTTTTTTTTGTATTTATCTACTTACGACATGATTCCCGACAGATGGAAGACCTCGGCGGAGAGGTACGCCATGTAGCTGTAGAGAAACACGAACAGAGGCTCGATGACACGTGTGTGCGAGGTGAAGCGGGACGTAAAGGCACCCAGGATGCCGTAGATGGTTCCCACCATGATGCCCCCCAATGAAACCACGAAGAAACAGACCACGCCGAGGAAAGCGTCGGCTATGGTCACCGTCCCTTCGTGGGAAAACTCCTCGAACAGGTGATACAAAACCTGCACAGACAGGAAGAGTTTGTCAAAGAGTGTTGAGAGTTTGTTACCGTCCTCTGCAACAGTTTAGTATTTTATTCATAGAGAAATGTCTGGACTCTCAAAACTATTTCTCATGAACTATTGCAACTACTTGAATAAAATAAATCAGCATGATTGTCACGATGTGCACTTGTATGCAGATATGGATCCAGATGCAGATTAAAACCTTTTTATTGATTGATTTGTCATAAATATGGAGTGTGTGGAGTGTTTTCTAGTTATTGATGTATGCAGGAGATTAAGGCTGCAACTAACATTCATTTTCATTATTGGTTAATCTGCCAGTAATTTTCTTGATTAATCGCTTTGTCTATAAAATGTCACAAAACGGTGAAAAATTAGTCTTATTTGATGTCTTCAAAGGTCTTGTTTTGTCTGATGAGCAGTCTAAAACCCCAAAATAATCAGTTTAGTATAATTTATGACAAAGAAAAGCATTAAAGACTCTTTAAAGACAAGAAGGCCCAACAACGCCTGTTCCCACTGAGAGGCTTCGATATCAGGAGGGAACGTTTTAACGGCTGTGTGCAAATCACTGATTGAATCTGCTCTCGCTTTCAACATCACATCCTGGTTCAACTCCATCTCTGTCAACAATAAATCAAAGCTCTACCGGATCATTAACCAAGCATATAAAAAATAACCGGCACAATCCAGACTCAATTATCAGCACTCTATAGCCGAGCAGCTGAAATAAAAGCCAACCTCATTACAAAGGATCCCACTCGTCTCCTGCACAAGTCTTTCCAGCTATAAAGTCCCTCTGGCTTATAAACACTTACAGGAACTCCTTCCTTCCCACTGCTATAAGCATTTTAAACAAACGACGAAACAACAATGAACTCTTACATAAGCCACTTTGCCACTTTGCACGCACTAGCACCATGTATTTTATTTGTGCTGTGTATTTTATTTTGTTCTAGGAATAGGTGCTGTATATTTTAATGAGTTTTGTACAGTTCGCTGTATGCTGAGCGACGTCTAAGACGATTTTCTGTCATGACAGACGATAAAAGTTTTCTGAATCTGAATAAATTATCACATTTGAGAGGCTGAAACCAGCTGACGTTTGGCATTTTTGCTTAAAAAAAGAATAAAACAAGTATTAAATTAGAGTTCACTTTCTGCATAAAAGCATCGTCCTAATGACAAAATGTGGAGAATTGTTTTCTTTCTCCTGGCTCAGTACCAAACCACAACATTTATTGCCTCCATCTGTGCTTCACAGCTCGTTAGGATTGAATTTCATGAAGCCAGAACGATAAATCAGCTGGATTGGTTTATCAGACAGTCATCAGCTTATCACAGATATACTGGTGTCGGCGTTCATGTCGGCTGAGAAGTAACAAGAAAATGACGCTTTGGTGAAAGTTCTGTTTCTTCCTGATCTCTTCCTCTCTGGCACTTCCGCTTTCTCACAGGGTCAACAACCCCTGCATTCACAATTCTGACTTCACCAGACCTGACGAATGATATTTCCACCCGCGTTCCTCAAGTAGGGCTGCAACTAATGATTATTTTCATTATTGATTAATGAGTCGATAATATTCTTGATTAAAACGATTTGTCATTCGGTCTTTAAAATGTCAGTCACTGTTTCCCAAAGTGAACTGGATGAACAGTCCATAATAACCCAAAGACAGTTAGTTTACTGTTGTAGAAGATTTCGACATTTTTGGACGTATTCAGACATTTTTTTTCTTAACAAATGAAAGCAGTTGGAGATTAATTTGCTGTTGATTGACTAATTGTTGCGACTCTTTCTTCAGGCCAATCGGTCTCTAGATGCCGTGCTTTAAGTATCGCTGCAATTCTGCCATTCTGTCTTTTTGACCTACTATTACACAATTCCTGTGTCCTAAAGTCCTAAAGTTGTTCTTTATACTACAAGTGTTGCCGGAGTTCTATCTCTTTAGACTTGTTTCCCTTCTCCGTGCACCTTGGAAGTAGGTGAAGTTGTGCCAGAAACCCCTACTCTGCATCTACAAGCTGCCTCCTCCCCATCACCACCATCAACCACCTGCTGGTTCCACTCCACCACCAGCAGCAGTGGCGTTGTCTAGACTCCGGAGGGATCCTGTCCTACTTCCTATCTTCATATAAGCCACGGCTTTATAAAGATGAATCACATCGATGGAGTCTAATCACCAAATATCTTTCTGTTGATAGCATCAATAAATAATGTGTTGAACACATCAAACTGATCCTCTTCTTATTAAACCACAGTACAGAAATGCTAATTTAGAAACAGAGTCACCATTAATAAGTTTTTCCATTAAAAACCACTGACAAGCTCATCTTTCATTTGTAAAATACTCCGTACTCATATCACGGTCACTAAACTGTTTGTTTATATTATGATGTGTCAAAAAATAGACCAAACAGGAATGTGAGCAGCTCCTTAAATAGAAACTCTCATCAAGCAGAGATCGAAACGAGGACAGAGCTGGATTTCAAACTGCCGTCTGTGTTTTTAAGGGGTTCATTTTAAAACACTTTAAAACATTTATCTGTGTCTGTGTGTTCATCGTTACACATCGAAGAAGAAATGATCTGAAACGGTATTATTACAGCATGTATAATTCAATCAGCTAAAGACCTTCAGATTTGTGTGATGATGCACTTTTATGTGTGAATTTCTGTTTTGGATACATGTTGTCATACATACATTTATTCAGTGTGTAAATGGTTTGCAAGCTAAACCGAACATCTTCAGTCTGAACACTTTAAAAACAGCACATTTTACTCTTTAAGTGCCTCTGCAGCTCTGGAGGAGAGAAAAACAGACACTGACTAGTTTGCTTCAGATTAACTCAAGATTGTTTATAAAAGCACCGAATGGTCAATCACTGATCTGCACACTGACACACTGAATAGAGACAGAAGCCAAAAACTTAAATAGAGAAAATATCACATAAATCAAAGAGTTGCAGCTTCACTTTGGCAGAGAAATTGTACTTTTTTTTTTTTTATCCCACAGCTGCTGTTTCTGTGTGGCTCCATTTTGAGACATGTGTTTATATTTTGGAAAGTCTCAGATTATCTCTATATTAAAGGATAGATAAGATAAGATAGATAAAAAGGACTTTTGAAAGATATCTACTTAATTTAACTAATTTGGACGGCTGAAGCTTCTTATCTTCAAATAAACTTTTAAATAAATGTTTGCACAGAGGGAGGCATCACTCACATTTAAAATGCATTTAAAAAGATCTTCTAGTGGTCAGTATGAAGCAAAAAACATGTTAATGTTCATTTGGTTACCTGACTGTTGTTTTAAGACAGAATTTAAAAAAATGTGACCTCTGACAGCACCGCCAGCCGTCCCCTCACTCACCACAGTCACGGCGTCATTAAGCAGCGACTCCCCGAACACGAGGATGTGCAGCAGCTCGTTGATGTGGATCTCCTCGAACACAGCCAGCACGGCCACGGGGTCCACGGCCGAGATGATGGATCCGAACAGCAGGCAGGACAGCAGGTCTACATCGCCCAGCTGAGCCCCCTCGATCTGACACACGCCGTACATCATCCCGCCGATGAAGAAGGCGTTCCACAGGGTGCCCACCACCGCGAACACCAGGATGGTGCCCATGTTCTCTGTGAAGGGCCTGATGGGCAGGAAGTAGCCGGCATCGAGGATGATGGGAGGCAGCAGGTAGAGGAAGAAGAGCTTGGAGTCGAGGACGGGGGCGTTATCTTCGATGCCTGTCGGAGACGATGCTCTGATCAGGCCGCCCACCAGCAGGCCGACGACGATCAGCAGGCAGCTCTCTGGCACGACGTTTGACACTCTGGGAATGATGTGGAAAGCTGCAGAGGAGTGAAAATGTAGTCAATTAAACAATTAGTAGATTGGTTGAAGATTAAAGTCCCTCTTCAATCAGAAATATGTTTTTCTACTTGTTCCTACAGTTGGATGTTTGAGCTTCACTGAGCTGAATGATGCATGTACAGAGGGCCCAGTATTTGTATTTGTATTGGTTGAGGCAGCAAAACTATTTGTATTTGTATTCAAATAAAGAAAAGTGTAAGTAAATTAAAGTGTTACAATAAGTATTCATGAATAAAGTACCTTATGAAGGAGTCAAGTCCCCACACCGGGTCTCGAACTAGAGTCTCCCAGATCATAGACGACCGCGCTGACTACTGAGATAAAACTTTACTCATCGCCTCATTGCAGGCAGACCTCTACCTATTTATACACCCATAACACACAGACAGCACAGCGTGTAACATGTAGGGAAGAATTTCAAAGGCGATTCTTGCTTTGCACTTTGCATTTATTGCCTATTTTTTACAACCTAACTTTGTGGAAAGGAGAAGGGGAACAACAGGTTATGGAGAGTCCCTTGGGAGCACTTTGTGTGTGTCAGTAGCTCTTTATCTCTGATGAACACCAACAACTCTGGGAGTGATGTCCACATAAGGAAATGTGCGACATGTAGCAGGTGGATGTGACTCCCCTTGTTGAGACCTACTTGTAAACCTAAAAGTGGAGGAAAGACTGAGATAGCGATGTAACCGACCTGTGCACTGGTATTTGACATGTTTTTTTTCCTTCTTGAAAACAAATAATTTTTAAAATATTTGTATGAAACAAATATTAACAAAAAAAACACTATTTCTGCTCTGCCGAATGACGTATTTGTATTCGGTGCACCCCTACTGGCTATGATCATGATTTGTGACATCACAACTAGTTTGGTCTTGATCCAGAATTCAACTTAAGTTAAACTTTTGAAATGAACAAAATTTGCATATTCATAGCCATGTTTCTACAGTAGCCCTGAATGGACAAACCAAACACTGGCTCAGTTTGTTGCAATCTGCAACCTTACCGCTAGATGCTGCTAAATCTTACACATCAGTCCTTTAAATTCATCATGTATGAAGTTAAAATAATTCTCTGCTTCCTGCTTTATGTAACTGCAAATTGAAAACTGTTGTTGGGACAAAATAAGTAATTTGAGATGTCATCTTGTGCTCTGTGAACTAATGAACGATGGATTATTTTGTGACATTTTATTAACTAAATGATTAATCACAAAAATAAGGTTGAGCGTAAACATTAGAAGAAGAAGAAGAAGAAGAAAGATTGACAAAAAAGCATCTGGCAACTATTTCTATAATCTTTTAAGTCTTTTTAAAGTCATTTTTCAAGTAAACATGCCAACATTTAGCGTCTCAAATGTGCAAATTGCCTCTTTTCTTTGTTTTAACATAATCATATTTTGAATATACTTGAGTTTAAGACTGTTAGTTGGACAAAACAAGAGTTTGAATACATCACAATGGGCTCTGAGAAACTGTGAGGGGTATTTTTCACTGTTTTGTGATGTCTTATAGCCCATATCTATATAATAAAACAGGACCGCGCAGTCATAAAAAAGGAGCCTGAAAGACATAAAACAGACGTTATTACCCTATAATGAGACTACATTTGGAGACACATGAGCGTGTGCATTAGAGCAGCAGGTTGAGAAAAGTTAAAATGAGCTGCTCATGACTTGTGTTCACTCTGAGACCATAACCTGCGATAGAGGGTCACAAGTAGACTTTGATGAACTTTCACAGATAAAGTTCAGCCAAGACGACTTTAGTCAAAAAAGACTGTTGCTATTTGCAATAGTTATATTTGGCAGCATGACTCTGTTGTTGAAGCTCTCTGCCCTTCCATGTGCTTACATGGAAAGCCTAAAGCAGGGAGAGCAGCAGTAAAGACCCCTCAGGGACCTTCCTGCCCTTCCATGTGCTTACATGAGCCCCTTTCACACAGCCTGTTCAAGGTGGGAATACTGCGTCTTTATTCTGCCTTGCTGTTCTGTATAAAAGGTACAGACACAGAGTCGGGGGGCAGAGTTGCTCAGCCATTAAGCCGGCTATAGAGGTAGTCACAGAGCTGGATCAATGTCTGTATAAAAGAGACAGTCGGCATGGCGGGACAGGCAGCTGACGCTGTTGTGCTACACATCACACCTCTGAATCCAGACCGCCGGCATGCTATGTAAAAGCACACGCAGGGGCGGCATTATGTCGGCTTTGCTTGGTTCAGTGTGAAAAAGCAAAGGCGGCTTAATGACGGATTTTCTTTACGGCTATAATGCGGGATCTCTGTATAATAAAAGTCTATGGAAAGGCAGGAGGAGCAGCAGCAAATATCCCATGTACAGAACAGAGCAGCCAACAGTGATAACAGAACTGACACTGTTTAAGTCAGACATGTAAGGAGGAGCTGAGGTGGAAGCAGGCTGCAGAGGAAGCAGCTTTGAATGAGGCGTCCTGTATGAGATTTGCAAATTGAATTCATAGAAGGAGTGGAGCCATTAGCTGATGTAGCTGCGTTTGTGAGCTGAACTTGACTTTGTAGCCTGCCTGAACTAATATTTTTTAGTCTCTTTCTTCTTCTGTGACAGTAAACTGAATATCTTTGGGTTGTGGACTGTTGATTGGGGAAAAAAACAAGATATTTTGGGAAATGGTGATCGTTGACACCATTTTCTGACATTTTCTAGACCAAAAGACTAATACATAAATACATAAATAATGAAAATAATTGTTAAATTGCAGCCCTAGTCTCAAACCACTGGACTGATTGATGTTCAACTAAATTAACCATAACAGGACAGAGTCTGGTGCAGCAGATCCAGGCTGAGCTGAACTTTGTGAGCTTTTGTAGTTTCACACTGAGCCTGTTTGTTAATGTCGAACGAGGCCTTGACAGTCAGTTTTTCTGTCATGTGACTTCGGTTCCGGCTGCTGTAACAAACGATTTCTGCCGTGTTTTCTGCATTCAGTGGTCTTGTGTGCGGCCGCTCCTCGCCCCCTCCTCCTCACGCCGACTCTGCACACTGTGCCTTTTGTTATCGAGCAGTGCATTAGGACAGGAAGTCGGGATCGGCCCTCGGAGACGACAGCTGGACTAACAGATAACATGCCAGACAGCTTCACTCTGCAGACTCAGCCAATGACAAACCACAGGAGAAACTCCACACAGCCAATCAGCATCATCGCTGCCTGGTGTTTTGACATCCAACATGGTGGTATCAATGTCACAACAACAACAAAATAGTCAAAATGCATCATTATTTGTGCTTTAAGTGTCCTGAGAAGGAAGAATCCTCACTGTCATGAAGGCTGTAGATTGTTTTTTTATTAGAATATTTTATTTATCTTATAAATAAGGAGCTAAAATATAGTTAAATTAGAGTCGATCTACATAAAATTAATCTGCAACCATACTGATGATAGATTAATCACTTTTTTCTGGTTGCAGCTTCTCAAAAGTGAGAATTTTCTGCTTTTCTCGGATTAGATACTTTGTGTTTTGGACTGTTAGTTGGATAATTTGACAAATGAAGATGCCTCAGGGAACATTTCACGGTTATTTTCCACAATTTTCTGACATTTTAGAGACTAAATGATTAGCAGAGTGATTGACAGACTTATAGAAAATGAAAATAATCGTTATTTGAAGTTAGATTTTACAGAATTTGGTTGGTGGACAGTCAACGAATTGACATGTGAAGAGTCTGGCTGCGTCAAAGCTAAAAGGTCATAGGTCAAACAAGAGATGACTTAGTGGAAATCTCCAGAGGGATCCATTTGATACCTTTAATCAGTCAGAACAACTGCTTTGAATCCCGCTCTGAAGGCCACACTTGTGCTCTAATCCTCCGACATTCGCTCTGCTCGAGGCAGACAGACGTTCCCACCATCAGGCTCGTCCTGAAATAAGTTTGAGGCGCTGAATCATTATTGGAACAGTCAGTGGAAACACTGTTGGCGCTCTGACTTAGCCAAGAGTATCTCATGTTTCAGCAGGGCTGTAGTTGGACAATACGAGCCTTAAAGTTCACCTCCATTAAAAATGTGTTTTTCTTGTTACTTCAGTCGGTTCGTCTGTGCGTCACTGTGCAGAATGATTAATGTGCAGTTTGTTTGTTTGTCCTTAAATCTGAGTTTAAGGCGTGCACCTACGAGCATGATTTGTTACATCACAATGAGACCAGTCGTGGTCCAGAATGAAACTTGAACTCTTCAGAGCACAAACACTTGAGAGTGGACTTTTCTGTAAAGTTGGAGACATCTTGCACCTCTCAGTTAAATGTTGAAGAAGAAGGAGTAGATTTTTAAGGAGGTAACTGAAATGTTTTGTGGAAAAATCATCAAAAACTAATCAATCAAAGCAGAGTGTTTTTATACGTCTTTTTAGGGATTTTAAGACACTCCCACTACTCATCAGTTAATTGACACATTTAGGGCTTATTGATTATTTTCTCGCTTTGTCGATTAATTGTTTAGTTTATGAAATATTAAAAAATTGTGTAAAATGTTACAGAGGCCACTTTGATGTCTTCAGTTTGCTCATTTTTTCCGATTAACAGTCTAAATTGTTAAGATATTCAACTAACTGCCACATATGAAAAGAAAAACAGCAAATCTTCTCTTTTGAGAAGCTGGAACCATCAAATATTTGGCATTTTTTCTTGGAAAATGACTGAAATTATAAATCGATTATCAAAAACGAATTTTCTGACAATCGACTACTCGATTCCGTTGTTGCAGCTCTCGACACATTAAAGAGTTTTGGCATTTTGATGCTAAAAAGCTTTCAGACCAGTTTGTGATCGCGGCAGTTGGTTGTTTCTGTATTCAGTTTAGAGCTGCAACAATTAGTCAATTAATCGCTTAGTTGATTTTGATAATCAAATAATTTTTTTAAAGCAAAATGACAAATATTTGCTAGGGTTCAACTTCTCAAATGTGAGTGTTTTTAAGGTTTTCTTTGTCTTCTGTCATGGTGAACAGAATCTTTCTGCTTTGGACAAAACAAGACATCTGAAGACATCTTAACTGGATCTTAATTACTGTTTTTATGTATTTTGCAATTTTTGTCACCTCACTTCCTCATCTTTTCTGTCGTTGTCTGCCTGTAAAGCATTTTGAACTGCACTTGTGTAAAGTGTTGCAATACAAATTAACTTCAAGTGTTTTTTTAAAAGTTTTAAAAGTCTAAACTGACCAGAAAAGACCATAAAATGCCATTTTAAGGGGCCTTGAGCCTGGATGACCAGTACCTCCAGTTAATAAGACACTCCCTCACTGGTGCCAGACTGGACAGTGGTGATTAATGTGGCAGCTGGTCATTAGAGTGATGTATCACTCACCAAGTTTCATCAGCAGGGCGAGCAGGATCCACAGAGAGATCTCAAAGGGCTTCCTGACGTGGTCGAAGTTGAAGGACAGGACGGGGAAAGCCTTTTTATGAACAGAGGAGTTAGTTTTATGATGAGAGTCCTCTTGTGTCACTGTATTACTGCACGACTCGTTGGTCCCTGAAGCGACATCACGACTCCCGGAGGCAAACGTGACGAAAACGAGCAATAAAACGCACATTAACCCCGTCAGACGCGGACCGGAGCTCCGGCCGGGACGGAGCGGGCTGCCGAGGAGCACAGCCATTTTCAGATGGGTTTTCACGGCTGAGCTGCTCCTGCTCGGCTCTAGATCCGATGAAGATGAAGATGAAGATAGTACGGGAAGTGAGCGCGGTGCGCCGCGGTGGAGTGCGCACTTTTACGCACAGAATCCACAGAAATCTTAAAATTACGCATAGTTTTAAAGAAACAAAAGGTGGTTTATGTTGCGTGGGCTAAAAAAGAAGCTCCTGTTATCAGTGGGTCGGGATTTAAAAATAACATCACGCTTCTCAACTGGCCTGAGATGATCTAAATCATTGATGGGTTGTTGCCTGAGCCAGCTGTTTCTTCCACAAACCGTGAACTTGCGTCTAGCGGCACCATCCACCAGGCAGAGAGCTCTATTTCTTCTTCTCTGTACTTTAAAAGGCAGCTCATCTAAAAGCTTAAAGTTAAAGTGACATCTGCTGGAGTGGAGGACCAAACCGACCACCAGGCAGCATCCGCAGTACAGTTTAAGTTAAATATTTTATTGCTTTTTCCATTTTAGATTATTTACAAATTCACACAACTGAGAGAGAAAACAAAGCAACATCTTGAGCAAAGAATAAAATATATATAAGAAAGTAAGAAAGAAACATAACCATCTTTCTGTTTGATTTAATACTTCTGTGCTGTCAAATGGTGTCATTCCTTTCATATGTATTTATGATTTCTCAGAGTGAAACTCTGGGAATCATGACAAGAAGAACTTAGGTCCTGTTATCCAGGGAGGATGCATCTGCGTCAGTCCGCAGCCTGAAAGAGTCCATCTGCTCTCCAGTCATGATTCATTACATTTATTTGATGGGAGGTAATTTTCCTGGAGGGGGAATCGATGTTTGGATTGCTTTCATCAATGGTTCAGGCGCCTGAGCTGTGGCAGATTTGTGGCTTAAAAACAAGAATCCAAAGACTGTTGTTGGCTTCTCCGCACAACTTCTATATCTAACAGTAACAATTTACTGTTTCTACTGGCCTCTACTGTCACACTGACACTGACATAAATTGTTATTTGAAATAGCGTTCAGTTAAAGATTAGTTCAGAATAAACAAACTGCTCACAGCTCACACATCCTCTTCGTCTCTTTCGGGCTCCAGCAGAGAAGAATTAACAAAACTAACAACCGTGGCTGTTTCCCACAGCGTCACAACTCCTCCTCTGACTGTCTGTCTGGTAAATGGAGGCTAACGGAACCATAAATCTATAGGTTGTAAGTTTTTTATTGTAAATGGACGAGCCCCCATTTGTTTAGACCTGGCTCAAGTGGCCACAACAAAAAGGGAGACACACTATGTAACTCAAAAGAGAAGTTTATTCAACCAATTAAACCAAATTAAAGCCAAATTAAAGATTTAACCTGTTATATAAGGCATGGGGTGTGAATATCAGTAGCATCAGTGGTGTTTGGTGTGTTGTAAGGTGCAAGATAGTAAAGCATAACAAACCTAAGACAACATAACTAGTTCAAAACAGGTGCCTGTAGGGAGGAGCAGAGAGCTGCAAGAAGCAGCAAGCAGTCAGGGGAGAGACTTTAATAACCTGGCAACCTCTAACGAACACCTGCAGAAACAGAGCAGACAGGTAAATCACAAGGCCAAAGATGACACGAGGGGTCATCACAGACGGAATAACACGTAATAACAGCGAGAAATTGTCAGAAGGTTGTTGATGTGACACAGAGAAGATTTCGTCAGAGCCTCAGATGAAGTGGAAATATGGTGGTGACTTCCTCAAATGTTTTATCTCGACCAACAGTCCACAACTCAAAGATATTTAGTTCATCATATTTATCATAGAAGGATAAAGAGACCAGAAAGAGAGAGATCAGTTGTAGCTCTACTCTCAGACAAACCAAATGTTACTTATATCCACATCCAGCAGTTACGGAGCAACGTTATCTTTCATTTGGAGTCGTGTTTCTGTCCATTTGGTGAATGTAAGTCCAATATTCACTCTCTTTCAGCTCTGTTTTTGCTCTTTATCAACTCCTGAGGGGAAATATCTGGCACTTTAGCCGCTGAACGCTCCACTACGTTCACCAGCAGGTAGCGTAAAGTGGGTTTTTAGAGCTTATTCTCTGAAAACAGCTGCCTGCTGTGGCCAGTAATGACACTATGAGAGCAGTGAGAGTGAAATAAAACAGTAAAGTTGTAGCCATATATAAAAAATAAGGATAATTGCAGAGTTGGGAGGTGATTATCTGACTTTCACATTACACATCTCTTCCCTTGGTGATATTATACCATTTAAGTGATTGTAGTTAACTGTTGCAGTGCAAATTTGGATCCTATTTAGAGCTTCAGAAAGACTCAGACTGGAGTTTTCTTTACAGTTATAATACCAACACTTTAAAACAGCCTTTCAGCAAGACTCCAAACTGCTGTTATACAGTTTGCTGCTGGTTTATACGTTTAGACAGACTATTATATGAATGTACCCTCTGATGTTAAAGAACATGTTTAGTTTCAATATGGCGTCTCATTCATGTCAGAGATAAAAAGCGCTTCCCACGTCTGAGTTTCATTCACATGAATCGCTCCATACAGACTGTGCAGTCGCCCGACAGCATCTGTTTCCCACTCAACTTTTTCCACATGGATGACGCACCGAGAGAAACGCGGCGCAGAGTTTAAACGCTGCGAGAAGCACTTTGAAATGTCAGCATTCATCCAGTCTGCACACAAATATCAAAAACATGAACATATTTATTTGAGAATTACATCAGACCACCAAACGTGTTACTGTGAACAGTAAATAATTATTTTAGAGGCATTAGACACTCACTGACATTTCCTTCATTCAAAACTAGTATAAACATGAAATAAACATATAATTAAGCGAACAGCAGACGCTCTGACAAAAAAACAAATAATAAATACACAACGGGGTGATGCTACTTCAGGATTTACAATCTGAATTCAAGACATTAAGGTGCTAAAAGCATAAAACAGAACTGAAATACTTTGAAGGAAAAGTGTGTACAAGTACAGTAAACTAATATACGGTGAGATATTCCTCTGTACGTATTATATTAGTGTTTCTGTGATTATTAATATCAAACAAACCGCCTTTTTGTGGTTTGTTGCAGTGTCTGAAAATGAGCTTAACACTGAAATACTGTACAAGGAACAAAAAAAGGCTGCAGGTCAAACTGTACTGCTGAGATGCTCATTTATAGCAGTAAGAATACAATCATTGATGAAATATACCTTCTTAAAGCTGAAGACTTGCTAAACCTATATTTGCTTATGAATCTGGTCATTGAGGGAAAAAAAGGTTTTAACACCAGAGACAAATCTTCCTGTTGTGAACTCGACAACGACTCACATTTTCCTTCTGTGACACTTCAGATTTTCCTTCATGTAACACCACAAACACACAAACTCTCTCAACGTCCTCAGACATTGATCATCTCCAACATTCACGAACAAACAATCTGTCACCCGCAGAGCTGCTCTGCCCGGCGGCGGCGGCGGCCTGCTGCTGAGTATCCGTCGTCGTCGATCTCAGGCGTTTGGTTGTTTCAGATGGACCCTCTCTGCCATCTGCCTGGCGCTGTACAGAGACACGCACGTCCCCACTGTGGCCATCGTCATGGCGATGGGATCGATGAGACTGTTCTGCGGCTGCATCCGGACCTCACCTGAGACCTGCCTCTGCACACAGGTGGACACACACACACTTAAACCTCTAAGTGAAAGGTTTTTGTTTGATTATAGCGTGTTTCAAATGATTCTGATGGCATAATTTCTTATGTTGATGCAGTCTTAATGTTCTCAGGTCAGATAGAGGTGGCGGTTTGTGATAGAGGATTGTGGCGCCACAGTGTCATATTTCAAACTACCACTGTTGGGCAATAAAGTTTGAAATTATCAAATTCTACACAAAGTGGCTTTAAAACACATCAGTGAGCCTCAGAGTTGCACTGGCTGACATGTTCCTTCACCCCTGATAGAAAAGGTCACTGTAGTTTGTTTATAAAAGACTCCAAAGACTAATAACTGCGATCATGTGTTAAGTCTCCAGAGAGTAGTTCTGTGTCAGGCGGAGGCCACTGAGCACGTGTGGGAAAGCGGTTCTGTTTACAGCAGCTTTTTAGGCTACATATCACAACCTCAAGTACTTTAAGTTCTTTGAGACATTTAGGCTATAATTTATAATGTAGTATAAAGGCAAGAGGTTTTCTACAGCACAGAGGAGTGAGATATATCAGGCTCTTGATACACAGTGGTGGAATATAACTGAGTACATTTACTCAAGTTCTGTTCTTAAGTACAATTTTGAGGTAATTGTACTTTGAGTATTTCCATTATGTGATACTTTATACTTCTACTTCACTACATTTCAGAAGGAAATATTGTACTGTTTACTACACTACATTTATTTCACATCTAGTTACTTTGCAGAACAATATTTTATACATAAAACATACGATGAGTTTATTATAGATGCATCATTATAGATTAGATTATTTAACAGTATAAGGTGTTAAAATTAGCTCTACCTTACATTTAAATATAAAACTTTAAATTGGGCCATTTTGCAATATGAGTACTTTTACTTTTTATACTTTAATTACATTTTTCTGACAACACTTTAAGTACTTTTACTGAAGTAAGATTTTGAATGCAGGACTCTTCTCTGCACATCAGATTTGTTGACAATAACAAAAATACAGAAAATCACAAATCAAATCCTTTAAGCCAAGAAGTTATTAAAGGTGGACATTATGAATCATTGTGCTTAATTTGAATAATTTTGCTCAGTTGAGTACAAAGATTTGTATTAACTCACTGTGAACTATTGTTGCTCTTTTATGGAGCCCATCAGTCACATCAATCTCATCTCTGTTCATTGTTCTGCAACATTCAGACAATGTTTCTGTCTGTCTTCAGTCTGTTGGTTTCATTCATTCATTCAGTATGAAACGGACCACACAGCTCTCATGATCTTGAAGCCACGCTGAGCAAAATCTCAAATTTGCAACTTTGGCATCCCCTGCTGGTCATTTTAAAAAGAGACGTTGGCAGACAACAAAGCACCAACAAAGATCTGACCTGGAGACACGATACACGAGATAAAAACTGTGTCTGCACCAGTTTTCATCACAATGACAAAAAATTCTACAAACTAAATAAATATTTTTTAAAGGGTCACTTAATGTATTCTCTATATTAACAAATAAAACATGTGATGAAATGACATAAACTTCAACATGTTATTTTTCAGTTGCTGATAAATAAAACAAGTGAAATAAAAACTTAAAATCTTTGAATTAAGATGCGATAAATGATCATTTTCATAACATTTCTACTTCATGCAGCCTCTTACGTGCAAGATGAGTCTGAACATGTTACATAATGTGACCTGCTGAGATCAGCTACGTCAGCTCTTTGTAAAATATTAATTTAAATGCTGTATATTGCCGTAATTCTTCAATCTAAAGTGTTTCTATACAATATCTGTTGAGTATTAATGCAGAGTTCTGATCTAAATCCATGGATTTATCTCCTCTGTGAGAAAAAGATGAATACATCTTTATAAGTTTACTTTGATGGAACTAGTCAAATGTTTTCCTGCTATTTATTAGCTGTGATTAATAATTTGTTGTGTCACTGAGAATCACCAGCAGACACCGACCTGCAGGAGACGGAAGTATCCCGGCGTCAGTCTTCCCAGTCTGATGATCATTTCTGCTGCTGGAGCTTCTCAGACGAGCCAACGACCTTCCTGAAAAAACAACAACACTCCTCTAGAAGTTTCCAAGATTTCAGCTCTGAAATTACTGATCTATTTGTGGGTATGCTTCTTTAATTTGGTCAAGTTTGTCTCTGAAAAAAACAGACAAAACAAGTATCTACTTGTAAATCCTTTGTCACAAGTCGTATACTTCAATGAGCCGTGAGCACTTCAAACCCTCCTCAGTTTCATTTGAATGATTTTTTGAGTTATGATGAGGTAAAACTACATAATCAATGAAAAACAAGAGATAAAAAACATATTTTTGTGTATCAGAAATATATTTTTTCTTCTTTTCTATTTTATTTATCATCTCATCTTCTCATCATCTCCCCAAAATTTCTCTTGTGACCATTTGGGAAGAACTTGGCAACCAGAATATAAACCACTTATCTGAAAAAAGACAATCAGGAACAATTAAGCTACATCAGAGAGAACAACGTGTTTAGTGTTGTATTGTACTCTGCTTTTAGAGATGCATACTCTTCAAAACAGACACTTTTTAACCAGTTCTTTTCATCTCACTGACTAATATTCAAGTTATTAAATACTCTCACACCCTTTTGACACCTGAACTTTGAGTGTTGAATCTACTGTGACAATTAAAATACTTCTTTGATTTGTTGTGTTAATTTTTCACAACCATTTTCAAATCGTTTTTAAAACAAAACTACCATTCTGGGACAATTTGTCACAAGTGAAGCAAGAGTTGTTGTAAAACTGACATTTCATTTCACTGTTGAAACCTGAAAATGTTCTCTGCTTTAATTCATTCGGTTTTAAAAAAAAGTAAAGTAGAAATAACTCATAAGAACAAAAGAGTTTCTACGTCAACTAGACTGAAGTCAAAACAAAGTGTGTCTCACAGTTTGAAGTCAACAGGCGTCGACCCAGCAGGGATCCAAAAGCAGGAGCAGGTTCACCTTCATCGACGGGCGGCAGCAGCTCAGCGTCCGCAGACCGACAGCATGTGAAGCCTGAACAAACAGCGGCAGCCTGTCGCACTGAAGAGGCTCCAGTGTGTCCCCCGTCTCTTTTGTACAGTGTGAACATCCCAGTCCTGTGTGACGGGCTCAACGGGCTCAACTCACACACACACTCATACACACACACACACTCATTCACATACACACACACTCATTCACAATGGTGCATGAAAAGCCTCGGCCTGCCTGTCAGAGATGATTTGGTCATCCAGCCAGCAAAATGGGTGAGAGCAGAACAGAGCAGAGCAGAGAGAGCAGAAGAAGAAGAAGAAGTGGCTCCGTGCAGCATGTTGCACGCTTGAAAGAACAAGTGTGTTAATGCGCTGCAGTGACTTATGTAACCCAAAAACACTGAAGAGAAAGTACTTTATAAAAACTGTCCTGAATGGAGCCTTTGAGAGACACAGCTGACAAATACTGTACAACAAGCTTTCATAAGAACCTTTATCCTTTACTGGAAACGATTAGACTTTTTCATATTTAAAGTAATTTAGCATAGTTGTAATTCTGATGTTACGTAAGGCCTTTGTTACCACGATGCCACAGTGTTTGTTCAGGGTCTCTCTGCTTATGTTGGTTATATAAATGGAAGACAACAGAGAATTAATGGATAGAAACAACGCTGTGATTATATGTTTAATCAGAATATTGTGGAATATAAAGGTGAAGCAGCAGTGTGTTTTGATTACAAATACAATTATTTATATACAAACTTTTCTTCTAAAATCCCATCTGAAAAAAAACTTTCATGTTACTCTTCTGCTATTTCATTTGTTTACTTTACATAAAATTTTAACAGTTGTTCTGTGCATCAGACACTCAAATAAGACATGTTAAGGCAACTAGTTTACTGCAGCTGTATGTGTGTGTGTGTGTGTGTGTGTGTGTGTCTATGGGGTGTACCAGACTACAAGGTGCTGATTGTGCGCATGTAGTGACCTCATGTCTGCATTTGCTGCCACAGTCACTTCAGTATCTATAGACACTGGACATATATTGTCTACAAGAAATAAACAACGATTCATAATAAACATGTAAATCCAGTGTAAAGTTTGGTCTGTTATGGATGTTCATTAAAAAAACTATAAACTATAAAAGAGCAGTAATTATATAAAGGGACTGCATTAAGTCAGTATCTTTCCTGACGTCAGTGTTTTACAGACACAGTGCTGAAGTATTCGGGGGCTCGTGTTGTGGGCTGCTCTTCTTCCTCAGCTGCTGCCTTGATGGGAGCTCTGGCCAGCGTCAGTTTCACTCCTGCAGGCCCCTCAGCGTCCGTCCTCTCCACTGCCAACACCTTCCCGATGAAATGCTGAAACACACAGCAAAACAAGAACATGAACAGTCATCAGTCAGTCGGTATGCCCCGCTGTTGTTCTGCATTTGTCTTTGATATGAGTGTTTATATTAAGAGATGTTTTAGAAATACATCTGAAATTACTGCAGCTTTAAGAGGTCTCAGTGGAAATAAGAACAATTTCTGCTGCCTAAATACAAAAATGACCATATTGCTGATTATATAATTACTTCTACAATTATAATTACTTCCTGTAATGTACAGGAATGTAATGGACTAATGATTATAGAGTAGGGCTGCAACAAACAATAATTTTCATTATCGATTCATTTGCTGATTATTTTCTCGATTAATCACTTAATCTATAAACACAAGGAAATAGTGAAACTTGTACACAACAGTTTCATCGTGTCTAAGGTGACGTCAACAAATGCCTTGTTTAATCTGATCAACAGTCCAAACACACTCAGTTTAATATATTATAAGGAATAACAGCAAATTCTCAGATTTGAGAAGCTGTAACTAGGGGATGCTCGAAATTTGACTTAAAACGGTTAATCAATTTTAAAAATAGTTGATGATTCATTCATTCATTGACTAATTGATTAGCTGATTAATCTACTAATGACTCCCAACTCCCCCAATCTGCTCAATAAAAACACCAATTCATAAGCAATAAAATCAAATGATGTCTGTCCTGGATGTTTCTATCGTATCTCTGCTCTAATCACATACTTAATTGTGAAAATTGACTGTTTACATCAGTTTCAACAACCATTCTGCAAGGTTGTGTTTTGTGACAGAACTATGTAGAATTAATACACTGTTTGCCAGTAGAGATCGATAAAAGTCACACTTTACTTATGCTGAGGAAACCTGTCTGAAAACCTGAAAACTGATTCATCCACCTGCTGAACAAACTGCAGGTTTTTATCTTTTATAGCGGAATGACTGACAGTGTTCAGTGTAATACTCATGAAATCTGTGAAAGCAGATAAATGTTGTGTGTTAGTGAGAGACCTCTGCAGGATGAAGTGCAGCGTCTTTATGCTTTGGTTTGTTTCTGGACGACTCAATATATTTCTCCCTCTGTGCTTTTACTTCCTGTATACAAAAAAAAGAAAAACAAGATAAAAGTGACAGTTGTTAAAAAGAAAAACGATTCAAAATGATAGTTTGTAAGATGAAGGATGATTGTTGAAATATCTGAGGATGTAAGAAGGAAGATAAAACCTTCAGGATCTCATAGTTTGAAGTCTTGGAAACATAATGGTCCCATGACTTGGCCATAAGCTCCTTTTGCTTCCAGTGAGACTTTATCTGCGATACAAAGACGCAAAAAAACAGTCAGTTCATGAAAACAAGGTGTCTGCTGTTCCTATATTAATTAATTTAAGTCTCACAGACAAATTACTGTCAGTGAAAATATCCACTGATCTCATAGATAAATAGAAAGCACCAAGAGAACACATACATACCTCTGTTAATCAAAGGAAAACATTCTCTAAACTAAAATATCAGCACCTCTGTGTACATGAGCTTCTCCTCGCTGACGTCCTCCTTCTCTAGTTGCTCCAGGATGATACTTTGCTCCGCTGCGACCTTCCTCGCCGTGTCCTCTGCGATCTTACACATGCTGCTCAGAGCCTCCTCGTCAGGGGTGACCGGCCTCACACCGTCCACGCTCAGTTCCCCGCTGATCTCGTCCAACACCTCCCCGACCTGCAGCGACGCGACACGACGAATGTTTCAGTGTTTTTATTTTATCATCTGAAACTCTGAGGTCTTTCTAAGCTGTATTAAAATGACATTTTATCACATTTGTAAAGGATTTGTTGAGAATTTTAGAGTTTAAATCTGTAACCATGAACATTTTGGTCCCATATTTGGATCTGCTGTGCAGTAAGGTACAGACACTGACATCTGTATTTGACTCCTTTTACTTCTTAAAGCTATAAAGAAACTGCCTTTCAAGTTAAAATTGAGGCTTCTTTATGTATGTAATTATAGTATCTTTGTAATTAATCTGATAGAAGATGAGCCTGTTAATCTGTGGCGTTCCTTTTATCCATTTATCTCCATTTATCTCAGTGTCCTCTGGTCTTTTCTTAAACTTCCACTGAGGGGCACCAAAGTAGAATATTTTCAAATTCAACACATAGCAGCTTTATAAGAAAACATCTTATTTCATCACTTCATCAACCTCTTTACTCAATGAACAAAAAAACTTCTACCTTGAAGTCCAGATATCTTTTGACGATGCTCAAGGTCACATAATCTTTTATCCTCAATCCAGGAAGGTCCTGAAAACCTGCAAAAGTAACAAATAATCAGATTTTACAGCAGATATCACTATTTGGAAATTTACTATAATGCTAATTTTAAGTAGCCTCGACTGTCATCCTTTCCTTTATACATCATTACAATATTTAACATTTGGGTATTTGACAGTTTAAGTGATCATGAATCACATTAATTGATTATGCAAGTACTAAAAGATTGATCTGAACTCTAAACTAAAGTAGAGCTGAAACGATTGGTTGATTATTTGATTAGTTGCCAACTATATAATTAATTGCTATGATAAATGATTAATCTTTTTGAATCATTTTTTAAGAAAAATGGTCCAAATTATCTTGTTCCAGCTTCTCAAATGTGAATATTTTCTGGTTTATTTAGTTTTCTATGATAGTAAACTGAATATTTTTGGGTTGTGGACTGTTGGTTGAAACAAAACAAGATATTTGAAGACGTCACCTTGGGCTTTGGGAAACAATGTTCAACATTTTTCACTATTTTCTGACATTTTATGGCCCAAACAACTAACCAATGAATCCAGAAAATAATCGACAGGTTGTTCGATAATGAAAATAATCGGTAGTTGCAGCCCTACTCTAGAGATATTAGGCTAAAATGAGGCTCTACGTGTTATAAAAGTGAAAGTTACATTTTAGTAAATCTACAGCAATCTAGGACTATAGAGTTTAGGCTACATGATCTTAAAAAACAGCATAATTATATATTTACAGATGCAGATGTATTGTTTAAATAAGTGACACTGTATTTATTATTTGATCTGAAATATGCGTTTTCTGTTAAGTGAAGTTTGAACATGGTCTGGTCTGATTCTTCAGGTTCAGCTTTACCAAGTTTGCAGAAGATGGCATAAATCTTTGACCGCAGGTTCTCCGTCATCTCCAGCACTGCTGCACTCGCAGTGCTAGCAGGAAATGACAGCTGGATGTCTTCCTGCTGGTGAGGACTGAGGGTGGGCTTTTTGGGATCTTAAGGTCAAAAGTGGAAAAAGCAGAAAATAAGAGCGGAAGATTTATAAATATGAGATTTGAATGTTGTACAGAAGAAAAGAACAGCAGTGCAGCTTTAAAGCTTTTAGATTTTAACAAACAGAGTTGATCAGTGATGACAAGATCTGGATCCGTTTCTCTTTATTTAATGTTTCTAAATACAAGACTGTCCTACAGGTAACCACCAGCTCAGTTTTTTGTTTTAAGTGCTGCTATGATTTAAGGTTTTTTTAACACTTAACACTTTGTCCTACACTTGCTACAACCCAAAAGGTTTATTATCAAATTTAAGCTAACACATGTTAGTTCAGGAGTTTTTTTTACTCCAGTGCACTGATGTTAAACTAAACACTGGATCTGATGACGACTACTTGACTTGATGCTTTGGATGAGTATAACTGCCAAAAACAGTAAATATTAATGTACTTCTGAGCAGAAAAAGTTCCTCACGTTCTTGTTTTTGACTCACTGGGTTAAATCTTTAGCTGCAGACTGACCTGCGATCTCTCCGTTTTGGCTTCGACTGACGCCCAGCTCTGCCTCCTCCTCCCTCCACAGTTGCAGCAGGAGTCTCGGAGCCGTCTGCCCGCCGTCGTCCCTCCAGGTAAGGATGTGAGACAGAGTGTTTGTGTTGTCGCATAATTCCAGCAGGGTGGCGAGGACGATGCCGTGCACACATCTGGGGCTTGACTGAGAGAGAGACGTAGCAGAACAAAGTTGTAATAAAGTATAACACTCTTTAAACCACAAGAGTAACTTAAGGTGAGTTTCAGTCAATGGAAATCAGCTACTTACACTGAGTAATTCAAGCAGAAGAAATGCCCCATCTTTAGCCAGAAAGTAATCTTCTGTGGTGTAGCAGCCGACAATACAGGACCTGACGGGACACAAAACACACTGACTGAAACTTTCTCAGCAGTGTGAACGCTTGTCTCTCCTGTGAACAACCACAGATTAATTTAACCATGTTTACATAGTTCTTAAATTCATGTGTTTTGGGCTATAGAACCAAGACTGTGTCCAAAATCACTCTGTATTTATTATATATTGCAATAAATTATATTTACTGTCCTACATTTTATTTGAGTATCCAAACTCTGAGTTATCCACTGTATAATGCCCTCAAAAATTCCCACAATAAAATGAAAAAATCCCAAAGATAACAAACCCTCAATACAATACAATCGTGCCACTCTACACATGTCAGTGATGACACCAATTGAAGATGATTCAGCGTCTGAAATCTCAGTTTACTGCTCACTATAGAGTAAACTACCGAGTGTCTGTTATACAAGGAGTAGTGGATGAGTGAGGGAATGACTTTGGACAAAATACAGGAAAGGACATAACCTATGACCTCCACAGCTGTTACACTCCTACAATAATCAATCAGATTGTGTTCCAACTGAGCAGCTGAATCCTCCAAAGGAAAGAGGCCTAACAGAGAGTTTAACTGAAGTCTTTGTTGTTATGTTTCTGACAGTTTAATCTATCAAAGCGAGCTGCGGTTTCGCTGAACTGACCACACACAGTCCACAGTGGAGAGGACGAGCTTGTTGTGTCCCAGACCGCTGTAAAACTTGTCGGAGCCTTTCTTCAGGAAGTGAACTGCCATCTCAACTCCCTCTGATCCAAACAGCTCCTGTGGTTCAACAAAGACAGTATGTTTAGAGATTGATCTGAATGGAGAGCATATTAGTATTCAGAGGTGCAGACTGATTAGATAAAATATAGGATTAATAATAAGTAACAACATTTGGTTTTAATACCTGCAGTGCTAAAGAAAAAATGTTGCACTCATTCAAATGTGTTTTGACTTCTATAATTTACACATACAGGACAGACTATCAAGGTCGTTATCTCAGCTCTTCTGTACCTTTCTGTGCATGTTGGTCTCACACAGCGCTGAAAGGATCAGCTGAATATCAGACTTCATCTCCAGGCTGATGGCATCCTCCTCGTCAGGACTCGCTTCCATCTGCATCAAAATCCCTGAGAAAACCCGACAGTATTTTATACATTTATGAAGTAAAATGATGAGTTTCTGCTGATTTTGAACACTATACAATCAGTAACTCAAGTTCTCATTTAAGTTACCCAGAAGCTGGTTGATGGTTCCTTGATCACACAGATCCTGGTTGACTGACTCGTCACCCAGAGACGTCATAGATCTCAACACTCTGACGCAGTGCCGCATGTGAGCCTTCTTACTGCCTCTCCCTCCGGTGCCATGGAAGCTGTGACCCTGACCAAAGTAAGCATCTGGAATAAAGGAGGAAGGATAATAAGTGTACTCTTCAACTGTGGAGTGATTGGTTGGTTGGACATTACTGGAAACCACACAAGGCTAAAGTAAGTGTGCTCACTTGTGCGGAAAACTGCAGATGCAAACAGTGTAAACAAGTTAAAATCTCTTTAAATGTTAAAGGGGACATATTATGCTTTTTGTGATTTTCTGTCATTTACATACTGTTATAATGTCATTTGTCTTGATGATGATCAAAGTCAAAACTTGAGGTGAACATATGTAAAAATGCTCCCTGCAAGTCAAAAGTCAGGGCTTCAGCCTGCTCTGAAGGTTTGTAAAGTTACTTCTATTTCCCTCTCGTGACAACGTCAGATTGTTCACACATGCCCACAAAAGGCCATCCGTTCCCTGGTTTGTTCGCATTGCTACTTGTATATTTTGGATTTGGGTTCAAACATGTATGAATGTATTTAAGAAGTTTAGATTTCAAGTAAAGAGCAGGAGATTAAGAGAAATCTGACAACTACTGTTTGTTTAAGTAGCCTCTGGATCCACCAAAACCAATCAGAGCAGAATGGGCTCATGGGGAGGAGGGCCTTAAAGAGACAGGAGCTAAAACGGCCTGTTTCAGACAGAGGCTGAACTGAGGTGCTGCATAAAGAGCCAGTATAAGATAAATAAGGAGTTTTTTGAACTTCATGCAAAGATATTCCAGCAGAGCCCCTGGATGTAAATATGCAAGTTGCAGCTGAAGCACTTAAAGCGGTTGAAATCTCAGTTGAAGTTGAAGCACTTTCAAGTGTCTGTTGAAGTATAAACACTGTTCAAATGTTTATTAAAGAATCAGTTCTAAGCATTTTGCATGGTTTTCGGCTTTTACATGATCCACAGTGTCTTACAGTGAGTGAGCAGGGACTAAGTGTTTTGCTCAAGGGCACTCTGGTAGGACACATGAATGTTGCTGTTTGACCTCTGACCTTTCAGATACAGGACAGACTCTCTTTAGCCTCTTATTTGTCTCTCCCCTTTTGTTTGCTGCTCTCTCACCTTGCCCGACGCACCAGTCCAGCAGGAGCAGCATACATGCGTTTCCCTGACATGACACGTAGTCGTCCACCATGAGAGGAGCAACGGTGGCGAGGACAGCCAGCGCCTGCAGCTGCAGCTCCTCCTGCTGGCTGGAGGACCAGTGACGCAAACCTGGCCTGCGCTCCGGAGAGGCAGCCGGCGGCTTTATGAGTGTCAGCAGAGCCAGCATGACTTGCTCCTCTTTATAAAGCTGGGAGAGGAAAACATGGAGAATACATTCAATACATTTAGATTTATCACTACATTTATAAACATTCACAAAATCACTGTGACTGACCTGAAGAGCAGCGATGTCCTTTGACATTAAAACCAACAGATTCAAAAGCAATTTCTTCATCTTCAAGTCTTCGTTATTGTAGGTGAGCTTGAGGTCACGGACCAAAGGGTTGTGACTTTTCACTAAAATATAAATGATGAAAAGTTGCTATCATGAAAGCTGCTGTTGTAGTATTCATATATGTAAAAACTAAACTAAAATGTATAAGGAAAGAGTTGTCTTACACTCTGGAAATGTGATAAAACCCATGAGCTGTTTGGCAAATAAGCTCTCCTGGAAATCAGAAACATGTAGCAGCACATTTTACACAGCTTATAACATACCGACAATTATGTGATTGAGAATATTATCCGCATAATGTTTCAATCATACATTTCTAAGATTATATTACTACTTCATCATTTAATTCTCTGTCCTGTACTCACAATGAGCAGAGAGTTGGGATTTTCAGCGATGAGAGTTGTGATCACAAGCAGATCATTTCTGAGTTGGAAGTCAGAATGTCGGAAACCGTTCAGCAGCTGGTGAAAAAACGCTTCTTTCAGAGAGCTAAGATACAAATGAACAGAAAGTGAAAGATTTAATATCCATTTGTTCAAAATGAGAGCACAAGATGATTAAACATTTCTTTAAAGGATGGAAGGTCATTTATTCTTGATTGATCTTAAAGCTCTTAAAGGGGAACTCCGGTGATTTAGTGTTGCACTTCTGTAAAGTTTGGGGGGCTCACAAGAGGCACATCAAAAAAAAAAAAAAAAAAAAAGGAATTATCAAAATCGATGCAGTCGGGCATAAAACATCCAGATTTTTAGTCCCAAGTATGGATTAAACTCCAAAAACTGGATATAAACTGGATCCTACAATCCCCATAATGCAACTAGACCGCAACTTTTATTAGACGCTCCCTGCCTTTAAAACTATCCACCTCTTCTTAAAACCTCCAGTTTGTATTAAAGGCTTTCTGTTGGAAAGTTTAAGTCTCAAACCCAATCTAATATAAACTCGACATGACATCATATATATGTTCTAAAACTGAAGATGTTATATAAGTGTTTTCAGGCTGAGTAGTACTCCTTATGACAGGTAAACTGAACTTCATGTGTAAAGTTGGTGGTGTGCCCCTATAAAGGAAATTTACATTTTAGGATCACATAAATGTCAGAATTAGTTCACAAAAACAAAATAATTGGCATTTCAGAAGTGAATGAATGAATGAAAATATGAATTTAAGTCCCCCTGCCTCAAAAATGTGTTTTTATTACTTCTCTTGGATGTTTGAGCTTCACTGTGCAGAATGATACATGAGCAGAGTTCAACACTAAAAGGCTGTTTTCACATTAATCTGCTGAAGGAGGAAAGTTGTGCTCACCTTAAAGTTTAAGAGGTGATCATACCATTGACTGTAGTCATATGAGCATGAAGTGTGACATCACAACCATTTTGGAGCTGATTATGGTTCAACAGGCAACTTACAAAAGTGTGAAACTTGAAATCACCAGTGCATAAACACTGAGAGTGGACTTTTTTGAGAATGGAGGTAGGAGACATCTTGTGTCCAGCAGTCAAACGTTTGGATTTAATGAGGGAGAAGGAGTATATACAGTATGTCATTTTAAAGCAGGCATGTGGAAAAACCACACTAGACATAAATTATTATTCCAAGCAGCATATTTCTATGTGTCTTAAAACATGTCTGGAGGTGAAATTTAACACTTAGGTTGGCATGTTACCCTCATCTGCCACGTGTGAAAACATCTTAAAACCACATGAGACACATACACGACACACTCGATGCTGCTGAGCTGAGCGGTGACCTCGTCCTTGCCGCCTCTCTCCAGCAGGTTCCAGAGGATTTCGGAGGAGTGGAACAGGACCTCACCGGACGGGTCGTGTTCGTTCATGTGGAGACAGATGGTCTCTGCTCCCTGTGCACTCAGCATTAAAGCACAGTTCATATCTATGTTTGTAAAATGAAATACAATTAAAGAGATGTAATTAATGTAAAAAAACAAAACAAAACAAGCCATTGACCTGCTGACATTGACACAAGGACACTTAAAATCACTGTTTTGATTGTTTGCCTGATTGTTATTTGGTAATGAGATGATTTATGCTCTTGAGGGCTGGCTACTTTATCTAATGAAGGAGGTCATCTGTCAGATTGACATGTCTGACTGATCCCCTCCTACCCTCCCTCCACGGATCCAGAATAAAAACAGTATTGACCAGAGGAGCTGGAGAGGATCTTAAGTGTCTGCAGGAGCTGCAGCTTGATGGCAGGCTGGTTCTCCAGAGCGGCCATGGAGAGGAGCAGCGTCTTAGCCAGGTCACTGCGCTCCAGCAGCTGCAACCTGTAGCCCGGAGAGGTCGGCTGTAGCCCTGCAGAAACAGAGTTTAAAAAAAGAATAGATAGTAAAATAAATAGATTTAAGATGTTAAATGCAAGAAGGAAATAAAACAAACAAATAAAAGAAGACACAAGAGGAAAATAAAAAGCCTCTTGATAGGAAATTAATGAACAAGAACAACACAGATAACTAAAAGTGATACAACAGTAATAAAAGGAAAGAAAAAACAATGAAAATATGAAAGAAAATAAATACAAAAGATATAAAAATTTGAGCCTAACTGATGGTGGATTTCTGGAACCAGTGCAAGTATATGTATCTGTTAAAAATGTATTAAAATGTATCAGCCAATATTAATTTTTATGCATACAAAACTGTGTCAGTAATGGACAAAGATGCATACAGTAGGCAAGTTGTTTGAACAATGACTTTGACAATTATATTTGTGAGTCATTTAAGCCAATATTAATAACATCAGCTTTGTGACGTATCAGTTAAATTCAAGAAAAGAAAAAAAAAGAATAGAAGAAACAGAACTGTGCCACCACAGAAGCCATGAGAGAGCCTCACTTAGTGAAAGTCTAGAGTGGAAAGTCCAAGGTTTTGTCTTGGCGGGACGGTCCGTACCATCGAGCAGCTGTTTAGGAGCCACACAGCTGTAGAACGATTTCACAGATTCAACTAGCTGCTGCCTCACTTCAGCATCTGACACTCTCATCAGACGCCCTGCCAAGAAAAACACACCTGTCAGAGTCTCCTCTCAAAGTCACTCCTGTTTAAAGAACTTCCTTTAAAGGGCTATTACATGCTTTAATAAGTGATTTGTGTACCCATGTGACAGAGGAACTCTGTGACGTCCTGAGCGTAGTTCAGCTCATCAGATGCCTTCTCCTTCAGGAAGGGAAGCCTGAGATGAAAGCAGAGCAACACTATCATGTTCAGATAATGCCACAAGAAAAAAAAAAAAAAAAGTATTTTCTTTGTATAATTAAAATATTTGAGACCCTTACCCACAAATTTTAAGTGCCTCACACAAAACGGGCACATATTCAGGATGATCCTTCACTTTCTCAGCACAGATGTTCAAGATTTTGGCGACACCTTTCAGCTCCCTCAACAGCTTGAAATAGTTTAAGAAGTTTTAACATTTTGCCGTTTGCTTATAATGAGATTAAATCCCAGTGAGGGAAGGGAAGTGATGGGGCAAAGAGCCATCGTGATACCTGAGGTTATTTCTGAACAGGGAAAATGCTGACTGACACAGCGATACAGCAGTAAATTAGAGCCTTGGGAATCACGTTGAGCTCTGTGTTCAGGTTGCATAAGAGCAAATCTATTTCCATCACGGTACCGGGGGGACAGTAGTGAGGAAGATTTGACAATCTGCAGCAGTATATGACACCAGAGAGGCATTATAAGGGAGGTCTGTGCTATCAGCTTAATTTGGAAGATTAAATCCAGAAGAAAGGATACAAAACCATTTTGGCTTCTCTTCAGTAGTTTCTTCAGTACAAAAAGGTGCCTCTCCTTCAAGTTCGTCTTTAGTAAAAAACAGAATGTTCAGCATGATGACACATAAAATGACTTAAAACTGAACATACAACAAAAAGTCTGATGACATTAAAGTTTTAACTTACTGTCAAAGGATCTTCAAGAAGACGAATCACCTTACTGAGCTCAAGACCTTTAGCACTGATCTGTTGAGAAAATACAGCCAGTGATCCTGCTTATTTTATAAACTTCATCAAAGAAATCTACCATTTGGCTTCCTAAGTCTTTCCTGCTGTTATCAGCTCCTTATATGTCCTCTAATGTCACTTGTAAATGGTAAATACTAAAGTTCAGCTATTGATTTTCGGGCTTGTCTTATAATATTCAACAGTTCAGTTGACTTCCAGATCCATAGTCAGTTATAGGAGAAAGAGATAAAAGATAGTCCATAGAATCATCGTTTTCTTTTTTAAGCCAATACCTATAATCCAGTATTGTTTCTCAATGTTTACCAATATGCATTTTTACAAGAGTCATGGTATAAATGCAGTGGTAGACATATCTGAGGTAAATTAGTTAACTATTTTTAGAAATGATATTCTCATACAAAAATGGAGATTCTCCAGTTTCAATACACTTTCTGTGATCATAACAACCCTATTCACTGTTTTTGGCAATTGTAAGAATATTTATAATTGCAAACATTATCACTATAGTATGTAAACAGTGCAGTCAAATAGTATTTTTCTATGATAAAATGTGGTATCATGGGTCATCTATTTTGACAAAAGTTTAAACTGTAACTTGTTTACAATCTCAATTATAGGTATAATTATGCTTGTATAACGTACCCTTTATATAAGTGACAATTTGACATATGATGATCCCTACTGGCACCCAAAAACCCATTGCCTTAAAGTTCCAATCAAGTACAGTGAATACATCAAACTACACATGGCACCTTATGACAGTCTTATAGTAGACAGCCGGTCATGGATTAGCTGTCTGCCCCTTTTTCACAAGACATCAACTACACCATCTGCCTCATCATATTTGTAGAAGACATTTGTAGGGAAAGAGTTTGGCTATTGCTGCATAAGTTTTCTCTGACTAACAAAGTCAAAGAAATATCTTTTATGTGTAAAGGCTTTTATGTGTTTATGTGTAAATGTGGCAATTAAAAAAGTCAATTTGGAGTGCTGTCCTAGTCTTTCTTTTCCATATCAAACAATACATTTCTTCAATATCTGAATGTACAAACAAAAAAGATGTTAAAACGTATAACTTCTGTAAGCTTTACAAGATATTATTATGTAATTGTTTCTTTTTCCTTTATTAAAGCCTTTAGTCCCCCTGGTGTGTTTATAGACACAAGTTGTATACACAAGGTGCTGTTTACTTGCTGAATAATTGTCTCAAAAGGAGATTGAACCATCTGTGCATTAATTTGAGGTCATTCATTCATTACACATTTTTTATACAATATACAGTATAAGCTGAATATCAACTGAAATTACAAATGTATTAAAGAATCTGATTTTGACAGGGCTCCGTCCACAAGACAGAGTGATAAGAATAATGTAGGGTCTGCGTTATGGTCAGTTTTATTTCAATTGATAGTGTTTTAGTCGTGCATTTTCCCAAAGAATATTATTGTAATTGTAATTGTATTAGAGGCCCTGATGCAATTTTGCCCAAATTCAGTACAATTACATATACTGTGTGTTTTTTTCCTTAATAAAAAAACATTTTGTGTATTTTTCAGTCGAAAATAAGAGCTTTTTTTCTTTTTTTACAAACATCACTAATGTAAAAGACCTTCAACAGCATCAAATAACTTTATATTTTTTAGTTGTTGTTGATTTATTTATTCTAGTTTAGTCTGTTTGTCTTAATCTTAGTCATTCATATTATTATGAGATAAACGGGGAGTTGTTTATCTGAAAATTAGAAGGCACCTCAACAGTATAATTAGTAAACACGCCAACAAACAAACTATTTACCTGAATATGCTGGTTCTTGTCTGATGCTCTCGATCTGATTGCAGGAATGTCCAGTTTTCTTCTGTGCACAACTTTGCCTGAATCCATTTGCAAATTTCGATGAACTTCTGGCTTTAAATTCTTACTTTAGCCGCAGGTTTAGCTGTTAAACATGGTCAGTTCGTTTAAATTTCGCTTCACGACGCATTTTGACTTCAGTTGGTTTGGCTAACGTTAAAACACCGATATGTCACTTTTAGATCATTAACACAAGTTAGTTTAAAACATCATAAATAGGTCCAAGTTTAGGTCCAAGTCAACTAATAACAACGAGCTAACCCAAACAGAAACTTAACTTCAATTTAAGTTGTTTTTCGCATCAAATCTCTGTTGTAAACCGTCTAAAATTAACGTTTCTCTCCCTCTTTGCCCCTTTTATGTTGCCGGCGTACTACCGTTGCTATGGTTACCGCGTAGTACGGAGCGTAGCGGAGCTCAAAACTCAGCAGTGCACGAAGCCCTTTTTTCCTAGGATGGCGAAGACATGACCCGCCCTACTCTGCCTCTGATTGGCTAGTACTCGTTACCTTCGTTGGTTGGGTTGGTTAGATTCAGGCATGAGGAATGAGATTGGTTAGAGTTAGGGTAAGAATATCAGGGTAAGCCAATCAGTGGCAGAGTAGGGAGGATCACAACTTCGCCATCCTAGGACAAAAACATCGCGTAAACGAAACGCCCATTTCCTCTTTAAACACAGGAAGTGGTTTTCTGGCAACAACAGCGCATTGATCCCCTCCCCACCACCACAACAATAAAAGAGAGACGGGTTTAACAATTAAAAAACCGCCACACAAACTCCTTTAAACGTCAATAAACTGCAGGATTTAAAGAACCGCCGCGGTGTGCCATGCTGTCGGACGCAGGTCAGTGTTCAGTAACGCTGCAGCTGCTCGCTAACAGTTACATGCTAAATGTGACAGGCTCAGTATTTAAACGGCTCGCTGCTGTGTGTATTTGTCCCATTTGTGTCTGTTTTCACCTGCTACTTCACCTGTGTGTCCTTTACTTTTAGCAGTTTGTAGTTAGCTTTGTTTGTGGGTTGCATTTGAGCATGATGGTGTCCGTTATAAAGAGCCAGCAGACATAACAAAGGCCCCATTTGAACTGAGCTGCACTGCATTTGTCCACTGTTAGAGATATATAATGTGTTCACTGATGTTTAGACTATTCTGGGAATGCCTCTGGTGCCCGGAGAGCCAAGAAGAGGAGCTCCGGGGAGTCACCGGGGGATGGACAGACCCTGCGCTCCTCCGGGAGGCAGATCAATGTCCGAGTGAAGCGCACCAACAACCCTCCACCTGGACAGGTAACCTGCAGCATGTTCAAAACGTCTGCCTGCTGAGCACAGACATGCCTCGTGTGTTTTTTTTTTTTTGTTTTTTTTTAACCTTCCTTTCCCTTAAGACTTACTGAATGTATATAAAGTCACTTGTCATTTTTTTAACCATTCAATATTAATCTCAGCACTTCGCACGCTCTTCACACCTTTGCACTATTAGTATCCTGTTTGCAGTTCACAGAAACGGTTTCACTTGTATATAGATCCTTTCTGAGGCAGTGTTAGTAGTCAAAACTTTTTTCTTAAGTGAAACTATTAATACCACACAGAAAAAATACCATAAAAGTCCTGCATGCAAATTTTTACTTAAAAGTGAAGAATGAGTTTGGGGTTATTAGATGCGCAATTTATTTAAATTTAATGAACTTGTGTTCAAGGTGGAGCTTTTAATTCTTATATAATGCTGGATAGTTTAATCAATAATATGCATCATGTTTTATTTATTATATTTTGTGAGTAAAATCTTCATCTGCAACATCACCAATAATGTTATTTGTCAGGTAAATGTGATAGTACATTGTTTTCCTCTGCAGTAGAAGTATACAGTTGCATATTTTTAAAATGCTTTTGGGGCCTTTTGTAAGATATTTTGGGGCACAATGAGTTAGAAAAGTAACATAATTCAATATTTTTCATATCTAAACAACATAATATATCTATAGCTGTTTTGGACCCTTTTATTTGGGGGCCGCCTGCAGGTGCCTACCTTGCCTTATGGTAAAGTCCGCATCTGGTTATGTGTAGGTACACTTAGAGCCACTAAACAGGAGTCAAATTCCGTGTACGTGTAAACATACTTGGTTAATAAAGATGATTCTGATTAAAAAGCCCCCCCATCTCCCGTGGGACCCCCCGTGGTTCTATACTTAGTCACTCATACATAGCCCAACTCATGGTGGATTTTTGCGGCAGATACCGATATTGATGATTAATCACTTAGCCTATCTGATAGTGATCAGCCATATTCATTTTTAAGGATTATATTGACAGAATATAGTCAGTAGAGAAAGAGGATGACGGGCAAAAAGTCCTGACTGGATTAAAACCGGGGATGTTACCACGTAAACTGTTGCACTGATATTTACTTTTTAACATAATCACATTATATGTAAAAGTGTATATATTGATGTATATATTCCTCCTGGAGGTGAAAATGGGGGACTGGAAATTTACCTGAGGACTGAGTTCAGGTGCACAAGTACTGCTGCTTTTAACCACCTCTTTCTGTGCATATACAGTATATATAAAAAATTGGATGAGTGAAATCGTCTTTTTGATATAAATAAAATTTTAATAAGTAATTAGGCCTACTTTACACAAAAAACAACATAATCACATAACATAAACAAATGTTTTGATATATTTGGTTATTAAAGAATTGTGACCAAGATACACGCTGAGTGGGATATTTTACAGTTGAAAATTAAACCTTGTCAGAGCCAACGTTCTGGTGGACAAACTATGTAAAGGAGACAATGTTTTTAAATGACCGCAAACACATCTTTGTCATTTCTGTACTGCAGTTTCTTGTTATTTATCATATGCAGCGCAATATCCGTATATTTGCGATAAGCTATCAGATGATTCATCGGTCTAGCTCTTAATTTATACACTCCCTTTACTGTACTATTATACTAAATAAAAACGCAACATTTCTTGATGACAGGCAGATTTACCTAACCTTAGATCATAATAATTACAATAAACTAACAGACTTCAATCAGGACATCAAACTCTGGATGGTGGAGAACTTCCTCCAGCTTGAGCCTGTAGTTGTTTGAGTTTACTTTTTCTGTGTGTGCTATCATAAACATATGATTTTTATTTTATTTTTCCATTTCCTCTTCTCTCTTTTGTTTTGTGTCTGTCAGCACTGTACAGCTGTTTGGATCAACTGTGTTGTGTTTAAAGTAGGGATGCACAGATCCAACTTTTTCTCTCCTGACACCAATTCGGATACCTCAGCTCAGTGTTTCTGCTAGTAACAAGTACCAATCCAATACCAATGCTCTTTGTTTTTCCAGATTTAAAATCTGAATAATTTTACGTACTTGGTATTGTTTTTATGTGAGTTAAGATGAGGCCAACAATTGTTGTAGCATTAAAAATTCAATCAGCAGCCTCAGTGTAACTCAAAGTGGAAACACTGAATTTTACCTTGATGAAGAAACTGTAATTATT
This sequence comes from Thunnus albacares, assembly GCF_914725855.1. Classification (NCBI taxonomy): domain Eukaryota; kingdom Metazoa; phylum Chordata; class Actinopteri; order Scombriformes; family Scombridae; genus Thunnus; species Thunnus albacares. Next base: position 22,533,021 of record NC_058124.1, on the reverse strand, counting down.
GTGGTTCAGTCACATCATTACCGACCAGATCTGTTGTATTGGATCGGTGCATCCCCAGTATAAAATGCTCTATAAATGAAGTTGAGTTTAGTTTGGCGATGACCCTCTCCACTGGATTCTAGAGCAAAAGAAAAGCAACAGATACAGAGGAGGAAGATGACCAGTCTGAGAAGAAGTACAGGAAGTGTGAGAAGGCCGGATGTTCTGCCACATACCCTGTTTGTTTCGCAAGTGCATCGGAAAGGTAGAATTTTTCCTGGTAGAAATCACAACTTTACTTTATCACTTCTTCGTAGATGTGCTGTGGTTGTTTGATCATTATCAGCATGTTTTGATTCGTCTGTCTCTTCTCTCAGATGTGCTAAAAATGGATACACATCTCGCTGGTATCATTTGTCATGTGGCGAGCATTTCTGCAACGAATGTTTTGATCACTACTACAGAAGGTAAAAGAAATATTAACAGAGCCGCTTTGCACACAACCTCAATACAATACTATTTTTATATATTGTAAAAAAACATGTCTTTGTAGATATGAAAGCACTTTGCAGTGTCCAGCGTAGAAATATATTGTAGCAGCATGAGAAATTAATATAAGTATGATAATTTTGTTTTCTTATTTCCAATGCTAGTCACAAAGACGGCTATGAGACTTTTGCTTCGTGGAAGAAGGTGTGGACTAGTAACGGGAAAAGTGAGCCCAGCCTTAAAGCGTTCATGGCAGATCAGCAGCTGCCCTTCTGGGTAAGAATAGGCAGCTTCCCTGGTTCCTGTTAAACAGTTGCATGCGGTTATTCTCTATGTCACAAATACAGAAATGTTCATTTTGAAATGTTCCTCTCAGGTTCAATGTACCAAACCAGACTGTAGGAAGTGGCGTCAGCTGACAAAGGAGATCCAACTTACTGCTTCCTTAGCAGCAACGTATCGCTGCGGGATGAAGTTCAGTAACATCAAGGTAAACAGGAAATAGAAAAAGAATCAACCAACCATTCATAAAGTGCCTTTTTTATTTTCCTTTAATGATAATCTTTTGTGTTTGCTAACAGAGTGAGGGACCGGACCAGTGCTCCCAACCAGAGGACTTGGTAAGCTGGTGATGAGTGATGCTATGATCTGTTTTGGGATCCAAATAGTTCCAACAAATTAAATGTTATCAGCCTCGCTTTAGCTACATTTAAGCAAAGTCTACAACCAATGCGATTAATTGATATTTAATCATTCTCTTTAATCACAAGCTGTTTCATTCCCATAGAGAGTGGCTGAGGTGACCGACAGCTGGTGGCATTCAATGCTGATTTTGCCGCCGTTGTTTAAAGAAAGCCCAGCCAGCCCTTTCCTCGCTGCTTACTATCCTGACTGCGTTGGAATGAGTCCATCAGGCTCTCCCAGCAACGTGTCTCTGACTGAGCTGAGGGCAGATCACTGCAGGGCCGTCCAGCCACAAAGTAAATTACTGCACTCAAATGCACTCAAACATATTCAGCAGTACCAACACAAGACATGGCTATTGCTGACCAGTGTATCTGTTTTTAGTGATTTTTTTTTTAGTGACTTTTAGCAGTGCCTCGTCTGTCATATATGTTGCACTGTGGAGATATTTTGCTCCCATGTATGCCGAATGTGTACTACGGAAGTAAGAATAAAGAACCTGAAAGTGAAATTTAAGTAAGCAGCCATTGTTTACTGTACCATACTATACAGATTATTACCCCATATATAGAGAGATATGGGACTAAGTGGGAATAATGAACCCATTTAGAGGTATCAGTCCAATGTGGTTTAGTAATCTTGATTGTTTGCCTCAGTTCCAGGTCTGTGTCCATACTTTCAGCCCTTCTACCAGCCTAATGAGTGTGGCAAGGCTCTGTGCGTGAGACCGGATATGATGGAGCTCGATGAGCTTTATGAGTTTCCAGAATTTTCCCGCGATCCCACCATGTATCTGGCTCTGCGCAACCTTATTCTGGCCTCCTGGCACAAGAACTGCAAGGTACAGTGCAGACCTGTTAGGTTTTTGAACCAGGAATAAAAATTTATTTATTTCTTTATTTTATGATTATGATTACAAAAATCAGCAAGAAATTAAAACTATTAAAAAAATATATTTTTTTTCTAAAGGAGGTGCTGACGTCGCAGAAATGTGCACAGCACATCATTGTTCGGGGGTTGGTGCGTGTGCGCTGTGTGCAGGAGATGGATCGGGTCCTCCACTTCATGACCAGGAAGGGTCTGATCAACACGGGCGTGCTGGCTGTCAAACGGCCTCTGCTCCCTGAACGATATCGCTCTGTGAGTGTCCTCATCTTCACTTGATCATGAAGCTTTAAGACAGCAACAGCACACATCTGTACCAAAAAGTTTTTTATCCTTTATTTAGTGAGGCTTACATCCTACATTTTATCTTTTTTGCAGAAGAACGTTATCATCATCGGTGCAGGAGCTTCAGGGCTGGCTGCTGCACGGCAGCTGCAAAACTTTGGCACTCAGGTAACTGTCACACATCTTCACAGACCTGTTGTTTTACTCTGTTTGCTGGACACAGAGCTTCCCCTTCACACTCTCCATTTTCATCGGTTTACAGGTGGTGGTGCTCGAGGCGAGGGAGAGAATTGGAGGTCGTGTGTGGGATGATACCTCTCTGGGCGTCACTGTGGGTCGAGGAGCTCAGATTGTTAATGGCTGCATAAACAACCCCATCGCTCTGATGTGTGAACAGGTGAGAAATTTTTATAGGCTCAAAAATATAAGAATGTGTTTCTGGCATCTGTGTTTTTTCTAAATTGCCTCTTGACTCTTCCACTGCAGATGGGAATCAAGATGCACAAACTGGGAGAGCGGTGTGACTTATTTCAGGAGGGTGGGCAGGTTACTGACCCGGCTATCGACAAGCGCATGGACTTCCACTTCAACGCCATCCTGGACGTAGTGTCAGAATGGAGGAAGGACAAATCACAGAACCAGGACACACCGCTGGGAGGTACTGAACTGTTATCACCAAACACAGCATGATTATTTCCATCTAAGATCCAATGGCTTTTACAGACAGACCGTATTTCCTCAAATAGTGACTGGGGCCTTTATTTTACCTCAACTGCAGAGGTTAACAGGCCTTTATTTCAAATTCCCTCTGTTTGACAAGTATAATTGGTCATATTTTAGTGCAAGGTCTCGTTTTGATCCACTCCCGTTTGCCCTATTAAAGTTACTGCATTATGCTGTTAATACAAACTCAACACTTCCTGTATCCGTTTCCAAATAAAAGCCCTTTAGCGCTTCAGTGGACAGAAATCTTTTATTTCTTAATAAGGCTTTCACTGTGAAACATTTGCAGGAACGTGTTGTGGAAAACTCATGGACTTGCAAGGGATACGTGCGCATGTTTTATGCAGCTGGATTACAATAAAACAATGTAGGTTTTCCCTACATTTAGCCTTAAACAACTTCTGTTTCTGTCAAATTGTTTTCGATTAGGGTTAGATTCATACATGTCAGTAGAAATAATGACATAATTGTTGTAGATGGGTGAGGTTTTTATGGTTAAAACTGCTGCCAGAAACATTTAGGGTTGAAAAATAAGGACACCGCACAGAGGGAGTGTTTTTTATTCTCACACACGCTGCCCTCAAACCTACATTAACCTGCTTTACAAGGAATTTTGCTGTTTTGTTCACACCAGAATCAGTGCAGATGATCTCAGAAATCTGATAAATTGCTGCAACGTTTATACTGAAAATGTCCTGACTCCTGCTTTCTGTTGTCAACACAAATTTGTAATTTATTTTTAATACATTTTTATTTTTTACAGAAAAAGTCCAAGAGGTGAAAAAGAACTTTCTTCAGGAGTCTGGAATCCAGTTTAGTGAGTTGGAGGAGAAGGTGCTTCAGTTTCATCTCAGCAACCTGGAATACGCCTGTGGAAGCACGCTAGACCAGGTCTGAAGAAGTCAAACTATAAAGGGCTGCAAGACTTTTCTGCAGTGAAGTGTCCCTGGGCCACCAGAATTTTAGAGGTTTTGATGGAGTGAAATTTCATGCTGGATGATTTTTTTTACAAACATTTCTAAATTTGGACCTGTGCCATGTAAAATCAGGAAATAATTTATCACAGAAAATGACAACAGTGCATGTGTCTGTGTTTGTGTAGAGATGTTGAGTCATTTTCTCTGTTCTGAGCTTTAAGAAAACTTTTTAAAGGGACATTTAATGACATGTCTGCATTCTGACAGATTATTTTGTTGTTTGGATGGTTTTTAATATTGTGTCTTTAAGATAATTGTGATTAAAAATGTTCTTTTATTTGTAGGTATCTGCAAGATCCTGGGACCACAATGAATTTTTTGCCCAGTTCTCAGGAGACCACACTTTACTCACCAAGGGCTACTCTGCTTTACTCCACAAACTGGCTGAGGGCCTCGACATCCGCACAAAGTGTCCGGTGTGTAATTCAAACATTTTAATTCCAGCTGCCACTCGTATCTCTGTTACATTAAGGTGTATATGACCTAGAGGAATCTCAAAGTGAAAAATCAAATGTGCATTTTTGTTTTAGGTTAAAGCCATTGACTACTCAGGTGACACTGTCAAAGTTACTTCCTCCAGTGGGTCCCAGTGGACAGCACAGAAGGTAAAAATGTGTTAATAGAGAGATGACGATGCTGCAGAGGGTTGATTCTTTAGAACAAAATGAGGAGTTCTCTTTCATTGACTCTTCCTCATGTTGCTGTATAATCTCCAATATCCATATCCAGACCTCAATTTAGTTAATTTTCAAGAATATTATCTGTATTTTCTAAAACTGAACACAAGTTAGGTCAGATTTTCCTATAGATAGTATCTTTTGTTGAGTCTCGAGTCTGTTCAACATGCAATATTATTCAGTTTTACTTCTACTCTTTCACTTTTTCTTTTCTAGGTTCTTGTTACAGCCCCGTTGACGTTACTTCAAAAGAACGTGATTCAGTTCAACCCCCCACTTCCTGAGAGGAAACTGAAAGCGATCCACAGTCTGGGAACGGGTATCATAGAAAAAGTAATGCATGTGAAAACAACTACTTGGAAGTTTATGTGTAACACACATAAGGCTGTGAAGGCTGTCAGGCAAATATTGCTAAATTTGTATCTGTGAAAGAAAGTTTCTTTTTTCTATCAGCCACTGTGTATGAAGTGTTTGCACTCATTCAGAACATTTTGTTTTATGGCAGATTAATAGACGTGATTACAGAATATTGAAATCTGGCGATCATAATGTCCTGCTGACAAGTTGGATAAACTAGGTGTATGATTAGAGTAAGTTGCTTCCTTGTATTGCTAAAGTATTATTTTAAATCCTCCTACAGATCGCTCTTCAGTTCCCGTACAGATTCTGGGACAACAAAATCCAAGGGGCGGACTACTTCGGCCACATCCCGCCGGGTCCTGACAAGAGAGGCATGTTCAGTGTCTTCTATGACATGAATCCACAGGTTTGTTTTTTCTCCTTTTACTCACAAGACTCGGGAGCTAACAATGTCCTACAGCTGAACTGTTACACACTTATAATTTGACTGAATTCGGTGATGGACTGTGAGTGAGTGTAACTGGAAGCCGAGTTATGTTTCTTTGTTTGTTTAACAGGAAGCGATTTGAAAACAACCAGAAACATAACAAGATACAGATTATATTCACTTTCACATCTAGATGATAATGTGCCTAATGCTGTGTGTGTGTGTGTGTGTGTGTGTGTGTGTGTGTGTGTGTGTGTGTGTGTGTGTGTGTGTGTGTGTGTGTGTGTGTGTGTGTGTGTGTGTGTGTAGGGGAAGCAGGCTGTCCTCATGTCTGTCATCACTGGTGATGCTGTTCCTTCTCTCCGGGACATGGAGGAGAAGGAGGTGGTAGACGAGTGCATGAAGGTCCTGCGTGAACTCTTCAAGGAACAGGTAACAATGTCACATTCTGCAAAGAGCTGCTAATACACTTGCACTGACATTTCTGGGATAATGCTGACACTTTATTCAAGATAAGCCATGATTACAGCAACGATACAATGTGACAGAATTAACTGACTATGAAATTAACCTCCTAAGGCAAACAAAAAACCAACACAAAGTCCCAGGAACAGGAACTAAATCAAGTCAAGTTCCTACTTGCGTTTCGCTTGCATCTGAAAAACAGTGAATATTAGGTGTGACTTAGACCAGTAATGAGAAGTAGTGGCACATTTTTTGTAACAACACAGAGTCATAATGTTGTTGATTGTTATTAAATGCTGTGGGACGTTTGAATGGATGTTAGAGAGATGACGTAAAACACTTTCCAGATAGTTCCTGGACCATCAGGAAGGACAACTAGTGGAGCAGTGACTTTTTGACTGTGGCTGAACTAAATTTTTATCCTGGTTCCTCCATTGAAATGCAAGTAAAGCTCCAAAGTGTCCTGAGTTCCTGAAAAAGTACAAAAAATATAAAGGTACAGTGATTGGGTAACAGCAGATTCATGTCGATCCCTCAGAAATACGCAGCTCATTTCCTATAAACACCAAAGACATCAATTACATCCATACACAGTTTTATAGATTTGCTTGTGGTTTTGTGTGTGTGTGAGTGTGTTTTTTTTGTTACTGATGTTATTTCCTGTCTTTGACAGGAGGTCCCAGAGCCACTGCATTCCTTTGTCACACATTGGAGCAAAGACATGTGGTCCCAGATGTCCTACAGCTTTGTGAAGACGGGGGGCAGCGGAGAGGCCTACGACATCCTCGCTGAAGACGTGCAGGGAAAAGTGTTCTTTGCTGGCGAGGTAACGATGCTTTTTCTACTGTGACATCTAAAAATGTCTTCTGTAAAGTTTGGTTTCTAGGGGTTTGTGCTCTTTTGTTTGCTCAGAACAGTTTCTTTTTGTTTGTTTGTTTTTCTTGAAATGACCTCCAGGATCCATTTAGCACAGGAACTATTAACCAGGGTGTGGATTGAATGTCTACTGTTTCACATCAGTTACTGATTTACTCATGGAGTTGTTACTTTAAAGGATAAGGCTGACAATTTTCTATATTTTTCTTATTGTCAACAATTCTCATGTGCAGAGCCAAACCAATAATTAATTGATCTACTTACAAGTATTGTCTGTGTATCTGAAGCCTGATATATCTGTGCTGAAACATGTCAATAACCACCATTACACTGGGTGACATGTTCCTTCCCAAGGAACTTATGCATTTACTACATTGTGAATTTCTCAAAGAACTGATATGTAGCACAACAAGTTAATGAAGCACTGTAAATCAAACCACATACCTATGCAGTGGTTTCTGCCTTCCACAGAACTACTCTCTGGAGACTGAAAACGTGATCGCTGTTATTAGTCTTTGGAGATGCTTCTAAACAAACTAACAGACCCAAACTCTTTGTGCTGAAGGTACATGTCACCCAGTGCAGCAGTGTGGCTCACTGATTCGTTTTTAATAGTTTTTGGACAACAATGGAGGTCTACAGAACAGAAGAATAGATATATCAGGCTTTGGCAACACACAAGATTTGTTGACAATAAGAAAAGTATAGAAAATCACCAGCCTTATCCTTTAAGAACTGATTTGAGCAGCTGGTTTATGTTTTGATCTTCACATAGCAGGTTTTGTTCCTATGAAAGCCTCTTTTTCACTGATTTATTCTTACTGGGTTTTTTTTGCGACCAGGCCACCAACAGACACTTCCCTCAGACTGTGACTGGAGCCTACCTGAGCGGTGTCCGAGAGGCCAGCAAGATGGCTGCTATGTAAACTCTGTCAGTCCCAGAGCACTCAAAAACACCAGCATGGACACACAGGTTGCACAGAGCAACACATCGGACCGTTAATGAACCCGGACTGCATCTCCTGAATGGCTCCACTTGAAAATGATGTTTCACTGAACTGTAATGTGTCTGATCAGCAAGATGCCATTACGTGCTTTCCAATAGCGGGGTCAAGAAGGGCTCTCCAGGGCCTGACTCCAAATATTTCACACAAGAGAAGTTAAACGCTTTATATTTATATCAAAAAATCCAATGTTGTTTGTTGGTGACAAGATGCAAAGACACAAAATGTAGCAAGACATGAATAACGGATAGTACCTGTGCAGCTCTGCCTGGGTCCGCTGTGATGGAAAGCAGGATGGTGTTAAATTTGTTGTGAGTTTAATGAGTGCTGTACTTCTGTGATGGTCAGAAAAATTTAATTTTGAGAACTTAGGGTGCATGAAACATTGGTAAATCATCTAATCATGAATGCAGATGAATACAATTTAATCTCCAAGGATCAACTTTTAAGAGATTATATTGCAGCGATATTTAAAAACATTTTCTTTTCCGAGAGTTACCTACCGATGTTTTATACAACTGTAATGAATTTGTATTGTTCTATATGTGTTTAATGTGTTGGTACAACTGGTGACATGATTATGAAAGAAAGGTTAGATATATTGGAGTATTTCTGTGATAGCACTTTTGATTTAGAACGGTTATATGATTTAAAATAGTAAGAAAAAGAAATGAATAGTTGATGTATGTGAGAAGTTGAATTCCCCCGTTAGGACCGAGTATGATGAGAAGACACCAGATTGCCCCCTTACTTTCTCAGGGATGTGATCAGGACAACAACAGGAAATTATGTGATCGGACAATTCTGAAGATGGTTGGAAAAAAAATAACAGAGCCAACCAAAGGAGGAGAAAAATCCCCTCCATATATGTCTTGCATTAGTTCCTGAGCAATTATGTAAGTTCCTGAGGTTTGGGGTTGGGGAACAGCACAACAATGTCCTCACTTTCTTTGATTTACGTTGACTAATGAAGCTTTATGTGTAGGTCCTCATATCTCTGTCTGGATCAGTACAACTAGATGATCATGTCTTGTTTGTCAGACATTACAGTGCTTGAGTATTTATCATGTATGTGTGTAATAAACAGAGCTATCAACTGCCATAATTTTCTGTTTAACTTGCTTTTTACTCTAGGTTTCCCTTTTCTTGTCAGTAATTGTAATATTTATGCCAACCTAGAAGAGATTGTCTCTTCTGTAAAGTGAGCTTGGATGGGTTTACTTTCCATCTCATTGTACTGAGGAAAGATTTGAGTAGAGCTGAAAGGAGTAATTGATTAATCAATTAGCTGATTGACAGCAATTAAACTGGCAACAATTTTGAGCAACGGATTAAGTGTTCAAGTGAATATAATTGTTGCAGCCCAGTCTAATAGTGACTGATAATACAATTTTACCACTTGGTCCATTTATTAGACGTTAGTTAGCTAGCAATATAACAATATACTGTACAAATTACAATTAAGTGTCCCGTGTTTGAAGTTTTTCTTGGGTAAATTACAAGAGTATTATCAGCTAAACATACTTTAAGTATCAAAAGTAGCCTACTTATTGTGCAGATGGCCCAAAGTGTTACTATTGGATAATTATTGATAAATGGACATGTAAGTGATATTTAAAGGTGCAGTGTGTAGGATTTAGTGACATCTAGCGGTGAGGTTGCAGATTGCAACAAACTTAATACCCCTTCCCTTCCAAGCATATAGGAGAACCAGTGGTGGCTGTGAAAAACACGATAGGCCCTCTCTAGAGCCAGTGTTTGGTTTTTCTGTTCATGCAAACAGGTGATTTGAATCCTACTTCAGAAAGCTGTTTTGTCATTAGTGAGTCCGTGTCATATTTTAAAGGCTCTATGTCCTGAATGTCAGCTCAGGAGAAATGGGGGTTAAAGACCAAGAAAGGTAGTGTCACTACAAAATGCAGTCTGTGTAATAATACTTCATAGATTGTGAACTCAACATTGGGATATCAAAAGTGGGTTAGAAAATTACATAAAACATCCACAATCAGTTTTGTCTTTCAGGATATGTTAGTTTGAAATGTGCTTTCAGTGTAAGTGATGGCGGCCAAAATCCAGTGTGTCCATACAGTCATTTAAAAGTTTATCTAAAGCTTTTATGAGGCTTCAGCAGTCTGAGTTAGTCATATCAAGTGGATATCTGCCACATTTACAGTCTTTTTAGCATCAAATTCCCTCTTTGTGTTTCCTCTTATTGTGTTTCCCTGTTGAGCTACAGTGGAAGTAAATTTGCCATTAAAAAGACTGTAACATTGAAAGATATTTACTTGATTTGACTGAGGTAGGGGGAAGGTACAGTTCACACAAAGATTTTAAACAAAAAACAGACATTCATAGTTTCTCTAGCCTTTGGATTAGATGAAAATTGAATCGAATCAATGTACTGTTTGACCTTTGTATGAACTCTGGCCAATACAATTAAAAGATTTGTAATAGTCTATGTAGCTGGTTTATAGGTATCTTCTAGCACATCTTTCTTCAGTTGCTAGGTGACCGCTCACATGACGTCAGGGTGCATCATCAACACTCGCCCCAGCGTACATCCATGGTCTGTCCCCCTAAAAAATAAAACCGAAGACGGAAGAAAGCAAGTGAAATGTGAACTGGGACAATAATATATCCACAAGTAGAGACACAGTTGTTTTCAAACTTATGTAATGACACTCTGCGGCGCAGTGTCTGTAGCTATAAGCTGACGAACCAGCTAAAAACAAACCGCGAACTCGGCTCCTGAAGAAGGAGGAGAAGAAGCCATCACTCACAGCAGATCAACTTGGCGCGTTTAGTTTTAGGAGCTTAACTTACTTATTCTGACCAACAAAAAATGGACTGCACAGCCGACATGCCCGCTAATGTTGTACGCGACTCTCCAGGTAGTTAGGTTATAACATTATCTTTTAATTGTAGCTACGGAAGCACTGTTTTGTTGCTAACAGCTAGCATCCACATCAATGCTGCTAGCATCTGTTTATAGCAGTTAAGATGGGGGGAGTTCAAATTTTAACACACTGATAAAAAGGAGGTTTTAGGAATTTTTGAGCAATGCACCAATAATATTACTACTGTTAGTTGTAATAAACAGTGCTGGAAACTGTCGACCATGTACATTTACTCAAACACTGTCAAAGGGAAACTAGTTGTTTGACAGCTGTAGTGGGATCTGTATGTAATAAACATTCATAATACTGTAATTCACTGTCAAACTAAATAGCAGCGTTGTGGGCAGAAAGCCTATCATTGTACTCTTTATTGTTATTGTTTTAAAATTGTTTTTTCAGTGGAAATGAGCTAGTTATAAGTAATGGCATCTAATCATCACATCTCAACCACTGTGGATGCTTAGATGGTCCAGAGGTCTGAGACACTGTGTAGCCTGGACATAACTGGTTTGACTCTGGTGGGGAACCTTTATAGCTGGTCATTCAATTTGTTATTGAACATTTATGACCCATTATCCTATTGCGCCTTTGACTTGTCAGGTAAGAACAGCTCCAGCTCTGATGACTTAGTGCCTCTCGCGAAGCTCCTGATGAGGCAAGACAGCGAAGACAAACAGCCACGTGACAACACATGCAGCTTGACCTCCAGCTCCAACAATAATTCAAAAAAGGACAAAGGTGGTGAGCACCACAGATAAAAACATACTGTCAACAATGCTGTATATATGACATACTGTACCAAGCCAGTTTAAGTAAAATATTTTCAAACTTTAACCTTTGGAAAGCGAAATGTACTAAATTTTGTGTGCTGATATCTTCCGCAGTTTTAGCTTCTGACGACTCCTCAGATGATGAACCGCTGATAAAGATGAAAACAACAGCAGCTAAGAAATCAGAGAAAAATGAAAACACATCACCCAGATCTAATGGCACGAATAAGAAGAATACAGGTCTATATATCACCAGCCATATTTCATCTGTTTTGTGTTGAATTATTTATGGAGTGGACAGCTTTAAACTAGTGCTATATGTAACTTTTTCAGATTTGAAAACAGATGATAGCTCTGACAATGAGCCTCTGATGGAGATAGCCAAAACTGCAAAAAAGTCTCTCTCAGTGCCTCCAAAAAAATCTGTTGATACAAAGAAGAAAGGTAAGATCGTTTTCTGTGGATGCACCTGGAGCATTAACAGAAAGCTGTTACTCTCTGTGTAACGCAATTATTCTTGACTTGTTACAGAGGCACTAGAGGATGATGCTAGTTCAGATGATGAGCCTTTAATTGAAGTTGCCAAGAAAGTAAAGTCCCAACGTCAGGGAAAGTCACCAAGAAAAGCAACTCTGGTTATGAAATCCAAAAGGAACGCTGACAGGAAACAGGGTAGGTGTGAAAATGTGGAAATCAGATCTCATCTAAAATGCTTTTCTCATAGCACTTGTACCAAAAACGTATTTTTGTTTGTTGTAGTTAAATATGCAGAGTCTTCCACTGACAGCTCAGACTATGAGCCTCTGGCCACAAAGAGGAAGAAGACAAAGGCTGCTAAAGAGCAAAAGTCTTCTGCAAACAGCAAGAATACAAGACCAAAACTTACAGGAAAATCACTAAAAGGTAGGCAGCATGTACAAATATGGACAGAATAACCAGTGTATTTAAAAGGTAAGTACACTGGCATGATCTTAATTACATGTACAGTAGTTCAAGTACTAACTTCTTGGATTTTTAAAGACTCTTCGTCCCCAGACAACAGCTCGGATGAGGATGATGTGCCCTTGGTGAACCTCATTGCCAAGCAGAGGAAACCAGTGAAGAGAAACACAAAGACAACAAAAAAAGCGACTGTATCGCAAGGAAGCGCGTCTAAAAAGAGACAAGGTACTGTAGCAGTAACCACGAGGACAACTTAAAGCCCCTAAAAATATGGTTTCATGTCTGGAAGTATTTCTGTGCAGTCATGACTGAATAACCAATGAATTAACCAAAGTAAGGATAAAAACATCATCAGTTATTATTTATTAAGAGATTAACACTTGCAGAAAAAACACTTTTCTCATTCTCGACCAGAAGGAGACATTTTTAAAACCTCGCTGCTGTCACTGTTTTTATGCAGGGCCGTCAGATGAAAGCTCGGATGATGAACCCTTGATTCATCTCATGAAAAAGACCCGCACAGACAAACAGTCCGATACAAAAACGAGGGCTTCAACCCCGAAGAAGAGAGCAACACCTGCCAAACAGCCAAGAAAGAAAACTTCAGCTGGTAAAGTTTACAGAAATTAAAATGAAAATCATAACACCAACAGTAGAGGTGCTGCTCAGCAAAACCCCTTACTGTGAAAAAAAAAATGTGTTGGAAGAATGTATCTTTCAGAAATGTATTTGCTGTTCATATCAGCAGCAGGACTTACTGAGCATGATGATGTAAATATGTGCACAAAGTGTTAGAGGGAAGATAAAATCTATAAGTTTAAGAATTGCGAGAGGAGACTGAGAGCCTGCTGATTGTATTGCAGCCAATGGAGTGTGACAGCACTCTCCCTATCAATTAAGGTTAAGGTCTCTAAAACTATAACTCCTATGGGAAATATATGTACATTTTGAGAGAGAGGAGGCTTGTGGCAACATTTTAAGGTATGATATGTTCAGATTTTTTTTTCCCCGGTCTAAAAAAAATCTCTGCTCTCCCCTCTAAGTTATGATGTCACACACTGATGAGATCTGAAAACCGCTGTAAAAGCCCTCACTTTAGACTTAAATTTCTCCAAAAGCGCAAAAGGTATCACAGCACAGAATACAACTTCGGAAATTCAAAGTTTTGTGCACGTTTTAAGTTTGAATGGAGCCTTTAGACCAACATACAGTATGTCAGAGCAGATGAGTATCAAAGTCAAAAAGGTTCCAACTCAGTTAGATCATTCATCTCATAGACTGCCATTATAGATTTTGATGTTTAAAAATTTGCATAAAATCACTGGAATATGCTAAAAAATAGAAAAGTAATAGCACACATCTGCTGAATGAGCTTCACAGTTTGACATTTGAATGTTTTTTCTAGCACAACGTGTGTAGCAGTTGAAAAGGTCTAAAAAGGTATTGTAGCAGTAACCATGAGGAAAACTTATTATTTATTATTAAGAGATTAACACTTACAGAAAAAACACTTTATTCTTCACTAGAAGGAAACATTTTTAAATCCTCGCTGCTGTCACTGTTTTTATGCAGGGCTGTCAGATGAAAGCTCGGATGAGGAACCCTTGATTCGTCTCGTGGAAAAGACCCGTACAGACAAACAGTCCAATACAAAAACGAGGGCTTCAACCCCAAAGAAGAGAGCAACACCTGCCAAACAGCCAAGAAAGAAGACTTCAGCTGGTAAAGTTCATAACACCAACAGTAGAGGTGCTGCTCAACAAAACCCCTCAGTGGAAAAACAAATATTTAAAAAAAGTAGTATGTTGGAAGAATGTATCTTTCAGAAATGTATTTGCTGTTCATATCAGTCATGCATGTATGTTTTATAAATGTTTTTTCAGATTTGTCTAGCAACAGTTCAGATGATGAACCCTTAATCAAAATAGCTAGACACCCACAAGTGACCAAAATCTTGAGAATAATACTGGAGAGATGCGATGTTGAAGAAGCTGGGGCAACAGGGAACCTGAACAAAACTAGAACAGGTACTGATTACATATCCACAACCATGTTGTAATAAAATCTGATAATAAAAGAATAACATTATTCTTAATCTCCAATGCAGAAAGATAGATTACTGAAGAGTTAGAGCGCTTGGAGGAATCACCAGAAGTCTTTTGGTAGAAGAAGAAGCAGATGAAACGTACAGCTGCAACAATGAGAAGAGAAGAAATTGCTCCTTTTTTTTCGTCACCTTTCACCTTCTGGACCGGGACGTTTAAACCACCCAGTGGCTCAAAGTTTGAGAAACTTCCCAAAATGTTTTAAATCCCTCGGAGAGACACCTCTTAAACATCCTTTAGTGTTCATGTAAAGATCGACAGTGTGTTTTATATACAGTACATAAATGTTAATTTAAGGGGTTAATAATTTATACTCCAGTTTTTAAGTTTGGGACCAAATTTTGCAAGTTCCTGAAGTATTTTATGTCTATGATGTTATTTTACTATTTGTGCCTGTCGTTTGCTTTTACTGTTTCTTCTAATTTTAATTTTTCAAAAGAGAATAATTTAACGCACAGTGATGTTGCACAGTGATTTCTGCTTTCATACGAGTTGACTGTATACTCAGCATGTTGCAGTGACAATCTGTTGTGTTGGATTAAACTGCTTTCACTATGAAATTCAGGTATCAGTGTCTGTTACTTTCATTCAGGTACGATCTTAACGGTCCACTTCAGATATATTATGGTATATATGGTATTTTATACAGTTAAATTCACTTTTATATCACTCATTGTTAAATGTAATATTTCATGTGTGCCTGGAATTACTTGGCATACCAGCAGCGATGTGTATAGTTATACCTATTACAGTTTATTTTAGTTTAAAGGGGCACACCACCAATTTTACACATGAAGCTCAGTTTACTCGTAATGAGGTAGTAAAAACAGCTGGATAATGTATTTTGTGGCTCCAGAGGGAGCTTTCTAAAGTCTGAGAAAATAATCCTGATTATGTCATCTCAGGTTGGATTTGAAAACAACAAATATAACAGAAAACTTGCATTACAAATTGGGGATGTAAAGTTTGATAGGTTAGGACATTTACAGGGCAGAGAAGGTCTTACAAAAGATGCTTTTGGTTACATTTTGGGAAATTTGGATCCATTGTTTTTGGTCATGACTATTGATATAAATATTTTAGGCTGTGTTGTTTTGATTTTGGCTGTTTTGTCTCTTGCAAGTTCCCTTTATTTATGGAAGTGCAATACTGAGTTCCTCTAAGCCCTTAAAATTAGTTCAAAATATGTTTTTTTTGTTTGTTTTTTGATTAATTGATTTATGATTAAGATCTCAGAGCCACATTTGATGATTTCTAATTATTTTCTTGTCTGACAGTCAAAAGCCAAAAGATGTTAATTTTACACTGCTATAATCCTGAAAAGCAGCAGATCAATTGATTTTGTGTTGATGATCAATAGATGAATCGATTAAGTGGTTGAATACTAGTTAAAATACAGGATCTTTTCCATTTCCAACAATTTAAGACATGACCACAAGAATAAGATGTATGAGAAATTTAACACCATTTGTATATCTGACAGTTAAATTTCTCCAGTAGTAAAAAAGGTATCACAACACAGAATACAACTTTGGAAATTCAAAGCCTTGTGAACGTTTTAAAGTTTGAATGGAGTCTGTAGGATAAGGGACGTCCGAGCAGTTGAGTCTTAAAATGACAAAGGTCCAATTCTCCCATAGACTCCCATTATAAATGTTGATGTTTGTAAATGTGTTGTTCAATAAAGCATTTTCAAAAAAAAAAAAGGGCACGAGCGCAGCAGCATCCCAGGCGCGAGCCTTTTAGCCCCGCCCCCGCTGTTCTCCGGGTGGGCGGGGTTAAAGGAGACATCTGCGGGGAAGCAGTTCGACACAGGACCGTTACCGTCACAGCTGAGCAGCGGTGCCGAGTTCAGACCTCCAGCACTGTGAACATCACACTGAACACTGTATACAAGATAAATACCTACTTCAGAGGAGAGAAGTAGCTAAACTTGTTACCTGCCCGGTTTAACTCGCAGTGTGTTGACTTAAAGCAGCTTTGGGTTAGCTAACTGCTCGTCAGCTAGCATGCTGCTGTCTCATCACATCACACTTTTGGATTAATTTGATCTCGTCATGACCGAGTTAAGATGTCGGAAGACAGAAACTTTGGAGGGAGATAGAGAGGAGAATGAGCAACCAGATGAGCTGCAGACCACACGTAAGTTTAGCTAAGTTAGCTGTTTGCTAACTGGAGTAATGCTGTTAGCTTTCCTGTGCAGAAACGTCCAGTGTAAACTTTTTTTTCCCAAAGAAATGTTAGGTCTTGAGAAAGCGTCTGATGTAGCTGCTAATCCAGGTGGGTTTGTCTGTTGAGCAGGGGTGAACACGGAGGATGAGGGGAATGTGGCCAGAGGTGAGGCAGATGATAAGCAGCTGAAAGATGAAGGTGGAAAAGAGGGGGAAGCTCAACATAAAGAGGAAGGGTCGAACAAAAACGAGCCATCTGTCAAAAGATCCAAGAGCTCGTCCACATGTAAGTTGATGTCCTATATATTATGTGTAGTATTGTATACTTTCAGCACTGCCCAATGTCAACCCTGTACAGCAACATACTGTAAGACTTTTGTAGGACTGTGTCACCTTGACTGTCAAATAAGCAACAGAATCAAAATGATCATGTAAAATAAACCAAATAATACATGTACATGTCATGTGTGAAGATTTGCCTTTATGTCAAAACTCCTATAAAAAATGTGTATAAAAATATTTTTATCGGTCTTATAAAACATATTCCTGTATCATGAGTTCAACACAAACATGTCTGTATATGCGGGCAGGAAGTTCTCTAACAGCAGCTAATACAATGTAGGGCTGCAACTAACGATTATTTTCACTATCGAGGAATCTGCCGATTATTTTCTAGTTGTTTGGTCCATAAAATGTCAAAAAATGTCAGCTACCTGTGATGTACTGTGTGTTTCTGGGCTCGTTGTTGTCGCTGGTTTATTTGCTGGTGTACTGCTGCACTGGTTCAAACCTAGACAGTATAATAATATACAGTACTCTGCAGAAGTTTTAGGCACCAACACCTACTTGGCATGTCGGTTGTTCCTGCATCTTGGAGAAGTTGCCACAGTTCTTCTGTGGATTTCGGCGTCTCAGCTGCTTCTGTGTCTTCATGTACTCCCAGACTGACTCCATGATGTCGAGATCAGGACCCTGTGGGGACCAGACCATCTGTTGCAGGACTCATCGTTCTTTTTGGTGCTGAAGATAGTTTTTTTTTTTTATGATTCTGGCTGGATATTTGGGGTCGTTGTCATGCTGCAGAATAAATTTGGGACCGCTCATACACCTCCCTGATGGTGTTGCATGATGGATAAGAATATAACATACCTAAAACGTCTGCACAGTACTGTATATATTCCATTTTAGTGTCAGCTATATGTTAAGGATTTTTCCATGTTATTATTTGTAATGCACAATGTAGTTGCCCAAATTAAACATGTCAGCTCTGGTTTGACTTTCAGTTTTGGGATTCACAGTGATGAACTAATAGACAAATTGGAATATTTAAACATATTTAGTGATGTATATCTTGATTTTTGCTATCTATTTTTTTAATTGATTAATTGTTTGAGGTATTTGTTAAGAAAAAAAAAAAGTCCACATTCTCTGGTTCCAGCTTCTCAAATGTGAATATTTTCTGCTTTCTTTAGTTTACTATGACAGTAAACTGAATATCTTTGGATTGTGGACAAAACACAACATTTGAAGACGTCACCTTGGGCTTTGGGAAACAGTGATTGACATTTTTCACCATTCATTTTCTTCTTCACCAAACAACTAATTGATTAATTGAGAAATGATCAACAGATTCATTGATTATGAGAATAATCATTAGTTGCAGCCCTAAACTCAACAATAATATGGAGTGAATTCATCTTTAAAAAGGGAGAGAGACAAATTTCTACTGTCTAAAAGTGTTTAACAGTAACACACTTATTACCATTAATGTCTCACAAGTGATGTGTGTGTGTGACGTTAACTGTCATGCTTCTGCTCCTCAGCGGGCTTTCTGCAGCGTCTGGTGAGGGTGTTCTTTGGATGTCTGGCAGCAGTGGCTTGCGGCATGCTTTATGCCGGTTATCTCTCTGCCTATCATGACAGGAAGTACTGGTTTTCAACTAGACAGGTGGGTGACTCTTATATAGGTGTTTTGGTTGGATCAACTCACTGGATCAATGCCGTTTTCCACTTCAAGCACTTTACATGTTGTGTCTCAGGATCTGGAGCGTGAAATCACCTTCCAAGGAGGCAGCGGGCTTTATTATTACTACTACAAGCACATGCTGACGGCATCATCTTTTGAAAGAGGTACGGGTATTATTTTTACTTCTCTTTAATAAATATCTAACTGAATATAACATCAAAACTGACAACATTTCGATTTAATCACTTTGAAAATCACTCTCTTGTGTTGTACTCTACTCAACGGTTCCTATGTGGTTTCTGTTTTTCAGGCTTTTATGAGCTGACGATAGATAACAAGACTGTTTCAGGTCAGACCATCAACGCGGTGGAGCGTCTGTCTCTGTATCCAGAGCTCATTACAAGCTTCATATACAGAGTCACAGACAGCCAGGTCAGATGGCTCACACTGTTTGTGTTTGTTGAGTTCAGTTTTATAAAATGCTACAAGAACATTGTCTTTACTCTTAACAGTTTCTCCTAAATGTGTTTAGTTGTGACCATGCTACAATAATATGTGTCTTTTACTAGATGGTAAAACTTTTTGTATGATGGCAGATGTATGTGTATTTTTCACAACACATTATGGTACTAAATCACTACAATACCTTGTCACCAAGCACATAAACACTGGACCCAGGCTTTTGCAGACTTGAGTCTCCTCCATTGCCAGAAGGATGTTTTGTTGCATAGCAAAGCAATGAATAATTTTTGAGACAGACTTCTTGCCTTTATTGGACAGTTATTGGCAAAGAGGCTGACAGGAAATGAGGGGAGAGAGACGGGTATGACATACAATAAGGGTCCCTTGCCGGACTCGAACTAGGGACATAGCAGTTGTGTGGCATGCACAGTAACCGTTCAGCTACTGAGTCACTCCAAGACCATTGAACTTAAACTGGATTGTATTGTAATGCACTCTGACAAAGTCCTGCAATAGCCAGTGAAGTTTGCATGTTTTAAGTTTGCTTTTCTTATGAGCATAAAGAAAAAGGTGGTAATTGTTGCTGCTATTAAAAAAGATTTGTTCAACTTTTCATTTAAGGAGCACAAATACAATCTGCTTTGTAGTTGTTTAGCGTGTGAAATAACTACAGATGCTCTTGCTGGTTTGTATTTGTTCAATATGACAAAAAAAACGAGAAAAACTGGCAAGGACATCATACTCCTGTAGCCAGCATCAATCACATCCACAACAACACAGACTAATTAATTGTTCTGGCAGAACAATGAATTAGTCTCAGGGCAGCAGGATGACCTAAAACTGAGAACACTGTAGAAGTTTGACATTATTAGTATACAGGCATAAAAAGATAAAAGTATACTAGCTTTTTGATGTTTTTACTCACACATAATTGGTCTCAGCTGATATTTCTCTCCCTCTGCCTTCAGGATTTTGTGGAGCCAATCTATTTCTATATTGGAGCGGTTTTCGGCCTCCAGGCGGTCTACGTCACGGCCCTCTTTGTGTGTAGCTGGGTGATGAGTGGCACTTGGGTGGCTGGCATGTTGGCTGTGGCCTGGTATGTTATCAACAGGTGAGAGGAGTTTTGTCACACTGTTCACACCTCATACATTAACGTGTTAAGTGTGTTTGTGCCTCATCATATTTCTTCCTTTCATCAAAGTGGATCAATATGGTGAAGCTACTTTCTTTTCATGACTGCTTCAAGTCTTGCTTGTGAACTTAATCATATTTGTGCTACTGTTAAGACAAAGAAAAGTCTGGGTGGTGAAGCTTAAGAATGCCTCCTGTTTTGAATCTCAAGTTCACTGCTTTATAATTCTGCTGTGGCTTATTTCTCCCTCAGACCAGATACAACCAAAGTGGATCATGCCATCCCACTGCGAGACAACTGGGCTCTGCCGTACTTTTCTTGTCAGGTAGCAGCTTTGACTGGATTCCTGAGTAACAACATCAGCTCTGCCACCGAGGTGAGCCTCTCATGACACTTATTTTTGAAATTATCCTTAAAAAAACTATATGTAACACTGTATTTATACATGCTAAAAACTTGACTTCTCTGTAGATGTTTTGCTATCTTACCATGAGTGCCACCACCTTCACCTTCCTCCTGGTCTGGGAACACAGCCACTATGTGCTCTTCATCCAAGGCCTCTGTCTTTTCCTGCTTGACTCTTTTGACCTGGTGCCACCACGTAAGGTAACCTCAAGTTGTTGGAAACTTGTTAATAAATGTAAGATATGTATACAGAGTTAAGTTCTGTTATCTTTTTAATTATAATGAGCTTAGAATATTCAAGAACAGATGTGTGTTACCAGTATTTAGCAGGTATAAACACCTGTTTGTACAGTAAATATATGACTGTTTCTCTTCTCTTTCTGTGTGTCTTTCTCGTGTCTGGACAGATGGCTGACATTCACAAGGTGTACCTCAGCTCCTTGTTCCTGGCCTACTTGTTTCAGTTTCAGAACCCGACCCTGCTCAGCTCGCCTCTGCTCAGCCTGCTGATTGGCTCAGTGCTAGCGAGGTACTTCCAGGTAGAGTTAGCTGCTCCCTCACATCAGAGCTCAGTCAAATGACATATTACTTGTTTTTACTTGCATTGAATCTCAGCTGGTTGAACGGTAGTGCTGGAATGATAAGTCAGTAAATTGATTATTTGATGAGCAGAAACCTTCTTTGCCTGATTTATCAAGTTATAATGCTAGGAATCTTGACTTTTCTCTCTATCATATCACATAAATATGTAATACCTTCAATTTTATAGGGTCTGAATCAGAGGAACACCATCTCAGTGCTGTTTTCTGTTTCTATTCCAGCAAAAGATGAAGAAGGGACCTCTTGTGGCCAGAGTGATGAAGCTCTTCCTACATTTTCACCTCGTCTTCACCACAGGGATCACCTTCAGTTATTTAGTCAAGGTAAAGCTACAAGAAAATGGGTTAAGCGCATTCAGTGGTAGTTATTATATAGTTATATTACATTATTGGATAATAATCTTTGTTTTTTCCATTTACAGAAACTTATACCTGTAAGTGAAAGTGACTTCATATTGAAGTTCCTTGAAGTAAAATTTGGGCTCAACACAACAACGTGAGTGACAGACATTGCATTAAGAATTTAGACTCAAATTATGGATATGTGTCTCATGCACATACAATACAATGCAGGCAGAACTTTGGCAGCATATAGTATCCTCTGTGGTTTTGAACAGTAGCCATATCAGTGAATATGCTATTTTCTGTCTCTATAATCTAATCTAAAGTAATCTAATAGCAATATTTTCTTTCATTCTACATTAGTGACTTTGTTACCAACTTCCTGCTGTGCCAAGAGAGTTTCCAGACACCCGGTCAGGACTTATTTCTGCGACTCACGCAGGCCTCAGTCCTTCCCTTCTACCTCCTGGTGCTGTCTGTCTGCCTGCTGTCCACCCTGCAGACCATTTACAGAAGACTCAGGTCAGAGGCTTGTGGTATTAATGACATTACTCTTTGAGCTGACGATCAAAAGACTGATTAAGGGTCTTGTGGTGAGTAAAGACACATTCATCGCGGTTTTCACTTCCTTACAGCGGCCAGCCGATGAAAACCAACCTCAAACTAGAAGACGGACGAATAGGAGAGCAGCCCGAGGTCATCTATCATGTTTTTCACACACTGCTTTTTGGAGGCCTGGCTTTGCTGTTTGATGGGTACGTTTGGTAGTGAAAAATGTGTTTTCAGAATTTAGATTTTTAAAATACGTCTGTATTTGATGAAGCTTTGATTCTAGCACAGCTGGAGACTGACTGTGTTCTTTCCTCCTGCAGGATGAAATACTTATGGACCCCGTACGTCTGCATGTTTACGGCGTTCGGTGTTTGTTCTCCAGACATCTGGATGACTGTGTTCAAGTGGCTCAAACTGAGGTCCATACACCCTGTTGTACTGGTGAGTGTCCACTGATATTCAGTCTTAACAGCAGACATGATCTATTTAAACATATTGACAATAAAAACAACAAAGTTTTGATGTACAGTTCACTCTCAAATAGTCAAATATGTCATGTTATTTTTGCTATTACTAACCATATGTTACTTATGTTATACATCACCATAACACAGTAACCTAATTCACTAAGTTTATAAAAATAGAAGTGACTCATATCATCATTACTGTAATTCAAAATAGCAGAATAATCTGAACAAATGAGGAATCATCCAGGTTCTGGTTTATACTGTGTTTTTATTCTTTTGTTTCTCTTTTACTCTTCAGTCTCTGATCCTGAGCACAGCCGTTCCCACCATCATTGGTTTCAGTTTGTGGAGAGAGGTGAGATTTTTCGGCTTTTTTTTTTTTTTTATCTCACAAAGCTCTTTTATTTTAGATATTTAAAGCCACATTACATCTGCTCTCCTCTGTCTCGCAGTACTGCCCTCGAGTCTTAGCGGAGTTGTCTGATCTGCAGGAGTTCTACGACCCAGATACAGTAGAGCTGGTCAGCTGGATCAGGTGAGTCATCTCATTCTTCAGATGTAAGATATACTTTTTTTTTCTCCAGGATGTTATAATGGGTTTTTTTTAGATTGTTAGATGAGTTTGCTTGCATTGTTATAACTGTATTTCCAAAGATATCTGTTAAGTCTTTGTTGTGGCATCAAATGTCTCCGCTCCTCCTCTTCCAGGACGCAGGCTCCGGCTGCAGCTGTGTTCGCAGGCAGCCCTCAGCTACTGGGGACAGTCAAGTTGTGTTCAGGTTCGGCTGTTACCAGTTTACCGCTTTACTCGGACATCAACCTGCTGAGGAGGAGTGAAGATGTGAGTGCCTTTAACAGCTGAGAGACATTTATCATTAGAAGGAAAAACAGGAGACACTTAGAAAATAATTGAAAACACGACTTGGTTTTTAAAAAGACTAGATTATATAAATCCTCAGGATATAAAGAGGTGATTGTTGAACCACTTACCGATGTTAGAGATAACGTTTTTTTCCAGAATGTATTATAGTTATAAATAATTCATGTTATGTTGTTGCTTGAAGTAATGATAAATCATATATTTTCAACATATGTTACCATTAATTAGTTAGTAGCACTTTTTTAATAACCACTTCTTTTTTTTTTCCTCGTCTCGTAGACTTACCAGGTGTATGCAATGAGATCTGCGGAGGACATCTATAAGATTCTGACCTCTCAGAAGACAAACTATGTGATTGTCGAAGAGTCGATTTGTAACGAGCTCAGTCACAATAAGGGCTGCAAGATCAAAGACCTGCTCGACATCTCCAATGGACACGTGAGTCGCTCTTCTTCTACCGCAAGAGAAACGCAGAGCTTTTGATAAGAATTCAGTGAATAAAAACTTGAAAATCAACAGAAAGGTTCTCAGAAGAACAGAATTCTTTATCTGGTGACCATGCTGTCTTTATATAATCCATAAAAATCACCAGAGCTGGTAGGTTTTTATACAGAGAAGAATGTGCTAATTCTTTTCAGTTTATTCTTACATGCAACACACCACTACCATACAGCACTGAACATACTGTAAGTAGATACTGAATAGACAGACGTGCAAATGCTGCTCTTATTTCTACAGAAAGGTAATTACAATGAAGGGACTTAATGTAAATAAGGTCTACGTATCTTAACTTTCCAAAGAGGCCTCACTCTTGAAAACATGGTGTCGATAATGAGATGAGATATTAATTCATGATCCGTGTGCTCTCGTCCCATTCAGGTAGTTTATGACAAAGGAGAGATCTACTCCTTCTCGAAGCACGGGAGATTCTGCCACGAGATAAAGATGAACTACTCGCCCTACACGAACTATTTCACCAGAGTTTTCTGGAACCGCTCGTATCACGTCTACAAAGTGAACTCCGTCATCTCCTTTCAGTACTGACAGCAGCTTCCCCGCCTCCCCGCTGCTGAGACTTGACTTGAGCCCGTCTCCGCTCTTCTCCACGTCATATCCACGGTGTAACACAAAGCACTACAACATGTGTGTTTGTGTGTTTATGTGTGTGTGCTCAGAAAAATGTCAAATCACTGTTTGCTCTGTCATCTGAAACGCTGCGGTGTGGACGGTGAAACTGCTAATTTGAACCAACAGGGATCTACTGAGCACATCGTTTGAAATCAACAGAAACTGACCCTGTTGCAGTTGAAATATGCCATATTAATTATTACCGTAATGTACTGTACTGTAGTTTAATAAGCCATGCATTACTGTTACTGTGATGCATTTAATGAAGGGGGAGGTTAATATGTTGGTCTGCTTTGTACAGAGCAGCTGTTTTAGACTCATGATCTTTTGATGACAACTTGTATCATCATCTTGAGACAACAAATAGGGCTCATATTATCTCATTATGATAATGATTTAGTTATACGATGATGTCTTGACATAATTGTCTTCTGATCCTAACTTAAATGTCTCTTTATCTTGGGATAATCATGGTCTATCAAGTTTAATCACGGAGTCATTGTTGTTGGCTTAAAGAGATCAAACATAGCAAAAATGCAAGAGGATAACTTTAGTAGTGGTCTTACACATAATATTAGTATTACCACCATCTGTTATCCTGAAATAATGTAATAATGATGTCTTGATCAGGAGAAAATAGTTCGATATTTGGAGATATGATTTAGTCTTGTAACTATAATCTTAAATCAATGAGCATCAGCCACAACACTGTAGTTTATATCAAGAAGATTAGATCATATTCTGATCATAACAATCTAAAGATAATATGATAATCAAGACTTAAATTTAAATACTGGCAAGCATAGCTGCTCTCGCTCTGACACTTTGTGCTCTTGTTTCCTGACAGAAATACTTTATGCAGGGCATATTTATGTATGTATGTGTCGTATACTTTACATGTCGGCTGCTTTTATGCTTAGCTTTGATGGGGGAGAGTGTCTCCCTCCGTGGTGTGATGTCAGTCTGCTAAAGGGAAGTGGGCAAGTAAGGGTGATCAGACGACACCCTGCGGAGTTTAAGAAGAGTTTCAGGTTTCTCAAGTCTGTCTTAAAACAACAGTCAGATGCTCAAATTAACATTGAGACGGGGTTTTGCTCGCTGTAATTGTTCCTGCATTAGAACATCCCTTCCAAATGCACTTAAAATGTAAGTTATGGGAGACACAGCACACAAAAATGTATTTAAAAGTTTATCTGAAGATAATATGAGGCTTCAGCTAGTCAAATAAAGATGACATCGTCCACAGTTAGTCTTTTTTTAGCATAAAATTCCCTCTTTGTGTCTTTACGGACAGTGTTTTCCTGTTGAGCTGCAGTGAAAACCTCATAACAAAAAGAGGAAATATGGCACTAAATTTGGGGCATCTGAAGCTTCATATTGACAAACCTTTAAATTAATATTTGCACATTAGGTGGATTTTGACCCTTGTCACTTACATTATAAGTGCATTATAAAGGGATCTTCTCATAGTATGAACAGGAGGAATGATTACAACAAGAAAAACATGTCCTGGTTTGTTCGGACACCTGACTGTTGTTTTAGGACAGACTTGGGAAATATTATGAACCCGTCCTTTAAGAGTTCATATATATTATATCTGCTGCCAGCCAGTGAGTATATTTGTTGGAAGAAAGAGAAGTTTCGATATCAGATATGAATTGAAGAGTTACTTCGTTCACCACGAACAGAATACTAACGTGCTCTGCTTTTGACATTTTTTGTCTTTGATATAGAGCAGCTCTGTACATCACACATTGTATCACACTGGTGACCGACATGTTGATCCGACTACCCAGAACGATAGAAACAAACATCTGTGAACTTTCAGCCTTAAAAGGGTAGTTGAGGCTTGTTCTGAACTTATCTCTGTTGCTTTGCCTTGGTGACTTTTTTCTTTTTCTTCATCTTGATGCCTTACGTTGAGAGGAGGAGGGAACCGGCAGGTTTTGTCTGAAGGATCCGCCGTCGCTGCTGCTGCTGCCATCTCTGTATCGATCACCTCTTCAGCTGTGTCTAAGACTGATCGTTTCACACTCCCCGTGTTTTGTTACCTGAAGTGTTTTCGGTGGTGAATTCCTCCTGGTGCTATCATGCAAGTCTTATCGATAACTGTCCCGCTGCAAAAGGCCATGTAGTGACTCTTAGGTTTTATTGAATTTCTGATGGAAGTTAACAGTGTGTTTGAGTTGATAAATACAAAACTGTCCATATGTTGCCACATTGTGATTTTTGTCCCGGTTTGTGCTGATTTAAATGTCTTTTTCATGTCATAAAACATTTCATTTGACTTATGTTGTCTTGATAAATGTGAAAGAGTTGCACAGAAGCAAAAATACAACTTCATATCTTACAGTTTATTTTCGCTTTTGCAATTTTCTTGTTTTCTGTTTCTTTTTACAAAGATCAGACTAAGCTTTTGATTGTATCTCATTTTCATTTGTCATTTTTATCTTTTCTGTCACATTCTCTCTCACAGTTATTTATTAAGTATTTTGGCTGATTAGATCCTCTTTCAGGACAGTGTGTGCACAGACTGTCGTCACTCTCATGTTAACTTTTTTTTTTACACTTGTTATGGTGGGAAATATCACACCTTCATCGTTATTTTAGTTACCAAGAATGTGGTTACATTATGTAATTCTCACCTAACCCCAATCTGATAAGAGGTCTAATCTGCCAGATCAAGTGAGAAAACCTGTGAGGGTGTGAAGGGTCTTTAATCTTTTCCATTTGAATTCTGAACTTTCACTTTCAGGTTTTAGATATACTGCCCATATTAAAAGAACCTTTTTACAGTATCAGTTGCCAAATAAATATCAAATTTCCTTGTTCAATGAGCTCCTAAAGTCCCTATAGATATTTGTTTGTGTTATATATTTTCTTAAAAAACAAAACAAATTATTAGTATCTTCACTTAAATTTAACATTTCCCTCATCATTTTATGTCTGGATAGAATTGTACTCCACAGAATTTAACTTATGAGCCTGAAATCAAGTAACACATAAGTGAACTTCAGTCTCATAAATCTACATTCAGTCATGTTTGTGTTATAAGCATGGCAGTTATTACAGTATTACTAAAAAAAAGGTTACAAGCAGCCCTCAAACTAATTAACAGTGGTGGAATAAGTATTCAGACTTTATTACTTTAGTAAAAGTACCAATACAGCATGTAAAGATACTCCATTACAGTAAATGTCCCGCATGAAAAATCCTACTTCAGTAAAAGTTAAAGTTACAGTATTGCAGTAAACGTAGTGGTTTGGTTCCTCTGACTGATATATTAATATATATGACATCATTAGATTATTAATACTGAAGCATCAGTGTTAGAGCAGCATGTTACTGTTGTAGCTGCTGGAGGTGGAGCTAGTTTCAACTACTTTATATATAGTTAGCTAGTTTAGTCCAGTGGTTCCCAACCTAGGGGTCGGGCCCCTCCAAAGGGTCACCAGATAAATCTGAGGGGTCGTGAGATGATTAATGGGAGAGGAAAGAAGAAAAAACAAAGTTCTGATACACAAATCTGTTTTGTTTTGTTTTTTTAAATTTTTTGGACTTTTTCTCTAATCTTTGATTTTTGGTGAAATATTGAATCATTTGAACATTTATTGAAATGAAACCATGTGAGAAGTTTAGAGGGAAAAATTACTATTTGGTGGAGCTGTTAACAACTCATTGACATCTGAAATGTGACCCTGACTACACACTGCTTTTTGTAAGATGTCAAAATTCAAAAAGGTTGGAAACCACTGGTTTCATCTTTAACAATGTGTTGTATTTTAAACGCTTGTTATATTATCCATTGTGTTAAATCTTCATCTGAAAAGTAACTAAAGCTGTCAAATAAATGTAGTGGAGTAGAAAGTACAATATCTCCCTCTGAAATGTAGTGGAGTGGAAGTATAAAGTAGCATAAAATGGAAATACTCAAGTATAAGTACTTCAAAACTGTACAGTACTTGAATATGTACTTAGTTACTTTCTACCACTGCTAATAAACTATCTTTTACGCACATAAATTATGTTATATTCAGAGACATTTAACGATAGATGTCTGCATGTGCGCGCTTACGTATTAATGAAAAAGTTATAAGAATGAGACCATAAATGTATATATCCATAAATGAGACATTCACAGAGTATAAATATGCGCACATGTGGCGCCGCTGTGAGTCTCCCTGACGACGAAGCGGAACCGGAATTACGACGGAAAGACGTCGGAGCGCAGAATGAATTATGTGAGAATCAAACAGTCTGTGTAGCTCCACCAGCACTTTGGAGATTTTGTTGTACATTTAGCACTTATATCTTCTGCTTGTTCATTTTGGCTTGTTAAGGTAAGAAAATCCGTCCGTTAGTGCGCGGACCAGGCTGTAGAGTTCAGCTAGTTAGCCGGAGAGTTAGCCCAAACACCGCTGGCTTCAGACACAACAGAGAGTGGAGGGGGTGCGCTTGATTCTGTAACCATGGCAGCCCCGAGCCACCTTGGGTCGGTCATACTCGGACAGTTCCATTGGACTAAGTTGAAATCTCCGCCCACTCGGGACTGCGCATAGTTACAAATTAAAGCTCCTCTGGCCACTACATGAAATTAAAACATCATTATTAGCTAACTAGCTATCCACTTTCACTAACTTATTTAGCCAGCAATGGAGGCAGCACCGCGTATAAATGTTTGCCTCCTTGGGAGATACAGATATTTAAACCGCTTCTATAACCACTTATTGTACTATACTGCATGTACACAATATGTACAGAATTTAGCTAACGTTATGTGCTTCAAATAGGAAATTAAACACAAATTTATTTATGTACAAAGTGTTGGAAAGTAAGTACATTTACTCAAGTACTGTACTTGAATCTTGTACTTGTACAGTATAATTTTGACGACTTCTGTTTGACGACCATTTGACATCTCAGATTCTTATATCACAAGTTTAAAAGAGTTACTCTAGTGATTTGGTATTACACTTCCATAAAGTTGGCGGACTTGCCTACAAAGAAAAATTGTCAAAATTGAAGTACTACATTTACCACAATGTACATGACTTATGCATGTTACTGCGTGACCTACTATAATGAGACAGTCTTTTTTTGTCTTTTATTCTCTTTTAATTAATTTTTTTGCACTTTTAACAGTCTTTCCTGATGCTTTGATTTTATTGTGTGTAACTAAGTTTTGCCATGTAATTTGTCTATGTCAAGCGTTTTTGAGTGCCTTTTTAATAGCTCTGTATAAATAAACTGTATTATTATTATTATTACTAATGTGTAAGAACAAGAAATGCAGCGAATTGTCACGTTTGAGAACTCTGAAAATTAAACGATTGTCAAAATAGTTGCCGATTTATTTAGCTTCAGTCGATTAATTGTTGCAGCTCAACTCTTATTATTCAAGATGTCGTTATAAAACAGTTGCATTAACTTCAGTCTTATTTTTTAAATTATGTAGCTAAGAAATTTTGTCCACTTCATACATGCCCTCTGTTGAAATGTCCATCGATGCCCTGTTCACATCACCCTTCACATCATAAGTCAAACAGGTTTTATTATGTCGTAAAAGGTAAATTTGTGTCACTGTTCACCAGGGGAGGATGAGTGCGGAGGCGGCGGACCGAGTCGCTGCTGTGGCCAGCAGTCGGCCCAGCACGCCTCTTCAGACCTCCTGGTTTGAGTTCCTCCTGGACGGCACCCTGCTGGAGAAACACCTGGAGAAGTCAAACCCAGGTACAGCTTTTATTATACACTTACAGCGGTCTGATTATTACCAATATAATAAACAGAATGAAGAAAATGTCAAGCATAGACGTGTTATACAGATTTTCCCTTTTAATAAATACATGTTTTAACTATCTTAAAAAATACCAAATGACTCCTGACATCACAGATCTGTGGAACAAAATGGTGTGTGTGCACGTTGGTCCATATAAAGTACATATGTGTGTGTGTTTCAACAGATCCGACACCGGTGCAGCTGATCATCCAGTTCCTGGAGCAGGCATCCAAACCCTCAGTGAACGAGCAGAATCAGGTGCAGCCTCCAGCAGACAACCGCAGGAACCGCACCCTGAAGCTGCTGGCTCTGAAAGTAGCCGCACACATGAAATGGGATCTGGATTTACTTGAGAAAGGGTGAGTGTGTGTGTGTGTGTGTGTGTTGAGGCTTTTAATTTAAAATCAACAATATGTCTTAACTGCGATTAATGTCTGTACCTGAAGATTTGAGGCTCTCTGTTATGTTACCCTTTAAATTATGAAAGTCTAATTTTTCAACACATATGTGAAGGATAAAAGCTAAACTACTTTACTAGAAAGTCAGAGATGTAAAGTTAAATGCTGCGGACTGCTTTCTAACAAATATTACAGCCTGTTACCTCACTGGATGTAATAATCTATCCTTCTTCCCTGCCAGCTTGACCATTCCAGTGTTAAATATGTTACTGAACGAGCTCCTGTGTGTGAGCAAAGTACCGCCAGGGGTGAAACATGTGGACCTGGATCTATCCACTCTGCCTCCTACCACAGCCATGGCTGTTATCATCTACAACCGCTGGTGAGTGAAACACCAGGAAAACAGACATAAAACTGTAGGGTCAGACAGACCCAATCAGACACAATTGTTGTCAAATAATTTGTTATTTATGAATCTTAGTTAAATAACAATTCACACATTCATATAAAATGATACAATTTTCGACATCTGGTTTTTAGATTTGATACTTTTGTAGACAGATAATAGTAGAAGGAGACAGAAATGCAACAAATTTCCACATCCTGATTTCCATCAAAGTACATCTTAGAGCACTGATTCACCAGGACAAACACTTTGCATGCTTATTCTGATTAACTTGGCCGTTTAAGCATCAGCTGAGTACATAAATTGCTGGCGATATATCCAATCAGTGTGGTACAACAAAAATTTTGACCCGATATGTCCGTGTTTTCTTGTGTCAAAGGGCCATCAGAACCATCGTGCTGAGCAGCTTTCCAGAGAAACAGACCAAACCGGGACCTCACCAGATGAACATGTACGTTCTGCTCATTTTTTCCTTCATATTTCAAACAAGCCCAAGTTGTTTACAGAGCAAATAGAAGATTTGTTTGTGTTTAGCTGAAACTTTGTGCAGCCTCCAAAATGTCCAATTTGCCTTTTTAAGTGGTGAGTTTGAGTCCACAGAAAGAACATTAGTGACTTATTTTCCTTCGGTTTGTCTCAGGTTGAATGTTGTGCAGCAGGAGAAAGAGATGACTGACAACATCCTCACTGTGGTGAGTGAACATGTTTTTGATGCATATAGTGGAAATCCTCAAATATATTGTTCACACCACTGCTGATGTTGAATAGCATTTTATCCATGTTTTAGAGTCATTTCAGTGATAACCTTGATTTTATAAAGGTTTGAATGAACATTTCATCAAATCACCTTTTCTAATAATCTCTCTTGTGTGAGATTCTAAGAGAATCTGTTTCTTTCTTCTTATATGACATTATTCCCTCAGTTGAAAGAGCAGGCGACCGACTCCATCAGCGTCCTGGAAGGAGCTCTGCAGCTGAAGAAAGACTTCTACGTTCACACGCTGAGGACTCTGGATCTGCTGGCTGCTGATGCCGCTGCCAACGGAGAGACAGAGTCCTCGACCGCAGGGCTTCGCATCAGTGCTGATGAGTTACACTGTCAGGTCGGTGGACAATTAATCCAGATAAGTGTGTGCATCAGATCTGTGTGATTACATCTCTTAAATCTGCTGAAAACTGAAACTGTTGCTGAATGTGCATCTTATCTTTGATTTTAGTATGTTGTCCCAGTTGAAAATAATTGACTGTATAGCTCATGGTGAGCTGAAACTAAAATTTGTCTAATTTTTCTTGGTTGGTTTTAGGTTCATTATGATTTGGGAGCTATTTTCTTCCAGCAAGGCTGCACAGACCAGCCTGCGTTTGAAAAAGCCAGAGATCACTTCAGACAGACAAAGGAACTGTTAAAGAAGGTAGACTCATGTTGTTCTTTGTAACCTTGAAATGGCAGTTTCATAACTCAACTATGTTCAGATTTGTCTTGTTTTAATTTAATAAACTATTCCCATAAGGAATTTAAGAAATCAGTAGTATCAGAGTTATTCCTATTTGTCTTTCAGCTGGACTCGACGGTCCATGTTCACCTGGATGAGAAGCGTCTGGCCGGCTACTGGAACGCCTGCAAAGCTTTGACTGGAGACTGTGACTCCTCTGACTACCAGTCCTCTACCTATGATCAGATCAATAGTCTGATCAGGACACACAACTACCAGGTTAGAGCTGATCCTGCACTGACATTAAAGCTCCTAAACGTTTATGTAAAAATACATCTGGGACGACAACGTGAAGAGAAAGATATGAACTTGGTGCAAATACACTGGAAATCTTGTATTTGTCAAAACATACAGTATATGCCCAAGTTACATTTAATGAGTAAATAATAATTGTTTCGGTCATTTGCTGGTTTCAGCTCCAAAAATGTGATTTAATGCTTTTCTTTGTCATACATGACAGTAAAGTGAATATTATTGTTTTCAACTGTTTGGTTGGACAAAGTAAGACATTTAAAGACAACATTTGGCTCTGGTAAATAATATTTTCACTATTTTCCATCATTTTATGGACACAATGATTAATTATTTAATCATGAAAATAATCATTAGTTGTAGCCCTAATAATGAGTAATGTGACATTTGGTAAAGCTCCAGCTGTAAACTGAAGATTATTGAGTACAAACTACAAGGACATTTGACTTGCTGGAGGTATTTATTAATTATGTGTAGTACTTTTTATATATTACGTAGAACTTGTAAATAAATTCCGTTTCCACTCTTACAGGCTGTCATCGAAGCCTTCATCAAAGACAACGTGACACACAGTTTGCCAAACCACTTCAGACGGTCGGTTCTCAGGGAGTTTCTGTACAAAGTCCAACAAGGGTGAGACGACAATTCATTCCAAAACTAGAACTCATACAAACATAACTGTGTTTATCTTTTATAGGTCTATAAATGTGTAACTACTATTGGTACATGGTATAACTTGCATTGGTTATCTATGAATAACAAATTATTTAGTTTTAATGAAATCATTTAAATCGATATGTCTCATCAGATAATTAATTACTGTGGTAAGAACCCATGTAATGACTAGAATTATCTCTGTGCAGAGAAACGGGGCTGGATGAGGTTTGCCACAAGCTTTGTGTTTGCAACGCTGTCCGAGATGCTCTGGAAGGAGACGTCCTCTGCGTGCGTTTCCAGCAGGTGCTTCTTAAGCCCAGTAAACGAATGGTGGACTTCATTTTAGAGGTAAGGAGCTCAAAAATCCTGAAATATGTTAAATAAAGGCGCAGAACAATCACTTATATGTGATTGTGGCAATAAAGCAAAAAACCTTCTGATTTTGTTAAGTTAAGAACAGACATGATGTGGAGACAATAAGGTTCTATGTGGGGTAAGCTGTGCTGACGTTTGAGGAGTTAAACGTGTAATTTATGATTTGCCAGGTGATGGTAAAATTTCATGTCGCTGCAAATTTGAATACGATTTTTCTTCGTCTTGCAGGTTTGCACGCGATCATTGGAAAAGGAGCGTCCATCAGAAACATCCAGAAGAAACATGGCCAATTTTATGAAGTGAGTGACATACAGCAGAGTCACTTTACTGTCACATACAACAAACGGATGCAGAGATATGCTGACAGTTCATGTGGTGACATGACACGCTGATGTACTACATATAGGGACCATAAAACCTGAATTTAAGGAATCGCAGAGCCTACCGTGGTGCAGATCAATGTGCAGTATCTTCTTCACAGTCTGCATGAGTTCTTCATTAAACAGCTGTGATTTGACATCATACTGCTGCTGTATGTCAATCACCTTTTTTTAATGAGACCATTCTTGTCGTGCAGGACTTTGTGTGAAAGACTGGAGGATCTGTCTCTGGTATTTGTGGTGTCGTCTCATAAGCTCTTCATGGAGCTGCTGAAGGAGGAAGAGAGGAAGGTCCTGGTGGAGCAGATGAGGAAGAGGTCGGCCACGATCAACCTCAGCGCCAAGCCGCTGCCTTCCTTCTATGACATTCCAGGTACAGAGTGTGTGTGTGTGTTTGTAAATGCTCAGTGGCACATTTCAGCAGGTCTTTGAGATTGTGACTTCACGTATATTTTTGGTTCGTTCCTCCAAAGCTTCAGCGAGTGTGAACATCGGGCAGCTCGAGCAGCAGCTCATCCTCTCCCTGGAGCCGCGCAGGATCAGGCAGATCCTCATCGAACTCCACGGCATGGCCGAGCGACCCTTCTGGAGGGTCAACAGTAAGGTCAGAGGTCAACAAGTTGATAGTGGAAGAGAAATTAGCTCAAGTGCTAATATCACAGATATTCAGTATTTTTTATTCTACATTTATATTTTAGATATTAAATTTAATATATGTATTAGATATTTTATATCCTATTATGGAAATTGGTGACATTAACTTTTACTTTAATGCTCCTATTTAGGATTTCTCAACAGTGTACATAAACATTTCCTACGAAGACATATTTCATATTATTACAGCTGTATTTTACGATACTGTCATCCATTATATTTTTTACCAGTATCCAGTTAACTCTGCTCACAGGAGGAGGTATAGTTGTTGACAACTACATTAATGAACATTAATATCTGATTACTACTGCATTATAGTGTGTTATAAACATTTAATAACTGTTAATGTACTGCTCATAAATACTAAATAGGGGGACTTAAAGTGAAGAGTTACTGGAAAATGCAATATCACTTCCTTATCAGATATAATGAAAAAGACATACTGACACAATTAAAACATCATTTTCCTCGTGTGTGTGTGTGTGTGTGTGTGTGTTCGTTCAGTGGGAGGTTCCTCCAGACTACATCAACGTGATCCTTGGTATTAAAGACAACCTGACCAAGGACCTGGTTTACATCCTCATGGCCAAAGGCCTCCACTGCATATCAATAAAGGTATGATTACATTATCAGTGCTCAAAATGGTAACTTGTTTCAAAAATACATTTCATGGTAAGAGGAATTTTCTTCTTCAGTTATGCACATAAATGAAAAAGTTGGACAGTTACTGATTGGTAAAGGTTGTTTTGACATGGAGCTGGTGCCTGGAATCAGTTTGTGGATATCACATAAAAGTGATAATAATGATGTTTTTCTGTTGTCTCAGGACTTTGTCCACGCACGGCAGCTTTTCTCCGCCTGCCTGGAGCTGGTTACTGAGTTCTCCCCGAAGCTGAGGCAAGTGATGCTGAACGAGATGCTGCTGCTGGAGGTCCGTGCACACGAGGCGATGGCGGCCGAAGGCAGCAAGGAGCGACCGCCCCCCGATCTGGTCAGCAGAGTCAGGGGCTACCTAGAGATGAGGATTCATGGTGAGTGGATGGTGACAGTGTGGAGTCATTATCTGATCTGTACTCGCCTGTAATTTGTTCAAAACTTCTGGTTTTGTCAAAGCTAGTCAGTATATAAAAGCTGTTCCTCATGTTTTTACATTTGACTCACCAGCCTAAAGCAGTTTAAACAGTATTGGATCTTCAGATGCTCTAAATATTTGAGTATCCTTGTTTTTTTTTGTCTCCAGATCTGCCTCTTCGTCAGGTGGTGGGAGAGGAGTGTGTCGCCTTCATGTTGAACTGGAGGGAGAACGACTACCTGACTTTGCAGGTGCCACCGTCTCTGGTCATGAACAACCCGTACATCAAGGTAACTGTTACAGCCTCTTTGTAGCAGATAAATACTATCATTGTTTCTTACACTTGATTCTATGAGCATCTTTCAGGTTACTGGTCCAGGAAACATTTTTGTAGGTCACAAAATAGTTAAATATGTCTTATTATTTTTTTATTCTTTATTTGGATCCCCATTAGCTTCCACAAATTGGTCGCTAGTCTTCCCTGGGCCCACAGGAAGCATAAAGTTTGATTTAAATGTCCCTGAGCGACTTAAATCTTTATATGCTCTGCTGTTATGAGCTCACTGAACTCATAAAATCTTCAATAAAGTTGATTTATTCTGACAAGATGTAGCCAGCTGCTGTAATCGGCAACAAAACACAGTATCTAATTTCCCTTGAATATCAACACACACAGGCAGACGTGGTTTAAAATGAACTTCTTGAACTCAGATTTTCCCCTTAAAGTAGCTTTCAAGATAGAGAAACATATTTACATCACGTTGTTTAAGCCATATGATTATTATAAAGTATTGTGCATGATTTTATACCAGTTCCCAGTAATTTAAAAGGACATATTTGGCACCTTTGGAAACTTTGGCATCTCCATTTGAATTCAAAGTAAATCTATGGGTTCAAATAGCGAGTTTGTAAGGATGGTGGGTCTGACATGGTTGACACAGTTGAGACCTGACGTGGTTTTGATATGTCCCCCCTCTGTTTCTAGCTTGGTCAGCTCCTGGCCTCCACATGCAAAGAGCTCCCAGGTCCTAAAGAGAGCCGACGCACTGCCAAGGAGCTCTGGGACGTTGTGGTGCAGATCTGCAGCGTGTCCATCCAGCACAAGAGGAACAACGACGGTCGAGTGGGCCTCATTAAACAGAGAGAGTCCTCTATGGGCATCCTGCACAGGTACAAACATGTATACTAATACTTGTTATCCTGATGTTTTATGGTTTTTACATGTTTTAGAGAAATGAAAACTCAAGTACAATGTGCAGTGTACAGTGTGAAAGAGTAATGCTAATTCTGGTATGTTCTTTTTGTTTATTTAACCCATTTAGGAGTAAATTCATCACTTTCATCAAGAAACTCAGAGTAAGTACACAATAAGGCAAACAAAACCCACCGTGGAAACAGCTGGAATGATTAATTTCTCTGGTTGCAGCTTCTTAAATGTGAATATTTTCAGGTTTCTTTAGTTGTCTATGATAGTAAATTGAATATCTTTGGGTAGTTGACTGCTGGTTGGGACATTTTAGGTTGCATCTTGGGCTTTGGGAATCAGTGATTGTGATCTTTCACTATTTTCTGACATTTTATAGACTAAACAACTCATCGATTAATCATGAACATGATACAAAGAGTAATATTTAATAAAAAATAATTGATAGTTGCAGCCCTAGAAGCGGTGCGTCATTGGACGAGGTGTTCATGATACAAAAGGTAACAAGTTTCATGTTATTTCCTCTCAGGAGCCGCTGGTGCTGACAACCCTCATCTCACTGTTTGTGAGGCTCCACAGCATCGTGCGGGTATGTCTCAACTTTGAATGATGTTAAATTATTGGATTTTGAACAATACACTATAGTAACACTATAATAACACACACTTCAGACTCTAAAATGGTGCTTCATTAACCTCTCAGCGAGTGTAATCAATGTTTTCTTCTTCTTCAGGATGATATTGTAAATGAAGTGACAGCAGAGCATCTCTCCATCTGGCCATCTTCTCTTCCTAAGTAAGAACAAATGTACTACATATTAATTCTCACTATTTTACACATCGACTTAAGAAGGTAGATGTGATGATGATGATGATGATGTGTGTCTATCAGCATACAGGCAGTGGATGTGGAGGCCGTAGCAGTGACGGTCAAAGAGCTGGTGTCCTACGCTCTCACCCTGAACCCCAACAACCAGTCCTGGCTCATCACACAGGCCGACATCTACTTCGGTACGAAGCATCAGAAGTGGTCTAAAGTCTTTGAGCTTTAATGATTCTACACAACATTTGTTTTTCTCCAGTTCAGCCTGCAGTATTTCATCAGTGAGGTTTCTGCAAACTCGGGTCAAGTAGCAGTTGCAAAATCACATTTAAGACGTTTTAGACCTTTTAAATACCACATAAAAGTGCAATTTAGTACCTTTTTCACAGCCATAGTGTTCAAAGATTGATGGAAAAACAGTTACAATTACTTACATGAATTTATTGACATTTAAACACATTTTTGTCAGTACTTCCCAGCTGTGTACAACAATAATATCTACTAATATTATTAATCAATTGACCTGGACTCTGTTAAGCACCTGAAAATTGATAGACGGATTAACCAGTTACAAAATAATTTAGGTTAATAATTTAAGTGACTCTTGCTCATTATGAGGTGATGAATTTACAAGCTGGTGTAGTTAAGTCAACTACAATGAATTAGCCTCATGTGGCTTTACTGTAACTACCAGTAGCAACAGTGTTTATCACAGGTCTGATGGTGCTGACTGAAACTCGTCAACAGCTTCCTGCAGCACGATCCACTGTCACACCAGTCTCTCATTAGTAGTTCACAGAGGGTGAACATCTCCTGACAGCGTGCAACCACATAACAAAGAAAAACAGGTTACTGTCAACGTTAGGCGCATTAACATCTGGCTGCTACAGAAGAAAAACACAACAATTAACCAGATGTGTATGTTAAATTGGTTTCTCTCTCTCTCTGTGTGTCTGTAGTGACCAACCAGTACTCTGCTGCACTGAACCTTTACCTCCAGGCTGGAGCCGTGTGCTCCGACTTCTTCACCAAAGCCGTACCACCTGATGTTTACACCGACCAGGTAGATCACACAGGCCGCTCTCAATACTGTAACTAATAAAACGTTCCACAATGAGCTGATGAACAGCTCTCCTACATGGATTTAGGATTAATTTCTACAGTTAAAAAGGTTAAAAGTACTAGAACGTAAGATGTATTCTGTGAGCAAATTACAATCATAAAACATCAAACGAGCCCACTGTTTTACATTCTTCGCAGGTCCTAAAGAGGATGATCAAGTGCTGTTCGATGATGAACTGCCACACACAGGTCAGAGGTCAAACAAAACATTTGATTTAGTAAATTTAACATTCTTTAAGCGCCGTCTTCAGTGTTTAAATAGAAATGACTTCTCTACTTCCCATCAAGGTTGCTGTTCTCTGCCAGTTTCTCAGAGAAGTGGACTACATGACGGCGTTCAAGGCTCTTCAAGAGCAGAACAGGTATGAGGTCACATGACACATTGATCAGTAACCACCGATGAAGATCAGTTGTTAACATTTGCAATATCTTGTATCAGCCACGACGCCATGGACTCGTTCTACGACTACATCTGGGACGTCACCATCCTGGAATACCTCACACGTATCCTTGCTGTTAATTACTCATAAGGAAAAATCAAAACCACGTCAGTCATCTTCAGTCTAAGAAATGTTTTTGTTTTATTTAAACTTTTCATAGCCTCCAGCTAGTCTTAACACTACATGAACTCTTCATATTGTTATCTTCAGTATTTACTTTTTCTCCTTTAACTGTGTTATCAGATATTCACCACAAACGAGGTGAAACTGAAAAAAGACAAATAGCGGTGAGTAGTTCAAGTGCAGGAGTGAATATCGGGTTTTACTTTTATTAAATATGGTTAAAATATGTCAATGATTTGTGATGAATAAACAGTTCTAGTAACAGCACAGTAAGCACTGATTCAATAAAAAAAACATGGTCAACACCAACCTAAATGTGGTTGAAAAGTATATAAATAAGTATATTTCAATGTATACAGCACGTGAGACCTAATTTACACTGAAATACAGCTGCTAAATGCTGTTAAATCAGGGTTTATCTAAAAATATAACCCAGTTTTTTTCAACCCCATTTTCAGTCCAATTTCAACCTGCTCGTGTTTAATCTCAAATAATTTCTGACATGTTTTTCCTCAGATAAAAGCGATCGGACAGACGGAGCTGAACACCAGTAACCCAGAGGAAGTGCTGCAGCTGGCTGCACAGAAAAGGAAGAAGAGATTCCTGCAGGCGATGGCCAAGCTGTATTTCTAGTAGAAAAAAAATAAGGAACCACTATCAGACTCTTGGGGGGGGTGTGGCAATGTACATTTTTATTTTGCAGTAGAAAATACATTTCTAAATAAATAGTAGCTCATTTGTACACTCGTAATCATTTGTGATGAATTCTTAAAATGAGTAAAATCACAGACTATCCATTGCCCTGAGTCACAAAATGCCTTGTTTATAATAGCATAAAGAAAACTGAGCAATATGAATGAACTACAAGAGTCTGTACTTTATTCAACACTGGTGAATAAAGTCACCTGAAGTGCAGACTCATACAGAACATTTCATATTTCAAAGTTTCATAATCAGACAATCTAGTTGACAGGAGAAGTAGCTGCACTATACTCATATTATACAGTCACACTCCGAAGCATTTAACGTTACCTGTTAGCTATGAACATATTTAATATGCACAAAAAGTAAACAATTGCACATCACATTCAGTAATGCAAAGTAATTTCTTGGAAATCATAACTTAAAGCAAACTTGGAAACTTTTTTTTTTTAAAAAACATTTTTCTTTTCTGAATCAAAAGCACCCAGTTACTTGCTAAAAAAAAAAATGCTAAAAAGTTCTGGACAAAAAGCTTTGGCCAAGATTCTTTAAAATACAGGCACGTTGTCCTGGATAATGCATTCAGTGACAGATCTCTCACATCAGCAGGGTGAGAAACAACCTTCCGTCAGACTCTGTATTCCTGTTAACAGTCGTCTCTTTGACTGGCAGGCGTCTCCAGTAAACAAGAGTCTGTCTTTGTGAGAAATTCAACCCTGTGTCGTCTTCGTTCACACTCACATCAGTCATCTTGTAGTTCAGTGCGTGCAGAGTGTTTTCTCTGTGCTGTTGGGAGGAGTGGGGAACTGGCTGTTTACCTCTTGTTGATTAACGTCCTCCTAAAAGATAAAAAAAAAAGAAGAAGTCAGGAACCGATGATAATGTGTGGACAACAGTTCAGATTCTTTAAATAGCTACTAATTTATTTTTAACTTTTTTTCTCCTTTAAAAACAGGGATTCAGCTCACTAAAGACAGTCCTTGTCAATAAATCAAATGAAACAAATATTGCTTCGTCCTCGTGTAAAAAGGTTTGTACGAACAAAATTCAATTTCCTGTTCTCAGCCAATGAGGGCAGAGCGCTGCACAAAAACATATTTTAGTTTCAAAAAGGAAATAAATCTTTTAGCCACTTCTACACACTCATTAGTACACTTTCAACACACCCAAAACGCCAAATACAGAAGCTTATTGAAACCAAATAACATTTATCATAGTCAATTAATACCAATCAAACAAGATCAGTCCTATACTAAGACATACAGAATTAAGGGTTTCTGGAAAGCTCCAACATGTTACCAGGTAGGTAGGTTACCTATTATAATCTAAATTAGTATGTAGTACTGTAGAAACTTAAAGCTAAAGACACAAATTTACATGGCATTACATAACTACAGCTTCCATTAGGCTTTATGAAAGCTTGTCAGTGGCAAGAATCAAAAATATCATCCTCAACTTAATATCAACAGTCAGAATAAGAAAACACTAACCAGCATGGTCATGTAGTCTGTGTGCGTCTGGATGTTGTGTCGGTCTTCTGACTTTACTCTGGCGAAATCCCGCAGTGTCGCTCTGCCGAACCGGCTCACCGACTCTACGTAGGGGGCCATCCAGTTGACACACGGCTGGATGGCATCTTTTGACAGACCTGAGCACAATTAAAAAACACAAAGAAAGCTCAGTTTGAAGCTCTCAGATGGCCACAATTACATGCACTAGAAAAAACCCTGCTTTACTTCATGTAATACTGTATAATTCAATCACAGCTCAGACAATAAGTGATAATGATGTGGCTTAATGGTTTGGGTTTATGGCTTTGATACAAAGACCACAAAACCAAAATCTGATTTCTTGATTGACTTAAATAAATACTATAATAGACACCTCTGCTCTGTCTGGTCCAATTTTCACCCAGATATTGAGCTGGTGTTATATCAAAA
Organism: Thunnus albacares; assembly: GCF_914725855.1. Taxonomy (NCBI): domain Eukaryota; kingdom Metazoa; phylum Chordata; class Actinopteri; order Scombriformes; family Scombridae; genus Thunnus; species Thunnus albacares. Next base: position 22,490,553 of record NC_058124.1, on the reverse strand, counting down.
GGCTTTTCAAATTTTCACACACATTTTAAATTAATCTCAACTTCCTTACCTGAGAGCTTTTCAACCGTTTCCTGTTGAATGAAATGGCACAAGACCGAAGCGGCCAACACTCGATACTGGAAGTCCAGTGAGTTTATGTTGAGGATACACAGATCTAAAAGCTAGAAAAAAAAAAAAAAAACACAAGAAAAACAACAGTGAACATGAGTCATGAGCCAAATTGGATGGAAGTGCTTTTAATTTTTTCTTTGGTTAATGACCAGATAACGGGAACATCAACAAGTGACTCATTGCCAAAAGTGAAAAAGTACTGAGACAGTCATGTAATTTCACATGAGGGTGGTTATAAAGAATCGGGAGAGAAAGTATCTTGATGTGAAGGTTCTGCAACAACATGAAATCAAAACAATAGCTCTTAAAGAAAAAAAACCCTTTCAAGGTTTCATTTTTGTTGTGACTGTGTAAGACAAGTGTTGACTCATCTCTGGTAAATTTTGAGGTTTGTGTCAGTGCGTATGCTTAAAAAAAAGAGTGCCATTCAAAACACCTACTCGTGTCATCTGTACATATGTGTCCTGTGGAAACTGCGACTCGAGCAGGTCAGAGTCGGAGTTCATTGATGCCATCTGGAAGTAAAGCTTCAGCCACGACACAGCGGTTTCGGGACAGAGGTTCCAACATAACGCCTGTAAAACGATTACAAATATGCAAAAATTAAAGTTTTCTCATTGATTAATAATAAAAAAACTGATAAAATATGTACTGAGACACATATACAGACACTCTTTTAACAGATTTACCTTCAAAATGATTAACTCCATTTGAAGAATCTCATGTTCATAGTAGGTGCCAGCAGTCACGTACGCCATCTGTGAGAGTTTGGGAGGACAGGCTTCCTACAAGGAAGAAAGAAAAACAGCACCATGACTAAAAACTCCACTTCTTCAACATGCACAGTCATATAAATAAGATATTTTCTATGTACTGCTTCCACTAAGCAGAAAAAAAGATCTAAACTAACTGTTGTGTTTAAGTGTGATATTTCACAAGTGTACTGAAATCTGCTGTTGAAGTGAAAGTCTCTCTGGTCACAGATTTGTTTAATCTTCAGAGTGATTTTGAGAAAACGAGACCTGATACCTTCCTTTTTTCTTCCTTACCTCCATTTTTGATGCTATGAATAGACAAGTTATCCCGATGAGCTGCAGCATGCCCTTTTCAATGTTGTCCTGTGTCAGCATGAACCGGTCGAAGTAGTCTTGTGCCAGGTAGAAGGTCTGCCGGTGAAGGGTGTACGCCTCACTCACCTAAAAAAAACAAAACAAAACACCATTGACAATATATATATTTTAATCTGAACTTAAGTACTTTTAATATTTGTCATAGCTTCAGCTGAACTTGTGGTGAGAAAATGATACCGTCATGTATCAAAGCTACAAAAAGTGAAAATAACACCATTTTGATAATTGATTCATCGTTTCAGTCATTTTTCAAGCAAAAATGGCAAATTCTCTCTCTCTCCAGTTGTCAATTTACTGTCATGTATGACAATAAATTGAATATTTTCTATCTATATTAAGGTTTTGGACTGTTGGTCAGATAAAACAAGCTAATTAAAAAGACACCACTGTCAGCTCTGTGTAATTGTGAATGTCACTTTCTCACAATTAAACAAAACATTTAATTGACTAAAAGATGAATTGAGGAAATAATCAGCAGATTAATTGATAATAAAAATAATTGTTAGTTGCAGCCCTAATGATGTTTATACAGAATTTTGTCTTAAATACTGTATACCAAATGCCTAAAACATGTACTAATAGAGGTCAAAGACAAGCTAATAATAATTTGGTTGGAGCAATACATTCATCTAGTTTTGTACATTACATTTACAACACTGCTATCAGACAAAAATAAAATTTAATTCACCTCAAAGCATACTTGAAAAACAATCACTCCAGCTTAAGTATAGAAACACAGTCACTTATTGAAGCATGTGAGAGATAAATGTGAAACGCAGACGAAAAAGTACCTCAATTAGCCAGTCGAGGAGGATGGATCTCATTCTGGGTTGTATTCTCGGGTGCTTCTGCATGAAACTCTTGCTGTGTCTGTAACACTGCTCCTTACCGACCATCTTCACCCACACATCGTCTGAAGATCCCCGTCTGTAACATTCAGAGCAGCTTTTCTATTAAAACTGTGACTGTGGGCTTCAATGTGAGTCAAACCATGGCTGAATAATGTGTGATAATCACCCAAGATGAAGAAGAGGAGACGGCCGGACAGAAGAATCACTGGAAGTGAGAACTATATAGCCGGACTCAAAGTCGTCCCTCACTACCTTCTCAGGCATCTCAATGAGAACACAAGGCTTGGAGACACCTTCAAGCACCAGCTGGTTCTGAAAACGGAAGTGAGAAAACTCAGTGCCAAATAAATTACAAACAAATAGCTATGAATAGCAAACTGCACTATAACTATACCTTCTCACACTGCAGCTTTGACAGGGGCTGAACCTTTTTTCTGTTGCTTTGCTGAAAAAAAAAAAAAAGTTGTAAGTTGTGTGTCAGACCATCAAAAAATGCTTGCCTGTATAATCACTTATTAAACCTCTTAAATTAATGATTTGTAAGGGCTCTTACCTTGGTTGCTTTGCATTTCTGCCCAGGTGCAATTTCAGATCTTTTCTGCAGGCGACCACTGCAGAAACACAGAACTGATCTCAAAATGGAGCTAAAAGCTATTATATCAACAACTCAGCCAATGCACATACATTAATACTTGATAAAGCAACAAAAAAAAATTCATTACCTTCGTCTTGTCATGGTTATGGCTGATTTTGTCTGTAACAAAAAAAGCAGATAAATGTGCAAAAACTAGTTAGTATGTATTGAACAACTAAGCAGGAAGTTAGCCTTCAGATGGAAATGGCGAAACCACCAGCTGTAGCTGTCTAGGATTGCATAAAACACACTTTCATTCTAAGAAAAGCCACAAAGAGCGATGACCCCGCCTTGTTTCATGCAACATGTATCATGCAGCTGTTACAGACCTCATAATACGCGCCAACATTATTAATGAGCGCGTAAACTGACCACGCTCTGCTGCCTCCATCCGCTAAAACTTTGCAACTAAAACATTTCACGTTTCGGACGTTTTATATCACACATATCAGACCTTAAGATGCTGCAAATGCATGACACAAAAAAGACCAAGAACAGCACAGAGGCAGTGAATGAAAGCCTCCAAATGCTCCCTTTAATGCAGCAACAACACAAAGGCCCAGGGAGGACATTTTGTGCAAACTATCACAGATACAATCTTTGAATTCAACAGTAACGTTAACGGACAGCCACATTATCATCATCAACTATTACACAAGTCGTTCGTTTCTGTTTATTTGACCATTTCTGCGCTTTTACCAGTAAGTTTGATCGGGATTCAGATGCATTATCATCCAATTTACCCGGTCACCACACAGGAACAGACTCCTGAAAAGGATCCTGGACTCAACTTCCTGCAGCAGCCAAAAGCTCAAACTCACTAATTAAAGCTCACAAGACGCAAACTGTGTTTCCCCGCTCTCTCTGTCAACTATACACCACCATTAGCCGGCTAGAGTTAGCTAACATAGCTAAACACAACGATAAAACGAGTTCGACAACAACCGAGTTTATTAAACTCACCGACAAAATAACGAGCAACTTGCAGCTTAAAGTGGATCTTTAAGCTATAAACTCCTGCTTACGAACGACTTTGAAAAGGTTCAGAAGTGCAAAAGTACTAAAATACTGAGCTAAAAGAGAAGTTATCTCTGCAGGAGCAGTGATATGAGCAGCTTACCCTGTCCGTGTTGTAAGTCAGTAACATTTGTAGTTGGCGCTGGCGCCACCAAATGCGCGTTTGCGGCATATTGCGCATGTGTGTAAATACTCCCAACCCTAAACCATTTAAATACATTTTTTAATTAAAGAGACGCTTAAATTAAAGGTGATAATCTGTAATCATGTTTTCGGTATCTTTTTTGTATACCTTTGCATCAGTTTCAACAGCCTCAATGCTTCAAGAGGAGTTTTTAAAAAAAACTAAACTAGCTACTAAAAGGAGAAACAGTCGTTTTATGAGGGCGAATGTTGTTAATGTACGTATAATATTTTATTCGAACTTTACTGAGTGTTTATATTTCAGAAAACATATGACAATAACGTCAATCTTGTAACAAAGTTTTGGTTTCTGTCAGTTTTTTTCCCGGCCGGCCGTTGGTGGGCGGGGCTACAGATCCGGACAGCCAATAGGAGAGAGAGTAGAGGTGAGCGCGTGCTCCTGGAACAGCATGTAAACAAAGCAGGGAGCTGTCAGAGCTGTGAGGTCACACCACAGACTGTATATGAAGATCACAGACCTGAACTTTTGACACTCCGGAAGGTGCTTCATAAACTGAAGAAAGATATTGATGTAAGTTATACTTTATGTAGAGAAACGCTGGTACATTTATTTTGGTCTTACTCATATACAAAACAACTGTGGAGTAAATTTTATCTCATTTTTGATTGATTGCTTATCATATTTACCCTCACTTTACTTTAGGCCTACTTTGGAAAAAAAATGTACTGTTTGGATTCACTGAATATGACAGGTATCTCTGCTCTCAGTTTTATCTAAATAATTTGTTTAATATTTTGACCAAGTTTTATATTCACAAATTAAAATTCTTAAGCAAAAAGACGATCTTTTCAGAGCTGAGTGTCCATATCTAACAATACATTTCCTCTATATCTGAATGTATGAACAAAAAAAAAACTGTTAAAACATATAACTCCTCTAAGCTTTACAAGATATTTATTTAACTATTTCTTTTTTCTGTTATGACAACCTTTAGTCCCCCTGGCGTGTTTGTAAGCAAGTCAATGTCTGACTAGATGTCAGGATTGTCTTGTACTGGGGGGAAAAAGGCCTTTAAAGGTTTTGACTACACTTGTACCCACACTGGTTAAAACTGATTAAGTTCATAAATTTATCCCATATTTAGATTTGAATTAGCTTTACTTGTCATTGGAGCCATAAGTATTTCATACACTTGGCAGAATGAAAAGGTGTTTCTCATAGGGTGAGTGTGCCAAGACACCTGACATAACAGATAAAAAACAACTTCTGTCATTGGAACGCGTGAATGAGTTAATGTTCAAGTGAAACATCAAATTAATGTTATACTGTTCAAAAACTGCACAGTTTTCTGGATAAACTGCATTGTTTTTTTTTATTACTGATTACAAAAAAAATCTCTTTTTACAGTGGTGTATTACCATTGATGTATAAAAGCAATGATGTCTTAAAAGCAGTGCTGTAGACAGGATCCATCCATTTCTGAGGACAAAAACATATTAAGTGTCTGCTGGTTTGGATTTTCATACTTTATTTATCCAGTTGTTATTTCCAAACATTAAGGTGTAAATTCTAAATTCAAGGCCTTCTGTATCCTGCCAGGAATAATTATTGATACTGAATATTTTCTTTCTTTCTTTTTTCTTTATTAGCCTAAAGGTATTCCAGTTTAAGTAAAATGATGTAATCAGCCTCTAAAATACCACCCACAGGTACATTGTAACTGTATATAGTCAACTCTCCCAAGGCTGATAAAACCCCCCCCAATTTCCAGAAAAAGTTTTAAATAACCTCTTCATCTTACCGCTTGTTTGTGGTTTCATGTAGTTTGTCCATCATGTTTGTCATTTGAATTGACTCACAAACAAAACAAATCTTGTTGATAGCCTAATCATTACTGTACTTCCCACCTTTTTGCTCAAGATTTTCATGTCAGACCCGAGGCAATGTCGCCCCCAGCTGGTTAAAAGTTGTTTTACGTCACCTGGCTGATTTATTGTATGTGAAACAGTCCTTAAATCCTTATTAGTTTTAATATGATAAAAAGACTGTTTACATGACACCACATATTGTGTTGATATTATTATTTCCTTACATGACAAAACAAACAAACAAACAAACAAGCAACAGAAATGGACCTTAAAACAACTAACATCATTAGAGTCAAATGACTGAACCCTAATGTAATATGATTAATGCCATACAAAAATCATATTAAATAGTGCTATCTATAATATAGTAGTTTGGTAATTTTAAGATAATTATGACTGTAAATGCTCTACTCATGACTGAGTATTGAAACACTTCACAGCATATGACTCATGATGTATCATAGATGACACATTATGACCGGAATTCATGATTCTTTTTGGGCGTTACAGTTACTACATATGAATTGTATTATATTGTTAATTCAGTACATTTTATAACAAGGATACAAATTCAGTTCAGTTCAGTCACTTTATTATCCCAGATGGGAAACTTGACCTGCGGTCAGGGGCACAAGACAAAACAAACAACACAAGTACAAAAACAAATACAAAAATATTTCTTGTACCTACAATATACAGAACAAAATAATACAACAAAACAATCTCCAAAATGGTAAATTACATGTGCAAATTAAGCAGGATTATTGCACAGGGAATGAAGGAGTTTTTACTCCTATTGCACTTGAACTGGGGTTTTCTGAATCTACAGCCTGAGTTTCAAACTCAAAGTGAAGGGGCGGGTCTGTACAGTCTAATATAGAGCTGGTCTAGTGGAGAACCTGCTGGTCAAATCACCTCAACAGCTACTTTCACAATATAGCTCAGGCGATATTTGTCCCTGATGTTTGGGTTACAAGACAAAGAAATCATAGAAAAAGTAAGAATATATTCAATAAATGACTTGTAAAACAAAGACATAATTTTTCTATCTACATTAAAAACATTTCACTTCCTGAGGAAGTACAAACACTGCTGTCCCTTGTTACAGACCGCATCAGAATCACACTTTTATCAATGTCTAGTTGTCCAAAGTGTCCATAATAGTAGTCACACATTATATGTCTAAAGGAAATCAAAGACAAAACAAGGTAAATTATCAGCACAAAATGCTTCTAAAGTAATAAAATAACTAAAACACCGTGTAAATGATGCTATTTAATGACTTGTGGTTGAGCTCTGATATTGTGTATCAGTGACAAAGCCACTGACTTTGCTGTGGCAAATGGGAAGTTCTGTCAATCGAACATCAACAGAACAAGAGAGGAAGCCACACTCTCCGCACACAGGCTCAGTAGATGTTGATACGAACTACAACGATCTACATCGATTCCACTTAGAGCAGAAACAACAGAAGCTGTTTCCCCTTTCTGTCTACAACATGACGCTGGTGAAATGGATGTTAATTGTTCAACTGAGCTGTCTCTGTCAAGGTAGTGTTTACTGTTTTGTACATTTAAACCTTCAAAACTTTGAATTTAAAAGCTACTCAAAAACGGACGGTTTTGCTGTCAGCTTCACGTTGGCTTCATTAACACCAGCTAAGATGATGATATATTTTTATGATTACATGCAGTTGTAACTGTATTTAATGCTATTTTTCAAATGTGTAAATATCTTTAGTAGTTTTCACTTAAATTGGGTCCAGTTTGGCTTAAACTGCACATCAACTGTTATTAATCTTTAAATGGAAATGATGATTTACTAAAGGATGCTGATAAATGATAGCTGCCAATAAACAGTAATAAGCTGTTATTGTCTTCTATTTTATTATTCATTGTCACTATTTATAAGATATTCATAAGAAAAGTAAGCAACACAACAATTTTTACACAAAAAAACTGAAACGCTGCGAAATGTGTGTTGTGTAAATGTAGAATTATTTTCTATTAACAACACAACGCTTCCAAATTATCACGGATTTGGCCTTTTAATGTATTTCAAGCTACTTCAGTAACAAATTGAGGTAAAACTAACATATACAGACATGTTGTGGAGTTTAGAAATATTTCAAAAGATCAAATAAACAGTTCAGACAGAAAGGTGGATAATGGACTGCCCTGCATATTTGGAGTTGTGACTTTTATGTTTTTTTTGTAGATATATTTATAGATATATATTTTTTAATGTTGTATTTTTATCACATGTTTCACTTGCGTAATCCTTATTTTGTCTTTCACAACACATATTACTTGTGCGTGTGATAAATAAACCTTTGAATCTTCAATAAGATTCAGTCACAAGGAGTGGAAAACATATGTGGAGTTCTTCAAAAAGAAGATAAAATAAGTGAGAAATGTGGACACATGGCAAGTAATTCATGGTGGTGTGACCTCATACGACATTTCAGCCACAGTGCAATCCATCCACGTGCTCAAAATACAAACATTTGGTCAAGTGGTTACTCTTCAAAAGTCGAGATAAGTTTGATGTGGTGTGTTGCCTGATGCCCATGTTAACATTAACATGTTTTTTGTCCTTTCTTTGTTTCAGCTTCTCAAAACTCATCTACTCAAACAGACCCAACTAACATCCAGGTGACAGCAGATGGAAATAACACGAGGCTACAAGAGGAAGTCAACAGTAAGTTTAATCATCTTCTTATAAATGTGTTATTCAGGAAGATAACCCCTCTTACTCTAAATGCAGAGGATGCATGAATATTTCTGCCCATGTTGTCACAGGATGTGGGGTGACCTGAATGTGGAATACATCTTAGTGAGTCTTGCAGGTGCAAATCTAACTGTGATACAGTATCTCCTACGCAGACTCTGGTTTGCTCTGCAAGCGACCTTTGTTTGCTGCCTGTGTGTCTTTGCGCTCAACTGCATCCTCAGTGAGGGAGTTTTGTCCCAGAAGCATCTCAGTCCAATAAACTCACTGTCAGAGTAAAAGAAATTGTATCTGCCAGGTTATAATGATAACAGTGATAATAAAATTAACGACAGTAAAACAGAACTGACAAAGCTGAATGTTAAAATGAATATGAAAGTAAGTATTGCTGTAAAAAATAGGTTGTTTTGTTGGTATGTATGCTGTTAATAGATTGTTGGCAGGAAATGGAGACAGGAAATATGAGAGAAGAGAGGAGGGGGCGCGGGGGGGGGCTTTTGGTATGTGAGAGGGGTCCCGGCAGGGCTTTTTGCTTTTTGTGGTTATTTGGTATATGACAAAATCACACTTCAAAATACCATAAAATACTGACAAACTCACCCCTGACAAAGAGAACGTTTGAAAAGACGTAAGTTATTTAGTTAGACAAGTCAGGATACTGCTTCCATCTGTATGACCGAGACCATTTCAGCATTCCACCTTAAGAAACGTGAACGTGAGGAGGATTCCAGTTCATTAATATTAGTTTCTTTGTTGTGATCAACCTGAGCATCCAAGCTTTTTGTGTGGCTGTGGATACGTAGATGTAATACAGACTGACGAGCTCAAAATTGCTTCCTCATCTTTGGGCTAAAAGGAAGAGTTTGGTGATATTATACAGTATTGTGCAAAAGTTTTAAGCACTAAAAGTAAAGTGAGGATGCTTTTTTAGTTTTTATTCGTCAGTTAACTTCATAGAAAGTTCAGGAAACAGAAGAATCCTAAATGAAATCAATATTTGGTGTGAGCAGCTTTGCCTTTAAAACAGCAGCAGTTCTTTGCGGTACACCTGCACACAGTTTTTCAGGTATTTGGCGGGTCGGTTGTTCCTGCATCTTGGAGAAGTTGCCGCAGTTCTTCTGTGGGTTTTGGTTTCTCAGCTGCTTCTGTCTCTTCATGTGGTCCCAGACTGACTCCATGATGTTGAGATCAGGACTCTGTGGAGGCAAAACCATCTGTTGCAGGACTCCTTGTTCTTGTCGCTGAAGATAGTTCTTTATGATTTGTTTGGGGTCGTTGTCGTGCTGCAGAATGAATAAATCTGATTAAACCAGTCAGACGCCTCCTTGATGGTATTGCATGTTGGTTAAGAATCAACAGATCTAAAGTGCCTAAATCTTTTGCAGAATACTGTATTTTTTATTGTCAGGAAATCTCATGAAAAGACTTAAACCAACAATGATCTTCACAGGATGATTGATCCTACTAAGGGGTTTGGTCTGTGTATCCAAAGCTGATACATTTTATTCCTCTGTACCATAGAGCAGTGGTTCTCAAAGTGGGTTCTGGGGACCCCCAGGGGTCCATGAGGGAGTTCCAGGGAGTCTCCAGCAAAAAGGAGAATCATTTATTTTCACTTTAATTCCATCAATAAGTAACACAATGACAGAATGTATGACTATTTTGCTCTAAAAGCAGAAATCTCATCAAATGGGGGTCTGTGGTCTAATTTGTGTCAGTTTAGGGGTCTTTGATGTGAACAAGTTTAAGAACCACTGGTATAGACGTCTGCTGTTGTCCAAAAACATATCAACAAGCCACACAGTTGGACTGGGTGACATTTTCCTTCCTTCCTGCATTATCATGAACACAGCCGCTGCAGTTTATTTTGAGTCAACACAAACACTGTCTACCGAGCACCAGATGTGTATCTGCCGCTGAAAATAGTCCTCAACAAATGCACTACTTACTCCTGTTTGAGTAACGTTTGCTAAAAACTACAGTGTCAAGATTTTTAAGGAAATTACTGAGCCTCTATAAAAAAATGTATATATATATATATATATATGTATATATATATATATGTATATATATATTTGTGACTTGTTTTTACACTGTTAGAAGGAACAAATGGGATTGAGGCTGAGTGCCACAGACTGGCTGTTGAAGTGAGAAAGTGTAGAGAAACACACTTTTAATCTTTTCAAAGGATTTGTTCACACTAAGAAAAATATGACGCATTTCCAGCTATATTTTTTTTAATGTTTTTGCCATATGCAGTAGAGTACTAACGGAAAACATCAGAGATGTTCTGCAACTTCATCTTCTGCAACTTCGCATTCTTCACATGGTGGTAAAGTTACAGATAACCTGTAATCTGGAGGTGGAGGAGTGTAAAATCAAAATAACTTAGTTAGTCATGTACAGGAAACTTTTTTGATACTGGTATGAGACAGTAAAGAGACAACAAGTTCGGGACAGTAAATTCTAGATAATTATCTTAAGCTGTGTTGAATCAGTTGTTTGAATGGTTTCATATAAATCCTTCTTTGTTTCTGTCTCTGTCTGTCCTCAGGTGATCCTTTCATACACCGACTTGCGGGTAAATGCAATTGGACTCTCAGGATGCCGGGAAACAGCAACAGTGTCGAGGTGGTGCTTTTATCTGAAACCACAGATTTGTTGTTTGAACAGATCTGTAAGGATCTCGACTGTGGCAGCATCTATCATGTGAATAAAACCCGCTCACCTCGCAATACCACCTGCTTTCATGACTGTTTGTACAAAGATGGTCGTCTGCAGAACTGCTCACGGAGCGTAGGAAGTAACTGCACTGTGATCACTGAAGCTGTATGTGGTAAGGTGTCTCTTTTATGTTCTATACTTTCATATAAACTTGCAAAATGTGCACAAAATGGAAACTGTGAAAACTCTGAACCTCTTTCCAGAAGACGCACTTGTTTTGTATTTTCCTAAAGTTTTGTGGGTTGTTGTGAGCTAATATGTAGGCAGATAATATCTATACCCAACAACACAACAACAAAGGTTTAGCAGCTTTGATAACACCAGTGACGCATTTTTAGTATTATGTTGGTCCCCCTGTTCTATTTGCAGCAACAATTTTAAAAATACCATAATTATAGCGTCATATATGGAGGAAACAACAGCTCTGCATGACTTAGAGAGGGTTGCTGTGGTTATAAAGCTACTATTAATTGATAATCAACCGTTAATAATGTGTGTGGGTTCATCAAAGAATCTGAGCTGGATAAAACAATACATAAACAGATCCAGTTGAAAAGGGAAATATGAATAAATACAAGAACTATGTGAGCTCTTGGTGGCTGATGTGATTCTCGGAGGTTTGTGCACTTCTGTGTCACATTTCAACCAATAACAACTTGTGTTCATGGATAAAAGGAGCTGTGAGTCCCCCACTGAACCCTTGTATTTCCTGCACTCTGTGTTAGTTAGCAGTTATTATTTGGTTTTATTTGATATTAAGGATTTTGCACCATGTAAGTAAAATCAAAAACTTCAATAATAAAGGCCTTAAAACTATATTTTAACTCAGGCCCACCTACAAGATGGGACCTCATAATGAGGTAATAATGCAGCTTTTATTAGCAAACACATTTCCAATGAATCCAATTATGACACCACATAGTGAACCTGGAGACTTTGGGCCCCCTGAGGGTCTGGGACCTCTGGGCAGTTACCTGTATTGCCCAAGAGTAGCCTACTGAATAAAAATGATACCAGAGGGGATGGAATTCAAAATTAAAATGCATAAGCAGTTGGTAAATGAAAATTGAATTAGTTAAAAAAAACCCACCCCACATTAAAATTCCCTTTTAAACAGCTGTGAATTTAACAATTCATTTATTGTTTATGTGAACTTCAGGTCATTCTTCAGTCATTCGCAGTATATTAAACTTTACATATGGCAGAATGAGATGTTGTTCTTCACAGGACCAGGTATTAATAATAAAATAAAATAAAACAAAGGACACAAAAACATGAGAAATATAAAGTGTGTAGTGCATAAATAAATATCAGTGTACCTGAGTGAGTTAAAATAAGGTGTAAATGGCTTAAACACTCATTTATTTCCTTATATACGGATAACACCTGAGATAATAACATCACTCTGAATAAAACATTAACACCTTCTGTCTGGTGAATAGATCAGTCCCTCCGTGTTATCAGCCCACTCAGAAATAATATTCAAATGCAGGTGGGGAATCATCCCTGCATTAATTATCAGTGGTCTTTTAGTTTGAGCTAATGGATAAAATGACTCATTTGTTTTCAACGTCTTCAAACGTCTTCTTCAGTTACTGTAAATATAATAAAATAAGTTGCCATATTGTATTTCCAGGCTCTTTCTGCCCTCTATAAACACTAACATGCAGTAAATAGACATACATGATGATGTCGTCCTCAGGCCACCAGAATGTGCGGCTGGCAGGAGGAACAGACCGCTGTGCTGGACGGGTGGAGTTATGGAGAAACAAGAAATGGGGCACAGTGTGTGACGACCGGTGGGACCTGAAGGACGCTGACGTGGTGTGCGCCCAGCTCGGCTGCGGTTACGCCCTCAATGTGACGGGACAGGGCGGCCCCTTCCCCCCGGGCAGAGGACCAATCCACCTGGACGAGCTGAACTGTACGGGCAAGGAGGGGAACCTGTGGGCCTGTCCGGGCGCTCAGGACGACTCCGACTGCGGACACAAAGAGGATGCCGGGGTCATGTGCTCAGGTCACAACAAACTTCACTCACACATGCAGAGAACCGAAGCTGCAATGATTAATTGATTAGTTGCCAACTATTGAATAAATCTCCAACTATTTTTATAATTGATTAATCATTTTGAGTCATTTTTTAGGAAAAATGTTGCCAAATTCTCTGATTCCAGCTTCTCAAATGTAAATATTTTCTGGTTTCTTTAGTCTTCTATGACAGTAAACTGAAAATCTTTGGGTTGTGGACAAAACAAGACATTTGAGAACGTCACCTTGGGAAACAGTTATCGACATTTATCGCAATTTTCTGACATTTTATAGACCAAACAACTAATCGATTTATCGAGAAGATAATGGAAATGAGATGGATGAAAGTATTTGTTAGTTGCAGCCCTAGGTGACATTGTAATGATGCATGGCTGACTAAGTATTTTTAACTTATTTCCTGTTTCAAACCGTAGACAGGATGGTTAGGTCATGAGTCCAATATATATTGTTTATTATTATCTTTATATATTACATCGTTTACTGTTGTTTGTGCTTTTGCCTTGATAACTCTGTTCTCTCTAAAAATGGTAATAAGAAAGGGTTCACAATTTTTCCAGTTCGTCTTAAAACAGCAGTCAGGTTTCCATATGAACAGTGAAAGAGGTTTTCCTTGCTGTAATCATTCCTCCTGTTCATACTGGCTATTAAAAGATCCCCTTCAAATGTGCTTTAAATGTAAGTGATGGAGGACAAAATCCACAGTGTGTCCACACAGTCATTTTGTCCAAAAATACATTTAAAAGTTGATCTGAAGCTTATATAAGGCTTCAGCAGTCTGAGTTAGTTATATCAAGTGGATATCTGCCATATTTAGCATTAGCATAACTTTTTAGCATCAAATTACCTCTTTGTGTTTCATTGGACAGTGTTTCCCTGTTGCTGTGGTGGAAATGTAGTAACAAAAAGAGGGACTTTGGCACTAAAAAGACTGTACTGTTGAAAGATATCTACTTGATTTGACTCATGTGGATGACTGAAACTTCTTATTAGCTTCAGATCAACTTTTAAATACATTTTTGCACAGAAGGAGGACTGTGGATTTTGTCCCCCATCACTTACATTGTAAGTGCATTATGAAGGGATCTTCTAATAGTCAGTATGAACAGGAGGAATGATTACAGCAGGAAAAATAGGTTTCAATGTTCATCTGGGTAGCTGACTGTTTTAAGACAGACTTGAAAAACTGTGAACCCAGAATTGCAGAAAATGGTCATTTTATAATAGCTTTCTAATAGTTTCACATTTTGTATTTTCTGTGTGTAGAGATGAGAGCAGTCAGACTGACAGGAGGTCTGGACCGCTGCTCTGGTAAAGTGGAGATCCATCGTAACGGCAGCTGGGGGACGGTGTGTGATAACTGCTGGGACAAAGACATGGCCTCCATGGTGTGCTCCATGCTGCAGTGTGGCAGTGAACCTCTGCAATTCACCCAGTTTCTTCCTCCTCCCACACACAACAACGGGACACTGTGGTACTATCTATGCTCTTCAAACTCCAAGAACCTGTGGCAGTGCGAAGAGTTCATCAACCACCCATTCCTGTGTAAAGACTCGAAAGCATCTAGTCTCATCTGTAATGGTGAGTGACAGTGTTTGTGACCAACAATATGGGTCGGGGCTAAATTAGCTTTGCATGAGTCCAGAGAACCTGATGACTTGATTTAGACACAGTAAAATAGTAAGAACAGCACATATGAAAGTGGCCATTTTGGCTAAAATTGTTAATTTATCATATTTTACTTAAACTTCCATAAAATTGAAAAAGAAAAAGGAAAACAGGTATCAGCTATAAGTGACATTTTATACATTTAATACAATAATTTTCTTTTGTTTCCAGCATTTTTTGAGCTCTTGTATAAAATATCAAATTAAATCAAATAACACAAATAGCTGTTATTATTCACTTTCCATTAAATTATGAAAGTTACGATGTAAAATAATTTGTGTTTGTGTCTAAATAATTATACCAAATCTAATTTTGATTTAATGCTTTTTTTTAAAAAAAAAAAACAACTCCAAAAAACATGTATAAAAGGCAAAAACTAATTTAATGGTTTCATGACACGAATAGCTGGTAATTTACAGATGAATCAACTTTTGTTTGTTTTACGCTCATAGCTGTTCAACTAGATAGATAACCTCCTAAAAGAAAGGAGAAACTCTTCCCTAAATGCTCAAGTTTTTAATTATTTATAAGACTGAAACAGAATTCTGCACTCAAATTGAATCCACTGAAAACTGTAACATACAGACGTCTGCATCGTGGTGATACTGTTCGCTTTTCCGAAATTATAATGAAAAAGTTGGTGTGGGTTTTTTTTAAACCCTCGCAGTAGTCAAATCCAGTCAATTTTGCAGCCAACATGTATAAAACTCACGGTGAGGTTAACCGTGGGAAGATGTTCTGGGTTAAACTGAAATAGGTTTATTTGGTTAACCAAAGACCGGTGATGAGTCTGAAAAGGGAAGGTTCTTCAGAGACCAAAGCGAGATTATTTACACATGGAGAAATACCTTAATTCTCAAATTACCACCACAGAAGAACATGTTCTATGTATTGTATTTTCACTTTATTTTATCTTGTGTTTAGTACTGTTATCAAGTGGGTTTTATTTTTCATCTTATGTACATTTACATGTTTTTAATGTTCAGTTTATGTCTTTTTTTGATGTGAAGCACTTGGTGCATGTCATTTATTTTGTTGAAAAGCACTTTGAGCTGCATTTTTTTTGTATGAAAGGTGCTGTACAAATAATTATAATACTTTTATTTGTACAGTCCAATATCACAAATCGCTAATTTGCCTCAGGGAAGCTTTACAGTCTGTGATACAACATCTCTATCCTCCCTAAAACAACTCTTTAGCTGTAAATAACATTTCTGCAGAACTTCCTTTTAAGGTTTTAGATTTGAGTCTTGATTAGATATTTGGCAGAGCACCGTTTCCTTCCATCTCTTACATCATAACGAATTATCACAGCGAGCATCCTTCTAACCTGCTGCTCAGCGTTTACAGAATCATATAAAAGTTTGTTCTTGTAGAAATATGACATTTGTGTTGATTTAACTCTGCACAAATGGAGAGTTGAAAATATGAATAACTGATATCTTCCTTAATATCTCTGGATGTCGGCTCACATCCAAACTGTGATAAACAAATATTTTTTGTCCTGTAGGTTCCCTCGGGTTTCCTACATTCACCACAGATAATATAACTGCATTTACCAATGGAATCACTGGTAAATAACTTATTTATATGTCAAATTATATTTACAAATGTTACTTTAAATATTCCTTGACTTATTTAAGATCAATATAAACTAATACAGTTTGTCTCTTGATGCTTTGACAGTCTTGAATCAGCTACCAGTTTTAAGAAAAGTATGATGATTTGTTGTTTTTTTTTTCCATCCCAGAAGTTACAACAACCACAGTCGGTCCTGCTAAAGGCTTCTTCTCAGTGTCTCCAGAGCTGCTCAGCACCATAACTCTGTCGCTGCTGCTCCTCGTGTTTCTGATCACAAACACGGTGCTCTGCTGCCATTACAGAAGAAGACACGGTTGGTTCTTCCTGACTTTACTCTGCGCTGATGTCTCACTACTTACATTTCTACAGTGATCCAGTAATTCTGCTTCAACAAGCGTTTTAACTGAAAATATCACAGATTTTAGTATCTCTACACTTAGAATTGATCCCAAAGATAAAGTGAACTTTTATAAGTAAGATCACATCTATGAACTAAATCAGTAAAATCTTACATTTAAAATCTTAGCCTGTCTCTCTGGGTTTGGCTAATATGTAACTTATTTAATAAGTTTACTTTACTTTACTTAATAAAAACACTAGTTGTGATATCTCTATGTATTTCATATTATCTTTGATTCAGTTCCAAATAACTTGTGCCGTTCATGAGCGGAAATTCTCATAAAAATAAAAAAAAACACCCACTTTTCATGACGCTCGTTCCCTCAAACATTTTGACCACATTGCCTTCAGATAGGTGGAACAAAACCTTGTTATTTAGAAATTGGTTCCACAATAACATACTGTATGCAACTTTATATATTTGATATGTACTGTATGTCCATCAATAGGGAAACATGGTTAGGTACCTATTTTTTTAAAAAAATGCAGCATTCCTGAAATTATTAATCATGGGCCGCTGTGGCTCATGAAGTAGAGCCGATCGCCCACTAATCAAACAGTTGGTGGTTCAATCCCCGGCTCCTCCAGTCCGCATGTTAAAGTGTCCTTTGGCAAAGACACCGAACTCCAAATTGTGTGAGTGTGTGTGTGAATGGCTGAGCATAGAAACATTGTGGGCTGCTTTGGATAGGAAGCGCTGCAGCCTCTGCCATCAGTGTGTGAATGTGTGTGTTGATGTTGGCATGTAGTGTAAAGCGCTTTGAGTGGTTGATAAGACTAGAGAGGCTCTATATAAATGCTATTTACCATTAAGCTCAAACGAGAAACTACATACAACCACAACAGTATGTGGTATAAAGCAGACATGAAATGAGGGGAGAGAGAGAGGTTGATGACATGGTCTGCATCTTAAACATCTAACACACCAGGACCCTCATTTAAACCCTCATTTTAAATAAATAAATCAACACTTTCCTCCGGTAGACACGACACACACCAAGAGTTAAACTTTTCCTGCTGTTTACAGTAATAATCTTTATATTGTTGTTTATGTCCACAGCTTTCTTACTCAAGCAGACACGCACCAGCCCGGCGCCTCCGTCTGCACATCGTCAAAACGATTACCACGACGCCGTCAATCTCGTCAAGGTCACTTCCACCGCCACCCCGATGCAGACAGATGGTCAGTGGTTGAACGTTTCCAAGAATATGGTGAAAACTAACTGAAAGTGATGTGCTGAATTTTTAACTTTGGATACTGATACAACTCAGTTTTCATAGAGAATCAAATGTTTTTTCTTTCTTTGTATCCTGCATATATTTCTACAGTGTAGATACTGTATATACAGCACATGAATAGAGGTGAGAAAGTTACAGAATTGTGCAACGTCTTCACGGCATCCAGTCATCTCATCAAGTCATTTCACCCTTTGTGTTTGTCTCAAAAAGTCCCTCCCAATCCCAGGCAACTTTGGACCCAGCTTAGTAGTGCTGACAGCACGTCAGTAGATACAGACTATGAGCAGTATGACCCAAGCACTGACCCGTCTGTCCCTTTATCAACCTTTCGGAGTGAGCTACATTCTTTTACTTCCTCTCCATTTGTATTCATTTCTGTGTCTTCCTCAGTCTTTGCTTCTTGAAGAAGAAATTTTCTTTTGCTGTGTTTCTGCCTTTTGCGGTTAAAGCTGCTCTGTCATGTGCTTGCAGTGTTTGCAGATCAATGCTGTTTGCAGTGAATGTTTGCAGGATGGTTTGTGATTGAAACAATGCGCCGTGTGCATCATTTTTGAATGTAGATTCTCAGCGGTACAGAACAGACACCAACACTTTGATGGCTCCGGGTCTTGGCAGCCTCACTGAGGAAGGTGAGTCACTTTGTGAAGAAAGATGTTGATGCAAAGACAAAGATCTTACACTCAACAGATCACAAATGCAGACAATAATACTCCCATTAGACAGAACTGCATGTCGACTAATCATCAAAGGCACAAACATCGACAGAGTTTTGATTATTTAATGGGGTTTACGCTGTATCCAAAATTACTCCCTGTCTACTATTAAATGCTCTTTATTTACACTCCACCATTTTATTTGAGTGTCCAAATTGTGAACATGAGATTTATTCCCTATATAATTGTCTCAAAGACACTATAGAATTAACTACTGAGTGTCTATTATACAGGGAATAATTAATGAGTGAGTGAAAACACAGGTTTGGTTTTAAATGGGATTTGCTGACAATTATCCCTTTTACAAGATTTTAGATTTTATATATTCATGTATTCATAGTTTGCATTTTATATATTTACAAGATATCATTCAAAGTGTTCTTTTATCATCATTCGTCGTATTTCATTTTACTGTTTAAGGCCCTGAAGCCACAAATGAAGCAATGAGAGCCTTTACACACTATAATGCCTACCCATCAGGAGATCAATACGCCAGAGTGTCGAAGTGTATCTCAGAGGACTCGTTTGACACCTCCAGTACCTCGTCCGGGGAATGCTACGAAAACACGAAAAACGGCTACATAACAGGTACAAACACAGAGAGTCGCTGGAATATTCACACGTTTGCTATAAATTTGGCATTTTTTAGAAGTCACTGTGAAAATATTTTTGATATTTATGTCTACATTAGGATCCACTGTCATAAATTTAGTATGCTTTGCCCCTTTTAGTTAGTATTAGTGATACTAGTTATAGTGGTAATATTAGTTGGTTAAAGTAGTTGTAATGTCCTAATATTTTGAGATATTGGTAGAAGGGTGTTGCAGTTTTTTTCACTTCTTCAAATAGGAGGATATGAAAGAATAAAGACAATTTTCTCAAAAAGCTTTCTCAAGTCAGATCAAATTTATGAAAACTAAACGTATTCCCTGTGCTCTCAGAAATTACAGAGCCAGGACTGGGCCAGTCATCTGTTGCCAACGGTACCTCTGACCCTTCAAGGTTTGTCTTCAGCAACGACCAGATGTACTCTGGACAAACACCAAACCCGCAGAATTTAGGTAAATGTCACAGAACAGTAACAAACATTAAAAATGTTTACAGAGTCACATGTTTGCTGATGATTGTTATTGACTGATTGTTAGATGACGGAGGTGACGAACCTGTCTACTCCCCTGTGAGCCCTGACTGCGAGACGTCATCTGAGGATGACTATGATGACATAGGATCATAATATCAAACAGAGGAGGTGACTCCAGGTCACAGAGACCAAGAGTGTGGCACAGAAGGTTTGAGAAATCTCCGCTGAAAGAAAATCTGTTCTGTTAGACCAAATACGTGTCTACGTGTTGTAGATTACATATAGTCATTGTTTTGAGAGCATTTTAATGACTATATTTAATTTTGTGCAGTAGTTAGAACCTGCTTAACACTGACGTGCTGTTGAAACAAGAGTTATATGTAGCCTAGACATGTAAAAACCTTATTTAGACCAATTTTGACCTCTCATGACCGTCTTTTGACCTGCAAATTACCAAACTACTGTTTCCTGTGAGTCAGCAATAATAACTATTATGTACCGTTGTAGAGACTAGAAAATTGATTGACATACTGCAGGTAATCCATCACAACGTTTCCTTTTTTTTTTTTTTTTTTTTGGTTGTGAGCACAAACTGTTTTTAAGAAAGACATGCACATTTCCAGGTGGCTTTTTATGCTGCCCATCAGTTCAGCCTCTGTCTGAAACAGGCCGTTTTAGCTCCTGTCTCTTTAAGACTCCCCTCCTGATAAGCCCACTCTGTTCTGATTGGTTAGCTTCTGAAAGCTGCCCCTCGCCAGCTCCGGAGGCTACATAAACAAACAGTAGTAGTTGGATTTCACTCCTTTTTCCTGTTCTTTACTCAGAATATACTGTAAACTTCTCAAATACATCCATACATGTTCAAGCCATAATCTGATCTGAAATATACAAGTAGACAACATGAACAACCTTCGCAACAACTGCGGAACAGACGGCCGTCTGTGGGCATGTGCAAACAATCTGACATCGGTTCGATGGAGAAGTAGCGGTAACTGCAAACAGAAGGTTTAGAGCAGCCTGAAGCTCTGGTTTTTGACTTGAAAGCAGCATTTATATATATGTTCACCATCTTTAGTGGTGCATTTAATGATGGTCAGACATCTGACAATCAGGTGTCATTGAGAGTTTGCTATGAAAGGAATCACACTGTATGTATTTTTTATTTTTTTTATTGTCCAAAAATGAAACCCTAGAGACTAATGATTAACAAACATGGATGTTGTAAAAGGGTTAATGTATAATTTTGGTGATTTCTTGTGTTAAGTTGCAGCCTGCGCTGACATCTGTGATGTCCAAGCATCCCTAAACTGCACTTTTCAAAACAATTAATGCTTGCTGCAGCATTAACATGCAAGTATATTATGCCTTTAGTAAAAATGTTCATATTCACTGTGATGAGTGAGCTTTCTAAAGCATGTTTCAAACTGTACTCATAACACTTTACTTTAGTCCCCCAATTAATCATTCATAAGCAGTATGTAAACAGAAATGGTTTATAAAAATCATAATGTAGTTGTTAGCAGATATAAGTGTTTATTAAAAAAATTGTCAACAACTATAACTATAACTTTGGACAACTACACAACTGTATAAACAAATAATGAATGACAATATAGTAAAACACAGTCGTAATAACATAACATATGTCGTCATAGGGAAGTTATCATTGCTCTTAAATACTGTACATTAATAAACACTTAAAATGTCCATATAACTGCTTATAATTACATTATAACCCATTTATTATATAAATATGTGAATGCTTAATTGGCTGCCTGAAAGGCAGCAAATAAAACTTAGAATTAATGGTATGTTTAGGTGCTCTGTGAATGTATTAGTAGTAACTGTAACATGTATAGTGTGTTAGAGTTTTCATATTCAACATATGTATGTATTTGTATAGCGGTTAATAATTGCTTTGTTCGAATTATGTGCTAATCATTGCCATGTATCTTCCTGAGAGTATTTACCAATAAAACTATTGAGTTCTCCATATTATCTCTATAATTGCATACTTTACATGGCCAAAAGTATATGGACACCTGAATCTCATTCACCATCTCATTCCAAAACCACGGCCATTAATCTGCTGCAGTAACAGTAAGATTCACATTTGAGAGGCTGGAACAAGAAGATTTGGACATTTTTCCATAAAAAAAGACTCAAAAACATTAATTGATTATCAAAATAGTTGATGATTAATTATCTGTCGATCGCCTAATCGATTAATTGACTAATCATTTGCCACACATTTTTTCCTGTGGTCAAATTTGTAATTAAACTATTGAGCACCACCACAAGATGGCACTACGAGCCTGTGAGTAAGTAAAGGTTTAATGGTTTGAGTGAGACTCCAGTGAAGCCCTTTCATGTAAATAACAGAAAAAAAATCGTAAACCCATAAAATGTTTTCCTGGCTATAACACTTTGTGACAAATACCTATCGGTGCTGAGCGAGGAAGAAGTCAAAAATTATGCTCTGTGAAAAAGGTTTGAGAGGGGAACTCTGGATGCTGATCAGGGGCCAACATAAACCATCAGTGCAGTCTGAAACCAGACCTGGCACAGCTCTTCTTGCTCCATTACATCTGCGGCAGCTGCACAGCATCAACGCTTCCTCCTGATCCAAAGTGATGCCTTGAATCAAAGTGGTGTCTTGTTCTGTCGAAGCACGTGTGACAAACTGCTTCAAAAACACCTGTAAAACTTTTAATAGGAGGTAGCGCCGGTGAATGTGCAGATAGACGTGGATTAGATTCAGCTCAGTTAACGTGAGAAGTGGGAGTGATGATGCATTAGACTGATAACCAGCAGAATTGGGTGTTTTTCGACTGGAAGGTATTTGGCAAAGGAAGAGGAGGAGAAGGAGGAGGAGGAGGAGGAGGAGGAGGATGAGTGCATGTGTGTGTGTGTGTGTGTGTGTGTGTTGGGTTGTGGGGAGGTGAGAGGGAAATGGGGGAGCTCAGGAGAAAAAAAGAGGAGGTGGACCGAGAAGTCGGCAAAGATAAAACGTGTCTGAGAGAATCATATATTACGCTCAAATTTAGTCCAGAGCTCTGAATCGAGATAAACAGGCAAATTAACGACCAGATCTCCTTATGAAACTCAATCTCTTTCACATGCCAGAGAATTCAGCACACACACACACACACACCAACCAACCCACACACCACTTAACAGAGATTCCATCTAAAAGTATGCAGTATGATATATTACAGATCCTCCTTGAACAGTTTGCTTTTGTTTTATTCTTCCCTGGAAGATTGATAAGTCAGAATCTTAAAATCAGTGGATGTACAGTCCTGATTAACATCAAGGGAAAGAAATGTAGTGCTCTAGTATTTCAAGTAGCTTGTAGTATTTGAGGGATTAGAAGATCAACCCTCTGTTTTTACTTTGTTCATTAAATCAGTTACACACAAAGGATTACGGCTCCATAAGTCCATAAGTTGCTTAAAGTGTTCCCCGACAACAGATCCTGCTCGAGTTTAAACTTTTGAACTTGGTTTGGTGCAGGAGGCCTGGAGACGACAGTACCTGCCTGCAAAAAAAATACACAGAACATACTAGAACCTGAAATTACATTTGCAGCTGCGTGTGTGGAAGACTGTTTTTGGGGTTTGTCATCCTCCAGTAAAAGTTAATATATAACAACAACAGGAGTTTGGCCAACTTTTTAGCATGCACAGTAAGGACACAAAACAATGAGTGTTGACAACACACGTTACACTCAGAGCTTTTGCTGAGGTGACAACCAGTATTTTTTATCTGTGATAACATTTTCTAAACTCAAACAAAAGCACTTTATTAGGAACACCCCACTGACATACATAAATATAAGGAAACGCTTTCAATTTAATGCACTCCAGTACATCACCACCACCCACTACGACCGCAGTAATAAACATAAAGTAGAATTATCACCTTTCTGACCATGTGAGCAAAAACTGAAAATGTATAAGCTTCGTAAAAGAAGAATTTATGGCAGAGCCGTTGTATTGGATTAGATCACACAGGTGTTCCTAATAAAGTGCACAGTGACTGTACATTGGTAATGAGCAGAGGCGTCATGCGGTCAATTGTTAGCTGGACCGCAGGGACCAGCTCTATAAACACGAATGTCTGTCCGTCACTGACTCACTCACTGACTCACTGACTGAGTGATGAAGTCACACCGCTGGTCAGCCGAAGGCGGCTGAAGCTTGAGACAGCCAAGTATCCCAGAATACATTTCACACCAACCCGCAGCGATGGCGGAGATTTTGAGCCAGGCTAAAAGCTGTTGTAATTTTCACTGTGGGACTGTTAGTATGTCACTTTATTATGTTTTTTTCAGACGAGAGAGTAACCATTTAGATTCCAAATATGTGGTCAGTTTATCCAAATAACGCATATTTGGAAATTTGCTGCAACGTTTTCGGAGATATGAGGAGTTGCTGGCCAGCAGCCCGACTTCTGAGATGATCGGCTGGTCAGCGTCCATCGTCATCCCGGGGAGAAAATGATCTGATGAAATGATCTATGCAGCTCTTTGGTAATTTATCGCTGGCTCTAATGTCTCTGTAGCATTTTGGATCATGATATAATTCCTTTTGGAAGATAAATGTTGTGCTGCCACATTAGTTTGTCTGAATGTAAACTGAATGTAACACAGTTGTTTTTGGCAAAAAAAATGTTTTGATAAACTCACTGTACTCTACCTGCCAAGCATTAAAATGAGAAACAGACAAAATTAGTTAGTTTTTCTAGTGAAAAAACTAGCCACTAACGAGCCACATATTTCCCCAAGAGCTGGTGGAGACCAAAACAGAGCTAAAAGGACAGTGAATATTAGACTTCCATTAATCATTTGGCCAGAAACACAACTCTGAATGAAAGCTAATGTTTGCAAACACATTAGCCAGAGCAACATGACAAGCTGATAAAAATTCAGTGTTGTGTGTCCGTCTGCTCGTCTTGGAAAAATAAAAACCTCATTCCTGCAGCTTTAAAGTTGTGAAGAATTTCTGAAAATGTTTTCGAAATACTTTTCGCTTTATGGTTATTTGGAGCAAAAAAAAAAAGTTTGTTAGCTTAATAGTATGTGTGTACAGTTAGTATCCATATATCTTCAGTAAGGACAAAAGAGTGTTTAACTCTGGAAATAAAAGACATCAAGTCGTCAGCCGAAACACAATGCTGTTCACACCTGTGTCCATTACGTGTCTCCAAAGTGTCAAGCTGACCACTTTTGTGTGTGTGCGTTGTGACCACAGACTTCGTTACCGTCTACGTCACTTCTGTTAGATGGTCCAAGGGCCCTGCACACACTTATATTACGTCAGTCTGTTAACAGACAAGCGCCAGATTTCTTTCGTACGTGCTAGCTAAGAAAACAGAAATGTTTCAAGAACTAATATACATATACGGGCGATTCCAACTGTTGAGATTGGCAAGACAAAGTCATTTGGCGTTAGCGTGTGTCACCAAAACAACCATCACGTCCTGCGCTAATGACGTATTTTCCTGTTACGTCTTTGTCGGGGACACATCAGGACGTTTATGCTATAAAAGATATGTGGTCAAATGTATCCCAGACCACCTCGGCAAGTGGTTTGAGTGATCGGATCACAATGTGTCTTGGTGGTCGTTTGTGATCCGATCGCCCAAGACGCATTTTAAAACCAAGTGTCAACAGGGTCATTGTTCTCTTTACTGAAATACTGATTTCAGAGTGGTGTCTGGATTGTAACACATTCTTCAAACCAGGTTTCATGTTCCATTAAACCAATAAGAAGAAAAGAGAAAAGCACAGACTCTAACTTGTGTAATTAGTGTCTCACTTCATTCTGACCTTGTAGGTTTTGCTCTTGACTTTGCCCTTTGTATTGGCACGGCTCTTTGATTGCCAGGGACATGTTGTAGGATGGACTGCAGCCAGTGAAATGTAGTGAGGTCATCAGTTTAGGTAGAGCCCCAGATGGTTACAGACCCGGGCGAAAAATCCACTTCAGCTCATTAATCAAAGCCTTTTTTCCTTTGGCCAAGTAATGGCAAAGATTTATACTAAAGCCATTAAATTCACCAATATTCCCCTCTCTTGATTAGTTGCTCTCTGCTCGAATCAGCCTGTAGTTTGGCTGTAAACGACATTACAGCCTGCTGGGCTGAAGCTTCGGTGCGCTGGCGAGGCTCAGTAATAGTGTTGATTACTCGTCACTCATTAGGTTGCTTTCACTGCCGCCGCTAAGCCCTCATCAGGAGGGTTTTTGGCTGAGCGGCCGGGCAGGGGCCCTGATCCAATTCACCTTTAAAGTTCAGTGGACCTGTCTGGGTTGCTACGGGTCAGTGCATCGCTCTCCATGCTGTGCACTCCCAGAGAGGCCCTCATTACCTCATTTCCTGTTACTACTGTACCAAACATGCATTTGAATCTCAGGGTTTGCTTGTAGAAAGTTTGCTATATATATGTCACAGAATGTATATGAAAGCTGCTGAATAAAACACTTGTTGAGTTTATGTCTTTGGAGAACAACGAACCATAGAATCGTCGTAATTAGCAGTTTCACATAAGACACATTTATTAGTCTGTATAAAGAAATGAATCCCAACTTGAAAGCTGGTCTGGTAGAGCAGCGTTTAGCTCATTAACCTTTTTTCTTCTTAGCACCTCGCTGCAGTTAACAGTCTGTGGCCTCTTCCCCACCAAGACACATTCATGTAGCTGCCAATCAGGTCAATGCTGCAATTAAGCTGCTTTAAACTTGTTCAGTGGTGCTTGGAGGCCGTAAAAATACTTCCGTTTGAGTGTCAATGGGAGCCTGTGGTGGTTAACGCTGCATTCATGGGAGAATACATTGTGACTAGTTAATGTAAGTAGTCTGGTCAGCAGGTCAAAAGGGCAGCATGACTGAAGGATACAAGGAGGTGCAGCAGTGCCCAGCTGTTTGAGATAAACATCAGTCTGATCATTCAGACTCGAAGCACAACACTGATCTTTTTTTCTCCTTCATTTGTCCAACATTCAAATTTCTCAAGCAACTAAGAATTTATGGACACATTTCCTTGTTTGTCTCTGACCAGATGGACTGGGGTTTATGAGTGTGCGGTGCATGTCGGACACCGACGTCCCGCTCTGAGTATCAGTCAGTCAGGACAGGCGTCATCAATCTTGGTGCTCAGTGAATGGCAGATTGGCTGCCATAAACCGGGGCCCTGATTGCAGTGTGCTGTTCCCAGCGGAAGAGTTTTCAGTGTGAGGGAGGCATGGAAACAAAACCCTGCAGATACAAACAGTGTGTGTGTGGGACACTGAGCTGTGCCACACCGTAACATACTGTACATGTTTGCACCAGTGTTGCACAGAAATGATCCTGCGTTTATTACACTTGTTAATAAAAGTGATCCATCTCTGACTAGACACCAGTTGTTTTTAGAAAGTTTCAGACAGATGGATAAAATTAGAGAATAATGAAAGAAAACAGAAATATTTACCATTTAGTACAATGAGGTAATGTATTTTTTTTCCAAAGACTTTGGCAACCTGGTGGGAGTTTACATACTACAACTGCAAACTAACTATTCCAAGATATTTTATTGGTGGATCTCAGTATTTTTTAAACTCAGTATATTTAAATTTAGGACTGCAGCTAACTAATATTTTTGTTATTGATTCATCTGTTGATTATTTTCCCAATTTACTGTTTTGTCTAGAAAATGTCAGAAAACTGTGAAAAAGGACTGTTACAGTTTCAACTTTCCAAGGTGATGTCTTCAGATCAACAGTCTATGACAAAGAAAAGCCTTAAATCATCACATTAAAGAAGCTGAAACTACCACATTTTTGGCATTTTTGCTTAAAATCATTAATTAATTATAAAAATAGTTACTTTTAGGACAACAACAACAATAAAAAAACCCAAACAAATAAAAAAAAATCAGAATTTCCTAGCGGTTTAGATCTTTTAGATCTTAATTTTGGCAAATAATACATTTATAAACAATATAACTGCATGTTTAACAGAATAAATAACAAATACTATATGAGGACTTCATAAAAGTACAACCTATAGACTTTTTTAGCTTTTGGGTGGGCAGACATGAGCAGTCATGATCTCAGTATTTCTGAAATCCTGGCAGCGGTTCTGCTCTGAACATGAACTCTGAAAGAAGCAAAGCAAACGTTAAAAAAGCCTGACATCTATTTTATGGTTTACAGGCTGTTCTCTGCACCGATTCTGCCTTTACTTAACAAGGTGAAACACATAAAAGTGCAGTTTGATCCATTGCTCAAAAACAATGAGCTGATGTCATTTGTTACCGGGTGAAAGTATGGCGTCCAGTCAAAATCCCTCCAGCGTGCAGACTGAACCAGAAAAACTGTCAAGTCAGGTGGACTGAGAGCAGCTGGCAGAGCTTTGCAGACTTCAGGTTGCAGCTCAGAAAAGTTCAGAAATGAAAGATTATGTGTTAGAAAGCAGCTTTCAGATCATCAAGCACTGTCAAAATCCTCGATACAGTGATTTGTGTGTTTGGTTTTTCTTACAGATCTATAACAGTTCTGGTAAGTTGTAAAAGTAAAACAAGAAGACTGAGCAGGTGAGATATAAATTAAGTCGGTTAATGTTCAGAAACAACTTCAGCAAAGGCAAACAAGTCCAAAAAGGGTACAAAAAAAAATCAAAAACAGGCAGAGGTTATGAACTAACAGAATGAAGACTGGAACGGTGCAGCTGTAGTGGTACAACAGAGGATCTGACAGAGAATTAGGCTACATTCAGAACCACCTACAGCATACTACCAACAAACGCAGTATGCAGTATGTAGTACATACTGCATACTGCTTTTCATAGGAATATGCAGTATGAAACTGTTAAATCGATTTAATTTGCAGTATGCTAGGCTAAGGCAAGGCTTAGCTGGTTTCCAGGTTTGGAAAGAGGAAGTAAACACTAGCACGGCTAACGGCAGTGGTCGAGATGACTGGATGGTCCTCATATCTCTGAAAACAATGGAACAAACTGGCATTATTTGGATAAACTGGCCATATATTGGGGATCTTAATGGTCATTTTCTTGCGTGAAAAAATATTAAAACCTAATAAAGTGACACATTAACAGTCCTGGAGTGAAAATCAAAATCTCTGCTGCATTGCTGTCCGCCATTTAAAAAATGACCAGTTGTCGTGACTGTTTCAGGGCTTTGCATTGTGAGACACATTAGATAGACTGGTCAGATGCATACTGGAGATTCAGTACGACATCTGGGTATTTTTGGCATACTGCATACTACATGCTACATTTTGGCCAATCAGTACGTGCTGCCAGTACAGGTGGTGGTTTTGAATGCAGCCTTAGTGATTAAGGGGAATGAGGGGCAGGTGTGCTGATGGGTGACGATCAGGTGACTGGGGAGCA
Source organism: Thunnus albacares (assembly GCF_914725855.1). Taxonomy (NCBI): domain Eukaryota; kingdom Metazoa; phylum Chordata; class Actinopteri; order Scombriformes; family Scombridae; genus Thunnus; species Thunnus albacares. The sequence continues at coordinate 22,461,221 of NC_058124.1, read as the reverse complement.
GCTGAGGGCTGCTGCTGGGTGGAGAGGGATCACAGGACAGGCTACGACCGGCATGATCCACCTGATACATCTCACGACTTTGTTTCAGATGCTAGATTTTATTTGTATTTGTTTTTCTGATTATTTTCTTCAAGACTTGTTTATTGTATTAATGATCTCTTTGCTCTGTGGAGTTTTCTTGTAAACCAACTGAAGTTATGTTTACACTGAGCGTTACCAAAATACATTGTGCGTACCCTTGAGGTCTAATAAAAATGTTGAATGCAATCCCTTCCTCATAAAACATTTGCGAAGCTGCTTTTTTTGTTTAAAGGATAGGTTAATGATTTTTGAAGTCTGTTTAAACCCTGCATTGTTTACATCCATATTTATTAGCCTGAAGTCTTTCCTGCCTTTGTTGGTGCATGATGTAGCTCATTACAGCTTCATGTATATCAGAGGAATAGTGTCAAAAACCATCATCAGACAAACAAAACAGGCATCTGCTCATAAATAAACTGCTCCATAGCACTACCTGAGGTCAGAAGCGCCACAGGAAACCCTACAAAGTTTAATCCAAGTAACAAGATTACTAGTTAAAAGTTGCCTTAGTTGCTTTATTAGCGACGCTAGCTACAAGGCTGTAGGGACGGCAATGTCGGTTGGTCGTTGACCCACTTTGGTGCAGACTGAAATACTCTGACTTTTCCTCACCACCAGCAGGTTAACTTTTTGGTTTTGAGTGACATCAGATGGATCGCCATGACATTTGTTACAGACATCCATCTTAGCATTTAGCTCCAGTAAAGCCCTGCAGAGCTGCTATCATGGCTGCATAGTCTACGTCATGATTTTAGGTATTGTATTATTTCTTAATCTGTTATTCTGATTTGTTGTGTATAAACTGTAAGAATGAAACTCTTTGTAAGGACAAAGTACGTTTGAATGAACTGTGCAAGTAAATAGCATTGAACTCAAATGACTGGTCTTAAACAAACGGACGGCTCTGCATCTAGACAGTGGAGAATGAACTGTGCAGAGGTGAAATCAGGACAAATGTCAAAATACGCAACCATCTGCATGTTTTGTTTGCATTTGTTATGACCCGGCTCTTAGGCTGTGACAAAAACAGGAGAATACAAACGGTTGTACACAAAAATCAATCAATTATATTTATTTTTAAAGAAATTACAGCAAAGTAGTAATCTAATGTGTAAAGTGGTCAATCAGTAGATCGGTAGTGTTGGTGTGTGGATGTGTAATGTTGTAGGGAGTAAACCAAAGAGAAATGCGACAAAAACCAAACAAAAGAAACATGTGGTATCAGGAGGAGAGCCAGGAATGGGACGGCTGATCCTAAATGCCTTCTGGACGGACTGGCCAGGTGCACCCAGTCGCATTAATTGAATCTCCGCCTACCTGCACCTAAAGGGAGAAACAAATACAGCAAGCCAGAGGGCTGTCACACAAATAAGGACAGTCATTTCAGTTACCCTGTGTTCAGTCTCTTGATACCACCTCGGTAAAGAGCCTGCACCCTATTCGACTGAATCTCAAGACTCTGATTGCTGTTGGTTGTTCATATTAATTTGACTTGATACCCTGTAATAAATTCCTTAAATCTGAGATCAAGCTCAGTGTTATTAACAAGTCTGTAATTTCTTGTTTTTTTATTCAAGTTGAAACACATTTATTTTTGTGAGCAGCTACTGGTATTTTGACTTGATAGGACTATTTTATTAATGGATATGTTTATTATAAGATGAAAAATACTGTTTTCAACTTACCATATGTAATTTTATTAGAATTTAGAGTGTTTTTGCCAAGAACAACACATAAAAATAATGCTTTCAGACTCAATATGGCTCATTTCACCTACAGTTTGTTCTTGTCTCTTACAGATAACATGAAAATATATAAAAAATATATTAATTTAACCTGGAATTCCTCATAAAACCAAACAAAAACACTACAGTTTTATAGTTATTGGCTCTGTAACTGTAAAAGTTTGCAGAGGAAAAACTACATTTGGCACAGACAGCACGGCAGGCCAGGTGAGGGCTCGCTGTGGGTATGAGTCATCCCTGTTGTCACGGTTACACAGCATCGTCATTTGTTTGTGCGCCCCAGGCGAGGTCATTAATTACAGAGTCAATCTGGGACAGCCTTAACAAATCATGTTCCTAAACGTGAATGGCAGGCGTTTTTGCCAACACAGTCCTCATTCACTGGACTTCAGGTTCCTCATGCAGGGACAGAAACAGAGGAAGAGGAGCGGGACGAAGAGGAGGGGCAGCTGTATATGTAGTTGTGAAACTGAATACAGCTGAATCGCATTAAAATGTTTGAATTTTTGTCATTTAAATTTTCTTTCAGATTTCCAGCAAGTAATTTCAAGTTGTGCTATTTCAATTTTAAGTTTTTTTTGATTTAGGGGTCAAGAGTTCTGATTTTTTTTTAAACTAAAGTGTCCAGTGTTAAAACTATAACCATCTGGCTCAGTTTCAGTTATTATTATACATTTTCTGATGTGAAAATCAAGTCTAAAAATCAAGTTTCTCAATTTGGATTCATGAAATTCAGAATAATAACCAAAATAAAAAAAATAATCGAACTTGAACATCTGGGCTACCAAAGATAATCAATCGATCAGACGTCTTTCCTATCAGGTTAAGTTCTCTCAGGGAGGAAACTGAAGTTCGACTGGAAACCCCAGAAACTTGAATTTTCCATGTGAACATGAAATTGAAATCGTAAAACTTAAAATTACTTTCTGAGAATTTTAAACCGCATAAATTCAGATACGTGGCTGTAAAACTAAAATATTTCAACCTTATAAATTCAGTAGTATTTTAACTCCGATATCAATGAAGTAGTCAGTCGCTTATACAATGTTAATTATTATGGCCTCTCTGTTTATTCTTGATCACATGTTATAGGATGTGTGTTGTTTTGCGAATTGAATGAGGTCACCGCAAGATTGATAGCATGGCATGGTAGGTGATGGTGAGTGAGCTCAGCCAGCTTCAACTCAAGGAACTGTGTGTGTGTGTGTGTGTGTGTGCGTGTGCGCGTGTGTGTGCGTGTGCGCGCGTGTGTGCGTGTGCGCGCGTGTGTGTGTCCGGTCAGTCGCTCCGTGGCACCAGCTTAACCCCTGGATTCCCCGCATTCCAGCCCAAAGTCAGGCACAAGTCTCGCCACTGGTCCGTTTAAGGTGATTGACGTTATTTGCTACCATTAGGCACTACTATGTTATTGACCTTTGACCCCTCACAAGCGACCTGTTGAAACAGCTTTAAACCAGATCGTCTAATCTCCATGGGAAAAGCCCTCAATCTAGACTTAGGGCTCTAAAAGCAATCAACACCTAAAGGTGAAAGAGGGGAGCCGAGGTCACTGCCACCAGATCGCTCTGATCCCGTCGGGGGGCGATGACGATCATTTTGTTCGGACTCACCGAGCCGCACAAACACACTTTTATCAGAAGAACAACTCAAGGCTTCACTTCCATAATGATTCATGTCCTTTTTATGGGTTAAAATGCTGAAGTTCCTACCCGATGTTTGTTATTCATTGTCTTTAAACAGTGGTGGAAGAAATATTCAGATCCTTTAAGTAAAAGTACCAAAACAGCAATGTAAAAATACTCCATTACAAGTAAAAGTCCTGCATGAAAAATCCTACTTCAGTAAAAGTAAATCAGTATTATGAGCTTGATGTAGTTAAAGTGTTGCAGTAAAAGTAGTGGTTTGGTCCCTCTGACTGATATATTATTATATATGACATCATTAGATTATTAATAGTGAAGCATCAGTGTTAGAGCAGCATGTTACTGTTGTAGCTGCTGGAGGTGGAGCTAGTTTCAACTACTTTATATACAGTTAGCTAGTTTAATCCAGTTGTTCCCAACCTATGTGTGGAGCCCCTCCAAAGGGTCACCAGATAAATCTGAGGGGTCGTGAGATGATTAATGGGAGAGGAAAGAAGAAAAAACAAAGTTCTGATACACAAATCTGTTTTAAATTTTTGGACTTTTTCTCTAATCTTTGATTTTTGGTGAAATATTGAATCATTTGAACATTTATTGAAATGAAACCATGTGAGAAGTTTAGAGGGAAAAATCACTATTTGGTGGAGCTGTTAACAACTCATAAACATCTGAAATGTGACCCTGACTACACACTGCTTTTTATAAGACGTCAAAAGCCGAAAAGGTTGGAAACCACTGGTTTCATCTTTAACAATGTGTTGTATATTTAAAAGCTTGTTATATTATCCATTATGTCAAATCTTCAACTGAAAAGTAACTAAAGCTGTCAAATAAATGTAGTGGAGTAGAAAGTACAATATTTCCCTCTGAAATGCAGTGGAGTGGAAGTATAAAGTAGCATCAAATGGAAATACTCAAGTACAAATACTATAAAAATGTTTTACTTAAGTACTTGAGTAAATGTACTCAGTTACTTTCCATCACTGCCTTTAAATCTGTGTGATCAAAGGTTAAAGTTACTATCTGTTTCAAAGTACCATAATTTACTAATATTTTGTGCCTCTAAGAATTTTGTGTAAGTAATGGCTTCTTTGGTTTGTATCTTTGAAAGACCAAGTAAAGTTGTAACAACTTGACTTCTTTGCAAGTCTTTATACTTGCTCACTTCCTTTTATTTGATTTACAGAGTTTGTGTCTCATATATCACCATTACAGTCAAGTCACAGAGCTAAACGTCCACCTTACCTTTAAGCAATCTTTGAAAAAACACAGAACGTTGTTTAACAAAACTTACTGCTGCTTCTTTCTAGGGCTGCAACTAACAATTACTTTCATCATCGATTAAACAATTTATCGATTAGTTGTTTAGTCCATAAAATGTCAGAAAATGGTGAAAAATGTCAATCACCGTTTCTCAAAGTCCAAGATGACGTCTTCAAATGTGTCGTTTTGTCCACAACCCAAAGATATTCAGTTTACTGTCATAGAGGACAAAAGAAACCAGAAAATGTTGAAAATAAGCTGGAATAAGAGACTCAAAATGATTAATCAATTGTTAAAACAGTTGGTGATTAATTTAATAGTCGGCAACTAATTGATTAATTGATAAATCGATGCATCTCTACCTTTTCTTGTCATGTTTGACACAAAAAATACAAACACCAACACATTACTTTGTATAAAAAAATATAAAATACAACGTATCATCAATACAGAAAAATATAAGTGATGTTTAAACTTTTTTATTTAGTTTCACATTGTACAAATTGAGCACGAACATATAACATGTCATTTCTGGCTACCATGTTGTTTTGGATCAGGGGACAGTGGCTCAACTTGACAAACTGATAAAGAAATGTTCTCATCGTGTTGCATTTTCAACATTTTCAATCCTGATGGTAAAAAGAGTCGTTGGGCAGACTGAGAATGTCCTCAGAACAGCTGTAAACAACCTTCTGGGTTTCTTAAAGATCACACAGTATTTCTTTTTCAGAGAAATGGACGCTGAGCTCTGTGACCTGAATGTAGTGGTGATACAAGAGAGACAGAAACTTAGACTCAGATTGAATTGCAATTACTCAAACCACTCGCTTATATGTGGGAATACACCTCAATATTACAGATTGGACCTTAAATCTAATTTTTCTATGATCTCCTCCAAGAATAAACAACAACTTGTGTTTGTAGAAAGATGAAGCTTCCTTCTTCAAGGTGGCAGAGTGACTAAGAATATTTTGAAACACCTTCAACACGTTGCATTTTTTGGCCGGAGAGCCTCAGCGTGTGACTCCAGGCCGGCTCTAAAATCCACTCTGGTCAAGTTTTTGTCAGCAGATGTAATACAATCTGACAGTTTTGGAGGGATTAACAACAAGACATTGTTTCAAATGATATTGATCAAAGTTCACTTTAATCCTGTTAATTAAAGCAAAGAATAACAGTGAGCAAATCCATGACTTAAAAGAGAGGCTGGATAAAAGACTTAATAAAAGATTTTGATCCTGTAATTCTCTGTTAATACTAGTTTTCTGATTGCCTGATTTCACCTCAGAAATGTTGCTGCTGCTGCTGCTGCTGCTGCTGCTTCTGCTTCCAGGCAAACCTCCAGAAATGTGCAGCTGATTGACAACCCTGTCAAGGCCCGAAGAGTGAAGGACCCCGAGCAAACCTGCTTTATTAGATGAATGCACGCGTTGTGGGAGGTCTGTCTGACTCGGTGTTAATGCCCACAAATGCTGACCTCTCCCATGCCATGTGCCTCCCAAATCCAGATATGAACAGTGGCTTACAGATCAAAACATGCTTTCATCACAGCGCTCACAGAGATAAAGCCTGAGAGAGCGAGAGAGCGAGAGAACGAGAGAACGAGAGAAAATAACTAAACTACTGTCTGTTCACTGGAATCACAATCAATGAAAACTACAGTAAATAATATAACCAGTGAGCTTAATTTAAATAATTTTGATATAAAATAAAAATCACACATGCAGCAGATGAATGTCTGCTACACATGTGAATTGGAAAAGGTATTGATTACAAAAACATAATGACAAAAAATGACATATTCAGATAGAAATAGGTGGAAATGAATCAATACATATAGATATATAGTTTGTAATATGTGATAAGGAAATGAAACTATGAGACGATAATGTGACTTTAAAGCACCTACTAGTTCAAAAATGTTCATTGTATCATCATTTAAGAGTCAAAAAAGCCTTTGGAAAAGTACGTTCTTCACTTTTGATTCATCTGGTGAATATTCTCTCAATTAATCAATTGATTAGTGACGTCACTTACATAAAACAGACAAAAGCAGCAGATTCTCACTCTGGAGAAGCTGGAAACAGAGAATATTGTGGGTGTTTTTTTTTTGATAAATGACTTAAATGATCAATTAACTATCAAAATAGAAATTAAATGAGATACATTTTCTCTGGTTTGACTAATTGATTAATGCACTAATTGTTTCAGCTACAGGAATATTCACCCGTTTGTTCCACTTATCAGAAAGGCGACATAAAGGTAACAGATGCAGATACAGAAACAGTCTGATCTCAGTGGAAAGTGACCATTAACCATTAATCACAGTTGACTGAATGTCACCTCAAAGAAAAAAAGAAACCAAGATCAAAATAGTAGATTTTAAGACACAAAATGCCAGTTTGTTATGTTGCAAAAAACAGGGTTTCCATTTTTCATACACTGTCTGACCATGTTGACAGAAAGAGCGATAATGAATCTATTAGATTAAGAAAATGAAACACTGCAGGAAACCAGTGATAAAAAGGTGAAACTATTACAAAATACAGGGTTACAGGGGGGAGATTGTGGAGATATTTAGTAATTTTTAAAGTTCAAAACTAAACATGTATTCATGCAAAGTACGATTTTTACTTATAAAAATATTTCACATGCCTATGTCCACATTCTGATTCTCCTCTATTGTTAAAATAAATTTAAGGATTTAGGTTCTTTTAGTTTATGAGCCAGTTTATGAATTAATTTACTTGTAGACACTCACAGATATTCAATAACAGGTAGTGCACATTCATTTGTTTGGGGAAAAACACATTTCTTTACTCTGCTGAAGTATAATGAAATAATATTTCTGCAACCATAAAGTTGATCACATCAGAGATCACATCTTCGACGTGGCGATGTTGATTTAAACCAGATAAAAAAGTCTCAATGAGATTAAAATCTCTGACCAAGAAAGAGCATCATAAACATTGTTACAATAATAAATACAAACAACATAAACAGACTAATATAACTGTCACACATTACAAACACAAAATCCAGTTAAGATGCATCAATAGGTATGATTTTCTCAAATAAAAAGCGACAAATGTGTTTGTTTCGGTTTTACTACACTCATACACTCATCTTGCATATTAATATTAGTAATTACATCTTTAAATTAAAACTTTGACCTTTGACCTGTGCACTCCTTAACACTTCTTTTAGTGATCTGAATGTTCCTGCTGTTGCTCCTGTTCTACGAATCAGTGTAAACATATTAAAAAACAAAAGCTTTTCAGTGGAAAAAAATAATCATCATTTAAACATATTTGTGCTTCTGTTCGGTTCAGCATCTGGTTGTTTTCCCGTCAACATTCCCTCCACATTTACTCTCCTTCTTTGTTTTCACGGCTGCATTTTTCTGAGGAAGATAAAACCCAGATCCAACAGTTTATACAAAGTACAATGCTCCACTATTACATCCATGACATGTAAAATATTTCCTCTTGAAGTTACCACATATTTCCTCAAACTGCTTAAAAGCCATAATTGGAAACAGACAGCTTGTGTACCTCTGAGTCACAGTAGCCTGAAATATGTTTAAATCTTTATTTTTTCCCCACTTTCGATCCAGGCGAATTAGGGGCATTTTTTTGGACTTCAGTAAAAGCTCTGTTTTATTTTCACACAGCTTTGAGAAACAGTTATTTGGTGAATGCTGATTGGAGGGATCTGTCACTCTTTAATCAGACTTAAGCTTCAGTTTTAAACCAAATGTTTGTGTATGTATTTCTTGCAAGTATGCATGGGAAAGTGCCCCAGCTGCCTGCTCCGAGTGGACGTTCTCTGTGAATAAATGCATGAATTTATGACTCTGTGTGTGTGTGTGTGTGTGTGTGTGTGTGTGTGTGTGGCATAGCAGCAGGGCTTTTCCGTCTTGTCAATGGAAAACATTAGTGTCATGCCCCCACAAACCCACCCACCGCCCCCCCCCCCCCCATCCCTCCCTCTCCTTGCCTCAGCCCCTTTCCCCCCCTTGTTTAATTCAGTCCATCAACACTTCCTCCTTCAGCCTGTTAGTGTCACACTGCATTTCCTCTCCGGCCTCAACCAGACCGGCTCGCCACAATCGGCCCGGTTTTGGGTTTCCCTCAAACGGCAAAGGGCTTCAAAGTCAATAACTGCTTTTTTGATTTTTATTGACCCAAAGACTCGCCCCCGCCCTCGACCCAAATGCCACTCGCCCCCACATTTCTTTAAGGGGGAATAAATTACAGTAAGGAGGGCGATTGTGCCGAGGTTTGAAGGTGGCGTTGTCTCGCTCATTTCACCTGCAACTCATTTGACGAGGTGTTTCAAAAATGTCCGGCCTTCAGCACCTCAAAATAGGATAGATTTCAAGGTTTGTAAGTTTGTTAAATTAATTAAGATTGATTAAATTTAAGTAGTTTTCATTTAAACTACCTACTGGAAGAGCTGGGAAGTCACTCATCACATTTACTGAAGGTTCTGGTACTTCACTACCTTTCTATAGAAGTTCATTCTTGACTTTTGGAAATAAATCTTATCTCCGTCTCAGTGAGTTTGCTCAGTTGTCATGGAGACGGTTTTGTTTATGAACTTTATGAGGCTGCAGTTACTTTGCATATTAAGATTTTATATCAAACACGAGATAAGGTCGATAAATACAGCTGTTCTGCAGTAAACATGTTTTTTTTTCATCACTTTTCACACACTCTTCCTTGTTTTAGGGTTTTAGGCTTGATGACACAATGACTTCCAGACTTTATCTAAAAGGTTCTTCTGTCCTCTCTGTTCTTCTGCAACTGATCCGAAAGGATGAAAATCACCAAAACTTCACTTTTCTTCACTATTAAGTTCTTTTAAACTTGTTAACTGCTAATAGCTGTTAAAATTTTGGGACTTTTTAATCGCAACAGAGCATTTATTTCACTGTAATGTATTTTTACTTTCATGGGATTTTTAAAGATGTGAGAATAGAGCAAGTTGTTGTAAATGTCATTCAGACTTGATGAATTGACCTGCTGTTGTATGAAGTACAGATGTCCAAAAGGATGATGATGTCTATAAACAGCTAATTTAGAGAATCTTGGGAAATGAACAACAAACCCTCCAGAACAACACATGTACAGGAAATGTTTTCTGATCTGAAGCCTGTATCGACAGGACAGTCAGTTCCTTCCAAAACTGTTAGAAATCCCAAAAACAAATCTATTTGATGATCTGGCTCAGGTTTGGTTCAGTTTAGGCATAAACACGACTTTTAGTTTTAGTTACAGTTTAGGGAAAGATCATGGTTTATCTCAAAATAGATACTTTGGTAAGGTTAGAAAACCATCTTGTTTGGGATTAAAATTACTACTTCATTAAGGGTTAGTGGGCAATTGTCGTCATATAAAATAAACCTGTGTTGAGGTTATGAAACGACTGTGGTCGTGGTTAAAAGAAACCAACGTTGACTGTTCGGTGGAAACAGGAAAGTTCGATGTTTTGCTGACCCATCCGTCCGCCTAGAACTCCTCCCTCTGTGGACTTGTAGCGACTACTGGAAACAAAGTACTACTATATAAGTAGTAAGTATATCCATGTGACCTGATTATATCAATCACCGACATTGTGCAACAACAAATAAACAACCAATATACCCATTTACAATTCATTCTAAATTCACAATAAATTAATTAATGGCTCCTATAGTAATGTTTGTTTTGAAAAGTGCTTTATGGATAAATCTTACTTACTTACTTGCTTACTGTGGACTTTATGGCTCTATAATAACATCACTTGATTAAAGGCGACTTCATCAGAAGTGCTTGTCCTGTTCGAAGGTGTCATGCTGCAGTCCACTGTACTCGGACCTCGAAAAAAACAACCACCGGCACGGAAAACATACATCTAACCCGAGTTCGCCAACAGTAACACACCTGACGCACACAGTGAACAGTTAGCAGAATGACCTTTTCATCAGTTTTTTAATTTTATGTTGTGTTTGTGTTGTGAACAACTTTGTAGTTGCCGTTTCCGTTCAGTTGAACGTTGCTTGATAGAAGTCTAGAAGTGAGTACGTGGTACTCGCCTGTTCCTCCTGTCTCTTTTAAAGTGTGCTGATCAGCTGCTGTGGTGTTGGGTTGGAATGAAACCCTGCATGTTCATGACCCTCCAAGCATGAGTTTGCTGCTGGCGTCCATGTTTTCCTGAGCAGATGCACTTGGATGCATTTAGATTGGAAGTTGGAAATACCGAACTATCAACTTCCGACTTGCAATGGATTACAGCAGTAGAACAGCTTTGGAAAACCTGTCTCCCCCCCCCCCCCCCAACACCTTTCCAACGTCAGATAAAGAGGGGCTATGTCCGCCAATTTCTTAAACTTTCTGAAACCAACAATCCAGCAAACACACCCACTTCATGCGGTGATTGGCCAGACGTGCGGATGTGAGAAAGTAAGCAGCGTTTGAACCTTTCTCCAGCTCTCTTTCTTCACTCGTTACACAACAATTTCTGGCACTTTTCATGTGTACAACCGAGTGCAAAACTATTAATGCCTTCCAGGGAAGACCTGCTGAAAATATGCACTGTTATCTCCATATTTAAACAATTATCATATGTCTCTGCTCTCTCTATGATTTCCGGCTTTTCGCTCCGCCTTTGAGTGTGGCCGTTTGGAAACAACTATAAACATATTTGTGACGTGATCAGAAATCTTTTCGTACAAAAGAACCTCTGCTCCCAACGGACACGAGCCATAATTACTACAGCTGCTAAACAAATGTTGTTTTGGGGCATTTGCAGAAACAACTGATGCTGTTGTTTTTCATGGCCTCAAATTGGGCCGTGTCTTGATGGTAACCCTTGATTTGTGAAAGATATCATGAGAGTGATCAATTTAACCCGAACTGTGATCTTCCCCTAACCCTAGCGACCCTCGAAACGGTCTGAAACATAGACTGCATACAAAGATGGACGACATGACGGCTCCCCAAAAGTGAAGCCAAAACTTCTCGATCGCCCCCTGGTGGCTGGCTGAAGTGTAGGTCAAAAGTCCCGCCCCCTCCGTGTTAGTGGAGGGGACAAGAGCCAAACTAAAAAATCAAAGTAGATGTCAAATAAATTTTAGGTAGTTTTTGTCATTCTCATGTTTGTCCAAGTGCTCATTTTTCTCCTAAATTTGTTTTTAAATAATTATTTGATGATATCATAATTCTGGCTCCAAATGACGTCAAACAAACAAGATGGCAGCAGATAATTTGGCTTCACTTTTGCATAGCGGTAGGAAGTGGAGACACGTCGTCCATATTTATATAAAGTCAACAGTCCAAAATGGAGGCAAATTCAATGTGCCTTTATCCTGTAATTACCAGTTGTGGCCACAGTGGCCGCTATTTAGCAAAAGTTACACAGTCTCGCTTTTAATTGACTGAAATATAATGGAAATATTGGTCATAATGATGAGGCATCAAATCAAATCACAGAAGAAGAGTTTTAAGAAATGTGCCTCTCTCCCTGCGGGTGGAAAGGTGGAGAAAGAACAGACAATCTGTAGGTAATCAACCGCCCAATGACTCCCTGTGATCTTTTTGGGGAAATCGACTCACTAATGGCTCGCCTTGTGTCCTGTGTCATTTCCTTTTGATGTGATCGGGCAGTGATGATCAGTGATCTGGCTGCGTGTAGTAAAGAGCTCTCAGCAGGCACTTTTAATTACCGGGGGGACTGATTTTGGCTGAGGAGCCCGCCTCGTCTGGTTTTTATTTCCAACTGCAGACTGACTGTAAAACAACACTACCAGCGCTGTCACCCAAAACCAAAGCTGCTCATGTACAAAAGCAGCCAGGGCCCTGATTATCATTCTGTGCCGGGCATGTGAGCGACAGTTGCTCTGTTTTTACTTACAACCCCCCCCCCCCCCGCCCATCCCACCACCACCACCACCACCACCACCTCTCCCACCTCTTCTCTCTTTCCTTTAAGTATCTTTCTGCACACATAAAAACTGATGTCAAGTGCACACGCTACATGCTCTATCTCAGACAAATCAGAGCCAGGTGCGTCCGTATGAGAGAGTTCATATTAGAGAGATATTGCAAACATCTGCGTGTTCTGCGTGTCCTCATCATTTAGATCCCCGTGTGACAGTAAAAGGCTGCGGAGAGGAGAAAAGGGGAACACCCGCTAAAAAGTAACTCTGCCCGGTTTGTTCTGCTGCCAAAAGGCCTGACTGATGGGGCTCTGCTGTGGGGACAGGGAGCTGACACACACACAACACACACACACTCACATTTTTCTCTGTTTGATAGACTTCCTCTCACTTTTTCTCTCAACCCTCTCTTTCAAGTTCACTTTCAAATGTGCACGACCCGCAGTCACAGTACGGCCACATCAGGCTGTACAAAGTGTAGAATTAAAGGACGGGTTCACAATTTTTTCAAGTCAGGCGTCCATATGAAAAGCGAAAGAGGTTTTCCTCGCTGTATTAAAAGATCCCCTTCAAATGTGCTTTCAATGTAAGTGATGGGGGGCCAAAATCCACAGTGTGTCTACACAGTCATTTAGTGCAAAAATGCCTTTAAAAGTCGAATCTGAAGCTTATGTGAGGCTTCAGCAGTCTGAGTTAGTCATATCGAGTGGATATCTGCCACATTTACAGTCTTTTTAGCATCCAATTCCCTCTTTGTGTTTCCCTGTTGAGCTGCAGTGGAAGTTTAGTGACAAAAAAGAGAGACTCTGACTGATTTGGATGTCTGAAGCTTCATATTAGCTTCAGATGAACTTTTAAATACATTTTTGCACAGAAGGAGGACTGTGGATTTTGTCCTCTATCACTTACATTGTAAGTGCTTTATGAAGGGATCTTGTAACAGTCAGTATGAGCAGGAGGAATGATTACAGCAGGAAAAATATGTTTCAATGTTCATTTGGGCTCCTGACTGTTGTTTTAAGACAAACTTGACTAAATGTTAACTCCTCCTTTAAGCATGTAAGTTCATTCTTGACTTATTTAAGGTCCACCTACAAGCTTTTTCTATTGATTTCAACCAAATCCGTCTTTCAACACGTCTATTTAATTGTCTATTTAATTTAATCATGTAACTGTAACAAAGCAGACACTGAGCAGATTATCTGGTGAAATAAAATAAACTGAACTGAAGTCATGACTACACTATGACAACTATGCAAACTCCGCTGATGAGTAAGTGGATCTTGAGTCGGGCTCGTTCTGTCAAACTATTTCCAAAGCCGGGAATGAACCTTCATACCGAACAGCTACAATCATCACTTTTAAATCCCATCTAAAGAATCTTTATTCAAATTCAACAAATAAAGGAAATGTCACACTGGCCGGGGTATTGTGTTTCATTTCATGTCGTATTCTGATTATTTTGTTTGTAGACGTAGGTCGTAGCAGCAGTCACATTGTGGGAATTTGGTTTTAAATATCTGTCAGATTTTTTGTCTTTTGTTATCTTTGGTTTCCAAAACTCCAAATTTTTACTCAATGGACGAGTCTCACAGTGAGATCTGGGACAACGTTTTGGATTGATGATAAAAGATTTGACACAGAGTGTAAAGAGGCCTTAACACAACGCTCTGATCAGGTGACTGTGAAGCCCATAGCATACACAGTAAGTCTCATCATTTTCACATTTATCAGAGCTTTCAGTGACCTCTCACGCCTCGTGCACGGAGGGAGGCTGTTCATCCTGGAAGAGATCGCTCCCATCAGGATAGAAATGTTTCATAACAGGATAAAGATGATGATGAAAAATGGTCGTTTTTAGGAATTTTTCTTCTCTGAGGCAACAAATACCATCAGCTATAGAAGCATTTACCGCACATTTCCGCACTCATTTACCCAGATTTTTTCTTTATTTATCACTTGTATGTATGTAACTGACACTTTCTGCTCCTTTTTTTCTCCTCACATCCTTTCTCTTTAATTGTTTTTCTATTTATTTATTGGATTTCCTTCCGCTCTTCTTTCTCAAGCTCAAGGTTTCTGTTTTCTCTTCCCCCCCCCCCCCCCCCCCAATCTTTCTCTTCTTTCATCTCCTCTCTTGTATCTTGTTTCTTTCCTCTTTCTCTATTTCTCTGTCTGGCTTCCATGTTTCCCTCTTTCTCATTCTTAATATTTTAAACTTTCTTACTTCCTTTTTCTTTTCATAATCTGTCTTTCTTCCTTTGTCTATCTCTTCCTCTTCTTCTTCTCATCTCTTTCTCCTCCAAACTCACTTTCCTTCAGTTTATCTTCTATCTGTATTTCTTTCTTTTACTTGTTGCCTCTCATCCATTATCCTCTTTCTCTCATCTCTTTCTTCACGTTGATTTTTCTCCTTTTATTTAATCTCCCCCTCTCTCTCCTCCTTTCCTTTTCCTCTCCACACAGTCAACCCTCACGGCTCTCTTTGTCCTCCCCCTCAGGTGCATCACAGACGAAAAAAGGAGTAGTATCAGGACTTTTCCAATCTGTATAAAACTTTACCATTATGAGATGTTGTGGATAATGTGAGTCTTTAAGATGTCAAAAAATGTGGATCTGCTCCAGCTGCCCTCTTATGAAACCTTCACCCCGAGGTCACAATCTGTACGAGACCAGAAAAGATCAAGTATGGGAATGCAACTGGAGGATCTTGTTCAAAGTGCGGAAACATAACATGTGTATCCAGAGTACATGTGCTGAGAGAGAGACAGATAAAGCCAGGGTGAGAGTGGGGTTAGAGCGAGGGGAAATAAGAGACAGAAAAGGACAGATATGAGCTTTCAGATGGGGAAGAGTCGGATCAGTGCACAATGAGTCTGTGTTGTTTTAACAAGTGAAAACTGATTCTTTATTTGAACTTAAAAAAAAGGGACAAAAGTTCAGGTTTTACTGTTTGGACACTTAAAACAATGTAGTATGTTTTAACTACTGTACATATTGTAGTATTTTTATTATTCCAGGATGCCGAACAACATCAAGCAAAGGGACCGCCGATGAAAACCAGCCTTCTGGCAAACTCGGGTACATTTACATTTGTTTGAATGTTGATTAATGCGCATTGTCCCTTTTCAAAAAAAAAGAAGAAAAAAAAGAAAAACAACTGAAAAACACACACAAATACATGGTGGACATCAGTTTTTGTTGAGACAGCAAAACGGGATAAATTACAGTTTTTCACGGATGTTTGCACACTAAAATTGGAACTTGAAACGCAAATCACTGAAACCTGAAACTCATGTACCGAATCCCTAAACCAAATGTGCAAAATTGCAAGCACAATATCTGCTTTACACTCAGTTCTAAATCACACTTGATGCAAAACACTGCACACAGCTCTCTGCATGAGGCACAACGTTTCAAATTAAAATCTCTTGTGTTCTTTTGGAAAACAACACCAATAAAAACTTTATTTACTTTATTTCCTCACAGGTGTAAACACTAGTTGCTTAATTGTTCGCTTAGAAATCAGAGCTTTAGTAGATGAGTTCTCCTGTTTAGGAGGAAAATGGAGGTCGATGGCGAAGCAAGAGCTAGAGGTCAAGGAGTGAGAGAAAGAGGAGGACGAGGAAGGACAGTTGTCTCAGATGAACCATGCATTGAGTGTGAGGAAGGCTGGGCAGAGAGTTCAGCCCATCGTTTGTGATGTAGATGTAGTCAGACCACGGAGGAGGCAGAATGCATTTTACATTTGTTTTTGTCTTTTTTGAGTTTTGAAAAAATGAGCCACTTTTTTTTTTTTTTTTATCTTAGTGAATGTTTTTTCTGGTTTTCTCCTGTTGGTTATGGGAAGTGAAAGACGTGAAAGAAGTGTTCAAAAATACTACATTTAGAAAAGAAAAGTTACTGTATTGCTTTTGTGTATGTTTATCTATTTATATTTGAGTAGATAAACATCACTGTAACAATCTTTCACAACCAGCTACAGCGTAACACTGAAAATACAAAAGGCATAAACCTGCTGATCAGTGTGGTTTTGGTTGGTAAACAGATCCGTCATAAGATGGTGTGTGTGTGTGTCATTTTGATGCAAAAAAAAAACATTTTGGAAAGAGATAAAACAGTTTGGAAAGCAGTGTTTGCTTTGAGATTTGTAGAGTTGTGCATTTTGTGTTTGTGGTTTAGTGTTTAGAGTTCTCAGAAAATGAGCTAAAGATTCGGAAAATGTGTGTTAACAATTGTGAAAACCTGTAAGAGAAATCACAAAGGAACCTTAGAATTTAAAATGCAAAAGCATTAGAGCTTTGATTCATTTGCCAAATTCCCCTGAAAGGGTTTTGAAATGAATCTTAAAATTAATTGCTGAACACCAGTCTGTAACATTTCTCAAAGTGAGACAAATGAGCCCTTCTTCTCTTAAGATGAATATTATACTTCCTACTTCTATATTTAAGTGCTCAGTGATGGACAACATTGCTCAAGATATTATAACTACAAAAAGTGGAAAAAAAAAACCTGTATTGTTTTGGTTTTCATTGCAGTCTGTTTGAAGCCCAGAGAGCCGGCTTTCACCAATTTATTGTTGAACTTAAGCAGTATGGCACAATAATTGAAGATGTGGAGAACAAAAAAGCAAAGAAGACTTTCAATATTTTAGAGGAACCATAAAAAATTATTGTCTCAGTATTTCTGGAGAGAAGTTGAACAGGAGTCAGTTGGAGCCAGAGAAATTACTTCCACTCTGGCTTTAAGTCGAGGTAGCTGCTGCTTGGTGCAACATAACATGACAACAGTGGTAACGAGGAGGAAAATCTTTCCACAAAAATGTAAGAAATGTTACAGAATGACCAGAGTAAGGTAAAGCATTTACACACATCAAAAAACATCCTGAATCAAGCAGAGAGTTGGATCTCTGTTTTCTACTTTACTAAATGTGCAACTGTTGTTTGCATCAGTTACAGGCCGCAACGATTCAAGAGAAGGACAAACAGGAAGAGACCACACATGACATTAAAAAACACCATGACAACCAACCAAACACCAAATAAGTGACTGACTGACTCCTCCAGATTATATGAGGAGCAGCCAAGTGTTTGATACCAAAGTATCATTAATGATAAGATAATTCCTACTGATAAATGTAAAATAATATCACCATAGACCCTAGACTTTTAGTCTCTTATTTCAAACAGTGCATTAAAACTATTTTGTGCTCTAACAAAAAAGCTTATAAAACACTGGATTTATGTGCTTTATTCAATGTTTTTGATTAGTATTTTTCATCTGTTGTGACTTCTGTTGCGAAACCCCTGACTGTGTTTAATTTTTTTTTGATTAAGTGTTAATTTAAAAAGAAAAAATGTCACCATAGGCCTTTTACACCGCAGACTTTTTTGACTTGTCACATAGCAGGAAAAGCACAGATGTTACTGATAATATTAATGATGGGTTCATTATATTCAAGCATCCCAGTGGTCATGACAGTGTGACAGTGAGCCAACATGAACAGACCCTGAAACCGAAGCAGCTAAATGAACTTCAGCCACCGTTAATTTTATTATTCATACCTACTGCTTTTCCTACTGTCACATGCAAAAATGTCGTCTGTGAAAAAGTCCCAAACTGCACACTATAAACTACATTTCTTTCAAACTCTTTAATAGTTGTTCATGTATAGATCTTGTCCTATGTATATGTATATTTGTGTATACTAACAGACCTCAGGAGGACTAGAAACATTGCTCGTGCACCTCTAAAATGTGCAGTTTTTAGGCTGCATTCACACCAAATCCGGCACTATGACGCAGGGGGTTCAGGTGGTTCAGGCGTGCTGTTTGAAGTGAGACAATGAAATAAGATCCAGGAAGTTGAGTTGGAGTTACACATCAATACATTTAAGGATTTATCAGAAGTCAAAACACTGCACAGCGGTTTGTAACACTCACAGAAAGGAACTCGCAAAGCCAACTGTTTTAGGTAAACAGTCAAATACGGCATTTATGTTACAAATAAATCCACCAGGAATATGTGTTTGCGTGTATGTGATTGGCCACCACAGCTGAGTTGATTCTGGTTCAACTTCTTGTCGAACGGCTGCTATGTTTTTTTTTTGCTGGCCTCTATACGGTCCCCCCTCCTGCAGCGTAAACGCACTGACCCCATTTAAATGAATAGGAGGACTGCTGTTTTTCACACATTGCTGGATTTGGTGTGAACGCAGCCTAAGAACACCAGTAATGTTAACCTTGAACTTTGAACTGTGTCAGCAAAAGCTAAAGGGGATCCTTAACAATAAATAATATAAACAGTGTTTTCAGTTTGTTGGGAGTTCATCCTGGAAAATGATAAAAATTAAAAACACTTGTAAAAGGCTGCATGCTGACTAAAATAACTCGATTCTTTAATGTAGTGTTGATGGACACCATTGTTCTCAAATGAAATGAGGAATCTCCTCACAGCTGATACAAATTACAACAAATTATGGACAGCGGTGCAACCAGCTGCAGGGACGTCTTGTGAAACGAGCTTTTCAGCATCTCCAAATCTGAAGGTTAAATATGTGCTCCAATCTTTTTAATCAATCATGTCTATGTTCTACTGACAGACAAAATAGTTCACAGTCAGCATTTGTGTGTATCGTATATTTAGATTTATATTATTTGGGACGCAGTCAAAACCAGAATCTGCACAGTATGTGTGTCACTTTGTGTTTTAAATTCATAAATCCAAACCCCGGGGGGACTTCTGTTGTTCAAGTGACATTCATGGAGACACTGTTTTGCCAGCAGCACTGATCCACAGAAGACACACCTGTCGGCCAGGATGAGATTAAACTACTCTGACCTCCTCTTCCTCCTCCTCCATCACTTTGTTTACTCACTCAACTGTGTAATATCTCTCCTCCAAGTCTGTGTCAGTTTGCATGAGAAGAAAGATCATCGAACTTCTCTTAAATTTCAGTTACATCTGAGTAGATGTATATAAAGTAAATACATTTATTACAGTTAAAGAGAATCCTTTATTGTGCATTTTTCAACAAATATTTAGTTGATCACTGTCAACGCAGGATTTCATCCAAGATGTGAGATAATTGTGCATAATGTTTAATTCTTAACTTCAAAAGTTTCAAGAAAAGTTAGGGTAGTATTGCATATTTGAGTGTCATTTAATTTATTTATTTATAAGGACAGTAATTAAAAGTCCTGTAAATGTGCCAGTGTTATTAGCCAACTGGCTAATTTTCAACTGCATGTTCTGAAACCAGTGAAGTGATGGTTAAAAATTACACACAGAGGACAAAAAGGTGCCATAAAGACACTAAAGCAATAAAATAAGCATTCTCAAGACGGTGTACAAGCTCTGCAGAGCAACAGCCAAACATTAGGACAATAATACAGCAACAGTTTCCACTATACAATACATGCAAGACAAGACAATGAAACCCAACCGAGCAAAACTGATTATAAGCATTTTTTGAGGCCGGCTGATACGCAGAGCAACAATAAGCACACTTAATGCATAAACCAAGCACAGTAAGATACAACCATACGTAAATTCAATTGCATTGGATTTGGACTAAATTAACTTAGACTGTCTTCTAACACTCAGGTTAGTTTTCTGTTTTAAACACACAGTTGTTTTAATCTTCTGAGTGCTAATCTAAAAGAAATCAGCACAGACAATTAACCCAGTGAGCACCAATGTGTTAATTTGAAGCTAAAAATACGTCTAAAAGTCACAACAGGGCTGACTTTGGGTGAAAAGTCAGCGTTTTTTAGACTCTATAATTGTTGCCGCAACAGTATTTGTATCTTATATATTTTAAAGTGTAGTCTGTGTCTGCTTCACATTAAATTATAGTAACTGAATGCTGTTTTCTAAAAAAAAACTTTCCTAGATATCTAGACGTCTTTTGACCTGCAGAAGAAAACACAAAAGTTTACTTAACCAACAGAAGGAGTTAACATATCACCTCCCTCGTATGTCCGTCTGAGGGCTTTGAGCCTGCTGCCATCTGACTCCACGGAGAGGAAATCCTCTCTAAAGCCTCTAACAGGCTGCGTTTACCAGAGCAAACACAGAGGTCAAGATGACAGGGCATCACTTTTGCCTCTGACTAAAAGAAAACAAGGGTGACATGTGTTGGGTAAATACTTCAAGAGAAAGTTTTTCTCTTTTTCTGCTCTGATTGTCTGAGATTTCTTGGAAACACACAAAATATTTTGTTCCAGATCTCTGTCACTGTGATCATTCCTTATCCCGTCTTAACTTTCTCTTCCTGCCCCGCGAACATGTGTGTAACATTTAACATCACAGAAAAACTCAGCGAGAAAACAGAAAAACATGAGCTCCCAGTTATATTCGCCTTCCCTCTGATAACAACAGCTGAATCCTGCACTCGATTTACACCCGGCTTTGTTTCCCCAGCAAATATTTTTCTCCATCTCACAGCAAATCTGCCACAGGGAGACACAGTGCAGAAACGCCTCCGTACGCCGCTATAGAGACGGTACATTCCAGTCTTTTGTCCTCCGCTGGCTGTTCAGAGCAGCTGCTGGAAACCGGCCGCCCCTTTTTTATATCTCACCTTGTTGTTTGGGAAGAGACAGCGAGGCCCTCAGAGAGCATCACTCACATTCCTTCCCCTCGCCCTCCTCCCTCCTCTCTTGATTGCTGCCCTTTTTCTAAGGGGGACGTGTACGTTGTTTAATGTCCACAGCCCCCGGAGACAATGGGCCACTTGACCTTTGACCATCCGTGAGGAAAAGGCAGCCTTAATCTGATGTCGAGATCCTCCTTTGCCATTGTCTGAGGGGCAGGGGACCCAGTGTGGCTCTAGACTAAAGGGAGGTCAGTCATTGCATCTGCCCACCAATTTGTTTGTCCCATATTAGTCCCTCACACACACACACACAGCCCACCCATGAAAGATGGCACTCTTTCCACTTGTCTGCTGACCCTGATTTCACCCTGCAAACTATCACTCACCCTGCTCATCCCTTTAACACCAGAGAAGATGACGAATGAGTCTCCAAGTTCCCAACCGCTTGTTTATACTGTATTGATCCGTACCGAGTGTGCTTAAAGGGTAACTCCACTGTTTTTTTTCACATCAAAGTCTGTTTTCAGGTGTACTACTGCATGTGTGAGAAAAGTTGTATAAAAATCTTTTGTGTCTCCAGAGGGAGATGTGTGAATCTGATAAATTTCCTCAAATGATGTCACTTAAGTCAGCATCGGTTCAGGCTGAAGACTACAAATTTGGAAATGAAAAAAAATCTGTTGGTGTAGTTAGAACAAAGTGATCTTACCAGACCTCTTTAACCTGCTTCTCATCTCTGCTTGAGGCTAGTAGCTCAAAGCTACATTAGCTGCCATTAGCATGACACACAAGAATCTGTACAGTCAAGTGAATTAAGTCAAGTTGCATTGTGGGTAGTGTAGGCACCATGAGAATGCATGACATTATCTCTGGTTCTGCTGCATTGTGAGTCAGACAGTGTTATAAGTAGGGCTGGTTATCGGTGCTTGATCCCAGATCCGGCCCACATACCGTGTGGAATGATGGCACTTGGGCGGTTCGCTCCTGTTTCCAAGATCTGGGTCCACAAGCAAGCCGTATGTCAACCAAGAGCAAACCAGATAAACCAGAACTGGCCAGCATCCAGAATGGACATACCTGAGAGCACTGCATCATTACCAAAAAAGGCCCACATTTGATTTGGGATATTTGGGCCATATTTGCTATGGGGGCCATTTCAGGCTCACATCCATTTTGTGCGGGCCAGAAGAAGGCCAGCAGTGCCTGAGGTGGCCCACTTCCGAAACTTCTCCAGTCAAATGATACCTGCGTTCGATCCTTTTTGTGCCCAGATCTACAAAAAAATGACTATTTGTATGGTTTTCTTGCAGCCAATCACCACAAGCATTCAATTTAATGCAACATGTGATTGGCTGACTACCACAGCAGCTACAGTCTGTGGTGGTGAAGTTAAGCGTGGTGTATTTGACGGAGTTGGGAGCTCAGCATACCGAGATGCCACAAAAATAAATATTTTACCAATGTGAACACTTGTGTAAGAATCATTTGGATGGAGAGGAGTGACGGCATTTTACACAGCTGAATGCACATGATAGGAATCAAATGAAGTAGAAAAAAAAGGTATTGAATGAAGTACTCTGTTGGTATCGGTTTCACTTTAAGGATACTGGTATTGGTACTGGTATCACAATTTTTTAAACGATACTCAGCCCTAGTTATAAGTGCAAAGATAAATCAGTGGAGAACTGCTTTAAGTGCACTGTATCTTTAAATGACTGTAAACAACAAAAGACACATATTGAACATATTAATGAAGGTAGTCAGTGTTAGTGAGCAAATCTCAAACATTTTTGAACAGAAGAGTCAGAAAGCAGAGATAATTACCGCTGATGCTCTTCTTAAATACAAAACTTTAGCTGCTTCCTTTATGATGAAGGTATTGACATTCATGATATTCATGCTGATAAAAGAACAGATGACAAAGTCTTCGATGCTTTAATTTCCTCTAGACTTGATTACTGTAATACACTTTATTTTGTTCTCAGGAGGCGAAACATGCAAAACACTTCTACAAAACACTGCTGCCAGTTTTTAACACGGTCTAAGAGAAGTGACCACAAGATTTTACCACTTTTTTTTTTAAAGCCCTTTATGATCAGGCCTCTCCTTGTATCTGTGATCTGCTAACTCGTTCCAAACCTGCGGCCGGTCACACCAAATTTACAACATGACTTCATTTCCTCATTTGTGAATTCAGACACGTTTCACTTGTCAAAACAAACTCTATACTTGTAACTCATGCAAGAGCACCGCAGAACTCCTAAATTTAATTGCAATTTGTGGGCAACAATTATTCGTGAAACATGACGTTGTGATCCGCGTGTAAAAAGTGCTGGCAAATCACTTTTATGAAAAGGCCCCTGATCCTCTGGCAGGGTCCTACAAATCACCTCATCCAGCTTTTGCTGTCTGGACCCCTCAAGTGTGGATCCCCAGTCAATATCCTCCTTAAAACTCGTCTTTATCCTGTGAATTTCTCTTGATTTATGGTCATTTGTTTTAATGATCCAATTATGATTTTTTTTTCTTTCATGTTTGTTTTGGTTTTTATTAACTTTTTACTTCCTTATGTTACTGTAAAGCACTTTGTAACTTGGATTTGAAAAGTGCTGGGTGACAGAGTCAGGTGCAATAGCTGCAACCATTCCTTTCAAGTATGAATTAAAATCACTTCATTTGCACGACAGCAATTATTTTTACAACCCCCTTGTTAAAAGCAAGACTTGTCATGACTCATCATACATTACCTCCCACTGTTTTTCCAACTGATATGTCTTTTTTTATTCAGTTTTAGTGATGGACGAGTCTGTTTTGATGTCTTTTTTTTTGCCATGCTGCAATCCAGATTTCCCATGTGGGACAATTAAGACTTCTGTCTTAATTAAGCTGTTAATGCCTGACTTGTGGATTGATAAAGAACTGATTTGAAGGTAAGACTGCTGGAAGACATAAGGATTAAATGTTACCACGTGGAGAAAATGCTTCTCACATAATACTGGTAAAAGAAAGATCAAATTAAGAACAAGTACCATAAATATGTGTATAAACCACAGTGAAATAAACAAAAAACAATGTAGTGTCACTAAATTCAACACTGCAACCAGAACACATAGTTCAATACACTTTAATTTGCCCATTACTCTACATATCTTACAGTTCATACATTTTATAAGAATAGATTCATTTGGTTAAACAATTTTACTGATTTTTTTACACTGTAGAAAAAACATTCATTATCATGAATTTCTCTGTAATACTGTGTCAGTTTACAACTGTGCCATAGGAGTAAAATAAAAACATATTGTGGCATAACACTGATTTATCCTTTCACTTTTCTGATAGTCAGTATCAATCAGTATAATATATTATTTTCAGATTCCAGTAAATAATGCAAAACATAACAAAATACAAGAGGCTAAAATGTGTTACTAATATTTTAAACAACTGTATAGCCTAAAAATAAATCCACCAAACAGAAAGCAATGTTTTTTTCATTTGGTGAGTAATTATTTCCTATTTATATACAACAAAAAACACTGATAGTACAACAGGATTTCACAGTCTGTGACCAGAACATAGCTGTCACGTTTCTTTTCCACAACTGTACCCACATGTGTTTATTTGAACCTGAACATCCAGATGTGTGACTCATGCAGTCTGGAAGTTGTAACGGAACAATGCAGACAATTAAAATGCAATAACTTATTCATAGAACATAAATTATTATTTCCATATCAAATATTTACACATGGTACCTTTGAACATCAGTGCATTACAGACAAAAATATGTATCTTCTCCAAACACAAACGGTAAGTAAACTGGTGCGGCGCTGTTGGTGGAAATGTACTTGTTTTGTTTTTATCTGAAAAAGGGACTTCCCATTCTCTCTGGCACTCGAGTACGTTCCCTGAGTCATAGGCCATGTCAAGTGCTGAAAATCTGTTTTCTAAACCTGGCAGAGATATTGCTCATGATTTCCATTTCAGGGGTAAAAATGTTTACTTGAAGTTCATCAGTTCAGTAAATCGTGGGAAGAAAGCCACAAAAGTGTAATCAATCGATTCGGTTCAGTCATCAAATGTCTTAAATGAAAACAAATGGACTATTTTTGATCTTTAAACCCTTGAAATGAATTTGGACAAGAAGTTTTTTAAGGATTTATCACATTTTTTACTGCCAGACTGCTCTGAGGCACCACATTTTTTAAGGTTTCAGATCTCTGCTGTGCATTGTACCTCTATTATTTTTACTACAGGGTGTTCTTCTCGAAAATAACTGGAAAATCTAGAGTCGTAACTATCGATACATATATTACGTGTTCATATTTATGTAACTTTTCATTGTACTTGCAGTCCATGAAAGTTGCACACAGAGCTAGTGTCCAACAGTGGTGGGTAAAAGGTCAGAAAGTGGCACAAGTGGTTTTTACTTAATATAGTTTTGTAAGAGCAGATTCCAGTTCCTCGAATGGGGGATTTTATGTGTGTAATTCAACATTTTTGGGGGAATTAAGCTTATTATTTTAAGCTTTCATGATAGATTGATACACTCTCTTAGCTTAGTTTAGCACAAGAAGTGGAAACAACTAGCCTGGCTCTGTCCACAGGTAACACAATCTGCCTTCCAGCACCTGTAAAGCTCACTAATTAACATATAAAAACTGTAGTGTAAAAATGACAAGTGGTTTTTCTGGGGAGTTATGTGCAAGGCTAGCTGTTTCCCCCTGTTTCCAGTCTTTGTGCTAAGCTAAGCTAGCTGGCTGCACTGTAGCTTCATATTTGTTGTACAGACGTGGGAGTGCTATCGATCTTCTCGTCTAACTCTCAGCAAGAAAGTGAATAAGCGTATTTCCCAAAATGTCAAACTATTCTTATAAACGAAGAGTTTTGCCGACAAGTTTATCTTATCATATATCCATGATATCGGCAGGCACTGCAGAGTTTAAGGCGACCAGATGGACTACCTCGAGACAATAACAATTCCTTAACAGAACAAACAAGAAAACAAACGTATGAGGTATTAACCATGATGATAAGAAGATGCATCGCTACGTTTCTTAAAAACCTCCATGTTCTCTTCGGGTGCAGCTTTCCCACCACACAGACTGTGATGCTGTTTGATCCCCACTACCTGGAGATCCTGAAGAACAAGAAGGAGGTCAAAGTAAACCACTACACCTGCCAGGTCTACTACCGACAGCCACAAGACTCCACCACCATGTCCTCGTATTGTTTATAGACCACATTGTGTCCTGAGTCGATGTAGAGGATGCTAATGGGGCTGAGTTTGGACGGGGCGCAGCAGCTGGGCGGCATGTTGCTGGGGTTCATTGAATTCATCAGAGTCTGGATGATGGCGTGGTTGGTGGGCTCCAGGTGGGAGCGTAAGGGGAAGTCACACACGCCCTCGCAGTGGTACGCCTCGTAATCCAGCGGGGCAATGATCCAGTCATCCCAGCCCAGATCCTTGAAATTTACATGCAGTGGCTTCTTACTGCACCTGGATTTGGACTTCTTGCCGTGCCTCTTCCCATGGCGCGTTTTGGATGCAGCCGTCCTCCTTCTCCTGCTGGCTTTGGCGCCAGGACCCCTCTCCTTGGCTTTCCTACCAAGGCCCAGTAACGCTCTCCCCTCTCTCCTCTCACTGAAGAGGGTCTGCCTCTTCTTGGACCTGGTGAAGACCACTAATATGGCTTTCTTCTGCTGGGGCCTGCTGTGCCTGTGCAAGCCCAGAAGGTGCAGGTCCAGCTCCCTCTCAGGGTTGTCCAGCATGGCCCTGAGCTCCAGGCAGAAGAGTTTCCCCTGGCTCAGGTGCTGTCGCTCTTTGAATATTTCCCACACGTCCAACACCTCCCACTTTGGCCTGTGGGAATCCTGGAGGTCCAGTGTCTTGGAGTCGAGCAGCTGCTGGTCGTGGCAGGAGAGGAGCTGGATGTCGACGGGCTCTGTTTCCGATATCCTGAAATTCCCAGACACTTTGGTGTATATCCTGAGCTCGGCTCCCAGCACCTCCGCTTTTTCGGAGAGGGTTGAGACGTCGAACAGATACTGCTGTCTCCTCAGAGGGGAGAGTGGGAGGTCATCTGTGGAAAGCATTAAAACAACGGGGTCAGACACATTCTCACAGAGATGATGTGCATACCACAGAGAAGTGGAATATGACAGGAAGAATCCCGCTATTGTCTGCTCTGAATTAATCTGGAAGAGACAAACTATGAGTCATGAGTCATTCTACCTGCACGTGCACGCGCATGCACGCACGCACGCACACGCACACGCACGCACACACACACACACACACACACACACACACACACACACACAGAGTAGAGAGTAGAGAGTCACATACCTTGCCCATTATCCACAAAACTTGCGATTGTATTTGCAGCTTTTGAGGAGCGAAAAAAACTTGCGTTGAGTCCCAGTTTCTCCGCCGTGGAGAAGGTTTTGTAAATAGACAACATGTAGTCATGAGGCTCAATTAAGTCTTTAGATGCTGCTTTACTATTTCTGTCGATTGAAGGTGGCGCGTAAAACTCCTTGAAATATTTGGACGCCTCTTGTCCATCAAAAAGCTTCGCCACCTTGCTGCTCTTCGGGACTGATGGGGGAAAAATAACGAGAGTCTGGAAACAGGGGATTCCCCACGCAAACACAAGAGCCCCGCAGAGAAAAGTGAAGTGACAGAAATCCATCCTCTGGTCTCTTCCTTTATCAGAGCCGGAGCCTGAGCTGTGTCCGGGTGAGGGGGGGGGGACCAGGGGCAAAGCCGGAGCTGAACTCTGCATCCACTTCTGCAGCAAGTGGTTGCTCCGCAAAGTGCGCACGGCTCCGGAGGACAGGCGGTGCAACGTTAAAAAGGGGGCGAGAACACGCCCACATTGTACTGTTATCGTTACGGCTAAATGGAGGGCTCAAATTAAGGCTGTAAAACTAATTGTTCCTCTGTCGCCCGTCGCCTCCCTCTTGGAGAGAGCAGATGTGCGCTGAAAAGATGCGCAACAACTTAAAAATAGTTAATTTTAGTTTCTACAACAAAACTTGATTGTAATAGTACAAAATGGCTCCTAAATGTGACTTTCTTCTACCGTATTTTGGAGTTTTCCCTCTTTTCAAGCAGGAGTCCAACTCTCACTAGATCTGTACCTCAGTGGACCCTGCATCCAGTATTTACCATGGAGTCTCCTGCCCTCTGGTGACGCGCAAAATAGCGCCATGGTGTGAACGAGGAAACATGCAGCCAATCAGCGTCCTTCAGCACCATGGACAGAGTCTTTACTTTGTATTATTTATAAAAAAAATCTTTATTTAATCAGACAGGTCTCATTGAGGTTGATTGATCTCTTTATCAAGAGAGACCTGAGAAGAAGAAACATTCATAATCAGACACAACCAGCAAACAGAAGCAACACAACCAGGGCCAGACAGGCACAATCAAGGATTAATTAATAAAAACAGATACAAGAGCTATTAAAACAAAAACGATAATTAAGTCTTAAATCTCCAGGGGGTGTGAAAGACTGAAGGCAGTTTGCATTTCATTCAATTTAAAAGGTGCCTGAAACCAGTTCTGCCAACATTAGTGCACACATGAGGGATATCTAAGGTTACTGGATCTTGTTTCTGTTGTTACAAGATTTAAATGTTATAAGAGAGCTTCAGCAGTAGTGCTTTATAGATGAATATCATGAGATTAATATTTCTTCTTGTCTGTAAGGAAGTCCATCCAACTTTGTGATACAGAGAACAATGATGAGTACAAAGTGTGTAATTAGTGATAAAGCTTAATTAACTATGATAAACAGGGTTTAGCTGCTTAAGTGACAATGGAGCAGCAGGATAGTACAGAATATCTCCATGATCAAGACGTGTGAGGTCGACTGCAATATAATCGTGTGGTTTGAAAAAGACAGACAGCCTTTTATTCTATACGAGAGGTTCAATGTTGAATATGAATCTTGAATAACAGTCTGCTATTTGCATGACTCAGCAAGAGTGATGTTGGTACCATTTAAAGTTTTACTGGCAGTACAGTCAGAGTCACTGGTGGAGGTGGAGGACACCATGAACTCGGTCCTTTGCATCTAAAACAAGTCTGTGATTGAGAAGTGATGGTTGAAAAGCATCAAAGGCAGACTGAAGACGAGCCACAGTCTGGGTCCCTCTTATAAAATTGTGTCATTTGCTGAAAAAAAATAAAAATTGATATTGAAGTACTGATTTGGAAGAATGATGTTATTCATGTATAATGTGAATAAGCAATGGGCATGTGAAAATAATTGCATTGATCAAGAAAAACACTGATACAAGAAAGATGTATTTCACAATGAAAAATAGAATTTATTGAAGGGAAAATATAGTTTAAAAAAAAAAATCATCATCACAGTGCAGCAGTTACAAAACTTCATTTCTTCTTTCACCCTGTTAGAGTTTCAAGTTCAGCTCTATTGCACCTGTCAAAAAAAATAAAATACAGAGTCCATATGGATCTCGCACCCGATTTGTAATCATGCCGAACAGAGATTTAGACGTAATGACACAAAAGAGCCCCAGAGAACAGAAAAATAACCATGTGCATAGAATATTTAAGGAATGTATTTGTTTTATGTAACAGACTTTATGTTTACGTGTTCAGGAGTCCTTCATTAATCCCTCATATTGTAGCTTTCACAGCACTACTGTATCTAGCATATCTAGCATATCGGGATGTCGTCTGAGCAGCAGGCCACTGCGTAGATGACGCTGACCAGACACAGACTGCCAGCAGACACAGCCGTGCTGGAGCTGAAGACGCTGTTGTCGGTGGTGGGCTCAACGCTTGTGGTTGAGGTCGTGGTATGATGGGTTGTGGTTGAGACGGTGGAAAGATCGCTTGTGGCGGACGGTGGCTCAGTGACATGGCTGCTGGTCGAGGGGGGCTCGGTGGTCGGGATACTCTTGACGGAGAAGGCGCGTGACTCGGCGCCCCACTCCTTCAGAGTGAAGACCATGGTCAGGTTCTCACCTGCAGGGAGAGGAGATGTCATTGTTACGGTGTTTCATTTAAAAACAAAGTGTTTAACAGTCATTTGGAACGATTTCTATGTAGAAATGTTTCATCAGAGAAGTAAGATCCAGATTTCTGTTGTGAACACGTTTCTTTCTACAGGAAATGATCATTAAAAACTGAAGAGCAAAGTCTCTCAGTCCTTTGGTAAGAAGCGGATACACATAATCATATCAGCTGCTTATGTTCATTATTATTAGTCTCATTATCTCTGATTATTAATGTCTACAGACTTTTGATCTTGCACAATGTGGAGTTGCCTTGTAACAAAGTTTAGATATGCTTCAGTAGGAACAACAAAATACCTAAATTATGTTATTTGTTTACTGCAAAGCCTGATTTCCTTTTACGGTGGAATAAAGTTCATCTTAACATGAAATTCCACTCTGACTCTCACAGAGGAACCTTTCATATCATATTATGCATCTTAACAGGTTATTATTTTTACTCTTTTGTCACTTGTGACAGCTCTTAGCCTGTTTATGATGTTTGTATTTTATTAATTGTTGAAACAATGTTTTGAGGCTGCCCTCTTGGCAGTCCTCTGTTTGTAGGATTGATTTTAAAAAAAGCAGGATGCAGACGCACCACTGTTGGTGATGGACAGGTCGGTGAAGTTGGCCCAGCAGGTGCTGAACAGGATGGTGGCGTTTCCTTCCAGTCCGTCCACGCTGTGGCCACTGGCGTTCTTCAGGCTGGCTGTGACGGTGAGAGTCGTCACGCCCACAGAGACACAGTTACCCTGCAAACGACATCACAGGTCAGTGTTTACAGACACCAGTTACTCTAAACTAAATTGATAAAAATGGTACCAAATTTGAAAATGAGGAGATGATTAATTAAATACAGCCAGCAAATACAACCTCATTTAGGCTAAAATATTTCAAGATGGTTCTAGATGAGAAAAATGTGTTTTTGACCACTAAACAGACAAAAAATTAATTAAGAAAATTAAAAACTAGAACTTGAAGCAGTAAGAAATGTACTGTAAGTACTGTAAAAATCCTCAACAACCAACCAAACAACAGAGGATGCCTGTTAAAAATGCAACTTTACTATTTATTAATCCAATAATAATCCAAAAACTCCCCCAAATAGTGGGCCAACATCAGTCCGTGCAGCTTTAAATCACAGTTTATGTCATTTCTCTGACTGATAATTAGCTTTAATGTCAGCTGTGCAGTGATAATGTTTGTTTGGATTTCTGTCAGTGCTTCACCTCCTCATCCACAGCCATGAGACGGGGCTGCTGGTGCAGAGGACCCACGTAGACCCCCGCCATCGGCTCCTCAATCAGCAGCAGGTTATTCACACTGGACACGTAGCTCACTTTTTCCTCTTCCCTTGTCACTTCCTCTTTTGCGACCTGAGATAAAAAAGAGGAATGAAGCAGTGAATGTCTGGAGAAACGCCCGTCGGTATGAGCACTCGTTAATATTCAATTACTTTAGTCCTTTTCAAAAAACGTAATTGTACTATGAGTCGTACATCATTCCAGCTGGGGTCAGAGGACGGAGGAGGAGGAGGGATGATGCCCATCGAGGAAACTTCGAAGCCGATGGACTGACTGAGGTTACCAGAAACGGCCGCCTGACCCAGATCATCGGCAATATTCTTCAACAAAGTGAAGTCCTCCTCGTCTGAGAAGACAGAGAGAACAGAGAGACGTTACAAATATCCTGCGGTGATCTGTGTTTTCTGTTTTAGCGCTAATAGGGTCTGTAAATACGATTCCAGTGCAGAAATCATACTGCTCACTAACCGTCGGTGCTGTTGGTGGTCTGCTGGACTGGAGGTTTCTTGATCTCCACCTCCACCTTCAGGCCCGTGGATCTCTTCCTGCGCCGTGCGCCTCCGTCCTCCCGGATGATATTGGTGATGCGGATCATATTTGGGGGAACTTTGAGGAACAAAGCAAGGTTCTCGATCAGGCTGTCTCCAAAGAACTCTTCTTCAGTCATGGCAGGCATATCGAAGGCAAGGAAGAGAACTGGGGAGGTTCGGATCTGCACCGGTGTGGAGCCTCTCAGCACGACCTTCAGCATCTTGTAGTCCTGGTCGAAGTAGTTGGTGCCCACAGTGGAGTTCAGCTCGGGGACGTACTGACCTGGAGAGACAAGATAAAGAAAAACAGAAGATATGATTGTTGAATTGCTGAGAAATTTTGAAAAAAAAAAAATCTATTTTGTGTCTTACATCCTCAGTTGTCACCTCACTCTGTTTTTTCTATCACACACAATTCATCCAAAAGAAAAACGTCTATGAAAAACTCTTTGTATGGCTTTTATCTTTATTGTTATGATGGTTTGTTGGCTTTTAATGTTAGAAATCAGGCAGCAACTTAAAATCAGTGATTATCCAGAGAGCCAACAGTCAAATCATCCATCTTTCAGTTGAAGAATCAACTTTTCCAACAAAAGTCAGACATTTAAAGCATGAGTTGCTCTGAAAACTTGTTTGTTCAGGTGCTTATGGTGAAGTTGGAAAAATTAATTTGTAATAATGATAAAATAATAATAAAAAGTTTGTTTTATGAAACTGTTAAATGATACAGAAATCCTCAGTGCAGCCATGTTGGTAATCCAGGACTTAAAGCTCTTTTTACAGTTACTGCTCACTTTACTTTATCTTAATAACATTAGTTAACAGGCAATTTAATGCTGTTGATGTGATTATATGTTTGTAGGTAATATTATGTAATGACAACAGCAGCACAAATCCTGCCAATAATCTTATTAGGACAGAAATGTGACCTGTCCCTTAATCATCCATTTCAGATGTAGTTGTTTTGGTTCCTCTGACAGACAAACGTGAGCTCCAACACTAAAAACAAACAGGCAATTTAATCACATGTGAAGAAATGTGACCAAATTGTGGACTATTTCACTTTCAGGTGTAAATTACACTTAGAGGGAATAAGAAAACTCTGCTGCCAGACATTAGATGATTCTGACATTGACCTTGACTTTTTCTACAATATCTGCACATGGAAACTACGGTATTGTTAAGATTAGAAAAAGAATTTGTTACAGTTAAAAAAAAAGGGGGAACATTAATAACAGGTCTGTGTTGGCCTCTACATAAACGACACAATACTTTCAGCATTGGCACAAGATGTAAGTTGTGACCTGTGGTGACCAGCTGTAGAATGCTGGTCTGAAAAAGAGAGACATAATCTGAATATGCTGTTCAGATACTGCAGCTGTTAATATTTTCTGAACTTGATTACTCTTACATAATCTCCGTGTGTGTGTGTGTGTGTGTGTGTGTGTGTGTGTGTGTGTGTTAAGCATTAGCACCTGCAGAGATTGGCTCCTTCAGGGTGTAGTCAGTGTTGTCAGCGTTCCACTTAGCGTTAGTAGGAGGGATCAGATTGTTGTCAACGTACACATCCAACCGCTGAGGCTTTGAGTAGAAGACTGACACCATGATGCTCTGCACGCATTCAAAAACAAAAGGTCACTTTGTGAAAAATGAGAAAAAAGTGACTGAATTGAAGCTGAAGTGAGATTTACAGGATATATCTATGTTTTATAGGTTGGGAAACTTAACTGATGTGTGAAGAACTATTAAAATAATAACCCAATTTGAATTAATGTTATTAATATTGTGGATTGTGAGTGTGCACTGACCTCAGATGGATCAGCATTAAGCATCATGAGGCGAAGTTTCTGAGGGCTGACGCTGCTGAAGAAGATGTCGAAGCTGCGGCCGGTGGCCACGATGCTGTGGAAGAGAGAGACTCTCTTCTGACAGGTGTAGCCAGCACACCACCCATGATCCTGAGGGCCTGGACACACAAACACACACCTGAATTAAACACACGTTCTCTGTAATTTTTTACACCTAGTCCTGGTTGTATCAGGAGTCTAAAACTGGTCCTTACCATTGATGAGATCCACAAAGCCATCTCCGAGCACAGCGACTGGGGACAGCCGCCTGGTCTCTGTGTCTGAGTCAAGACTCTCAATCACCAGCATCCTGTAATTCAGCCCGAAACACTTGTAGCCCTGCCAGGTACTCATGTACGTGCAGTCTTCTCTGATCACACCTGAGGAAAGATGAAGCAATGACAGACAGTCAGACAGAGCCTCTGCTTTGTTTCTTTTTCTTATATTACAATTCCATTCAAAGAAGTTGTACAACCCATTTTACCGAGGTTTACTCAGAAAAAAGCATCGTCATTTGGAGAAGAGTTGTGCGATCTGTCATCCAGAAAGACTCCCTAGTGTTGTTTTGTACCTTTGTGTGGAGCGATCTGGTTCACAGGGATGCGGCTGCCGTTGGGGAAAGTAAGCATGACTTTGGGGATTCGGTAGTCGCCCAGCCCCCTCCTGGGGTCTCCTCCCCACTCGTACTCAGACTGAGGCACCACAGCTCCCACTGCGCCCAGGAACGAGCCGTCCAAGTCCTTCAGCATGCTTTTCTTCTTCGCGTCGCACTCCATGTCCACACAGTTAGATGGGTCAACTTTACTGAAACACACATCGCTGATTTTACTCTTTGTCATATACTTATATTTAAAAATCAAAAACACATAAACAACCAAATCATATGCAGTTTTATGTAAAAATACACTTGTTTTTTAATCAATTTAAATAATAAATTAAAGCAGCAACCATTACCAAGTTTGGTTAGTTTGAGCAAGATGTGCACAGTTTACGTTTAACAGTTACAAAAAACAGAAAAATAACAAATATGAAAATCAACACATCATTGTAATAACTTGTGTTCATCTGTAAACTATTCGATTTCTGCTTTTGTCAGTGCATCAAAGACGTATCCAGGTGTATCATTTATCAATATCTGGCAAATGTCTCCAGTATTTTGTTTACATCTCATAGATCTTTCAGCTGTATTTTCTCAGTTTTTTTTCATTCTGTTTATGATTTACCCCAGATCAGCCCTGTGGATGAAGACTTTGGCCCCCTCTGCGCTGTCGATCATTTTGATGCCTGAAACCTGCACAGGGTGCTGCAAGTCCTCGTTTATCGGGTTGGTGATGAACATGATGTTCGTCTCGCTGGAGCAGACGTTTCGGAATCCAACGAACGTCGTGTCTGGAAAAAGAGAAAACAGGAAAATAAGGAATAGATTTTCTTCAAATTACTGTGAAGATTTTGATCACGACAGCAGCATAAAATACCTTTTAAATTAAACTAATTTGGACGCAGAATACAGAGCCTGAACTCACCGTTGACTGTCATCAGTCCTTTGATGGCGTTATAGTTGTTGTTCAGATGATGGACCTTTATCGGGGCGGTGTTGTGTCCAGATCCAAAAGTGGGCCAGCAGATTCCAGATCTGCCACCTGCACAGAGTTAAAACAGAGACCCAAAGTGAGGAGAGGAAGATTTATTTTTAATTTTACCAGCCTGCATTTATATGGAATAAAAAGATCCAGCATTTTAATTCATATTCAAGGTGTTGGTTGGTGATTAAATAGTCAAAATTACACAGTCTCTTTTTAAAAATGTAATCATAACCTCCAACCCTAAAAACAGTTTCTGTATCAACACAAATCTTTATCTTTTGAGTTATCAGCAGGATAATATATATATTTAATTAAGGCAAATCCAAAAAGACATTGAATTCAAAAAGAAATTTAAACAGATTTAAGACCTCTAAAAGCCTGTAGCAACTGTATAGTATATTAATTATATATACCCTGTACACTATATCAATTTTCCCAGCTTAAAATGACATGGTATCCCTAAATTAAAACATGAAAATAATCCAAATCAATCTACTTTATAGCAGTGATATATTATCTGTGTGCTGTACCATTGAGAGGTCTGGGGGCTCGATGGCCTTCACTGATCGCCATGTTGAAGTCGCTGCTGGACAAAGTGTCTGCACAGTTGAAGTTCGGGCTGCTGCCAACGATCAGCGCGTTCTGGGAAAAGAGGAATACGACTGTCAATAAAAAAAAGTCACAACTGAATGAAATATGAGAGACAGTAGAAACAAATACTGACTGAAACGCTATAAACTTGTTACCTGAATGTGAACTTTCTTATCAGCGAACGCGTGGGTGACAGAAGGAGGAGCGAAGATGAGAGGCATGATGCCCATCCCGTTGTCCACCAGGGTCACGTTAGAGACAACGACATTTGAGATGGTCTGCAAAGGTTAGAGGAAGAGGAAGATGTTGTAATTTCCTGGAGATAATCTAGATTATCTGAAGCCTGCATCTCCTGGTCTTTATTGTTTTACAAGGACCCATAAACTCCGATAAATGTCGGGAACAAAACTAATTGATATCAAGGTCAGAATAAACATGATCTTAAAAAGTGAGCAGAAACAGAATCGACCTTTCATCTTTAGTAATGTGCTAAATAAAAGGTTTAAACTCATTCTACAACTGTCTAGATCAGAGCAGGCTGCTCATTCTGCTCTTCATACTTGGTCTCTGTCGTATCTGAATAAATCCCCAGTTTATTTTACATTTCCTGACCCTTGACCGGAGTCACAACTCAACACTCTTTCCTCTTGATGTAGTTAAATTTAGTCCAAAAATAATCTCTGAGCTTCTTTTTTTGTTGAGGAATAAAGCTTGTAATTCAAGGTAAGTGTACCTGGAAGTAGATGCCGTAGTCAAAGCTCTTCCAGATGAAGAAGCCCTGAATGAAACTGCAGCCGGGCAAACCGTCTTTGTTCAGATACACACCGAACAGACCGCCGTGAGCCTCGTTATGAATCCACTTCTCGTTCTCATTCACATTTCCTGCACAAGTATAAGTCATGTGGGGAAAAAGTCTTTGAGGATGTCTGACTTGCACCTTTTTCCTCAGTCTGAGCAAAAGCACCAAAATAAAACCTGCAAACTGAAATCATTAAAAACATCCGTGTTTTTACTACCTGGGCATGGTTCGCCATCGATGCGGTACGCCACTCTCTCGTAACCTGCCACGATGTTATTCTGCAGCACGACATTCGTCCCCTCGTTGACCTGATGTTACAGAAAAAAAACAGGACAGGTCACAAAAGCGGCCATAGTTTTTTTTTAAAAGGTATAATAAGTTCTTATATTTTGGGAAAACAGACCTCGATGGCAGCGTTCCAGGCGTAGTTGAAGGGTTCCTCTCTGCCCTGGTACGATCCAGGCCACAACGTCATCATCACCAGGTTTCTCCTCACTGTGGTCTTGTTGCCCCAAATTCTGATACCTGCAAATGGACAAATTTTAATACACGAAAGAGCTTCTGATCAGTGCTGGTGAAGAGTTGCTTCTGTTACTGTGGTCACATTTAATTTGGATAATCACGGCCCATGTGCAAAATGTATAGCATTTGTAAATCATTACAGTGTATTAGTGTTTTCTCTCATTCCTCAGTTAAATTTATGTGTCTACATAAATGATGCAGCTATATTTATATATATATATATATATATATATATATATATGAGGATACATGTATGTAAAATCAAAACTAAAATTAGATAGAAAATGTTTAAATTAGATTTTAATTGTTTCTGTTAGGATTGAAATTGGAAACAGCATGTATGAAAACAACTTGTAAAGCGATACATTATATAAAGTTAACAGTGTAGTGTTTACCTTCTCCGACAGTACGGTGGACGATGTTGTCGTCAACGTTCAGCCCTTCTGTTCCAAAGACTCCGATGGCCGGAGAGAAGCCGTCATGGAAAGCGCAGCCCTGAAGATACGAATCTTCTCCTGAAACCTTTTTAACAAAGAAAAGACAAAATTCATTTTAGATCTCGTTAAGAAACTGAATGCCTCCTGCTAAGATTCCTCTCTCCTCAGTGAACTCAGTGCTATATTTAGTCTCAGCGTCGGCTTCATATAGCGGCCACGTGAACTCCTGCTTGATATTACAGAAAATAAAAAAAACAAAAAAACTTGTTGTTCTCCCAGCTGTATGTCAAAAGTCCGTGATGCAGCCTAAAATGTCTTTTTCAGGAACAACAGCCCACAAACCAAAGATATTCAGTTTTCTCTCATAGAGGACTAACAAAACTAGAAAATACTCACATTTAAGAAGCTGGAACCAGAGAATTTTGACATTTTTTGACATCCAAATTTAAAAATTATCCAAAAAAATGACCCAAAATGATCAATCAATTATCAAAGTAAGTAGTGATTAATTTTACTAATCATTGCAGCTCTAATTGCTTTCATTGATACTCTAACATTTCTAAGACTTTTTTGCTTTATTTAAATTGCATTTGAACCAAACAATTCATCATTGTTGCACAAGAATATTAATACATGACTACATATTACTTATATTTTTATGATTAGAGAAATAACTATTGCAGCTAAATAATACGATAAAACTGGGTTGTGAACCCAGTATGGACATTGAAATCAACTAATGTTCAATTTAATATTTTTTAAATAGGAATATTAATACAGAAGTTTGTTGGACATGTCTACCATCTTTTAAATCACTTCATAAACTTACCTTTCCGAGGTTGAGGAAGGTCACAGAGTAGCGAGGATCGGAGTAGTCGGTCCAGCCCTCCTGACCAGAGCGGAAGAACTCCACATTCCTGATCTGAGCCTTGCCTAAAGAATAAAATATAAAACAATGTGTTAAATATGTTTCAATAACAAGCAAATAATCAAAAGACTGAATAAACAGTCATACTAGGGCTGAATATCCAAATAACACAGAATTTACTTTAAACTCACTAAATAAAGAAGGTCTGCTCACCTTTATAGTTGATTCCATCCCAGGAGTAGGTGCCGACCAACAGTCTGGCTCCGAACGAGTCCTTCATCATATCTGGATACTCCTGACCGATGATCTTGATGTTTCTGGTCAGGAGGCCGACATCAGCGGCCAGAGTGTAGGAGAGCGACGTACCTGAGACGGAGTGAGTCTCACCTGGACAGAGAGACAGAGGGATCAGTTTATAGGTTGCAGTCCCATTTTCCCGGGTTTCTCCCGTATTTTCACCCCCTCTCCTGCTGTGCTCCCGTTTTGTTGTTTCTCACAGGAAACTCCCATAATTTGCACAGTTCCCTCAACCTTTATTATGAATAATCGTCACACACATGGATCCATAAGTTTTATATGTTTGTCTGATGTTGCCAGATCGTCTACGAAACACAATCTACATCATCATCAAATTCTGCATCATTATTAAGTTCTGGAGACATGTGCTGTGTCTGTGGAGACAGATATTGAACTGACCGATGTGCGTGTGGGCCAAAGGCTGGTCCAGGGTCAGTACAAGGCCGTCTGATGACACGGCAGTGATCTTGTGTTTTTCTGTTTCTGATGCGTTGTAGCTAGTGGTGGAGATGGCGACCTCGTCTCCAACCTGCAAACACAAGCAGATATGTAAAAAACAGTAACTGATTACTGGCTGTTACTGGTTATACTGGTATTAAACATTCATATTCAGAGAAGCTGTAGCAGTGTTTAGATTTAGTACAGTCTTCATAACTCAAATGTACACTTAGATATGAATATTTCTGCTTTTAAGATCTTTACATTTAACACAAAATACTGTGTTCAAAGTAAATAAAATAAAACCACAGAGACCTTCCAGTCGACGGACTGTGTCAATCTCAGGCTGTTGGAGCCGGCGTCAGCTGTAGCAGCTAGTTTGGTGTGGTAAACGTTGTGAGGTTGTCCGTAGAGCTCCAGCGTACCAAACACACCTGTTGGACAATAGAAAAACAGACTTAGTGCTCAACTATGTGTCACCTCACATCCGTCTGGGCTGGGATGATTCATTTTACGGTGTCACTTAATAATATTATGTCTTTGTCAGCAAAGACAACGCCTGTCAATCCCAGCATGGTGGACTGTACAATCAAAACTGTGAATTAAGAATTCAAACATCTTCTGAGTGTAGCACAGTTATAACATTTTAATAAACCATCACAAAATCTGAAAAGGGTATAATTAAAATATAGATTTTCTTCAATCATTGATTGATTTATAATATACTATTATAATATTCTGACTTAAATATGATGTAATTTGAAAATATATTAAATATTTGTTTTGTTTTGTCTGATCAACAGTGCAAAACTCAAAGATATTCAGTTTATTATGATGTGTGATGTGATGTGATGTTTGAGAAGCTAAAACCAGCAAATATTCTGCATTTTTCCTTAAAAAATTACTAAAATGATTATTCAATTATCAAAATTGTTACGGATTAATTTTCTGTCGATCGATTGATCATTGCAGCTCTACATTACATACACTGCAAAATTGCATTATAGTTTCTGTTAGAATAGTAAATGTCTTTATATCAGTTATATATTTTGTGTTCAGAATGTTGTTGAAACAACAAAATGTTTCTCATTTATCTCCCCGACAAACATTTGCTGTTAACAGCGACCGTCAGATCTTAAACCTGACACAGTCTTCTTACCCAGGACTTTGGATCCCTGGTTGGGCCCGTTAGGCAGAGGCCAGTCAGGAGTGCGGTGGTTCCCTCTCAGTTTGATGTGCAGCTGACCTCTGAATGGCTCGTCAGCCCGTCCTGCCATCATCCTGCCGCCCTGAAACACGATGAGACATGAACATCACTTCACTGAACATCACAAACTCAGACTGTGACTCATACAGTTTGTGTCGTACTGTGATCTCATCTTCATTTTGATTCACGGTAGTTTCTATAGCTGCACTTTTCTCTTTGCCTGTTCAATCATGGTTAACTGTTGTTGCTCATACAAAATGCCTAAATCTTAATAATAC
The DNA here is from genome assembly GCF_914725855.1 of Thunnus albacares. NCBI lineage: Eukaryota > Metazoa > Chordata > Actinopteri > Scombriformes > Scombridae > Thunnus > Thunnus albacares. Next base: position 22,420,232 of record NC_058124.1, on the reverse strand, counting down.
ATTATCTCCTTATTTATACTTCACAAACACATCTATTGCTGCTGCTGAGACATGAAAGGCATCACTCCTTGTGTGAAACAATCTCCCCTCCCTCCGAAAATACGCCTACAGCTCCACCCGCTGGTTGTTTATAGAAAACACCTTCAGGAACTGATTATAGGTTCATTGTTGTTTTATGTCCAGCAGTGAGAGACACTAAACTAACATTTATTGACATGAAAGCTGGTTTGCCAAATTGAAACAATCTCAAATCAAGGTCAAGGTTATTTTTACTGTCTCCTGCAGGAGAAAATAGTCTTGGATTGAGGGGGCTGCAGCAACATCAACATCAAACAAAAGAAAAAAAAAAAAAAATAAGGGCACATGTGCAGAAGTTAGCCTGAAATAAAATAAGTTACAGTTACCAGTTAAGTACAGAACCATTCACTCTACTAAAAAAATACAAGAATTGTAAGGCAAAACATCTCAAAATTTGGTAAATAAATTACCAGCAAACAGACACGACTGTTTTCTCGCCTCCCTTCCCTTCTATCTATCCTCCAGGAATTGCCCATAAATAAATTTAACTGATAGAGGGACACATGAATAATCACTGGACTGATGTGAAGCGATAAAGTAGATAAACATGTGAACCAGAAAGATAACTGAACACTGACCTGGATGGAGATGTAAACAGCATCGATCACAACGGTCCTGTTCTCGGGTGTAGAGCGAGCCTGTCTGCTGGAGTCGGGGATCTCGAGAACTCCCAGGACCGTCAGCTTGTTGAGGGGAGGAATGTCGCTGTCCAAAACGACCCACTTTCCTGAGGGCCAACGCAGATACAAAGGTATTGTATTAAAGGTTCATTACTATTTGAAACTGACTTTTTGGTTGTTATTATGAATTTCTTTTAAATTTCAAAAGTCTTGAATGAATTTCCAGTAATTGGTGCTTAAAATATACAAATCTTTTTTATTATCAAACTGTTTCACCAGACAAGCTTAAGACTGTCTAAAAGTCATCTTATGGTGAAGGAAATCATGATATCATTTGTAAATCGACATGCAACAACTGAGATGGACAAAAAAAAGCAAAACTGTCCACATGATGAAGATTTCCCCAGCAGATGTCCTCTCCTTTAACTCAGTCAAGATTTTTAGGGGTTTTTATTCCAGATGTTACCTGATGGGATGACCACATCAGTGCCCTCTGCTGGTACAGTGAAGTTATTCTCAGCTGAACTTTTCCAGAAAGCATCACTGGACCAGCGACTGGAGAAAAAAACACACAGCATTAGAAAGACCAAACCAGAGTCAACATAATAACCACTTTATATCAACAGTGTTTGCTTTTAATGCAACAATTGCTCCCAATTTGATGATAACTTCTGATATTGCAAAAGGTTTTGATGAGTTTTCAGTATGTTTGCTTTAAAGCGATAAAATTTATAAATAAAGTTTTGTGATGTCTCACTGTAGCTAATGAGTTTAAATGTGTTTCCTGCTCATGAATGAAATGTTGCAGAGAGGGGAAACATACATGAAGTCCTCTGGTCGGCCGGTGGGTAAGGGGGCGAGCGTGGCTGGAGGTGGTGGCGTTGGTGGGATGCAGTCGGGATAGAAGCAGCGGTAGACCCTTAAGTTCACGCCAACGTCGACCATGGAGCGGTCAACGCTGTTGCGACGCTCGCGCTGGCTGGTTTTCCCAGACACTGTAGGAACACAACAATGTCGAGTGAATGAAGACGCACAAATCACTGAATCATTGAATGTTTCTAAACATTTTGATATTTTAGTGTGATTTAATGATAAATAATCTGGAGGACAAACTATGAACTCCAATTAGTGATCTGAATGAGGCAAACTATCACTAAAGCACAAAAAGATTTAAGTTACAGAGACAGACTAACAAAATGACTCTGGTACTAAAAATAATGGTGATAATAAAGCAGATTTAAGTGTGTTAATACTGTGATTTAACAGTATTCCGTAATACACAATGTGTACTATATGACCTTTTTTTATAACCTACATAACCTATTTTTTTTATGGTCCACAGAAAAAAAATGCTAAATTTGTCAACAAATAACCAATCGTAAAGTTTTCTGTATCCACTGGCTACTGAAATCATTAAGTGTAGCTTTAAAAAAGTGATTATTTAATATTGTTAATAATTTATTTATTAATATTATAGGTTATAAGATACTAAACTTGAATATACATTTATATAAAAAACAAGAAAAACACTCACATGTGAGAAGCTAAAATCAGTGACTAGCTGACATTTTTCCCTTATATTATAAATGACTTAAACGATTAATCCATTATCAAAATGATCACTACAATCAATGGATCCATAATAAAGCGCGTCTAACCGATGTAGTAGAGGTTGTTGGAGTTGTCGTCGAAGTACCAGTCTCCGTTGTCGTTATCGCTGAAGCTTAGCGGCGTCGATGAGCCGTTCCTCTCGTCGACTATACGGAACCTGTCGGGACTCTGGGTGAAGTTGTGGTTCATGATCATGTATTGATCTGACTGTATGAGGGAAAAAGCACAAGTAGAAACATCAGTGTGCAAACAGGCAGAAAGCCCGCCTGAAATTTGATTGACGATTAGATAATTTGCTTATACGACTATTGAGAGAAAATATCTACTGTAAATGTACCTTGAAGCCGAAGAACTTTGCGTTATAAGTGATGTTTGTGAGATGGTCCATGTCGTTGAAGTACCAGTTGTAAGTTTTTCCAGAAACCAGCATAACCATCCAGCCAAGCTTATGAGTCATTCTCTTCTTCAAATAGGGAATCACAGTGGTGCCTGTAATAGTGTATTTTTTTCATTCAACAATGAAAACACACAGTCAGACAGTCTTATATTACAGCAAAGACATTTATATATTTCCATCAATGTGGCAGTTTTAAGTGATTAAAAAATGTAAACAGAATACTGAAAACTGGTGAACCTATCCTTTAATGGCAGAACTCTACTTCAATTCCCATTAATCACCAGTAGAGGTCAATAAAGGTTCCAGATTAGTTCCTTCTTCTTCAACAACAAACATGACATTTGAAAGTAGCAAGTCTGTGTGTTTTAAATACCATGTTCGTTGGTCATGATGACATCCTTGGCCTTCAGAGAGGCGGGTGTGGGGTTGTTGAATGACAAACGATGGAAGTTGACGGTGTGGTCGCACACGGCGCCGGGGAAACCGACGCTCCACTCGGCACTCTGGGTGCAGTGCGCAGGGTCCAGCAAGGCGCTCATAGGCACGACTTTGTGGTCGACGTTCCCTGGAAAACAAGTAATTATAATCAATGTAGGCTGTATTAACCTCACGTCTAAAACTGAGAGCCATAGAGTTCCACTGTCATCTAAAAACTATTAAAAATTCATGAATGAGTGACATGTTCCTTCATTACCATGAACACATCCTGTAGTTTATATTGAGTCAATCCCATATACACCATCCTGCTACTGTAAATATTCTCTAGAGCACCGAGTGTGTATTAATCCACTGCTGAAAATAGTCCCCAAATGTCCCACAAATGTGCTATTTCCTCCTGTTTGAGTGATTATTGTTTAAACTACAGTGCTCACCTGTTTTAGGAAGTTACTGAGCCTTTTTTAAAAATAAAACTGTATATTTTTAAGCTGTTTTTAAAAACTTCCGTCACACTTACGAGTGTCAGACGACAGAAAGTACTCAGAGACAGACAGAATTGTTGGTTTTGGTCTTATATAATCCCAGACTTTAATAAGAATAATTTTCTGATATAAACCTAATGGTTTTAGGGACTGATTAGGTATGTATGTGGGAAGGTTTTACAACTCTTATATAACAAACTGATCATTATTATGACTATTAAGTGAGAAATAGGAGCAATACATCAAAAAAATTAGCAGTAAGAGACGGAAGACTGAGTACCTGTGAGGGAGCCGTCGGTGTCCACCAGCTGCACCTCATGCTCCCACCTGAAGCCGGCCTTGTTGGGTGAGTCGAAGTACTGGATTCCACTAAACCTGACAGCCCAGCCTCCGCACCGATCCACACACGTCCCATCGATAGAGGCTACCCCGATGGCTGAGCAGGAGCCGCGGTTGAAGTTGATGAACTTGGTGTTAACGACGCTCATGCCATCATCGAGTGGCGCGATGACACCTCGGTGCGTGCAGGAGGAGTCTCCCAGTCCGAGTTCGTCCACATGGGCCACGATGGTGCTGTTGGACACCATCGCCCCTCCGTTCTCTCCGAAGCCGCTCACGGCCCACTGCAAGATGCGCTTGGCTTCAATGCCGGCTTTCTCGTTGTTCACCATGACGAAGCCGTTGAACTGCACAGCGCCCACGTTGACCCACTCAGCACCTTTCTCGCAGTTCCAGGTGGTGAGGGAGTTGAAGACAGCAGGCTCGGGGGTTCTGGAGCGGCAGCCTCCGTCCTTCATTGGGAAAAACTCTTGGAAGATCCAGAGGCCGAACCAGCCCTGGGAGTGCACGGTGTTGTTGTGAAACTCACCGAGGGGAACCTTCTTCTGGCAGATGTTTCGGTCGAAGGATGGACCGTCAGGGTGCTCGTGCATGCGGTACCAGAAACCGAAGTGGGTCCCCCCCGCGGCGACGTTGTGGCGGACGATGTTGTTGGGATTGGTGACCCAGTAGGCTGCAGGAGTGACATCGTCGTTTAGCAGGCTTGTGCTTTGTTTGACGAACACAGCCAGGTTGTACTGCAGGATGTTCTCCGTCTCAATGCCGTCCTCGATGAAGAAGGCCCCGCCCATGATGTCGTAGATGACGTTGTGCTCCACCAGCAGCCGGTGGGTGTTGTGGATGGTTACGGCCCTGTTGAAGGTCTGATGGATCGCACAACCTCTGACGTATGACTTGTAGTTGATGTCTCCCATCAGATGCCAGTGGATGGGATAACGTCCCAGCCTGAAGGCCTGTCCAGCGTGGAAGACCTGTGGCACAAAAGCATCAAGACTTTAAAGTTTATCATTTCAATTTCAAGGAGCAAGAAATAAGAGATTGTGAGGACGAGGACTTTTAGAAAAAAACAGGTTGAAAGTTAAAACGTGGCCTGTTAAGACATGTCAAGTACCTCAACATATTCCAGTCTGCCGATTGCAAGATTCTCATTTGGCCGAGGTGCGTGGAACATGATGCAGCCTCCGAACTGATCGCTGCCGACTTCCTCTCCAAACCTTCCTTGGAAACACGTTTGTGTGGTGAATTCACCTGCAGCACACAGAACAGAGAGATATTAATATTAAAAACCAGTATGACCATATAGATGATGTTGTTATCGTCTCAAAATAAGTACAACGATGTAACAAAGTCTCTGTTGAATTGTGCGCTGTTATTTCATGAGGGTCATTTATTCTTAAATGAAAATGATAATGTAAAATAATTTAAATTAAACATTTTTCTTCTATTTGAAAGGCTTACAGTTCTACTCAATGCCAAGTTGTTGTTCTTTTTACTTTGATTCACTTTGATTTGATTGAATTTATTTTACTTAATGTAATCTAAGAGCTCATCCACAACGACACAGTACCTGTGTTAAAACCATCTGGGCAGGCTTCGATCTTGTCGTTCCATTCTTGGTGTTGGGATCCTCGAACCACGATGTTCCTGGTGAGGAGACCCACCTCTCCTCGGCCCTCAAACACCGTCCCGTCAGGCAGCGTGACGCTCACCCCGAGGTGAGTGTACTTGAGTGGTTCGGTCAGGGTGAGGGTCCTGCCGTCAGATGACACAGAGTCGATCTTCCTCACCTCGTTCTCTCTCTGACTGTGCCTAGAAAACAGAAATAAAAGAGTTAAGATCACGGCCAAATATCACAAAGCGAGATTACTTAGTTAGTTTAATTCAGGCTTTCCGTTATATGGTCCACCTCGTAACCAGTAAGCTTACTGGTAAAAATGAGTAATTATTCCTACAAGATTCTGACATGGATGAAACTGCCTTAACAATTAAATTACAGGTAATAAAGATAAATAGAAAGATTTTTAGAGCTCAGTTGAATCACTTTGCTTTCCATCACAACAATGTCAGAGATAATAAATGTTTCTGCACAACAATGTGTCTACTCAAGGTTTAAATACATACAGTTAGTTTAACAAATGACTGTTGTTATCATGCTGTGGACTTTTTATTAGAATAAACAAACATCTGAACCCTGTTAATTAGCTGTTAACAGTGCAACATGTTAGCCAGATAGCCCTTATCAATGTTAATTTTCTCTTATGCTTTTAGTCTTTTTTTACACAGTCATACTATCTCTATATACATTTTTCTCTGTGAAGTGGCTTTCTGAGACAAAATGGCACAATTGTCAAATTTCCAGTTATTTTCTGTACACCAGACTACAAATCATCTTCCTGACTGTATTTAGTAAGTCCAAAGTGTCCCAAAAATAATCATTTTAATAGTTGTATATTATTTTTATTTATTTATTTAGTTTCTTATGGTATTCTAGATGTATGATTGTATTCTATATCATGTAAATATTTCTTATTAATAACCTAATTTCCCCACAGTATCAACAGTTTCATTTTATATAATACTGAATAATCTGCTCATGGTTCTGATTTTTTTGACTGGCTTATAATTAGGAAACTTCACCTTTCTCATGTGAACACTCAAGTGTCAATTTATAGATTAAAATACAGTAAATATAGTAAATATGACAACAGTGAGCGATTTGCCTGTAACTTTTGTAAAAGAAAAAAATCTTGCAACAGAAAATATTAACATTGCTGCTGAATAACTATGTGATCATATGCATTTTATTGGAGTGAGATTTTTTTATACCTCAAAGGAGACAAATATGTGAATAATGCAGTTATTTTATCCCACATTTTCCTGTCAGGCAGGATTTTTGTGCTGCTGCTGAATGGCTGAGATTAATTTCAACTTTAAAGGATTTGGTTACTTTACAGGATTTGCTTGATGTCAGTTATAATCCTGACTTCTCCTCTTTGAGGGGTTTTCAACTTGACACCCTGTTATGAGAGAAACTGTTAAACCTCAGCCTCAAGGTGTGTGTATGTGTGTGTGTGTGTGCGAGAGCTCGTTTGTGTCCATGCACTCTACCTGTGGCCGGTAGAGGCGATGACAATCTCATCTCCGGCTTTCCATGTCACCGCCTCCATCAGCATCAGTGTGACGGAGCCATTAGTCACAGTCTGGGCCAAACGGGTCCAGGGGACAGGAACCGGAATACCTGGAGAGACAGGTTATCAACAATTACTTTCACCTTAGGAGGACAGGTGAGGTGTCACTGATGATAAAATCCCTGCAGGGCACATGACTCGAATTACACTGTCAGCTTACCATTACGTGACATAATGACTTGTGTGAATTTTTTTGGAATATTTGGGTCACAGCTATTTAAGTTTTCTGTTGCATAATGCCAAAACTTTTTGGATCAACATGTAGTAAACTGACTGTATTCAGATTCTTCACGTAAATAAAAGTAGCAAAACACCAATATAAAAATACTTCATTACAAGTCAAAATCATACTACAAGTATAATCAGCAACATATTCTAAGTAACAAAAGTAAAACTAGTCATAATCCCGAATGGCCCATAATTCTTGAAACAAGTTGATTTGTATTGACAATAGGTTGAAATATTACTTCTACAGAACAACTTTTTTCAAAACTGACTTTTTCATTTTTTATAAGAAAATTGACCTTTTACTTCACTGAAAAATACATCATGTTTAAGCAGGTGATCATACAGTATGTTTAAAAAAAAGCAAAATAACTAGATACTATAGGTTTCTCTTAAATGAAGTGGAGTTAAAACTACAATGTTTTCCTCTGAAACGCATTGGAGTATAGATATGAAGTAGCATAAAACAGAAGTACTCGGTACTTTGATTAAATGTACTTAGTTAATTTGATGTATTTGCAGCATTGATGTTAACAATTTGTACATCATCAGAGGTTTTTCCTTAATATGAATAATAATAAAATGTTTTATTCTTTAAAAAAGCTCATGTGATACTACGTGTACAAACGACAAGCTCATGTTTTAGAAGGGAGTTATGATTTGGACTATTTCTTAGCTGGGAGCAGTGACATGTCATTGTACCACATAAGGATTAAACAAATTACCTTTGGGCACCTGTTTCAGGCTTTAGTGCCAAGCTAAGCTAACCAGCTGCTGTCTGTAGCATCTAATTCTCATCTAACATGTTCTCAAGATGTGAATAACCATGTTTCCCAAAATATTTAACCATTCCTATAAGTTTCACAATCATAAGAAAAATCTCAATTTGAAGTGACATTTTTCAACTTTACAAATCAACCAACTGTAAATCCTCTGTGTGCACCAATGTTGTGTTTTCGTACCATGCAGGTCCAGCACTCCCTCTCTGACGGCCAGCGTTTTGGTTCCATACACAGGAAGTTCTGGTGAGCGCAGGTTTCCATGAAGTGTGATGATGGCTTTGTGTTGGAACGGCGCCCCCTCCTGGCCGATCTGCAGCCGTCCGCCGTCTGCGATCAGGATGTTTTCTGCCTGCAGCTCAATGTCCGCTTCATCAAACACCAAAGTCCCTCCTGAGCACAAAGAACTAGCAAGTTACAGACTAAATACAGGTGGAACAAAAAGAGTATGAAGTTGTCTAATGTGAGGTCCTCAAGTGTAGTTTGGTAAGATGCTCTGTCAAGATTAATATATATATATATTTTTATATTCATATTAAACTATTGGCACCAGTTACATCAATACAAATATGTGTCTTAAAAAAACATAAAAAATACATTCAAATCCTTAAAATGTCTTGTTTTAGTCACAGCTAAACCAAAAAACCCTTTCTGTGTCATTATAAATACACAATGTTTCATAACTATGACAAACATTAAAAAGCAGCCATGAGAAAAGGATTTTTTTGCACCTTGAATGACGAGCATTTTCAGCACAGGGGTGCTGACGTCCAGCAGGATGGTCTGGCCTTTAGTGATGACGGCAAACGAGCCCTTCTCGGGTGGAGACAACCCTCCCCACGTGAATCTGGATGACCACACGTCAATGTAGAAGAAATCGGCGTTGTCCTGAAGAGAAATAATAGATGAAAACACGTCCTCAAACACTATGAAATCTGTCTGATCATATTGTTGGTGTGAAGATTCCCTTTTGAATCCCTTTTGTGAGTGACAAAACAGCACCTGGAGCTATGAAGGTGTCAGTTTTAGTAAAGAGGCTTCAGCCTTGGTCATACCTGATAACTTGGCCAACATTAAAACCTCAACACGTTTCCTTTACTAAACGTCAAACAAGCATCCTCTCTCACCATCTTGGCGATGCCTCGGTCTCCGATGCTGACTCGGACTTTGGTCTCTTGAGACTGCCGCTGAGCGTTTGTCACACAGATGATGTGTGTGTTGTTGGTGGACTGGACGTCACACACAGAACCCGCGATTGTCACGTTGACTTCGTTCATGTCGGTGCTGTAAGGTGAGAAAGTGAACATGAGGTGGGAAAGCGTGAAAAAAAATATAAAGTATTGTATATCAATAGACAGATTGATTGATTGATGGAATGGTAGATTAATAAATGAAATAAAAGCTTATCTTATACATTTGTGCTGTCATGACATCTATTATTGTCTTTAAATTGGTATTATATTCTAAAATCATATTATAAAATAAAGTCTATATTATACATCATATAATAGTCGTAATAGTGATAGTAATAGTAAACACAGTAATATGTATCATACATGTACATAATATAATATCATATAATGTTAAATTATGTTATACTATATTATAGTATTATCATATATGTGTTAGAATTAGTGTTATGTTCTAAAGGTTTATATTATATTATAAACCTTATAGTGATATACGTATTATATATGTATGTAATGTAATATATACCAGATACTTTCAAATACCTATATACTGTACCTCTGCACAATAATGCACCACAACACAGTTTAATCCCATGTTATAATTGAATAATTAATAGGATAATATAATATATACTATAATATATAAGTATATACAATATATAGTATATATAATATAACTATATACTATATGATACAATATTAGGCTATATTGCTAATGCTATATTATCATATAACAAAATTACATTACATTATATTATAATAGTATACTGTAGTTATTACAGTATAACATATGCGACTAAACTGTAGTATTGTACATTATAGTCTGGTAAAGTATGAATATATGCATATAATTACACAACATGTTATGATTTAATATAATTTTATTCAAGATAATATAATATGGGAGTAATTTAATATATAATAATATAATAAATTGCTATATTGACCTGTAACAGTATTACATTACATTAGTATAATATACTTATAATAAAATAATATGTTTAATTTGTACTGCGCTTTTCATTCATAGTGAAACTAAAACTGCTACATTATCACACAACACACATCACATCACACAACATTAAGAAAATAATAAGAGTTATAATATATTATATTATTATCTTGCATATTATTGTATTGTATCTTGTTCGATATAAATATAAATATAAATATATATGTATATATATATATAAATATATAAAACACTAAATAAAATAATCAATATCTATATATAGTTTCAAATTGGAAATCATTGCATGCCAAAAGTAAGGCGACGTCTTTTCATTAAACCCAATCAAAGCAAAGAAGTCCCATGAAACAAATGCAACTGTGTTATGTAAGTTGAGCACTTAATGCTTAACTAATGTTCCCTAATCTGGGCGTGCCTCTCCATTGTGTCATTGTGTACATTGCAGTGAATCTTCCTTTACCGCACCTGAAACCAGAGCCGGTGATTGTGAGCCTGGTGCCTCCAGCGGTGCCTCCTCTGCGTGGAGAAATCTCAGTGATCAGCGGCGTAAGCTGAGATTTGTAGGTGAAGCCATTTGATATGTTGACGGCACCCAGCTGGTTAATGACAGCAACTACGCAGCTCACCTGTGACTCTGTGCCTGAAAGGACACCCATACGTAACCACACGCAGACAGACAGACAAACACACGCAACAACAAAAGGACAGGAAGAATAAAGATGCGTGCTCAGAGATAACACAGCAGCCTAAGTCGTCTCATCATCCTTGATGAGTTATTGTTTTGTCTGACATGTCTGTCATTTTCGCCTCCGTTGAAAGGCCGAGAACATTCCTCGTAGATAAAGTCTGTCGCCATTAGAGCATTTAAAGTTAAACTTAGACAGGACTGGTTTGTCAAAATGAGTTGGGAACCAAAAATATCAAAAACCAGCAGGAACACATTCTTCTCAAAGAAAAACTTACAAAAGCTAGCATCTTATTCCCTTTAACGCTGACCTTTACTAGAAAGATGGGAGCACTTAAAAAGGTAATCTAATGGATAAAATAACATAAATGGTTTCTGGGATGTATCTTATATGTATCATGAAGGCAGCAAAATAATGTTTTTAATTTATTTAATGAAAAAAAAGAAGTAATTCAAAAATATATAACCTGGCGATCACAGTTTGGAATCTTCACCTGCTTTTCACAGAAAATAACCAACTAACCACCCGTTATTTGAAATCTGGTCATACTTACCGTTGTTGAATGGGGACAGGCAGTAGAGACGGCTCGATGTCGACATTTCTCTGTGAACTTCACACTCCTCCCCGCAGATCAGCACGTTGGAGGTGTGCGGGTCAAACCCAGAGCCCTGGACGGACAGCAGAGCACCGCCGCCGAAACTGCCTGAATCACAGATTAGAGAGAAAGAACAAATTCAAGATACCTTGAACTCAAAAACAACCCTAACAAATAATACCAAAACTTTTTCTAGGAATAGCGATAACAGCTGCTAGTAAGTGTATTGCAGTTTGTTGGAAGTAATACGGTTCAATGAGATGTTATCCTGTGTTCCAATTTGGGAAAACTCACAATATATTTCATAAAGTTTGGGGTCTCTTTTAGATTTCAAAGAAAAATTTAAACCAGTTGCTCAGAAGGTGTGTTGGGAAAAAAACTGTATTTAACTACCATTTTTGTGTTTTGTTCTCTATTATTATTATTTTTTTTTTCTTCTTTAAATTTGTTGATATATTTTTCCATGTGTTTATTATTGGATACTCTATGAAATGCACTTAATAAGAGTTATTGTAAAGGAGAGTGATGTTTAGATTTTTGGTGTGGTTTTTGGGAGGGGGGGGTTAAAAATACAAAAAAATTTAAAAAAAAGGATGAAAAAATGTAACAGCAAATTCAAAAGGTAATGTGAAACTTTAATGATCACTGTGGGATAATCACAAAGAAGATGCAGATGCAGATGAAAACTTAAAAAGAAGAAGTTTAACATGTAGTTTTTACAGTAAAAGATATAAAAAATATAGATTTACCTTCATAAACAGAACAGATTTATATTTTGAATTATTTTTCAGATTTCAGATTTTCTAGAGTTCATTTTGCAAGCTGTAGCTACAGATGTTTTAAAAATGAATTACTGGTTAAACACTTTTCATTCTTGATCTGAAAATGTGTTGAGTATTTAATGTGTCTGCAAAGAACAGTGATGTGATCGGGTCTTTAGTTGCTTCAGGGACGCCAGGAAACACGTTTCCTATAATATTTTAAACATAGCAGACGCGGTAGAACAGTTTGTCTCTCTGCTTACCCTCGTTGGGCTGCACGCCGCTGAGAGTCAGCTCATAGGTGAACATGACCTCTGACTGAGCGTGACCTTTGACCTGGTGATGAAGCATGACTGGGTATGCCCCCCCTGGGTTGTCTCCTGCGGTGCACTGAACCTGGCCGTCGCTGACTGTGGACACATTGCAGGGAACGTGGTTTATGGTGACGGAGACCTGCTGCGGGTCGGTGCCAAATCCTGAACCTGTCAGTGTGACGACTGAACCGCCCGGTCCTGTGGGACACAAACAGAGAGAGGAAGAAGAGATAATGAGACGACTGGATGGATGTAATATGAGTATGAGACACTGAATCAGAGACATTATAGCTACAGTTTCTGATTTTATTCAAGTGAACATACACATTGTATGCTTTTATCTGACAGATGTATGGGTGTAGTCGGGTTAAAATCAAGCTGCTTACATGATTGTATGAAGTTTATTGGTTTTACTGAAATAGAAGAATTACACAAAGCTCTATGGGTTAATTAAGTTTACTAATCCTTGCACTTAAAACATACTATCATCTATCTAGAAAAAGAGTTGCTTTTCTTAAACAAGCTAGTAAAGTGCTCTTTTTAGGCCGAACAAGACAATCAAATATATAACGGTTGCCGTCCTTGAACCCTTTAGATTAAAGTCATGATCCTCGTCTTATCAGTGAGGTTACTTTTCTGAGTTTACTATCATAAAGTAGGAATTTGTTTGAATGATACTGAGCCAAATTTACAAAGGTAAAAATCTTACAGATTGGACTGTTTGGTTTTATTGCTATTAGCAAATAAGCTACTGCTGTCACATTGATATTGGGATCTTAAAATGGTTTACAAAATTGAAATCATTAAGCTTTGTGCTTTAAAATAAAGTATAGTTTGTAACGGTTGATTGACATCCCAAATAATGTAACAGACTCCCCCTCTGGCCAGTATTCATACTGCTGTTTGTTAATAATCGGAGTAAAGCTACAATATTTTCTCCCTACTTACTGAGCACAACTGTTACTATGACTACGGGATGTAGAGGACCATAATTACCAGTGGTGGGGCTGATGGAGCTGATGACAGGAGTGTGAGCTGTGGAGTAGGTGAAGTTGAGAGGAGGATACTCCACAGAGAAGACCTGGATGTCGACCGTCACCAGCCCCTCGCTGTGAGGAGGCGTCAGGCAGCGGAGAAGAGCCGGTGTCACTTCCTGAATCTCGCAGCGTTCGCCACCAACCATCACGCTGGTGTTCCCTGGAGCGAAGCCGTTTCCTGTGAGGACAAGAGGGGTCCCACCTGCCAGGCTGCCCACATCGGGGTTCAGGGCAGCCTGGGCGTGGCTGCTCAGGGTGACATGACCGGATGCGAGGCCTTTACTTCTCACGATCACTGTGACTGCGTGGTCGCCTGCAGGAAGAGCGTTGACGCTCAACGTGATGTTTCCATCAGTCACGGCGGTGACTTCTAACTCAACGGTGCTGGCGAAAACTACCACATCATCCACGCGGCTGCCAAACCCTGAGCCGGAGATGGTGACAGTGGTTAGATCGCTGATGCTGTCGGGGGAAATGCTGGTGACGGCGGGAGTGACAGAAGGAGAGTACATGAAGGAGCAGTTTGAGTGACAGGAGCTTGGGATCCTTCCCGCCTGGAAGACGACATTACCAGTGTGTGGCTGAGAAGGGGAGGTGTCACAGATAATAGAAGTGTAATTGACTGATACAACAGCGCACGGCTCGCTGGCTACAGTCACTTGTCCGTCGAGGAAGCCGGAGCCGTGGATGAGGAGCCTGGTGTGGCCGGTGGTGCTGCCGATAGGAGGCGAGACCAAGTCGACGACGGGCAGGACGACAAAACGACGGTCGAGCTCGTTTTGTACAGCGATGATGGCGCTACCCAAGTTGTTAACTCTGACGGCTACGGGGAGAGCGAGGCCGATGGGAAGTTCGCTGTCCTTGCTCAGCTTGCAGTAGATCTCAGAGGAAGAGCTGTTGATCACCAGGCAGGGCTGATCTCCAACCGTCACCTACAGGACGCAGAGCAGCCGAGAGTAAATGACAACAAGCTCCGTCTGAGCTTTCCCTGTATTTCATCATAAAATGTTTTGGCAACAGAATAATGATGAAAGATCTGGAGTAGAAAGATGTTAGAAATTATTTGTC